>NC_135784.1:61891166-62491166 GCF_051106095.1 Pogona vitticeps
AAAATGATTATGTGGGAGCATTTAATCCAGATGCATCAGCAGCAGTACCATTTTGGGGAGACAGGATTTGAAAATGTGCCAGTATATGTAAAAGATTTTGGAAGAAATAACTGGAACAGACTGGTTGCAAATTTTTTAGTAATTAATATTGTCTACCTATTTTTATACATAAGCATAGAGAGCAAGGGATGTGGAAGGGAAAGAAATTCCACAATTTCACCAGTCTTTGACTAGTTAGATTGTAAACCTAGTCAAGTAATCTAAGCCAAATGATTTTAAGTGTCTATCTTAGGAAAAGAGGGCTGGATAACTCAATAGTTTAGGTATCTGGCTGCAGAGCCAGAGCTTGGGATTTTGATTCCCCACTTGTGCCTCCTGGGAGAACAGCCAGGACAGGGTGCCCAGTCCTGGGGCAGTCCCAGAAGAAAGGAATGGGAAACCCCTTCTGAGTATTCTCTACCTGGAAAACTCTGGAAAGATTCATTATAAGTCATTTTTATAGGTAGTGTTGGGAGCCGATCTCATGGGAGTACCTACATGTCCTTCAGGCCAGGTTATCCAATAGAGATAAGCATGTCTTCAAAAGCAGAAATTTCTTAAGCTCTGAATATGTCTGATTGTCCTAGCGCAAGCTCTCTCACTTCCCTATCTTGCAAACTAATGTGGTCACTAAGAAGTAAACATTGGTTTTGTCTGCAAGTCTGATTGCTCAGGTACTGTGGAATTGCTATCAGTGCCTGAAGACATGCATTTCAGATCTGATTAGGGGAGCTGAAATGAGTTTGCTGTTTAACTTAGGTTGCACAGGCTTCTTGGCTACCATAGTTTGTTACAGCCATGCCTTCAATGTCCCCTTCCTGGTGGTAACTCTGTATTTGTAGCAGTCGCAGGTAAGCGGTGCCTGATCAGCCACAGACACAATGGTGAACGTTTTAAGCACATAGGAAGAAAAGTAAATGTGAAGTTTATTTTTGTTGTAAAAGCAATTTTCTGAAGCACCACTGAAGATGATAACAAACTTTGAGGCTAGATTGTTAAGAAAAAGACTGGGGCCTCTAGTTATAATCATCCTCTTGGAAACAGCAACACAATTACAACAAGAAGGGGTTCTTCAACCAATATGGGCTCTGGAAAGCGGATGGTCCCTCCAATAGTTTTACTCTTAGATTTCCTAAAGCATTTTACAGGTACAAAAAGATTACCAGTTTTCTCCCCCAGTCCTAACAAGAAAGATATTGTTTTTGAAAATTTTCAGGGCATCTGCTTCTCTGGACGTTCCCAAGAGGGTAGCTTTAAGCAGATGGCAGAGTCCTTTGTGCCCATTCAGTTATCATTTTCTTATTCCTAGGTAATGTATCAATCTTGAGCAAGACTATTTGGGGGGGGGGGCTGTTGATTTATTTTCACCTCTGCTACCTTGCACCATCAAGAGAAGGGCACTTTTACTGCGCTCTTCTGTTCTGTAGATCTGTATATACACAATTCCACCCACTGACAGCAATGGACAATCGACTAGTTCTACCACCTACGAGACTGGTGTGGCCAACAGGCCTGCATGAGGCGTGTCAGGGAGAGTAGAACCTTATACAGTATAGACAGGCCTTCCCTCTGGGCATTACTTAACTTGCCTCTTCTCTTCCTTTATTTGTAATTATCGTCTATTGTGTAAATGTTGCAAATTGTCATTATATATTAATCGTTTTTACTCTGTCTTTTGTGAGCTGCCCAGAGTAGACTAAGTCTAAATGGGCGGCATATAAGCTCAATCAATCAATCAATCAACAAACAAACAAACAAATACATAAATAGAACCTCTTCTCCTTACCTGCCCATAAATTACTCTGTTAGGGATCTTTTGCCTGAGTCTGCAGGAATCAAAACTGATCATACTCAATTAGTAACCCACCCTCCCCTGGCATAAGCTACGTGCAAGACAGTAGCATGCCATCCTAGCTTTCTGGTAGGGTCAGATTTTACTCTAGGTTGCTATCATATTTCTCGCTCCTTGCTAAAGGATAAGTATTGGTAAAACTGCTGTAGTATATTCCTGGCACACATTCCTGCATGTCTTAAGCTACCGACATGATGGAGGAGACAGCATGGCTGTGAGGGCTCAAGATTCTGTTTTTGTGTACATACAGACTGCAGTGGAATTAAATAAATATGAGTTACTGATGCCAGAGTAATAAACAGCAGCTAGGAATAGATATTCCCGTTTCTTGCTTCCGTGACTTACGGAGACACGTTCCATTTAGGTTTCTGGGTGTCAAAGAGGGATCGTGAGCGCAGTGGCCAGGCACACTTTCTTTTGGTTCAGAACAAACCTGTCACACCCTCTTCCCCACCATCCTCACAACAGTTCTTGTCTCTTTTGAAAAATCCAAAATCTGAGGATTGATTGATGTACTGCAGCTTCCCTTTGTTTAAGCAGTTTACGTTTCTGGCTGCCTGATTTGCATTTATAGCCAGACAGGGCAGGAGGGCACCGTTTGCATTTTAATTACACCCAAATGACAAATATCCACAAGATGCTGTTTCCTTTCGCTAATGTCAGCTGTTCTATCTGCTTTTTGCAGGCTCCAAGACTAACTCGTATGCTCCCTCATGTTGTACAGCATCAATTCCACCAGCAGTGCAGGCTCCTTTGCTTACTGGTAAGGTTGGCGTTTTCACATCACTGAAAAGATGAACTTACATCGCAAAAGGAAGCAAGCAAGCTATATAAGATCCCTTGTCAGTGTCTGAGCACTGCCCACTGAAGTTATCAGATAAAGATATTTTAAATATCTAATAGAAACCATCGTTTGCATTGAAAAACAAGGAAAACTCCAGTATGGTCCCAAAGATTACACAAATGCAAGAGTAGGTGATAACTTTTATTAGCTCAATAAAATTTTAAACAAATAGCAAGGTTTCATGGATGAAATCCACTTCCTCAGGCTCTAAGCACACGCCCTTGTGCAATTTCTGCAAAAAAAAGGGGGGGCAAGGTAAAAAAATTGATATTACATATCTGGGAGAGATTATCTCTTCCTCTTATGAGACTGAGCCTCTACTGTCTCTGAAGCATAATTTCAACCATGAAAGCTTGCTATCTGTTTACTTTTTTTACTGGTTCAATAAAAAGCATCATGTACTCTTGCCTTCATAGTTTGTAATGTCATCTATTTTTGAACGGCGTATCTCCAAGGTAAGGTCCCAACCCCAAGATTTCCCCCCATTTTCTAGCATGGCAATCCAGGCCTGCAAGAGGCTCCCAAACTATTAAAAGTGAAATATCCCAAGCTTTCAATTCTTAGGAAGAGCCTCATGATTTTATGACAAGTCTCATGATTGCCAGGGCTCCTTAAAGCCTACACTACAGTACAGGACTCATAAATCAAAGTCACAAGAACTACGTGTGTGTGTGTGTGTGTGTGTGTGTGTGTGTGTGTGTGTGTGTGTGTGTGTGTGTGTGTGTGTGTGTGTGTGTGTGTGTGTGTGTGTGTGTGTGTGTGTGAGATGTACAGCATCTACTGTAGAGAGGAAGTTGCAATTTCATTTCAACTTCCTTTCATCTTCGTGGTTAGGTTAAAAATCCACACATAGTTTGAGGGTCAGGTACAGCTGACTAGCATGCTAGATAATTTTACAAACATCTCAATATTTCAGATACTATTTTTTAAATTGGTATCATAGAATTGTAGAGTTGAAAGAGATTCCAACAGTTATCAGGTTCAACCCTCTGCTTGAAATCCTCCAGTGAAGGAAGAGTCCATTACCTGCTGAGGTAGTTCATTCTGCTATAAAACTGCTTTTACTGTCAGGAAGGTATCCCTAACATTTAGTCAACAAGCCCTTTGTTGCAATTTGAATCCATTAGATCATATCCTATCCTTTAGAGCTGCAGAAGATAATCTTGCGTCACCAGGCCTGGCTTTCCACCCGTTACCTTCGCCGACCTGGCCGATCCCGTAAGTTGGACCCTCGGTTTATAGGACCCTATGTAATCCTGGAACAAATCAACCCTGTTGCCTTCCGGCTACAACTTCCAGATACTCTCCATATCCATCCGGTTTTCCATCAATCTCTCCTTGTTCCTGTCTCAGCACCGGACCCTGCCCGACCTTCGCCCCTGGCTCCACCTCCACCTATTCTGATCAGTGGCAAGGAAGAATATGAGGTCTGTCAGATCCTAGACTCCCAAATCCACCGAGGAGGTCTTCAGTATTTTGTAGATTGGGAAGGTTACAGTCCTGAGGATCGATCGTGGGAACCCGCCAGTAATCTACATGCTCCTGATTTGATACGGCAATTCCATGCTACCTATCCCGATTGTCCCGGCCCATCTGAAGGAGGGAGCCCTGGGGAGGGGGATAGTGTCATGAGTGCAGCTGAAGACCTGGAACCAGAAGGATTAACTGAGGCTGAGGAGAGTGCTGAGCAATCAGAAACACCTGAATTGCCTCCAGATTCTCCTTCCCCAGCAGACAAGCTTCGGGCCAGGCTTCAGGGAAGACTTATGACAAAAAGGTCAGAGGAATGCTCGAAGGCTGTCCACAGAAACATCTGTTCAAATAGCCCTGAGTATTGACAGGATGAAAAGGTTTCCAGCAGCTCAAGGGGCTGTTTTGCTATAAAAACAGCTCCTAGTCAGCTAAGAATTCTGTGGAAGCAACAAGTCAAAATCCCTGGCTTGCATCTACGCTCCTACAACCTTGAACTGTGTTCCTGACTCTGGACTCTGACCTTGGACTACGTTCTGTAAGTTGATTTGGTAATTGGATATCGGTTTTGCATTCTTGGTATTCCTGATCTTGGACTGGTTTATCGGACTTCGGCTGTTGTAACCCCCGGGAATGTGACACAGCCCTAGCAAACCAGCCATCAACCAGAGCCTCGACAGGAGCGCCAGCCAGTAACACCACTCATGGCATTCTGGAATCCAGCCAGATCCAGTAGCCTTCGAGGGCGAACCATGAAAATAGGTCCCTGCTCCCTGCGAGGGGGGAGAGCCATGGAGATGTTACATTTTATTAGGTGGTGGTCTGACCATGACAAGGGGACCGACACAAGGTCAGTCACCATCAGACCACACTCACTCCAATTGGTGGAAAAGACCAGGCCCAATGTATGGCCACCCACATGCGTGGGGCCGTTGACATGTTGGGACATGTTCAAGGAAGCCATGGTTTCCAAGAACTCAAGAGCCGGCCCAGAGATCTCTGCCTCCGCGTGAATGTTGAAATCATCCAGAACCAGTAGCTCTGGGGATCTCAGCATTGCCACAGAGACAAAGTCCGCCAGCTCCGGTAGGGAAATGGTTGGGTCGCGGGCAGCACGGTAACCCAGCAAGATCCCAATACCTTCCCTGGCCCCTATCAACACGTACTGATGGTAGTCTTGGCAAGCTCTCTGTCACATCCTGAGTCTGCACACCAGGGAGACAGGATGCTTTCCAAGACATCCTGTTTGGCCCACAAACTACTACCTCAGGAGGGATTTATGTACCACCCTTGCCACATGTCTCCTGCTCTGGAAAGTGGAAGGAATAGTTCATCCACATAATCTTCTGTGGCTGATTCAGTGTTCTTTGATGGTTGCCATCCCTGTTCCAGCACCTCAGAATTACTGTCCTGATACCAATTCTGTAGGTCCAAGGACGCAGAATACTTCCTGGTTGTCTTCCTTCTCTGTGATATAAGCCTCCAAGTGACCACCTGCTGCACTTGGTACTCTTTCTCCCAAGAGGCATCCACCCCCCTGTTGCTCTTCTAGGAGAGTCTGCTCAGTTCTTTCCAGAAACACTTTGCTTTCTTTGATGAACTGAAGTTTGCACAGGTGTAGGTTTTTCATCTTCCAACAGGATGACAAACATGCCCCAAGTATTGCAGTGCACAGCAATGAGTTCATTCAAGATCTGTCCCTCTTGTCCCATACAGGAACTGAGCAGTACCCCTGGCCTACACCACGTAATGTCCAAATTATGCATGTTTTCAAGCTTCTGCTCAGTTTGCAGTGAATTTCTATGGAGCTATTGATCTGCTCATTGCTAGCCCATCAGCCAACCATTTCCTCTCAGAACTCACTTCTCAGCTGTAGCTTCGTGTGTTTGGAGAAGATGGCAGAAACAGCCCTCCCAATAGCTTAGACAAACAATCAGCCTCTTGTTAATAGATGCAGCCCCACCCTCACTTGTTTCATCCACTGATCTCACACAAGGTGTCCTGTTGATTGCCGCCTTATCAGCTGGCAGGACCCTGAGTGCCGCTATAGACCTGGCAGCTGCTAGCTCCTCCCACAACCAGGTCTGAATTGTGCTCGTAATGTTGCCAGGTTTCCCCAAATCTCTCCTTTTTTGCCATCTGTCTGGCGAGAAGACTGCAAGGGCAAGATGATGAGCTCCAAAAGAAGCATTATTTCAGGTCACATCTGTGCAACAGCAAGTGAGGGGGAAACACCTCTGTGTCCTTTGCAATGCCACAGGACATGATTGTTTGCAGCTCTTAGCTTAGATGTGCATTTGCGATGCCAAATTGATGTGGGCCCAGAAGTAGCATGTGGACCTTGATGCTACTGGCATGTCCTGGTGCTTCTAGGATTCTTGATGCTGTTTGCCAGCAGAGAGGGGTGTTCCAGCATCCACTGCAACATGTCAGGCCAAAACAGAGAGGTGGACCTTTAGGAAGAGTTGCACTACTGCTATGGGCTGATTAACTTGACCTATGACCACCCTGGTCATCTTGACCTGAGTAAACCATCACTAGTAGCAGAGATATGAATATTATGCTATTATATTATCTAATAAGGCTAACATGATCCCAACAAAAGCAATTGTTATAAACACAGTGGAATCATTACAGCCTGATCCATTCTGTTTTAATTTGGAGGCAAATCCCACTGAGTTTAAAGGGAATTCTTCTCAAGTTAGTGTGGCTAATGCTGCAGCCTTCTGCTTGCCATGCTGAAGTATAATTATGATGTTTAACCAGAGAGCCCAAGGAGAAGATACTGCTGTTTATGTTCTCCAGATGGGCCAGTTTTAATAAATCGATGATCATTCAGTCCCCTTTGAGTACTTTGGACAAATGCTAATAGCTCCCTCAAAGACTGAGGAAATTGCCTAGCACTGTGTTGATATACTAATAACATCAATCTCCGGGGGTGTCACTTGAGCCCCTCTAAAGTTCTTGGAGGGGACTATGTTGTAATTAACTGTTAATTAATTATATATTGCCCAATTAAATGATTTAAGTATCCAGACTACTTCCTTTTCCTTGTCCTCTAAGCCCTATTGCAGGCCTGTGTTAGAGGCCCTATCAGATAGTTGTGTAAATAACTCTGCAAATTAATCAAGTTAAATAACCAACACACTGTTGATAGTCAATCTCACAGACAACACCAGCGCAGGTCAAATTTTGGTAGGTTTAAATCATAGCATGAACTCTTACTGATGGATGAGTAAGCCCACGTTTTAAATCTATGATCACAACCCTCAAGGCTCAACCCTCTTGGTTAGAATTGGAGGGATGCCTGCTGCCAATCTCCTTAAAGACTGGTGAAGCTGTCATACCAACACAGCGCTAAGGAACAGAGTCTCCTGGATAGGGACAAGGAAAAGGTTGTGTGATCCCCAAGACTATACAAATATAAGTCCACTGTAGAATCAAACAAATGGCAAGTTTTCATGGAGAAAATTCCACTTCTTCAGGCTTATCACCACCCCTTCATGTTACATATCCCACAGACATGTACCACCAACTTTTTGGACTCTTGTCTACAATTTTTCTGCATGAGCCATGAAGTGATTGTGCTAAAGTGCAATTTTCTCCACGAAAGCTTGCAATTTGTTTGATTTTTTAGTGGTTAAATAAAAGGTAACACCCATTCTTATCTCTGGATAAGGACACGGTTGACTAACTGAAAGGCTAAAGACTACACTGAGACATGGAAGAAGACTACTGCGCACAGCAACATTTATATACTTTCCTCATGATACACTTACTTCGCTACATCAGGAATTTGACAAAGTGGGCTCTGGCTCATGCAAACTAATTGAAGAATTCATTTAATGTGGCACAGGACTGACAGTCGAATGTGTCTAGTGTCTGGGCAGTCAGAAAGTGTGCAACTATTAAACACATATCCAGTCCTTTTAAGGAGAAAATAAATTCTGAGCACTGTTGAAATTTTTTGATTCTGAAAATAATGTACAGTATTAGACAATCTCCAATGGGAGACATTACGAAATGTCTTGATTTGCTCCTTTAATCATATTACGAATTCAGTTTTAACAAACATAATATTCCATTTCAGTTATTATTCACCTGGTTGAGCTAATACATGTTGAGGGGAGCAGGCTATCCTTTCCTTCCCAGTGTCCTTTTCCTTAGGGGGAAAGGGATGTGTATGGAGAGGAGAAGTTCCACACGAGGAAAGCAGTCCTGGAGGGGCAGGGCTGCCCTGTTCTTCTTGTCAAGTGTTGGCTAAGCCAGGTGAGTAACGACTGAATAGGGATAAACTGCAATCATTGTACTTGACTGCCTGGGTGTAAGGTTTATTGAACACTTTGCTTCTGAGTGAACATCCTCAAGATTGCACTATGAGTGAACCTATTTTGCTGTCAAACAGAGGGTATATATTGCTGTGTAGGCAGTCAGCCTCCCTCAGTGCAGGAAGCATTGTAGCATCTCCCTTCTCTTTCCAGGGTACTTGACAGGAAGAGCAAAATCACACTTAACAATCAGCGGTTGTGTGGGAATGTTTTGACAATAGAACTCTTGCTGCGTTCCAGGTTTCAGTGGAGGCTGGGAGCTTTGTTTGAAACTCATCTGTGTTGTTGTTTGTTTTTTTTTCTTCCTATTTTCAGAATGTGTTATTTAATTTCATTATAATATTTGAGTTGTTTTTGCCCTTAACCCTACCAAAAAGCTCAGGGCAGGTAAAATTAGTTCACCTCAAAATGCGAGAGGAAGAGAGAATGGAAAAAAAAATGTAAAACACATATTTTCAAAAACTATGTGTATATTCATGGGTATTTAACCTTCAGTTCCCTCACCCCCCACCCCAGATGTATGAGGGAAGTAGTATTACTTCAAGCAACTCCGGAAAGAAAAAAATATGTACATAGATTATGGCATGAAAAAGCCTATATCCGGACCAGTCTTAATTCTACAGTAATATAATTGTAGAGATGGAAGGGACATCAAAGGTCATTGAATCCAAATGCTACTGATGTAGAAAATTCACATCTAAATCTCCCTGACAACTTAAAAAGTGAATGCATGGACTAGCTTATGGCATCTGTGCATCCTTTGCAACCTGCACCTGAGAAACACTTTGCACAATGTGCTTATCTAATGTGGAATGTGCCTATGATGCATTCTGAGCCACGCACGGCGAAGAAAGCTTTATCCAGACAGGTCCTGGTCCTTTGAAAAGCCAAGAGAAAAAAGTGGTTGAGATCATTGTGCCAAGACTCTAGGAAGGTTCTCTTTAGACACGACATGGATACTGGGTAACAGATTGAACTAGTTTGTGCTGCCCATGTCTATGCATAATCTGTACATATTTTAATGTGTATATTTATTGCCCCTTTAGCTTTACTTGTATTTTAATTATTGTGAGCCACCTTGAGCCTCTTTAAGGGAAAAAGTGGCATAGAAATGAAATGGGGGAGGGGAGAGAGAGAGAGACTCACAAATGACATTCACAAATGGAAGGAAGGAAGGAAGGAAGGCAGGCAGGCAGGCAGGCAGGCAGGCAGGCAGGCAGGCAGGCAGGCAGGCAGGCAGGCAGGCAGGCAGGCAGGCAGATACATGTTAAGATTCTTCTGTTTAGTCGTTTAGTCGTGTCCGACTCTTCGTGACCCCATGGACCAGAGCACGCCAGGCCCTCCTGTCTTCTACTGCCTCCCGGAGTTGTGTCAGGTTCATGTTGGTTGCTTCGCAGACACTGTCCAGCCATCTCATCCTCGGTCGTCCCCTTCTCCTCTTGCCATCACACTTTCCCAACATCAGGGTCTTTTCCAGGGAGTCTTTTCTTCTCATTAGATGGCCAAAGTACTGGAGCCTCAGCTTCAGGATCTGTCCTTCCAGTGAGCACTCAGGGTTGATTTCCTTTAGAACTGATAGGTTTGTTCTCCTTGCAGTCCAGGGGATTCTCAAGAGCCTCCTCCAGCACCACAATTCAAAGGCATCAATTCTTCGGCGGTCTGCTTTCTTTATGGTCCAGCTCTCACTTCCATACATCACGACAGGAAAAACCATAGCTTTGACTATTCGGACTTTTGTTGGCAAGGTGATGTCTCTGCTTTTCAAGATGCTGTCCAGATTTGTCATCGCTTTCCTCCCAAGAAGAAGGCGCCTTTTAATTTCAGGGCTGCTGTCTCCATCTGCAGTGATCATGGAGCCCAGGAAGATAAAATTTGACACTGCCTCCATATCTTCCCCTTCTATTTCCCAGGAGGTGATGGGACCAGTGGCCATGATCTTAGTTTTTTTGATGTTGAGTTTCAGACCGTTTTTTGCACTCTCCTCTTTCACTCTCATTACAAGGTTCTTTAATTCCTCCTCACTTTCTGCCATCAGAGTGGTATCATCTGCATATCGGAGGTTGTTGATATTTCTTCCGGCAATCTTAATTCCGGCTTGGGTTTCTTCCAGTCCAGCCTTCCGCATGATGTATTCTGCATATAAGTTAAATAAGCTGGGGGACAATATACAGCCTTGCCGTACTCCTTTCCCAATTTTGAACCACTCAGTTGTTCCATGACCAGTTCTAACTGTTGCTTCCTGTCCCACATATAGGTTTCTCAGGAGACAGATAAAGTGGTCAGGCACTCCCATTTCTTTAAGAACTTGCCATAGTTTGCTGTGGTCCACACAGTCAAAGGCTTTCGCATAGTCAATGAAGCAGAAGTAGATATTTTTCTGGAACTCTCTGGCTTTCTCCATAATCCAGCGCAAGTTAGCAATTTGGTCTCGAGTTCCTCTGCCTCTTCGGAATCCAGCTTGTACTTCTGGGAGTTCTCGGTCCACATACTGCTGAAGCCTACCTTGTAGGATTTTGAGCATAACCTTGCTAGCGTGCCAAATGAGTGCAATTGTACGGTAGTTGGAGCATTCTTTGGCACTGCCTTTCTTTGGGATTGGGATGTAGACTGATCTTTTCCAATCCTCTGGCCACTGTTGAGTTTTCCAAACTTGCTGGCATATTGAATGTAGCACCTTAACAGCATCATCTTTCAAGATTTTAAATAGTTCAACTGGAATGCCATCACCTCCACTGGCCTTGTTGTTAGCCAGGCTTTCTAAGGCCCACTTGACTTCGCTCTCCAGGATGTCTGGCTCAAGGTCAGCAACTACATTGTCTGGGTTGTCCGGGATATCCTCATCTTTCTGATATAATTCCTCCGTGTATTCTTGCCACCTCTTCTTGACGTCTTCTGCTTCTGTTAGGTCCCTCCCATTTTTGTCTTTTATCATGTTCATCTTTGCGCAAAATGTTCCTCTAATATGTCCAATTTTCCTGAACAGATCTCTGGTCTTTCCTTTTCTGTTATCTTCCTCTATTTCTTTGCATTGTTCATTTAAGAAGGCCCTCTTGTCTCTCCTTGCTATTCTTTGGAAGTCTGCATTCAAGTTTCTGTAACTTTCCCTATCTCCCTTGCATTTTGCTTCCCTTCTCCTCTCTGCTATTTCTAAGGCCTCGTTGGACAGCCACTTTGCTTTCTTGCATTTCCTTTTCTTTGGGATGGTTTTCGTTGCTGCCTCCTGGACAATGTTACGAGCCTCTATCCAAAGTTCTTCAGGCACTCTGTCCACCAAATCTAGTTCCTTAAATCTGTTCTTTACTTCCACTGTGTATTCATAAGGGATTTGGTTTAGATTATACCTGAGTGGCCCAGTGGTTTTTCCTAATCTCTTCAGTCTAAGCTTGAATTTTGCTATGAGAAGCTGATGATCAGAACCGCAGTCAGCTCCAGGTCTTGTTTTTGCTGACTGTATAGAGCTTCTCCATCTTTGGCTGCAGAGACTATAATCAATCTGATTTCGATATTGCCCATCTGGTGATTTCCATGTATAGAGTCGCCTCTTGTGTTGTTGGAAAAGAGTGTTTGTGATGACCAGCTTATTCTCTTGACAAAACTCTATTAGCCTTTGTCCTGCTTCGTTCTGAACTCCAAGGCCAAACTTCCCTGTTGTTCCTTTTATCTCTTGGCTCTTCTTCTACAGTTTCTATATGAATTCATGCATGTAATGTGTAGAATTAATGGGTAAAATAAGCACATTATGTGGTCTTAAAATGTTGTCTGTGAACATAATCACTTTTTTATTATGGACTTATTTCCTTGCCAGGGTTGAGATATTATTTACCCCAATATAAGGGATTATTGGAGGTACATCCTCTGCCAGCACTGCACCCTGGGTCATACTAACAGTGCAGTTCCAGGGTGCTTCTGTTCCTGCCTTTTGTGAGGACACTCAGAAGCAAGGTGCCCATTAGGGCTGTGATGCTGGAAAGTAATACTTATAGTGGAGCCACATGTGGACTGTAAAGGGCAATCAACATCTTTGCAATGATGATGAAACCTGATTTCAATGCTGCCAGCAGCTGAGGGGATCTGAGACAAAATAGTAGTAGAGCAACACCTAGGATTATCAGGACTGCCAGAGGCCTTCCATTGTTTCATCTTGCCTTTTATAAAGCATGGATGCACACATCCATTTTCGAAGGATTGGGTTGCACTGGAGCATGCATTCCTCTTGACCGCTATAAAAGCCTTCCATCCACATGCAAGGGTTGCTACATTTTACAGGTGCTTGGCTTTGTCGATACAATGGGGGGTTTGATATTCTTGAGGTTTCAAAACTTTACAACCAAACATTTCCTAGGAAATATTAATTGATTATTATTTATATTAAAAAGCAATAAATAAAAGTCTTCAGGCACCCTAAAAGATTTAGCAAGTTTTTTTTGGCATAGGATTTGTGGACTGAACCCCACTTCATCAAACCCATCTGACAAAGCAGGCTGCAGGACACATAAGCTTAGCCAAATGTAGTGAAGAGACTAACAAGTCTCTTTGTTTTACTACAAGAAATTAACACAAATGCCACAGTCATAATGTTATGTTCTGTGCCATGAAGTTGGAACCAACCTGTAGTGGCCCTATTAGGACTTTCAAGTTAAATGAGATCTTTAAGGAACAGTTTTACCAGTTCCAACCCACCCAGTGAATTTCCATGGCAGAGCAAGAAATTGAACCCAGATCTACCCAAATACTAATCCATTACTTTGTCTACCACACTGCACTGGGTACCCACTCATAAGAGTAAAATAAATTTATAACAATTACATTACTTAATTATTGTATTTAAAACATTTTGCCCCACTTTTCCATAAAAATATTCTTAATATTTCATGGAACTAAGACTGAAGTTCCTGGATAAGCAAGTTCCTCTTCACACACATTAAACAGCACTTATGTGTATACCTAAAGCTAATTCGTGCAGGCTTCCAAATGTATATTTTTCTTGGCTTTCTGTTCAGCCTGGAACCCCAGATGATCATGGCAGGAAAGAGACTACATGGACAGTCCACGGTCCGTGCTGTAATTCGTTCATTCCCCAATTTATTGATGGTGATGGGGCCAATGACAGAGAGGACAAAGGTAGTGTACATTTATGGCTGCCAGATCCACCCACAATCCTTTGGCTCTGAGGACACCTGTGGCCAGGTATTATTACCATAATGGGCTGAGAGGTAGCTGTGTTTTGGATGTGGTGAGCAGGCAGCAAGTGGGGAAAACCCCAAACATGTACATAATGGAGGGCTACGAGCACTGAGTGGACAAACAAGACACTGACCACAGAAATCTGTGGGAGCCACAGGAACCAATGTGACCACAACACTTGTCCTCACAGAGGCACTGTGATGTCATTCCATTGTACCAATGAACTTTAACCAAAATAACTGAGTACTGTATAAGGACAGATCAGTCTAGATAGCTACTCTCTACCTAAAAAACCCTGAAAAGGGTCACCAAAATTCAGAACATGACAGATTACTGTTATTATTAGATAGCCAGGAGTGGCAACTAGAAGATAAGGAAATCTGAGAGAAATAACAACTAAGCTAAAGACGTACTGGAGAAAAGAAAGTGCAGAAAGACCAAAGGGAAGACCATCCTCTTCCTATTTCAACACCCCAGAAAGAGCAACAGCTCCATATTTTGTGAGTCTTTATTTCTGTTGATATGGTTTCAACCAAAGCCTAAACTGGCATTTGCACTCTGCTTTTGGGAAAGGAATTTTAATGTTTACCTATGTAGTTAAAAAGTCAGCCAAATTTTTTGGCTAAAAGATGCTGCTAGAAGGGGGAAAAAATCATCGATTCTGTCTCTCCCCCTCACACTCACACAGAAATGCAAATGACAAGCCAAACCCAATCATTACATTATCAAGTGGCTAAAGATCTCCCTCTTCAGTGGAAGAATATGTGACAGAACTGGCAGGATTCCCTGTTTACTCATTTTATAGCGGTCATAACAAGGAACCCATTAAAATTAATAGCTGTGCTTATTTTTAATGTTGTTTTGCTAATTCTGCCTTACTGCGACACTCCCATTTTGTCTAAGATAAAAACTAAGCTCAGTTTCATGATGCCCGGACAGGAAATAAGAGGAACCCCTTTTGTTCTTTCTTAAAATAAACAGAAAAATTAGACATCCATGGAAATCTTGTAACAAGCACAGTTTACTAGCAAAGGGGTGTGTTCATCATAACCCACATGCAACCGTTACCACAGAAATGAACCTGAATATGATTTACGTATTCTCTGCAACCCTATAATGGCTTTTCAGGCCTTGCCTGTTAATGGATTTCTAGATCTTTTGTTGAAGATCTGCTGGAGACAATGTACATTGTAGATCAGAAACAAGAGCCCCCTAGGCTAAATCTAGCGCTTTGTGGATACCATTTGTACCCTAGTGGTTCTTATCAAGACAACAAGAGTCAAAAGAATGGTTTGAATGATAGTGTTATGTAGGGCAAGGGGACTTGGAGTACGACTACTGTACATGGCCAAATACGGTAGGATTTTCTCTGCTTATAAAATGGGTGAATTTCAAGTATATTTTTACTGCCTGCATGATATATGTAGATCCAACTCTTCCCAGCAGTTTTGCTGCCAAAGCAGCTTTTTCTTCTCTACCTTTAAAGGGCTTCTACTTTTTCATGCAGGGGTGGGATTTGATCAGTTCCCCCCCCCCCCGCAGACGTTTGTGTAAAGATGGTAGTGTGCCTTAGCTGGTGTTCTCAGTTACGCTGGGGTGTTCCACTAATCAGGAAAACAGTGGGGCTTTGAAATGGGTGTGCAAGTGCGCACGCACACACACACACACACACACACAAGATATTGGAATTCCACCCCACCCCCTGCCAATGTTCCAAGTGCTTTGTATTTTTGGCAGAAATTCAGATGGAAATGGAGCCAAGGCACTCAGCCTGCAAAGAAGGAGAAGGAGCGGGGGAATCCCAATGTGGCTGTTTTTGTGCAAGTGCATGTGTCTGTGTGTGCACACTTTAAAGGCCTGACTATTTCCCCTTGTGGGACATTTTCTAACATTATTTGAAATCTGTGTGCGCATGCACACACCCGCACCCACTACACTGGGATTCCCCCCTGCCACTCCCGTAATCCACACATCAGGTCAATAAGAGGATCATTACTACTTTCCTGCACTTACCAGGCTCTTGTTTTCTCACAAAAAAAAACCATTAAAGGATCTCAGAGGTGGGAGCAGAGGAAGAAAGGGCAGGCAGAGGTGAGACCAAAGGAAGAAAATGAAGGGTGGGGGCTGTAGGCAAAAATGCTATTCCTATTGCAACCAGCACCAGCGGTGAACTAATGAATCAATCCACAACCCCTGTATGAGCAGTAATTGCGGTATCAGACACAATACAGGCTACAAATCAAATCACAACAAAGCCAAAATGTTCCGATTCATCTCTCCAATATAGTCAGTCACACCTTTGGAAGCAGATTACCTGAAGAGGGGCAAGGGAGAGAGATACTGGAAATTTGGCCTGCCAAGATCCAACTTGTTTTCAGCATGCCCTCTGGCAACTATTACCTGCCTGTGTAACCATTTTTTGCAGCCCTCTTGCCAGACAGGTCTGTTAATTTGTGAACCACAACCTGTTAACCACTACTCAGACAAACACTTAGTATTGATCCAGTGTTAGAAATGGGTGTTTCTTTGCCCTTTCGCTTTGTGTTTTTGCAAGGACTGACAGCGGTGACTCTAGAAGCCAGATCATTTAGATACACAGCCTTTAGAATTCAGGAATCATTTAGTGCCATTTTTATTTGCTGTTGAAAGGTTCCACCATCAGGAGACTTGAACTGATTGGGTCATAAGAAGAAAGATACAAAAGGTATACAAAGAGCCCTGCTGGATTAGACCAAAGGCATTCTTAGGCCAGCATGTATCTCACAGTGACCAGTCAGATGTTCCTAGGAAATCTACAAACGGGATAGGAAAGCAATAGTTTTTCTTGTGGCTGATCAAGTAGTATTCTACCAAGTAGTATTCAGAGGCATGCTGCTCCTCACCTTGAAGGTAGCTTATGGCCATCATGGCTAATGGCCATGGATAATACTATCCTGCATCAGTTTGTCTACTTCCCTTTTAAATCCATCTAAATTGGCAGCCATCATTACCACAACTTGTGGTACATAGTAGTTTAAATATATGCTGTATCAAGAAGTTCCTGCTGTCCTGAATCGCCAAACTTTCAGCTTCAGTGAGTGACCTGAGAGATTCTTCTCCCTATCTTCTTTTTCCATACAAAACCATCTCTTGTGCTGGGAAGCTTAGAAGTAGAATTTAGACTCGTCTTTAATATCAAGTTGTTTCTGCTCTACCTGCTAATCTCTCAACTTCGTCCCTGCATTTCCCATTGGGTGTTTGTTTTGTTTTTGGTCTCGTTACTGGTTGCCACCATGGGGTGGGAAAGAAGAATCTATAATTACCTAGTGGGTCATGCAGACCTGTGAAGTGTCACCAAAGGAAAGCAGCTGAGTAAAACATAATTGAAAGGAATTGTCAAAATGACTGTGGAGAAACAACTTCATAAATATATTGGCAATCAATTATGCTAAGGTGAGAATTTTTGGGTGTTCCTTATGAGGAACTGGAAGGAGTGCAGAGATACTGTTGCTGTGCGTGGTCAAGCTGTGGCTGTGGATGTCGCAGAAAGGCTGTGAAAAGCCCTTCGTCAAGGACTTGTTGAGATGTTCTGCCCTTCAGTCTGGGACCCTGTCATTGTGGCACAGAAAATCCACGAGCAACCTGACTAAGGACCTCTAACTTGTGGACAAGCCCATTGCCAGTTGCATTTTGTTTCCACTGCGCCGGCTAATTGGTTTGTAAACAAATGCTTCATTGTTACAGTGTTATAAAGGCGGTAATTTTGCAAAGGAAGTTTTGTGCAGGCTTTAGAGGGAGTCAATTGCTATGCTAATAAGGAACTCTACCCACAGGAGTGGTGAGAGTTGCCTGCAATTAAATGAATTAGAGCACTGAAATTCAATGCAATCTGCTGGCTTTGTAAACTACACAGAGCAGGAACAACATAATTGTTTGAAAATTACAACAATAACCTTTTCTCTCCCCTGTATGTGCTTGGTTCAGGAGTGGCTAGGCTGTATGAAAAGACAGTATAAACATCTTCCATGATTTAAGGCATCTGAAGGATTATGGCTGAAGCTCATAATAAGGAGAAGCCAAACATTTCACACTCATGGTCCCAGTTTCTCTCAGCAGTTCATGGGGCTCCCTAAGATTCATGTCCGCACAGAACTTTAAAGAGCAACTCCTCTGGAGATCTTTGAAATCCTAGCCAGAAATCCATTTTTCTGCTGGAGATTTAAAATTTATTTCAATAAAATGCCAAAGACCATGCTGATTGAAAACTTGTGATCCAAATGTTGGTGAGAGGTAACACACACACACATGTGCATGTGCATGCGTATGCACGCACACACACACACACACACACACACCCCTGCTTATTCCTGAGTAAAACAGGAAATCCTTTTCCCATAGTGCTTGCTATCCCAACTGGGAGGGTCAGCAATGTAGAGGGAAGCCCCACTGCTGTTTCCTATCTCTGCTTGCAGGTAACAGCGGGAAGCCAGCTTTGCCCAAGTTACATCCTCCTAAACTCTATAGGATTTTTTCTGTGTATCACAAAGGGGAGATTTACTCAGAGGTCCAGTGAAGACCAGTGCAATCATGCTGCAAACAAAGCAGCAGGTGGTTTCTGCTGTTCCAACAAGAAGGTAGACGGAGACATGAACTGACCTCTGGATGGTGCAGAGAGACTTTCCAAAGCTCTAGCAGGTGAAAGCCCCCCTCCTCCATTTGATGCTGCACTTGAGCAGACACTGAAATTCACCATTTTATTCAATGAACATCTGGCTGCTATCCACCTAACAGGCTAAGTCTGGATTCTACCCTCGAACCAGCCCCACAGGCCAGATAATGCTAGCAATGACTCTCGTATCAACCATCCCAATTTATCCAAAATTAAACATGTTTTAAGAATATTAATTTTAGGAGTTTTCTAAAAGCCACTTCATCATAACAAGACATTTTTTTTGCATCGCACCAAAGTCTCTCTCTGTCTCTCTCTTATCTAGCATCTTGTATCCCAACAGCAGCTGGATAGATACTGCTGGGAGCCCTGCGAGGAAGACACAGAGGTATGTTGTCTACATCAGCTTTCAGCTGCTAAGTTGCTTTGAACTTTGAGGTTCTTTTGAGCTATGCTTTCTTATATCCATGGACATATTTATCCTCCATGGAGTTATTCAGTTTATTATTACTTATTCAAAGTATTGATAAATGATTTTTCTAACTGCTGACGTTCTCAGAGCAATGCACATGTAGAAAAGATATAGGAAACATGAGCCCACCCAGAGCATTTTGTGGGTTCTGCTGCCTGGCTGTTGCAACTGGAATTATTGGCACCAAAATCTTGGGTGCTGCCACAGCTATTGGCAAAATCTTTCATGCCAAAAATGTGTGGCGGTACAGCTTTCTTGGTCTTCTCTTCTGGGAGAGAAAGAGACATGGTGTGAAATGGCATTCTACTAGCACCCTCCTATCTCCTAGAAAGCTACTGCATCATCACTTGACTCTTGATCACAAGTGCAGTGGCAGCGGCTGAATCAGAACCACAGGAGCAGTGTGGCCTCTGAAGAATTTGGAAGTGGGGGGAAGTCCAGTATGTCCTGCCCCTACCAGATTCCCAACCTCTGAGCTCAAACAATACAGTAACACTCAAAGGAATATTAAATTCTAGCAAAGCAAGTATGGAATAAACCTTGATAAAGGTGCTGTTGCAGAATGAAGGTGCTGCTATAGAAAAGGCCCTGTTTTATGGAGCCACCAATGCGTTCTCTATTGGTGGAAAGGCATACAGAAGAGGTTTTGATGTTGACTGCTGCTTATCATCATTTAAGTAGCACTTATTAGCCATTTCTGAGACATGATTTGCAGAACAGGTTATGTAATCCCTCTTTAGAGCATAGTTCATTTATGAGCTCAGAAATCCTAGCTTTGTTTAAGTTGCTTCAGACATCAGAAAGATTATGAGAAATCTCTCTTGTCATAGCAAGGGCAGTTGGATTGTTTGCTCTTCTTTCCAGCAAAAAGCTCTAAGAAATTTCTTCAATTCTGGCCAGCACCCAAGACAAACACTGTGGTGGTGCTTATCGTTAGATGCAAGTGATACATGCCAATAAAAGAATGCTTGAAAGCTATTCACCTTAGTCCCTATGTTTGCACTTCAGGCTGCATAGCTGTCTTCTCATTGGGTGCAATAAGAGTCCCACACAAGCAGGGAGTGGTAAAATTGCTAGCAGTGTACAGAACAACTTCAACACGAGGAAGATAAAGAAACAGGCAGTGAAATGCTTTTGTTATGGCTGGTTGCAGCTACTTGTTCTTGTGACATATCAGCCTAGATTAATGGTGGAATGCTTAGTGGCACTGGGATTCTTGTGTGTGTGTGTTTAGTCGTTTAGTCGTGTCCGACTCTTCGTGACCCCATGGACCAGAGCACGCCAGGCCCTCCTGTCTTCTACTGCCTCCCGGAGTTGTGTCAGGTTCATGTTGGTTGCTTCGCAGACACTGTCCAGCCATCTCATCCTCGGTCGTCCCCTTCTCCTCTTGCCATCACACCTTCCTAACATCAAGGTTTTTTCCAAGGACTCTTTTCTTCTCATGAGATGGCCAAAGTACTGGAGCCTCAGCTTCAGGATCTGTCCTTCCAGTGAGCATTCAGGGTTGATTTCCTTTAGAATTGATAGGTTTGTTCTCTTTGCAGTCCAGGGGATTCTCAAGAGCCTCCTCCAGCACCACAATTCAAAGGCATCAATTCTTCGGCGGTCTGCTTTCTTTATGGTCCAGCTCTCACTTCCATACATCACGACAGGAAAAACCATAGCTTTGACTATTCGGACTTTTGTTGGCAAGGTGATGTCTCTGCTTTTCAAGATGCTGTCAAGATTTATCATCGCTTTCCTCCCAAGAAGAAGGCGTCTTTTAATTTCAGGGCTGCTGTCTCCATCTGCAGTGATCATGGAGCCCAGGAAGATAAAATTTGACACTGCCTCCATATCTTCCCCTTCTATTTCCCAGGAGGTGATGGGACCAGTGGCCATGATCTTAGTTTTTTTGATGTTGAGTTTCAAACCATTTTTTGCACTCTCCTCTTTCACTCTCATTACAAGGTTCTTTAATTCCTCCTCACTTTCTGCCATCAGAGTGGTATCATCTGCATATCGGAGGTTGTTGATATTTCTTCCGGCAATCTTAATTCCGGCTTGGGTTTCTTCCAGTCCAGCCTTCCGCATGATGTATTCTGCATATAAGTTAAATAAGCTGGGGGACAATATACAGCCTTGCCGTACTCCTTTCCCAATTTTGAACCACTCAGTTGTTCCATGACCAGTTCTAACTGTTGCTTCCTGTCCCACATATAGGTTTCTCAGGAGACAGATAAAGTGGTCAGGCACTCCCATTTCTTTAAGAACTTGCCATAGTTTGTTGTGGTCCACCCAGTCAAAGGCTTTCGCATAGTCAATGAAGGGATTCTTAAGCAGTCATTAAGCACAGTCATTAAGCACAATTCCTAAGCAGATCCTTGACTGGAACAGTTTAGATCAAAGTAGGCAACCTCAAGAGGTCATAACATGTTTATCTCAGGACCTTGGAGGCCTACATCAACTCCCATAGTCAATTTATTTTCTTTATCCGAGAAGCCTTCTTGTGCCCTCTAGTGCCCCTAATTTTGAGATGGGGATAGATGGATGTCCCAAGGGTGCCAGAGAAAACCCTCAAAACATGGTGGAGTTACCCAACAGCACCTATCAGACATGGTGAAATGTTCAACCTTTAAAAAGGAGCGATGGGTAGCTGCTGGGATGCATATTTGAGAGTTGCAAACGAAATTATAAGAATTGCCATATTGAAAAGACACTAGGCATATGCCAGGTGCATGCTGGACATGTAGTTAAGCATGTGATGGACATGTCACCATTGCACTGGAAAACCCAACTAATGACCTTTTGTTAATGTTCCATGGGTGGATGAAGTGCTTTACCAAGAATCCTTGGGATCATGCGCTTTACCAGCTCTCCTATGTTTGTGAAGGGCAAGGCAGTTTTTGAGTGTATTGGTGACTATTTTAAGAAGGATTTCTCCTGTACCTTGAGTCCGTGTGGGTGGAAAGAGGAGGCAGATCCTATTTTATAGCTGACTGAATCCTGTAGTCTCACGCTGTGCACTCCTTCACTAGCCAGAGTTTTTCATTTATGTTTTTGTAGTATCCATGGTGCTACTTTGTAATTGAAGTTGTTAAAAGTACTTGCTTGCAACACAATAAGAGTTTTTAATGGGGCTGAGCTTCAACTGAGCACAGTGGTATTGCAGGCACTCAGCATCTCTCAGGAACAGATTCATAGGCTGGTGTGATGACTTGACATAATGACTGGCATAAAGTACAGACTCTGCATATTCCCAGTCAATCTCTCTGCCCCTACGCTAGCCAAAATGTGCCTGTTACATTATACTCTCTCCCCCCCCCCCATAAATACTGGTGCTTTTGATATGTATGAGAAGGATGACAACCTAACTATTTCAGTTTGCACTGACTTTCAACCTGACTGGAGGCTAGTTCTATTGCTTCCATTAGAACTTAGCCTTCAACCTTTAGAGAGTCTTGCATCAATTTTTGGACACCAGGGCCTGCTTCCAGCTATACCTTCTGCATGGTGCTACAGAATCTGCTTGCACACTGGGGCTAGTTCTGGAGAGTTTAGTGGTGTAGGTCTCTGGCTGTGGAACTAGAAGTTGGGAGTTCAATTCCCCACTGTGCCTCCTTGACAGGGACTGGACTTTGATGACCCATAGAGTCCCTTCTGGCCTTGCAGTTCTAAGACAATGGTGATTATTTCGGAGATCCATTGCTAGTCAATGGGACTGTGCGCATTTGGCTTCTGAAAAAGTCATATAGCTCTGGATTCCTCTCGGATAACATTTTTGTGGGGGCTATGCTCACCCTCAAATTTCAGTGTGTGTGTCCTTCCACAGGCTGTCTATGCCTCAGAGACATTCAACTGTAATGGATTTAATATCAAGACATTTCTTTATTGTCAAGACATTTCTCCTGTGTGAGGTGATGGCCAGATTTCTCCAGCCCTGACAGAAATATCTCTCTGTTGTGTTTAATGATACCAAACAAACAAACAAAGGTGAGGGGGCACATTGTTTGTTTCTTCTCTCTTCTCTGTGTAATGATTCCTTTAAAAACTAAAGTTGGAGACAAATTACCTAAAAATACTTTAACAACACTTTCACTCAGGTATTCTACCTGAAAGTGTGTAGGGTTCAAAGGATCATGGTGATGTGGGGACACAGGTGAGTCTTACCCTACCTGACATACTTTGCATATTCGCCTCTGGAACAACCTCCCTTCAGAGATTCGTGCAGCCCCTACGCTGGGAATCTTTAAAACCCAATTAAAAACATGGTTGTACATCCAGGCCTTCCCTCCAGTCAGTACCTGATTTCTTTTCTATTCCTTCTTATTTTATTTTCACTCTATTTTATTGTAACTGTATCAAATGATTATGTAATGTTCTTGTGTTTTATTGTTTTATCCTATACTGGAAGCCACCTAGAGTGGTCGAGTAGACCAGATAGGTGGGGTATAAATAAAATAAAATAAAATAAAATAAAATAAAATAAAATAAAATAAATAAATAAATAAATAAATAAATAAATAAATAAATATTCAGTGTAAAGGGCTGTCTAGATAGGGTAAGTTGTGAGGAGGAACACTGGAAGGAAAGGACCCCTGTCAGTGGGCTGCTGCAGTTCTCCTGAAAAGCACAAGAACACTAGTGGATTTGGGGTCCTCCGGGAAGAGGCAGCAGGGGCAGGAGGGGCAGGAAATAGAGTGAGTGTAGAAGGCAGAGACAAGGAAGGAGAAAAAAGAGATCTCCTAGAGGTGAAAAGGAGGGTATAAAGGAAGAGAAAAAGGTGGGAATGGAGGAGGAGGTGAAAAAAAAATGAAGGGGAGACATGGAAGGACACCGTAGAAGAGCAGTTAATAGACACTGGTTTAGTAGTAATAAGACAGATAGAGGAAACGAACGCTGTTGAAGAATAGGAACACGTTGTTAAGGAAGATCCCTGGACAGGAGAATGAACCAGTGGCTCTCAAAGGTAGAGACAGAGATACTGTATTACATTCAGTTCAACCTCCAGGAAACCATCTTCCTGGGAAGAACAGGAGAGATGTCAGAAGAGGCGCCGGGGACCAGAATTAGTCTCCCAGGGGAGGGCTGAGGCTTCACTTACTGCCTGGCCCAAAGGAAATATTCAAACTTCGTTTATCCATGAGAAGCAATCAGAGAGGCAATAAGAGAGAAGCCACTGCTTACACCCAATGGGCAGCAGAAGTCACCCTTGCTGTGGCACCCAATGTTTAGCCTATCTTAAGCCCTTGTCACCTTTGGGAGGAAGCCAGGGTGACAAATGGTTAGGAAATCCAGAAGAGCAAAAATAAGAAGTTGGAGGAGTTTGGGGAATATGTTTTATTAGCACAACAGTACTGTTCTGTGTTTGGAATGTTGAGAGTTTGGACTGTTAATAAATATTGTTACTCTGCATATTTCTGACTCCTACGTCATGGAGAGTCAGAAATAGGCATGAGTGTGGGATTGGAATCCTTTCACCCCTGTATGTTGCCATTGAGAGGTTCTGGTTGGGAGGGGCCTTTGTAGACTGGGGTGGTTGTCATAAAGGGCTGTCTAGATAGGGTAAGCTGTGAGGAGGAACACTGGAACAACCCATTGTTCCCTCTCTGCCTCAGAATTTTGAAGAGAGTCATACACTTCTACTCACAAGTTCTGTTTCTGCCTTTTTCCAGTCAAACAGTCTTTGGACAGTTAGATTTAGCTATATAGTCAGAGTCAGTTATGAAACCAGTTAACATGTTAAGCTCTGTTAATGAAATCGGCTAATATTCTACAGAAAGCAGTTTTTTTATCTATGATTGTGAGTACAATGGAACTTTTTAATCCTTTTCTCTTACTAGAGTCTCCGAGTGAGTTGTTGAGAAAGTAAGTATCAGTTGAGGAGAGCTAACCAATAAGGGGTGATCTACTGAGGGGGAGATTTAAAGCTAATTCTGTTCTGTAGGTCCCTGAACTTTTTTGTATAGTTAGAGGCTTTTAAGCCATAAATTACCACATTCTGCCAATATGTGGGAGACCTAACAGGTATGGTGACTGGAAGAGGGAATCACATATGCACACTTAAATAAACACCCTGCAGCTTTTCTATGATCCAGAAAAGATGGTTAGGGAAGGGAGCAGGTGTGTTGTGATGTTGTAATGACTCAGCCAATGGGAGAGTGTTTTTCCAGTCAGTGCAATCTAAGTCTTTAAACCTTTTTTTAAAAGATAGCTATACACTTCATGTAGGCTCAGACTCCTGCAAAACTAACAGTGATGGAGCAATGCTTATTAAAGGGCTTGATGAGATTTAGGAGGAACTCCTGCTGTATAAAGTTAAATGCTTTTAGGGTTGTTTTGGGGAGCTGTTGCTCCTTTAGGTTGCGAGTTTTTATATTTTGTATTTGTGTTTAATATTAGCAGCTATACAGTTTTCCTTTTCATTTATTGGAAAGGAGGGATTAAATACTGCTGTTAAATAGAGTACTAAGTTAATTAGGGTATGCACCTTTAATCAGAGTCAGAAGCATAGTAGGAATTATTTCACTCCTTGCCAGGAAATTGCCAGGGAATAGCTTAGTAATTACAGTCACTACAAGTTGAGAGGTTACCCTTTGATAACTGGGTCATCTTGATGTACAGAGTCACAGAATGTCATTTTATTTTGGCATTTCAAAGTGATCCTGAAGTGGTGTAGTGAAAGACAGTCTCCAACTTTATGTGTCAAGATGTGAAGTTTTAAATGCATAAAGTGTTAAAAAAATTAAGAGGGGTTACAGAAAAAGAAGTCCTGAAAACATAAACTGCATTTTAAAATTGATTTTTGAGCAGCAGTTTACTAAAGTTACTGCAGGAATACTCTCAGCCCTCCAGTCAAGTCTGGAAGCAAGGTCACCACAACAAGAACATGCCTGTCGGTTGAACATGTTTACAACTGATACTGTAAAAAGAAGAGAATTGAAAGTGTATAGAAATAATTATTTTGTAATATGTAAAATGTTAACATGATAAATAGGTGGCGTTGGCAGATCGTTATTTGCTCTATCCCGTTTTATTAGATCCTGTGACCTGCTCTGCTTTATTGTACTAGACCCCCATAATTTCAATCCATTGATAAATGTGGACTGTAAATGTTTGTCAAAATAAAAATTGACATTATTGTCATTGTGGCAGCTTATCAGAGTCTGATTTACAAGCTATTGTATTTACAGGAGTTATAAAGGCAGCAGAAATTTATACTATAAAACTTTTCCTGGTGAAACAAGACCCTGTAGTTACAGACCCAGCAAAGGAGAGTGTTTACAGTTGGAAATGAACTGTAAATATCTGAGAGAAATAAAAATATAGGGAGGTATGCACACAGCGAAACAATGCAGCACAACACACCGTGCCACACACACTGGATACCAATAATCATGTAGCAGCAGCAACAACAGCGGCAGCAGATGGGGGCAACATTGATTTTCCTCCATTGATTCAAACTGGTTTGGCTTGGTAAACATTTAGAATAATTTTTGGCATGTCTAGTAATATGCTTGAAGGCTAAACACTCATTCATGACATATAAACAGAGAGTGAGCTAAAATGCACCTTTGTCTGACACCTTTGTCTCTTTATATTCTGTCTCTTTATATTCTCTCTTAACAGTAGCTTCTTGCCCACAGTACAAGTTACGTATCAGGACAGAAAACTGCTGAGGCACACCCATTTCTTTCCAAATAAGTCGTATATTCTCATGATCCATGCAGTCATTTTGACTTAGCTGGCTACTAATGTCCTTGCAGAACTGCATATTAAAATGTTTGAGGAGAGACAAAAATGAGTCTTCTTCTGGAAGAATCCATGGCTAATTATGAGTATAACCACAGCTTCGTAACAGTAGGAAATCTGCTGCTATCTAGATTTGCTCAGTGGGTTGCTAGCAATCATACCTAAGGTTGAAAGGCATCTGAAAGGTCATTTAAATCACCCATCAGCTTACAACAATGCTATCTGTGCTGCACCTATGGCATTGGAGGTAACGAAGCCTTTACCACCAGCTATGATGGCCATCGTTTCTGGGAGCTGCAATCCAAGAACACCTGGGTTACCCAAGTTTGCAAACCACTGATCTGAAATATCTGGAGGGTTTCTGAAGTAAACAGTTTGTTTTCAGTGGTCACCAGGTACACACATAAACTGCTGGTGTGGGGGGAAAGGGTTTTTTTTTTACCTTTGTCTACTCTGACAGTCAGCGCTCTCAAAGGTCTCTCAGGAGTTTCACCGAATCCTTATCTGAGTTGAGAGATGTCAGGGCTAAAGCTGGAATTTTCGGCATGCAAGATCTGACCACTACATTATGCATGGTCCTTTTCCCCTGAATAGACAGTGAAGGATAGATACTTACGGCTGTAAGAGGATTCAGACTGAAAAAAGAAAAAGAAAGAAAGAAACCAGCTGCATCCCAAGAGTGGTCATAGGAGAAGCCATATAAACAGTTCTGATTAATCTGATCTCAGATTCTAATTTGCAACCAGGTCCCAGGTCTTTTAATCACACCAATTAATCTACTAATGATTTCAGCCCTGCTTGAAAGTTTATGGAAATTTATATCTAGCTTCTTCCCACACATTCATAAGCAAATACCATGTAATAATTATGAGTTCAGGTTATTCCTGCATATCTACAATTCTACGGCATGTGCTTTTTTCCCATGGAAATCTAACAAATTTTCTCAAGAGATCTTTCTAAAATGTTGACACATGTGAAATGAATAAGAGTAAATGTTGATTTCTGATGAATAATTCTGCTCATTGGTGGTATATTCTTCATTTCAGATGCAAACCAAATCTGCTCCTCAGGTTTCAGGTTCGTGAACTGCTAGATAGCACAGTGGTTCAAATATCTGGCTGAGGAGCCAGAGGTTGGGAGTTCAATTCCACACTGTGCCTCCTCAACAGGGCTTGGACTCGATGATCCATGGGGGTACCTTCCAGCTCTGGAGTTCTCAGATGATCATGATATTCAGTTCTCTCTTCGTGGTTATTTTTTGTGTGATTCTGAAGCTTGACTAAACAAGTTAACTGCACCAATGGAAACACTTATCCATTGCTCAACTGTATGCAGTCCATGAAAGCTTTGCTATTAGAAAGGGGGGTATTCGTATTAAAATACCCCCACACAGGTGGACATAATGAGGGTCCGGCCCCTCCACCCACCTGCCCCCTGCTGTCACAGCTCTGTGCTCCCTTCCAGTCACTCTGGAGCTTGTGGTCGACTAGCCACTAGTCAGCCTGGCAGGGAGGCTCATCTTCCCTCCTCTGCCAGGAGTGGCTAGTCGAATGCAAGCATCAGAGTGATTGGAAGGGAGCGCAGAGCTGTGGCAGCAGCAGATGGGGGAGTGGACGGTCTGGCCCCAGAGGTCCGGACCCTTGTTATGTCCACCTGTGCGGGGGGTATTCGTATTCATATATTCAGATATCCCCATCTCTATTCGCTATGTAAGCCTATCCCACTGTTACAACCTTTACACAAACTCATTTGAGCTTCACCCTAGAATATTAAGCATTTTGCAGAGGAGATGTGCGGCAAGAGCTGGGGGTAATGTATAACTGAGCTTCAAAAGCCAAGTGTTTCAGAGGAATGTAAGTAGTAAAATGCCATGTCCTCCATTAATTTGTGAAGCCAACACAGAACAAATGTCAGTGATTCAGTTCTAGTGGGTGATATTCTTTGGCTTGACAATAACACAGCCAAAAACATATTTTTATTTTGTTCGGTTCATGTTCCACAAACAACGTGAGGTACCATGGACTACAGAAGGAGGCTTGGATATGGGAGATTCCGATTCAGCCATGGACCTTGGATTGGGGTAGCTCTGGATTCCTAAATTGCAGTTTGCAAATTGGGAGCTGACCCTCGATTTCCTCCCTTTCTCTCCACCCTTCTATGGCACAAATGCCTCCTTCCCTTAAGGACCTAAGAAGAGCAGGGCTCCTCTAATGCTTCTGCATTCTCTTCCTAAGCACAACCAGCCAGAGACATCTGGGAACTTTAAAACATGGCCCAGAGGAACAAACCTTTCGTATTTGTGCCCACCTACATAGTGTGTATGTGTTTCTCTAGCTTGGCCCAGTTTCCTTGAATAAAATCGGCTCCCACAGGTCAGCCACAGTGGTAAAGAAGACAACATATTAAAACTGAGTAGCATTTGAAGTTGCAAGAGTATTGCCCTGAAAAAACAGAAGTTAAATTTGTTTAGGATAAGTGTGCTCATGGAAACATGAAACTTCCTGTAACTGTTAACCAGTCCAACACAGTCCACTCTGTCTGGCTGAGATATTTCCTAATCCTCTTACTTATGAAGTGGGGACTGAACCTGGGAAGTTAATGGAAGCACAGTTTTTTATTTGTTTAATTTATCAGCTGCCAGTCTTTTAGAAGTGGAACAGAAGAACACATTGCAAACTATTTCACTTCCAAACAGGATAAAATTAGAGTGGGGAAGCATCTGCAACATTTCCCCCCTTTGGATGGTTTGAAAACACCTCTAAAATCCATTTTAGTGGGCTGAAGGCTGAAACAGTGGTATATGTACATACACTATATGTATACATACATACATATATACATACATACATACATACACACAGTGTATATATACAAACAGTGGTATGTATGTATGTATGTATGTATGTATGTATGTATGTATGTATGTATGTATGTATGTATGTATGTATGTATGTATTTTATTGATTGATTGATTGATTGATTGATTGATTGATTGATTGATTGATTGATTGATTGATTGATTGATTGATTGATTGATTGGACTTATATACCACCCCATAGCGCTACAAGCACTATCCGGGCGGTTTACAATTTTTAATTATACAGGCTACACATTGCCCCCCCCCAACAAGCTGGGTACTCATTTTTCCAACCTCGGAAGGATGGAAGGCTGAGTCAACCTTGAGCCGGCTACCTGGGATTTGAACCCCAGGTCGTGAGCACAGTTTTAGCTGCAGTACAGCGTTTTTATGTATGTACACATACACACTGATTACTCCACTTCTATTGAATTCAGATCATTTTCATAACTATATATATATATATATAGTTATGTGTGTACACACACACACAGAGAGAGAGAGAGAGAGAGAGAGAGAGAGAGAGAGTACTGTGTTGGATCACACCGGAAAGGGTCGCTTCGCTGGAAGCAGTCTTTAAAGAGACCCCAATTTGGTCCTTCTGTCCAATTCTGGGCATGGAGCAGGGTTGGGCTAGTTCGTAGTCTTATGTATCTTCTGTATGTTGCTTGATCTCTGACAAATGGATCAAGTCCGACCATGCTGTTAAGCCATTGATTTCCAGTCTTGGATCCCCAGATGTTCTTGGACTAAAACTCCCATAAACCTTCACCGCTAGCTGTGCGGGCCAGGATTTCTGGGAATTGTAGTCCAAGAACAGCTGAAGACCCAAGGCTGGGAACCACCGCAAAGGTTGGAAATTACTCCAAAAAGTGAGCCAAGTAACTGTCTGATCACACCTGAACTCAACCTTGTGAAGCCCTTAATTTATGTTTTAGATGTCAATTTACCCCACACTGAGGACTGTACTACATTGCTTTGATGTTGCTTTCAGAGTCTACAGGTGTGTATGTTTGTTTTCAGCCTGACTGTATTTCAAATATACCTCCCTCCCAACATGCCCAATTAGTTGTCTCCGCAGCATACTGTACACACCAGCATATAATTTGTGTGGTCCTTTAGTCCAGGAGGCTGCTACTGAATGCCTTTAAAGTTCAGGGTTTTATTACAAGGGAAGAAGCTGAGCACTTGTGCTGTTTCTTACCCGTTGAACCAAGCTAGAAAGGCTGCATTTGAGTCCTTATGTCAGGGTTACCTTCCCCCACCACTTCTATTGAATTCAGTTCATTTTCTGAACGATCACATCTGTTTACGTTCCACAGACACCTGCATATCTTGAGATGACAGCAGCTCCTTGAATGCTGTAATCAGTTATTTCTCAACAGAGGAATTGCCAATTTGGTAAATAAAGCTCATTATGTAAAGAACATGGAAAATGTATTACACTTGCCTAAGGGGAAAAATAGTCCAAGGCAACCAGATAATGTACCTTTGGCTTCCTAATCCTTACAATTTAGAGTTGCTAGAATGCAAATTTAAGTCAAAACCAGCCTGAGCATGAAGCGATATTTCCAAGCATATAATAAATACCTGTTCAGGGACTTTGCACCCTCACCTTTCTCTAGCCCTTCAGAATTGCCTAAGAGGACACAAGCTGTTCCTGGCTCATCTCAGCCCAGTTTGTGTGCCCCTCTTTCCTACATATACAGGTTGCTTGTTGTGAGTGGTCTTTCTCTCCTCTCTTCACACCCACCCCACCCCACGTCCCCTGAAACATAGTTAGGAGGACCAGCACTTTCCTCCCATGTGCAAATGTTCCCAGCTGGCCTTTTTGTACAAGTTTTAGATGAACAGAAACAGCCCTGCTTCAGGTTCCAAGCCAGGTGGAGTCCAGCTTAGTTCCTTCAGGAAACAAGACCTTTTTTGTTGCCACTCTGAAGTTCTGAGCGCTTTTCTCCTGTTATTTCCATGACTCCCTTTTATCATGTCCTAAAGAGATTAATACCGTCCTTTTCAGTGTATTCAAGGGATGGAACTCAAACGGTCTGACTTATCTGCTGCTTTGGGTTAATTAAAAACATTAAAGAGATCGTGTTTATTACAGTTCTGCTATTTTAATACTACTGTTCATCACTGTTATTGCATCTCTGTTTGAAAGAATTTGCGGCGAAAAGCAATGTAAATACTTTCTAGATTGTACACACCTGTCGGTATGACAAATTCAAAGGCCATGGTTCAAATGTCTGATTTTAGCAGGGTGAGAAAAAAAACTTTCCCTGCTTCCAAGGCAAGGGTGTTTATTGTATCTACTCAGATTGGTGTAGTGATATAGTGGATGACATGATGGACTAGGACTTAGGAGACCTGGGTTTGAATCCATGCTCAGCCATGGAAACTCACTTGGAGTGGTGAAACTGGTAATATCACCCCTTAAATATTTCACTTACCTTGAAACATTGTTAGGGTATCTATAAGTCAGTTCTAACTTGATGGCACACAACATAGGCCGGTTTGGCATTCCTAGGTGAATCACATGAAAAGGAACCATGTGATTCCAGACTTCAGATTTATCCGCATTGTCTGGGACATTGTTTTCAGCACTGACTAGAAGCCAATAAGAGAACTATTTTTCTTGGTTTTTTGCCCTGTGTTGCTTCCTTACTGATCATTTCAATATTTTCTCTGAGGACCAGATTATATTAATTATTAAACTCTGCAGATCTGATCTTCTTGCACAAGCACCTGCTACATTTTGTTCAGCCCACAAAGCTCCTTTTTGTTGTTGGCTCTTGCTTTTTGTATTGTGTGAGCAATTTTTTCTGTCCTTCGGAAAAAGACATTGAGCATATCTTGAGAAAATGGATCAAGATGTATACAGTGCCTGTTCCCTTCTGCCGCTACTAAAATAACAATAACTTTCCCTTATTTACTCCTAGATTAGCTGACAATTTTAAGTGAAATGATTGTTGTGGCTTGGCATTGCGCTAATATACTGTTACACTATTGCACTGCTACATCTTTGTTGAATCCACAGATATATTCACTAGAAGCATGAAATACATGTACAACAACATTTTTTGTTAAGTCCATGTCTCCAAAAGTTGAAGTTTATATCCATTTATGCAGCACACAGGCAGTGGATGAGTGGAGTAGAAGGTCCAGAGAAGAGGGTGGTGACATTGGCTGAGGAAGAGGATGGGTAAGAGTGGGAGGCGGTGATGAGAGAACAAATGTCTGTGTGGACAACTGAAATGCAGCAGCCTGGCTACCAAACAAACAAACAAACAAACATAATAAATACAATTCCAGGATACCATGAGAGGGATTCCAGCTAATCTGTCTGGGACTCCTGTCGAAGCTCTGGTTGACGGCTGGAATGCTGCCGCAACTAGGTTCGTAAACACGATAGCTCCTAAACGCCCTCTCCACCGCATGGGTCCCTTGAAAAGGTTTGTTCCCCAGTTTCTCATTAAAGCAGCAGCCCTATTGCCTCCCATGAATGGGACTGATGTTTGTGCAGGTACTCTACAACACCCATGTGGCTTAGCAACCTTGGGAATGGCAAACCCACACTGGGTAACAATACCTTGACCACACTTTGTGATGTCACTTTTTGTCAACTTTACAAAGTCTCCAGCAGAGACTGTAGGTAAAGTCATCATGTCCTCAACAGAGGAAAGCAGCTTGGCAACAACTGCTGAAAACCAAAAAAGTGGAAAAGACAGAAGACCTTTCCTCCAACAAAACAACCGGGGTGAGGAAGTCTAATCGATTTCACTGGACTGAGCAGGATGCTTCCAACATAGAGGTGGGTGAGGAAAATTTTCTTCCAGGTATTCCTTTTAAAATTCTGCTTGTAGGTTTCCCGAAACATCCTATTGGGCATCGTAAAATTGTTTTTAGGATCTTTTTTTTGCGTTTTTTTATTTTATTTTTTTATATAAGGGATGACAGAAAGGAAAAGGGAATTGGAATTGATGAGGAAGAGGGGAGACAATAACATATTTCCATCCATTCTGTACCTATTGCCATATCAAGATTTTAAGTTATTCTATTTACTCTTTTCTGCCTTCTAGATTGAGTTCTCATTTCAATATATGCTATTCATAAGTTGCCTGTTGATTCAGTCCACTTGTTAAATAGATCCCATCTTTCTGTTGCCTTTTGCAAGGGATAGTCCTTCATGACTTCTGTTAAAATGTCCATTTCGGCTATTTCCCGTATCTTTTCATTAAGATCTTCTTGTTTCGGTACCGTTGATCTTTTCCAATTTTTAGCATATAGAATTCTGGCTGCCGTAACTATGTATATAACTATATAATCCTTTGACCTATCTATATTTTCAGGTATCATACTCAATAAAAACAGTTCTGGGGTTAATGGCACCTTACAGAGCAATATTTGTTCCAACATAGCATGCACTCTTTTCCAATATTGTTTCGCTACTCCACATGACCACCACATATGATAATAGCTTCCCACTTGTGTTTCACATTTCCAACACTTATTTGATACATCTGTATACATCTTTGACAATTTTTCTGGGGTCATGTGCCACCTATAAAACATCTTATATATATTCTCTTTAAAGTTCACCGATCTTGTAAGCTTTTTGTTATTTTGCCATATTTTCAGCCATTGATCAATATCAATATTATGCCCTATATTTTGTGCCCACTTAATCATACATTCCTTAACCATTTCATCTTGCATCTTAATTTCCAACATGTAATTATACATTTTCTTAACAATTTGATCTTTTGAACCTAATAAAAGTTTATCAAAAATCATTTGCTCTGAGTAGAAGCCTTCTATCTTATCTTTTGTATATCTAGATTCTAACTGTGCTCTAGGCCACCAGTCAATATATATATTCTGTGACTCTAGCTCTTCTTTAGATTTTAATTCACCATCCTTTTTTAATAGATCTTGATATCTTAAAAAGTTTGCTTTGTCATAAACCTGGGTTGAGTAAAGGCCTCTATCCGTGACACCCATACAGGTATTTTATAATTTGTTGTACAATTTTTCTCCACATTCCCAGTAAAGCTCTTCTTATCATATATGAGTTGAAATTCTTTTGTTCTTTATCCTTTTTATACCATAAATAAGCATGCCAGCCTAATTGCAAATCATGTCCTTCCAAGCTAAGTAATCTATCGTTTTCTAGAGTTATCCATTCTTTTATCCAATCTAAAATACAAGATCTATATACAGAACCCAATCTGGAAGACCAAAGTCGCCCCTCTGCTTATCATCTTGCATTGTCTTAATTTTAATTCTTGGTTTTTTTTCCCTTGCCATATAAATCTCATGATTATTCTATTAAATTCTTTTAAAAAGGACTGTTTTAGTATAATAGGAATTGACTGAAATAAAAATAAGATTTTTGGCAGGATGCTCATTTTGATCGTCGCAATTCTCCCCAGCAGCGATAATTGTAGTTTGTCCCATTTTTCAAAGTTGTTCTGTATCTCCTTCATTAATTTCATGTAGTTATCTTTAAACAATGTGCTTGTCTTCTTTGTAATTTGTATTCCTAGTAATCGAATTTTCTTTTCCTCTTGGAAGTTCGTCTTCTCTATTAACTCCTGTCGTTCTTGTTCTCTCATGTTTTTAGTATTTTGGTCTTCTTTTGATTTATTCTCATACCTGCCATGTCACCAAAAATTTTTAACGTTGCCATCAAGACTTCTATTGAATACAAAGGTTCTTCCAGTATAATGACTAAATCATCCGCAAAAGCCTGCAGTTTATAGACTTCGCCTTTTACATTTAATCATTTCAATTCCTTTTTATTTCAAATTTGTTCATTTAGTATTTCTAGAGTCAAAATAAATAGGAGTGGGGACAGTGGACACCCCTGTCTAGTACCTTTCTGTATTTGGATTTCTTTTGATAACTCGCCGTTAATTCTCACTTTTGCCTTTTGTTCAGTGTATATAGCTTTAAATAATTTGATAAATCTTTCTCCAACCTGCAGTGTTTTCAACATATATATCAGAAAATTCCAAATTATTTTTAGGATCCTAAAGGGCGGCTTTATCAGCCTAACTGCATTGCAGAAGTACCAAAAACTTCTGCAATGAAGTGGTAACTTCTGAAAACCAAAAACTGCAAAAAACAGAAGAGCTTACCTCCAACAAAACATCAGGTGAAGTATTCTAACAGTTTGGAAACTGAAATAGGCGGCAGGGAAGGATCACCAGTGACCACAAGTTACAACGACTCTGAAGAAGATATGAAATTGGAGGCATGACACCATCATCAGAAATGGAACATGAAAGGAAGCTTCATTCTGCACTTTCTCAGTGGCTTGTACTTAGGAAAGGAAAAATCCGACTTCAAACCCCCACTGAGGCGCTGCCATCAGCCTCCATGCCATGAGCGAGCAGCCCGGGTAGGTGAGACTTGTTGGCTGGTAAGGCAGCCCATCAAGGAGAAGGAAAACTCTGAATTCAAACCCCTACTGAGTCGCCGCCATCGGCCTCCATGCCATGAGCGAGCAGCCCGGGTACATGGTACTTGTTAGCCTGGTAAGGCAGCCCATCAAGGAGAAGGAAAACTCTGAATTCAAACCCCTACTGAGTCGCCGCCATCGGCCTCCATGCCATGAGCGAGCAGCCCGGGTACGTGGGACTTGTTAGAATGGTAAGGCAGCCCATCAAGGAGAAGGAAAACTCTGAATTCAAACCCCTACTGAGTCGCCGCCATCGGCCTCCATGCCATGAGCGAGCAGCCCGGGTACGTGGTACTTGTTAGCCTGGTAAGGCAGCCCATCAAGGAGAAGGAAAACTCTGAATTGAAACCCCTACTTAGTCGCTGCCATCGGCCTCGATGCCATGAGCGAGCAGCCCGGGTACGTGGTACTTGTTAGCCTGGTAAGGCAGCCCATCAAGGAGAAGGAAAACTCTGAATTCAAACCCCTACTGAGTCGCCGCCATCGGCCTCCATGCCATGAGCGAGCAGCCCGGGTACGTGGTACTTGTTAGCCTGGTAAGGCAGCCCATCAAGGAGAAGGAAAACTCTGAATTCAAACCCCTACTGAGTCGCTGCCATCGGCCTCCATGCCATGAGCGAGCAGCCCGGGTACGTGGGACTTGTTAGCCTGGTAAGGCAGCCCATCAAGGAGAAGGAAAAGTCTGAATTCAAACCCCTACTGAGTCGCCGCCATCGGCCTCCATGCCATGAGCGAGCAGCCCGGGTACGTGGTACTTGTTAGCCTGGTAAGGCAGCCCATCAAGGAGAAGGAAAACTCTGAATTCAAACCCCTACTGAGTCGCCGCCATCGGCCTCCATGCCATGAGCGAGCAGCCCGGGTACGTGGGACTTGTTAGCCTGGTAAGGCAGCCCATCAAGGAGAAGGAAAACTCTGAATTCAAACCCCTACTGAGTCGCCGCCATCGGCCTCCATGCCATGAGCGAGCAGCCCGGGTACGTGGTACTTGTTAGCCTGGTAAGGCAGCCCATCAAGGAGAAGGAAAACTCTGAATTGAAACCCCTACTTAGTCGCTGCCATCGGCCTCGATGCCATGAGCGAGCAGCCCGGGTACGTGGTACTTGTTAGCCTGGTAAGGCAGCCCATCAAGGAGAAGGAAAACTCTGAATTCAAACCCCTACTGAGTCGCCGCCATCGGCCTCCATGCCATGAGCGAGCAGCCCGGGTACGTGGTACTTGTTAGCCTGGTAAGGCAGCCCATCAAGGAGAAGGAAAACTCTGAATTCAAACCCCTACTGAGTCGCTGCCATCGGCCTCCATGCCATGAGCGAGCAGCCCGGGTACGTGGTACTTGTTAGCCTGGTAAGGCAGCCCATCAAGGAGAAGGAAAAGTCTGAATTCAAACCCCTACTGAGTCGCCGCCATCGGCCTCCATGCCATGAGCGAGCAGCCCGGGTACGTGGTACTTGTTAGCCTGGTAAGGCAGCCCATCAAGGAGAAGGAAAACTCTGAATTCAAACCCCTACTGAGTCGCCGCCATCGGCCTCCATGCCATGAGCGAGCAGCCCGGGTACGTGGGACTTGTTAGCCTGGTAAGGCAGCCCATCAAGGAGAAGGCAAACTCTGAATTCAAACCCCTACTGAGTCGCTGCCATCGGCCTCGATGCCATGAGCGAGCAGCCCGGGTACGTGGGACTTGTTAGCCTGGTAAGGCAGCCCATCAAGGAGAAGGAAAAGTCTGAATTCAAACCCCTACTGAGTCGCCGCCATCGGCCTCCATGCCATGAGCGAGCAGCCCGGGTACATGGTACTTGTTAGCCTGGTAAGGCAGCCCATCAAGGAGAAGGAAAACTCTGAATTCAAACCCCTACTGAGTCGCCGCCATCGGCCTCCATGCCATGAGCGAGCAGCCCGGGTACGTGGGACTTGTTAGAATGGTAAGGCAGCCCATCAAGGAGAAGGAAAACTCTGAATTCAAACCCCTACTGAGTCGCCGCCATCGGCCTCCATGCCATGAGCGAGCAGCCCGGGTACGTGGTACTTGTTAGCCTGGTAAGGCAGCCCATCAAGGAGAAGGAAAACTCTGAATTGAAACCCCTACTTAGTCGCTGCCATCGGCCTCGATGCCATGAGCGAGCAGCCCGGGTACGTGGTACTTGTTAGCCTGGTAAGGCAGCCCATCAAGGAGAAGGAAAACTCTGAATTCAAACCCCTACTGAGTCGCCGCCATCGGCCTCCATGCCATGAGCGAGCAGCCCGGGTACGTGGTACTTGTTAGCCTGGTAAGGCAGCCCATCAAGGAGAAGGAAAACTCTGAATTCAAACCCCTACTGAGTCGCTGCCATCGGCCTCCATGCCATGAGCGAGCAGCCCGGGTACGTGGGACTTGTTAGCCTGGTAAGGCAGCCCATCAAGGAGAAGGAAAAGTCTGAATTCAAACCCCTACTGAGTCGCCGCCATCGGCCTCCATGCCATGAGCGAGCAGCCCGGGTACGTGGTACTTGTTAGCCTGGTAAGGCAGCCCATCAAGGAGAAGGAAAACTCTGAATTCAAACCCCTACTGAGTCGCCGCCATCGGCCTCCATGCCATGAGCGAGCAGCCCGGGTACGTGGTACTTGTTAGCCTGGTAAGGCAGCCCATCAAGGAGAAGGAAAACTCTGAATTCAAACCCCTACTGAGTCGCCGCCATCGGCCTCCATGCCATGAGCGAGCAGCCCGGGTACGTGGTACTTGTTAGCCTGGTAAGGCAGCCCATCAAGGAGAAGGAAAAGTCTGAATTCAAACCCCTACTGAGTCGCTGCCATCGGCCTCCATGCCATGAGCGAGCAGCCCGTTTACGTGGTACTTGTTAGCCTGGTAAGGCAGCCCATCAAGGAGAAGGAAAACTCTGAATTCAAACCCCTACTGAGTCGCTGCCATGGGCCTCCATGCCATGAGCGAGCAGCCCGGGTACGTGGTACTTGTTAGCCTGGTAAGGCAGCCCATCAAGGAGAAGGAAAACTCCGAATTCAAACCCCTACTGAGTCGCTGCCATCGGCCTCCATGCCATGAGCGAGCAGCCCGGGTACGTGGTACTTGTTAGCCTGGTAAGGCAGCCCATCAAGGAGAAGGAAAACTCCGAATTCAAACCCCTACTGAGTCGCTGCCATCGGCCTCCATGCCATGAGCGAGCAGCCCGGGTACGTGGTACTTGTTAGCCTGGTAAGGCAGCCCATCAAGGAGAAGGAAAACTCCGAATTCAAACCCCTACTGAGTCGCTGCCATCGGCCTCCATGCCATGAGCGAGCAGCCCGGGTACGTGGTACTTGTTAGCCTGGTAAGGCAGCCCATCAAGGAGAAGGAAAACTCTGAATTCAAACCCCTACTTAGTCGCCGCCATCGGCCTCCATGCCACGAGCGAGCAACCCGGGTACGTGGTACTTGTTAGCCTGGTAAAGCAGCCCATCAAGGAGAAGGAAAATTCTGAATTCAAACCCCTACTGAGTCGCCGCCATCGGCCTCCATGCCATGATCGAGCAGCCCGGGTACGTGGGACTTGTTAGCCTGGTAAGGCAGCCCATCAAGGAGAAGGAAAACTCTGAATTGAAACCCCTACTTAGTCGCTGCCATCGGCCTCGATGCCATGAGCGAGCAGCCCGGGTACGTGGTACTTGTTAGCCTGGTAAGGCAGCCCATCAAGGAGAAGGAAAACTCTGAATTCAAACCCCTACTGAGTCGCCGCCATCGGCCTCCATGCCATGAGCGAGCAGCCCGGGTACGTGGTACTTGTTAGCCTGGTAAGGCAGCCCATCAAGGAGAAGGAAAACTCTGAATTCAAACCCCTACTGAGTCGCTGCCATCGGCCTCCATGCCATGAGCGAGCAGCCCGGGTACGTGGGACTTGTTAGCCTGGTAAGGCAGCCCATCAAGGAGAAGGAAAACTCTGAATTCAAACCCCTACTGAGTCGCCGCCATCGGCCTCCATGCCATGAGCGAGCAGCCCGGGTACGTGGTACTTGTTAGCCTGGTAAGGCAGCCCATCAAGGAGAAGGAAAACTCTGAATTCAAACCCCTACTGAGTCGCCGCCATCGGCCTCCATGCCATGAGCGAGCAGCCCGGGTACAGGGTACTTGTTAGCCTGGTAAGGCAGCCCATCAAGGAGAAGGAAAAGTCTGAATTCAAACCCCTACTGAGTCGCTGCCATCGGCCTCCATGCCATGAGCGAGCAGCCCGGGTACGTGGTACTTGTTAGCCTGGTAAGGCAGCCCATCAAGGAGAAGGAAAACTCTGAATTCAAACCCCTACTGAGTCGCTGCCATGGGCCTCCATGCCATGAGCGAGCAGCCCGGGTACGTGGTACTTGTTAGCCTGGTAAGGCAGCCCATCAAGGAGAAGGAAAACTCCGAATTCAAACCCCTACTGAGTCGCTGCCATCGGTCTCCATGCCATGAGCGAGCAGCCCGGGTACGTGGTACTTGTTAGCCTGGTAAGGCAGCCCATCAAGGAGAAGGAAAACTCTGAATTCAAACCCCTACTTAGTCGCCGCCATCGGCCTCCATGCCACGAGCGAGCAACCCGGGTACGTGGTACTTGTTAGCCTGGTAAAGCAGCCCATCAAGGAGAAGGAAAATTCTGAATTCAAACCCCTACTGAGTCGCCGCCATCGGCCTCCATGCCATGAGCGAGCAGCCCGGGTAGGTAGGACTTGTTAGCCTGGTAAGGCAGCCCATCAAGGAGAAGGAAAAGTCTGAATTCAAACCCCTACTGAGTCGCTGCCATCGGCCTCCATGCCATGAGCGAGCAGCCCGGGTACGTGGTACTCGTTAGCCTGGTAAGGCAGCCCATCAAGGAGAAGGAAAACTCTGAATTCAAACCCCTACTGAGTCGCCGCCATCGGCCTCCATGCCATGAGCGAGCAGCCCGGGTACGTGGTACTCGTTAGCCTGGTAAGGCAGCCCATCAAGGAGAAGGAAAACTCTGAATTCAAACCCCTACTGAGTCGCTGCCATCGGCCTCCATGCCATGAGCGAGCAGCCCGGGTACGTGGTACTCGTTAGCCTGGTAAGGCAGCCCATCAAGGAGAAGGAAAATTCTGAATTCAAACCCCTACTGAGTCGCCGCCATCGGCCTCTATGCCATGAGCGAGCAGCCCGGGTACGTGGTACTCGTTAGCCTGGTAAGGCAGCCCATCAAGGAGAAGGAAAACTCTGAATTCAAACCCCTACTGAGTCGCCGCCATCGGCCTCCATGCCATGAGCGAGCAGCCCGGGTACGTGGTACTCGTTAGCCTGGTAAGGCAGCCCATCAAGGAGAAGGAAAACTCTGAATTCAAACCCCTACTGAGTCGCTGCCATCGGCCTCCATGCCATGAGCGAGCAGCCCGGGTACGTGGTACTCGTTAGCCTGGTAAGGCAGCCCATCAAGGAGAAGGAAAACTCTGAATTCAAACCCCTACTGAGTCGCCGCCATCGGCCTCCATGCCATGAGCGAGCAGCCCGGGTACGTGGTACTCGTTAGCCTGGTAAGGCAGCCCATCAAGGAGAAGGAAAACTCTGAATTCAAACCCCTACTTAGTCGCTGCCATTGGCCTCCATGCCATGAGCGAGCAGCCCGGGTACGTGGTACTTGTTAGCCTGGTAAGGCAGCCCATCAAGGAGAAGGAAAACTCTGAATTCAAACCCCTACTTAGTCGCTGCCATTGGCCTCCATGCCATGAGCGAGCAGCCCGGGTACGTGGTACTTGTTAGCCTGGTAAGGCAGCCCATCAAGGAGAAGGAAAACTCTGAATTCAAACCCCTACTTAGGCGCTGCCATCGGCCTCCATGCCATGAGCGAGCAGCCCGGGTACGTGGTACTTGTTAGCCTGGTAAGGCAGCCCATCAAGGAGAAGGAAAACTCTGAATTCAAACCCCTACTTAGTCGCTGCCATTGGCCTCCATGCCATGAGCGAGCAGCCCGGGTACGTGGTACTTGTTAGCCTGGTAAGGCAGCCCATCAAGGAGAAGGAAAACTCTGAATTCAAACCCCTACTTAGTCGCTGCCATTGGCCTCCATGCCATGAGCGAGCAGCCCGGGTACGTGGTACTTGTTAGCCTGGTAAGGCAGCCCATCAAGGAGAAGGAAAACTCTGAATTCAAACCCCTACTTAGTCGCTGCCATCGGCCTCCATGCCATGAGCGAGCAGCCCGGGTACGTGGTACTTGTTAGCCTGGTAAGGCAGCCCATCAAGGAGAAGGAAAACTCTGAATTCAAACCCCTACTTAGTCGCTGCCATTGGCCTCCATGCCATGAGCGAGCAGCCCGGGAACGTGGTACTTGGTAGCCTGGTAAGGCAGCCCATCAAGCAGAAGGAAAACTCTGAATTCAAACCCCTACTGAGTCGCTGCCATCGGCCTCCATGCCATGAGGGAGCAGCCTGGGAACGTGGTACTTGTTAGCCTGGTAAGGCAGCCCATCAAGGAGAAGGAAAACTCTGAATTCAAACCCCTACTGAGTCGCTGCCATGGGCCTCCATGCCATGAGCGAGCAGCCCGGGTACGTGGTACTTGTTAGCCTGGTAAGGCAGCCCATCAAGGAGAAGGAAAACTGTGAATTCAAACCCCTACTGAGTCGCTGCCATCGGCCTCCATGCCATGAGCGAGCAGCCCGGGTACGTGGTACTCGTTAGCCTGGTAAGGCAGCCCATCAAGGAGAAGGAAAACTCTGAATTCAAACCCCTACTGAGTCGCTGCCATCGGCCTCCATGCCATGAGCGAGCAGCCCGGGTACGTGGTACTCGTTAGCCTGGTAAGGCAGCCCATCAAGGAGAAGGAAAACTCTGAATTCAAACCCCTACTGAGTCGCTGCCATCGGCCTCCATGCCATGAGCGAGCAGCCCGGGTACGTGGTACTCGTTAGCCTGGTAAGGCAGCCCATCAAGGAGAAGGAAAACTCTGAATTCAAACCCCTACTGAGTCACTGCAATCGGCCTCCATGCCATGAGCGAGCAGCCCGGGTACGTGGTACTCGTTAGCCTGGTAAGGCAGCCCATCAAGGAGAAGGAAAACTCTGAATTCAAACCCCTACTGAGTCGCTGCCATCGGCCTCCATGCCATGAGCGAGCAGCCCGGGTACGTGGTACTCGTTAGCCTGGTAAGGCAGCCCATCAAGGAGAAGGAAAACTCTGAATTCAAACCCCTACTGAGTCGCCGCCATCGGCCTCCATGCCATGAGCGAGGAGCCCGGGTACGTGGTACTCGTTAGCCTGGTAAGGCAGCCCATCAAGGAGAAGGAAAACTCCGAATTCAAACCCCTACTGAGTCGCCGCCATCGGCCTCCATGCCATGAGCGAGCAGCCCGGGTACGTGGTACTTGTTAGCCTGGTAAGGCAGCCCATCAAGGAGAAGGAAAACTCTGAATTCAAACCCCTACTGAGTCGCCGCCATCGGCCTCCATGCCATGAGCGAGCAGCCCGGGTACGGGGTACTTGTTAGCCTGGTAAGGCAGCCCATCAAGGAGAAGGAAAAGTCTGAATTCAAACCCCTACTGAGTCGCTGCCATCGGCCTCCATGCCATGAGCGAGCAGCCCGGGTACGTGGTACTTGTTAGCCTGGTAAGGCAGCCCATCAAGGAGAAGGAAAACTCTGAATTCAAACCCCTACTGAGTCGCTGCCATCGGCCTCCATGCCATGAGCGAGCAGCCCGGGTACGTGTCACTTGTTAGCCTGGTAAGGCAGCCCATCAAGGAGAAGGAAAACTCTGAATTCAAACCCCTACTGAGTCGCTGCCATGGGCCTCCATGCCATGAGCGAGCAGCCCGGGTACGTGTCACTTGTTAGCCTGGTAAGGCAGCCCATCAAGGAGAAGGAAAACTCTGAATTCAAACCCCTACTGAGTCGCTGCCATCGGCCTCCATGCCATGAGCGAGCAGCCCGGGTACGTGGTACTTGTTAGCCTGGTAAGGCAGCCCATCAAGGAGAAGGAAAACTCTGAATTCAAACCCCTACTGAGTCGCTGCCATCGGCCTCCATGCCATGAGCGAGCAGCCCGGGTACGTGTCACTTGTTAGCCTGGTAAGGCAGCCCATCAAGGAGAAGGAAAACTCTGAATTCAAACCCCTACTGAGTCGCTGCCATCGGCCTCCATGCCATGAGCGAGCAGCCCGGGTACGTGGTACTTGTTAGCCTGGTAAGGCAGCCCATCAAGGAGAAGGAAAACTCTGAATTCAAACCCCTACTGAGTCGCCGCCATCGGCCTCCATGCCATGAGCGAGCAGCCCGGGTACGTGTCACTTGTTAGCCTGGTAAGGCAGCCCATCAAGGAGAAGGAAAACTCTGAATTCAAACCCCTACTGAGTCGCTGCCATCGGCCTCCATGCCATGAGCGAGCAGCCCGGGTACGTGTCACTTGTTAGCCTGGTAAGGCAGCCCATCAAGGAGAAGGAAAACTCTGAATTCAAACCCCTACTGAGTCGCCGCCATCGGCCTCCATGCCATGAGCGAGCAGCCCGGGTACGTGGTACTTGTTAGCCTGGTAAGGCAGCCCATCAAGGAGAAGGAAAACTCTGAATTCAAACCCCTACTTAGTCGCTGCCATTGGCCTCCATGCCATGAGCGAGCAGCCCGGGAACGTGGTACTTGGTAGCCTGGTAAGGCAGCCCATCAAGCAGAAGGAAAACTCTGAATTCAAACCCCTACTGAGTCGCTGCCATCGGCCTCCATGCCATGAGGGAGCAGCCTGGGAACGTGGTACTTGTTAGCCTGGTAAGGCAGCCCATCAAGGAGAAGGAAAACTCTGAATTCAAACCCCTACTGAGTCGCTGCCATGGGCCTCCATGCCATGAGCGAGCAGCCCGGGTACGTGGTACTTGTTAGCCTGGTAAGGCAGCCCATCAAGGAGAAGGAAAACTGTGAATTCAAACCCCTACTGAGTCGCTGCCATCGGCCTCCATGCCATGAGCGAGCAGCCCGGGTACGTGGTACTCGTTAGCCTGGTAAGGCAGCCCATCAAGGAGAAGGAAAACTCTGAATTCAAACCCCTACTGAGTCGCTGCCATCGGCCTCCATGCCATGAGCGAGCAGCCCGGGTACGTGGTACTCGTTAGCCTGGTAAGGCAGCCCATCAAGGAGAAGGAAAACTCTGAATTCAAACCCCTACTGAGTCGCTGCCATCGGCCTCCATGCCATGAGCGAGCAGCCCGGGTACGTGGTACTCGTTAGCCTGGTAAGGCAGCCCATCAAGGAGAAGGAAAACTCTGAATTCAAACCCCTACTGAGTCACTGCAATCGGCCTCCATGCCATGAGCGAGCAGCCCGGGTACGTGGTACTCGTTAGCCTGGTAAGGCAGCCCATCAAGGAGAAGGAAAACTCTGAATTCAAACCCCTACTGAGTCGCTGCCATCGGCCTCCATGCCATGAGCGAGCAGCCCGGGTACGTGGTACTCGTTAGCCTGGTAAGGCAGCCCATCAAGGAGAAGGAAAACTCTGAATTCAAACCCCTACTGAGTCGCCGCCATCGGCCTCCATGCCATGAGCGAGGAGCCCGGGTACGTGGTACTCGTTAGCCTGGTAAGGCAGCCCATCAAGGAGAAGGAAAACTCCGAATTCAAACCCCTACTGAGTCGCCGCCATCGGCCTCCATGCCATGAGCGAGCAGCCCGGGTACGTGGTACTTGTTAGCCTGGTAAGGCAGCCCATCAAGGAGAAGGAAAACTCTGAATTCAAACCCCTACTGAGTCGCCGCCATCGGCCTCCATGCCATGAGCGAGCAGCCCGGGTACGGGGTACTTGTTAGCCTGGTAAGGCAGCCCATCAAGGAGAAGGAAAAGTCTGAATTCAAACCCCTACTGAGTCGCTGCCATCGGCCTCCATGCCATGAGCGAGCAGCCCGGGTACGTGGTACTTGTTAGCCTGGTAAGGCAGCCCATCAAGGAGAAGGAAAACTCTGAATTCAAACCCCTACTGAGTCGCTGCCATCGGCCTCCATGCCATGAGCGAGCAGCCCGGGTACGTGTCACTTGTTAGCCTGGTAAGGCAGCCCATCAAGGAGAAGGAAAACTCTGAATTCAAACCCCTACTGAGTCGCTGCCATGGGCCTCCATGCCATGAGCGAGCAGCCCGGGTACGTGTCACTTGTTAGCCTGGTAAGGCAGCCCATCAAGGAGAAGGAAAACTCTGAATTCAAACCCCTACTGAGTCGCTGCCATCGGCCTCCATGCCATGAGCGAGCAGCCCGGGTACGTGGTACTTGTTAGCCTGGTAAGGCAGCCCATCAAGGAGAAGGAAAACTCTGAATTCAAACCCCTACTGAGTCGCTGCCATCGGCCTCCATGCCATGAGCGAGCAGCCCGGGTACGTGTCACTTGTTAGCCTGGTAAGGCAGCCCATCAAGGAGAAGGAAAACTCTGAATTCAAACCCCTACTGAGTCGCTGCCATCGGCCTCCATGCCATGAGCGAGCAGCCCGGGTACGTGGTACTTGTTAGCCTGGTAAGGCAGCCCATCAAGGAGAAGGAAAACTCTGAATTCAAACCCCTACTGAGTCGCCGCCATCGGCCTCCATGCCATGAGCGAGCAGCCCGGGTACGTGTCACTTGTTAGCCTGGTAAGGCAGCCCATCAAGGAGAAGGAAAACTCTGAATTCAAACCCCTACTGAGTCGCTGCCATCGGCCTCCATGCCATGAGCGAGCAGCCCGGGTACGTGTCACTTGTTAGCCTGGTAAGGCAGCCCATCAAGGAGAAGGAAAACTCTGAATTCAAACCCCTACTGAGTCGCTGCCATCGGCCTCCATGCCATGAGCGAGCAGCCCGGGTACGTGGTACTCGTTAGCCTGGTAAGGCAGCCCATCAAGGAGAAGGAAAACTCTGAATTCAAACCCCTACTGAGTCGCCGCCATCGGCCTCCATGCCATGAGCGAGCAGCCCGGGTACGTGTCACTTGTTAGCCTGGTAAGGCAGCCCATCAAGGAGAAGGAAAACTCTGAATTCAAACCCCTACTGAGTCGCTGCCATCGGCCTCCATGCCATGAGCGAGCAGCCCGGGTACGTGTCACTTGTTAGCCTGGTAAGGCAGCCCATCAAGGAGAAGGAAAACTCTGAATTCAAACCCCTACTTAGTCGCCGCCATCGGCCTCCATGTCACGAGCGAGCAACCCGGGTACGTGGTACTTGTTAGCCTGGTAAAGCAGCCCATCAAGGAGAAGGAAAATTCTGAATTCAAACCCCTACTGAGTCGCCGCCATCGGCCTCCATGCCATGAGCGAGCAGCCCGGGTACGTGGTACTCGTTAGCCTGGTAAGGCAGCCCATCAAGTAGAAGGAAAACTCTGAATTCAAACCCCTACTGAGTCGCCGCCATCGGCCTCCATGCCATGAGCAAGCAGCCCGGGTACGTGTCACTTGTTAGCCTGGTAAGGCAGCCCATCAAGGAGAAGGAAATCTCTGAATTCAAACCCCTACTGAGTCGCCGCCATCGGCCTCCATGCCATGAGCGAGCAGCCCGGGTACGTGTCACTTGTTAGCCTGGTAAAGCAGCCCATCAGGGAGAAGGAAAACTCTGAATTCAAAACCCTACTTAGTCGCTGCCATGGGCCTCCATGCCATGAGCGAGCAGCCCGGGTACATGGTACTTGTTAGCCTGGTAAGGCAGCCCATCAAGGAGAAGGAAAAGTCTGAATTCAAACCCCTACTGAGTCGCTGCCATCGGCCTCCATGCCATGAGCGAGCAGCCCGGGTACGTGGTACTTGTTAGCCTGGTAAGGCAGCCCATCAAGGAGAAGGAAAACTCTGAATTCAAACCCCTACTGAGTCGCTGCCATCGGCCTCCATGCCATGAGCGAGCAGCCCGGGTACGTGGTACTTGTTAGCCTGGTAAGGCAGCCCATCAAGGAGAAGGAAAACTCTGAATTCAAACCCCTACTGAGTCGCCGCCATCGGCCTCCATGCCATGAGCGAGCAGCCCGGGTACGTGGGACTTGTTAGAATGGTAAGGCAGCCCATCAAGGAGAAGGAAAACTCTGAATTCAAATCCCTACTGAGTCACCACCATCGGCCTCCATGCCATGAGCGAGCAGCACGGGTGCGTGGCACTTGTTAGCCTGGTAAGGCAGCCCATCAAGGAGAAGGAAAACTCTGAATTGAAATCCCTACTTAGTCGCTGCCATCGGCCTCCATGCCATGAGCGAGCAGCCCGGGTACGTGGGACTTGTTAGCCTGGTAAGGCAGCCCATCAAGGAGAAGGAAAACTCTGAATTCAAACCCCTACTTAGTCGCTGCCATTGGCCTCCATGCCATGAGCGAGCAGCCCGGGAACGTGGTACTTGTTAGCCTGGTAAGGCAGCCCATCAAGGAGAAGGAAAACTCTGAATTGAAATCCCTACTTAGTCGCTGCCATCGGCCTCCATGCCATGAGCGAGCAGCCCGGGTAGGTAGGACTTGTTAGCCTGGTAAGGCAGCCCATCAAGGAGAAGGAAAACTCTGAATTCAAACCCCTACTGAGTCGCTGCCATCGGCCTCCATGCCATGAGGGAGCAGCCTGGGAACGTGGTACTTGTTAGCCTGGTAAGGCAGCCCATCAAGGAGAAGGAAAACTCCGAATTCAAACCCCTACTGAGTCGCTGCCATGGGCCTCCATGCCATGAGCGAGCAGCCCGGGTACGTGGTACTTGTTAGCCTGGTAAGGCAGCCCATCAAGGAGAAGGAAAACTCTGATTTCAAACCCCTACTGAGTCGCTGCCATCGGCCTCCATGCCATGAGCGAGCAGCCCGGGTACGTGGTACTTGTTAGCCTGGTAAGGCAGCCCATCAAGGAGAAGGAAAACTCTGAATTCAAACCCCTACTGAGTCGCTGCCATCGGCCTCCATGCCATGAGCGAGCAGCCCGGGTACGTGGTACTTGGTAGCCTGGTAAGGCAGCCCATCAAGGAGAAGGAAAACTGTGAATTCTAACACCCACTGAGTCGCCGCCATCGGCCTCCATGCCATGAGCGAGCAGCCCGGGTACGTGGTACTTGTTAGCCTGGTAAGGCAGCCCATCAAGGAGAAGGAAAACTCTGAATTCAAACCCCTACTGAGTCGCCGCCATCGGCCTCCATGCCATGAGCGAGCAGCCCGGGTACGGGGTACTTGTTAGCCTGGTAAGGCAGCCCATCAAGGAGAAGGAAAAGTCTGAATTCAAACCCCTACTGAGTCGCTGCCATCGGCCTCCATGCCATGAGCGAGCAGCCCGGGTACGTGGTACTTGTTAGCCTGGTAAGGCAGCCCATCAAGGAGAAGGAAAACTCTGAATTCAAACCCCTACTGAGTCGCTGCCATCGGCCTCCATGCCATGAGCGAGCAGCCCGGGTACGTGTCACTTGTTAGCCTGGTAAGGCAGCCCATCAAGGAGAAGGAAAACTCTGAATTCAAACCCCTACTGAGTCGCTGCCATGGGCCTCCATGCCATGAGCGAGCAGCCCGGGTACATGGTACTTGTTAGCCTGGTAAGGCAGCCCATCAAGGAGAAGGAAAACTCTGAATTCAAACCCCTACTGAGTCGCTGCCATCGGCCTCCATGCCATGAGCGAGCAGCCCGGGTACGTGTCACTTGTTAGCCTGGTAAGGCAGCCCATCAAGGAGAAGGAAAACTCTGAATTCAAACCCCTACTGAGTCGCTGCCATCGGCCTCCATGCCATGAGCGAGCAGCCCGGGTACGTGGTACTTGTTAGCCTGGTAAGGCAGCCCATCAAGGAGAAGGAAAACTCTGAATTCAAACCCCTACTGAGTCGCCGCCATCGGCCTCCATGCCATGAGCGAGCAGCCCGGGTACGTGTCACTTGTTAGCCTGGTAAGGCAGCCCATCAAGGAGAAGGAAAACTCTGAATTCAAACCCCTACTGAGTCGCTGCCATCGGCCTCCATGCCATGAGCGAGCAGCCCGTGTACGTGTCACTTGTTAGCCTGGTAAGGCAGCCCATCAAGGAGAAGGAAAACTCTGAATTCAAACCCCTACTGAGTCGCTGCCATCGGCCTCCATGCCATGAGCGAGCAGCCCGGGTACGTGGTACTCGTTAGCCTGGTAAGGCAGCCCATCAAGGAGAAGGAAAACTCTGAATTCAAACCCCTACTGAGTCGCCGCCATCGGCCTCCATGCCATGAGCGAGCAGCCCGGGTACGTGTCACTTGTTAGCCTGGTAAGGCAGCCCATCAAGGAGAAGGAAAACTCTGAATTCAAACCCCTACTGAGTCGCTGCCATCGGCCTCCATGCCATGAGCGAGCAGCCCGGGTACGTGGTACTTGTTAGCCTGGTAAGGCAGCCCATCAAGGAGAAGGAAAACTCTGAATTGAAATCCCTACTTAGTCGCTGCCATCGGCCTCCATGCCATGAGCGAGCAGCCCGGGTAGGTAGGACTTGTTAGCCTGGTAAGGCAGCCCATCAAGGAGAAGGAAAACTCTGAATTCAAACCCCTACTGAGTCGCTGCCATCGGCCTCCATGCCATGAGGGAGCAGCCTGGGAACGTGGTACTTGTTAGCCTGGTAAGGCAGCCCATCAAGGAGAAGGAAAACTCCGAATTCAAACCCCTACTGAGTCGCTGCCATGGGCCTCCATGCCATGAGCGAGCAGCCCGGGTACGTGGTACTTGTTAGCCTGGTAAGGCAGCCCATCAAGGAGAAGGAAAACTCTGATTTCAAACCCCTACTGAGTCGCTGCCATCGGCCTCCATGCCATGAGCGAGCAGCCCGGGTACGTGGTACTTGTTAGCCTGGTAAGGCAGCCCATCAAGGAGAAGGAAAACTCTGAATTCAAACCCCTACTGAGTCGCTGCCATCGGCCTCCATGCCATGAGCGAGCAGCCCGGGAACGTGGTACTTGGTAGCCTGGTAAGGCAGCCCATCAAGGAGAAGGAAAACTGTGAATTCTAACACCCACTGAGTCGCCGCCATCGGCCTCCATGCCATGAGCGAGCAGCCCGGGTACGTGGTACTTGTTAGCCTGGTAAGGCAGCCCATCAAGGAGAAGGAAAACTCTGAATTCAAACCCCTACTGAGTCGCCGCCATCGGCCTCCATGCCATGAGCGAGCAGCCCGGGTACGGGGTACTTGTTAGCCTGGTAAGGCAGCCCATCAAGGAGAAGGAAAAGTCTGAATTCAAACCCCTACTGAGTCGCTGCCATCGGCCTCCATGCCATGAGCGAGCAGCCCGGGTACGTGGTACTTGTTAGCCTGGTAAGGCAGCCCATCAAGGAGAAGGAAAACTCTGAATTCAAACCCCTACTGAGTCGCTGCCATCGGCCTCCATGCCATGAGCGAGCAGCCCGGGTACGTGTCACTTGTTAGCCTGGTAAGGCAGCCCATCAAGGAGAAGGAAAACTCTGAATTCAAACCCCTACTGAGTCGCTGCCATCGGCCTCCATGCCATGAGCGAGCAGCCCGGGTACATGGTACTTGTTAGCCTGGTAAGGCAGCCCATCAAGGAGAAGGAAAACTCTGAATTCAAACCCCTACTGAGTCGCTGCCATCGGCCTCCATGCCATGAGCGAGCAGCCCGGGTACGTGTCACTTGTTAGCCTGGTAAGGCAGCCCATCAAGGAGAAGGAAAACTCTGAATTCAAACCCCTACTGAGTCGCTGCCATCGGCCTCCATGCCATGAGCGAGCAGCCCGGGTACGTGGTACTTGTTAGCCTGGTAAGGCAGCCCATCAAGGAGAAGGAAAACTCTGAATTCAAACCCCTACTGAGTCGCCGCCATCGGCCTCCATGCCATGAGCGAGCAGCCCGGGTACGTGTCACTTGTTAGCCTGGTAAGGCAGCCCATCAAGGAGAAGGAAAACTCTGAATTCAAACCCCTACTGAGTCGCTGCCATCGGCCTCCATGCCATGAGCGAGCAGCCCGGGTACGTGTCACTTGTTAGCCTGGTAAGGCAGCCCATCAAGGAGAAGGAAAACTCTGAATTCAAACCCCTACTGAGTCGCTGCCATCGGCCTCCATGCCATGAGCGAGCAGCCCGGGTACGTGGTACTCGTTAGCCTGGTAAGGCAGCCCATCAAGGAGAAGGAAAACTCTGAATTCAAACCCCTACTGAGTCGCCGCCATCGGCCTCCATGCCATGAGCGAGCAGCCCGGGTACGTGTCACTTGTTAGCCTGGTAAGGCAGCCCATCAAGGAGAAGGAAAACTCTGAATTCAAACCCCTACTGAGTCGCTGCCATCGGCCTCCATGCCATGAGCGAGCAGCCCGGGTACGTGTCACTTGTTAGCCTGGTAAGGCAGCCCATCAAGGAGAAGGAAAACTCTGAATTCAAACCCCTACTTAGTCGCCGCCATCGGCCTCCATGTCACGAGCGAGCAACCCGGGTACGTGGTACTTGTTAGCCTGGTAAAGCAGCCCATCAAGGAGAAGGAAAATTCTGAATTCAAACCCCTACTGAGTCGCCGCCATCGGCCTCCATGCCATGAGCGAGCAGCCCGGGTACGTGGTACTCGTTAGCCTGGTAAGGCAGCCCATCAAGGAGAAGGAAAACTCTGAATTCAAACCCCTACTGAGTCGCCGCCATCGGCCTCCATGCCATGAGCAAGCAGCCCGGGTACGTGTCACTTGTTAGCCTGGTAAGGCAGCCCATCAAGGAGAAGGAAATCTCTGAATTCAAACCCCTACTGAGTCGCCGCCATCGGCCTCCATGCCATGAGCGAGCAGCCCGGGTACGTGTCACTTGTTAGCCTGGTAAAGAGCCCATCAGGGAGAAGGAAAACTCTGAATTCAAAACCCTACTTAGTCGCTGCCATGGGCCTCCATGCCATGAGCGAGCAGCCCGGGTACATGGTACTTGTTAGCCTGGTAAGGCAGCCCATCAAGGAGAAGGAAAAGTCTGAATTCAAACCCCTACTGAGTCGCTGCCATCGGCCTCCATGCCATGAGCGAGCAGCCCGGGTACGTGGTACTTGTTAGCCTGGTAAGGCAGCCCATCAAGGAGAAGGAAAACTCTGAATTCAAACCCCTACTGAGTCGCTGCCATCGGCCTCCATGCCATGAGCGAGCAGCCCGGGTACGTGGTACTTGTTAGCCTGGTAAGGCAGCCCATCAAGGAGAAGGAAAACTCTGAATTCAAACCCCTACTGAGTCGCCGCCATCGGCCTCCATGCCATGAGCGAGCAGCCCGGGTACGTGGGACTTGTTAGAATGGTAAGGCAGCCCATCAAGGAGAAGGAAAACTCTGAATTCAAATCCCTACTGAGTCACCACCATCGGCCTCCATGCCATGAGCGAGCAGCACGGGTGCGTGGCACTTGTTAGCCTGGTAAGGCAGCCCATCAAGGAGAAGGAAAACTCTGAATTGAAATCCCTACTTAGTCGCTGCCATCGGCCTCCATGCCATGAGCGAGCAGCCCGGGTACGTGGGACTTGTTAGCCTGGTAAGGCAGCCCATCAAGGAGAAGGAAAACTCTGAATTCAAACCCCTACTTAGTCGCTGCCATTGGCCTCCATGCCATGAGCGAGCAGCCCGGGAACGTGGTACTTGTTAGCCTGGTAAGGCAGCCCATCAAGGAGAAGGAAAACTCTGAATTGAAATCCCTACTTAGTCGCTGCCATCGGCCTCCATGCCATGAGCGAGCAGCCCGGGTAGGTAGGACTTGTTAGCCTGGTAAGGCAGCCCATCAAGGAGAAGGAAAACTCTGAATTCAAACCCCTACTGAGTCTCTGCCATCGGCCTCCATGCCATGAGGGAGCAGCCTGGGAACGTGGTACTTGTTAGCCTGGTAAGGCAGCCCATCAAGGAGAAGGAAAACTCCGAATTCAAACCCCTACTGAGTCGCTGCCATGGGCCTCCATGCCATGAGCGAGCAGCCCGGGTACGTGGTACTTGTTAGCCTGGTAAGGCAGCCCATCAAGGAGAAGGAAAACTCTGATTTCAAACCCCTACTGAGTCGCTGCCATCGGCCTCCATGCCATGAGCGAGCAGCCCGGGTACGTGGTACTTGTTAGCCTGGTAAGGCAGCCCATCAAGGAGAAGGAAAACTCTGAATTCAAACCCCTACTGAGTCGCTGCCATCGGCCTCCATGCCATGAGCGAGCAGCCCGGGAACGTGGTACTTGGTAGCCTGGTAAGGCAGCCCATCAAGGAGAAGGAAAACTGTGAATTCTAACCCCCACTGAGTCACTGCAATCGGCCTCCATGCCATGAGCGAGCAGCCCGGGTACGTGGTACTCGTTAGCCTGGTAAGGCAGCCCATCAAGGAGAAGGAAAACTCTGATTTCAAACCCCTACTGAGTCGCTGCCATCGGCCTCCATGCCATGAGCGAGCAGCCCGGGTACGTGGTACTTGTTAGCCTGGTAAAGCAGCCCATCAAGGAGAAGGAAAACTGTGAATTCTAACCCCCACTGAGTCGCTGCAATCGGCCTCCATGCCATGAGCGAGCAGCCCGGGTACGTGGTACTCGTTAGCCTGGTAAGGCAGCCCATCAAGGAGAAGGAAAACTCCGAATTCAAACCCCTACTGAGTTGCTGCCATCGGCCTCCATGCCATGAGCGAGCAGCCCGGGTACGTGCTACTTGTTAGCCTGGTAAGGCAGCCCATCAAGGAGAAGGAAAACTCTGAATTCAAAACCCGACTGAGTCACTGCCATCGGCCTACATGCCATGAGCGAGCAGCCCGGGTACGTGGGACTTGTTAGAATGGTAAGGCATCCCATCAAGGAGAAGGAAAACTCTGAATTCAAACCCCTACTTAGTTGCTACCATGGGCCTCCATGCCATGAGCGAGCAGCCCGGGTACGTGGTACTTGTTAGCCTGGTAAGGCAGCCCATCAAGGAGAAGGAAAACTCTGAATTCAAACCCCTACTGAGTCGCTGCCATGGGCCTCCATGCCATGAGCGAGCAGCCCGGGTACGTGGTACTCGTTAGCCTGGTAAGGCAGCCCATCAAGGAGAAGGAAAACTCTGAATTCAAACCCCTACTGAGTCGCTGCCATCGGCCTCCATGCCATGAGCGAGCAGCCCGGGTACGTGGTGTGACAAACCCAGACCTACTGGGATCTGCCACACGTTAACTAAGCTGCCACCAACCATTCCCTATAAGAAGTCACACAGACCAGGGATGGATTTTTAAACAAATAAAAGAACAAGGTTTATTTAAATACAACACACAGGGAAAATAAAATAATCAGGTGAATAAGATAAAGTAACGTGGCTTATTCTCATTCATACATGCATACAGTTTGGTTCACACAGAACCCTTAACTTGAAGCACAGACCCTGAACCTATCAGTTCTGGCTAACCAACAGACACCTGAACCTATCAGGTTGGTACTCTGACACACAGTAGTACCCTGTCTGACACACAGACTCCCACACCAGCTTCTTCTTCCCAGCTGCTGCTTCTTCACATCCCAGCGTCTACCCTTCACCACACAGGCTTCACATATATATACAGTACAGCCCCTCCTCCTGATGTCCCGCCTTCCACTCCCCATAGGATGGAACTTTCCCTCCAAACCCATGACAGACAGGTAACATCAGTGCTGTATGTAACACCTCCCCTCTTTATAAGTTGTTTTGTAGGGGGAAAGCTAAGGTGCTTTTTCCCAAAAAACAACCTGGATAAAACACACAACAACAGTTATACATACCACATCATACTTACTTATACTTACATTCTAAGTTAACCATATCAATTAGGCATTTAATCCTTTACCATATACATTACATCAATTTACCTTTATTCATACAAACCAAGTTCAAAAAACAGGTACATTTAACCTTTTCTCATTAATATATATACATAGTCCATGTTCTTTCGCCGTCTTCATTCTTCAGGTCTTCTTGACAAGGCGTCAGCAACACAGTTCACTGACCCTCTGACCACCTTCACTTCAAAGTCATAGTCCTGTAGGTTTAAAGCCCACCTCATAAGTTTGCTATTGTGGGTTTTCATTGTCTTTAACCATTGCAGTGGTGAATGGTCAGTGCACAGAACAAAATGTCTTCCCCAGATGTAAGGCTTGGCCTTCTGGATCGCGTAGACTATGGCCAAACACTCCTTCTCCACGGTTGCCAAATGTCTCTCACCTTTTTGAAGTTTCCTACTCAGGTAGGACACTGGATGCTGGTCACCATTCTCATCCTCCTGGCACAGAACTGCTCCTACCCCGCTGTTAGACGCATCGGTGTAGATGATGAACTCCCGGTCGAAGTCTGGAGCACGCAGCACTGGATAGTTGATTAGCGCCTGCTTCAACCTCTGGAACGCCTCCTCACAGTCGCTGGTCCACGGGATGCGGTCATCAGTCTTCTTCCTCGTCAGATCGGTCAGCGGAGCCGCAATCTCGCTAAACCTAGGGATGAACTTTCTGCAGCAGCCCACCAACCCAAGAAATGATTTGACTTTTTTCTTGGTGTTGGGTCTGGGCCAATCACGAACAGCTTCTATTTTGGCCTCCAGGGGTTTTATCACTCCTCCCCCTACCATGTGACCCAAGTATTCTACCTCTGGGCTACCCAGCCGCAGTCCGCTCTCCCTGCAAGGCCCAGGCCAAAGCACTTCCCCCCCTGGGTCAAAGCGCCTCTCTCTAGCTTTGTGGTCATACCATGTTTTCTGTCTGACCTTCTGCGCTTGCAGGTTTTCTGCTGCCAGTTCTAGGTTTCTCTTTAGGTCCTTCCTCAAAGAGTCTCTATCTGTCACAACGTCTTGTGGGTCATCCTGGGTGATCTGCTCCCAATTTTGTTTGATCAAATCAAGGGGCCCTTTCACCCTTCTCCCAAATAAAAGTTCAAATGGACTGAACCCGGTACTGGCTTGTGGCACTGATCGATAAGCAAACAAAAGGGATTGCAGCTTCTGGTCCCAATTGTTTGGATTCTCTGCCAAGTAAGCCCTAATCATGCGCATTAGAGTCCCATTGAACTTCTCAGTTAACCCATTACTTTCAGGATGATAGGCAGTGGTTTCCTTGTGCTTAATTCCACAGATTTGCCATAAGCGTTTCATGAGCTTTGATGTGAACGATGCGCCCAAATCTGTGATTATTTCTGAGGCAAATCCCATCCTGGACATATACCCCACCAAGGCATCTGCCACTGTGTTAGTTTCAATGTTAGTCAAGGGTATGGCTTCAGGGTACCTTGTGGCATGGTCCACAATTGTGAGAATGAACCTGTTCCCCCTCTTTGTGGCCTTGGGCAAAGGTCCCACAATATCCACCCCTATGCATTTGAACGGAGTGTCAATCACAGGCAAAGGGCACAACTTTGCTTTGGTCCTGTCGCGGCTATTCCCCTGCCTTTGACACACATCACATTGTTTACAGAACTCCCTGATCTGCTTCCCTATGTCAGGCCAGTAAAAATTCTGTGTGATTCTCTGCTGTGTTTTGTTCACCCCTAAGTGTGCAGCAAACATGTCAGAGTGCCCCCTTTGTAAGATCATGGGGCGATACTTTTCAGGTACCACCAGCTGACTTCTGATCCCATCTCCCCCTTTTGAGATATTCCTCAGGGTCTCTCTATATAAAATCCCCTTTTTCTCCAGAAATCTCACTGGGGTTTCAGGTGTTAGCTGGGCGTCAGTCACCTGTTCAAAACACTTTTGGAGAGTGGCGTCTGCCTTTTGCTCCTGTCCAAATCTGCTGTCTGTGGTTAAGGTTTCCACCACAGCTTCTGACCTCCCCCCACCTGCTTCCGTCTCTGGCTCATCATTACCCCCCTGAACTGTCCCCGTGGTGGCTTGTGAACGTGTAATCACTAGCACCCTTTTCACATGTTCAGCCAGGTCATTTCCCACGAGCACGGCTGCTGGCAGAGTCGATGAAATCGCTAGCCGCCAAACTCCCCTCCAGCCTTGAAAGTTCACAGGTACCTCCGCTACTGGCAGAGAGATCACCTGCCCCTCAATCCCTGCCACCTTCATGCTCTCATTTGGGATTACATACTCCCTAGGAATAATATCTGGATGGCACAGGGTCACCTGAGAACAAGTGTCCCGCAGCCCCCGATACTGACGGTCAAGTATTCCTACGTCCACCCCTGCTGTCTCAAACAACTGAGAATCTGTTCTCACCAGCAGGCAGCGCCTGACTTCTACAAGAGGACCATTTTCCTCAGCCTGATCAGCAGATGTAGCTGTTCCAGATTGAGTCGCCATGGCAACAGGCTCCCTCAGTGACAATGAGCCTTGCTCTTTCTGGACACAGAACACAGCTTTTGGCTTGGTCCCACTCGAATCCTGAGGCACCATTCCTTTTAGCTGCTTTAATTTTTCACACTCTGAGATTAGATGGCCCTTTCCCTGACAGAAATAACATTTTCTGGTGTATTTTGAGTCTTTCTCATCCTGCTTTGGTTTTCCCTCCAAAATCTGAGGTCTTGGTTTCATGTCTGAGGGCTTCCCTTCACCATGGGCCCCTCCCCCTTGCTGGCTTTTCCCTGGTCCCTGAGAGTACTTGCTGTAGGTTTCTTTGGGTTTACCTACAGATTTCCCCTCACCCAAGGGCTTTCTTATTTGCGAAATAAAATCTGCGATCTCGGCTGCTTCTACCACAGATTTTGGTTTCCTTTCCCTCACCTGGAATTTCAATTCCCCATGCAGGACTGAATAGAACTGTTCCAGCGCTATCAAATCTTTAAGCTGTTGAAAGGTCTCTGTCCCCTCCTGCGATAGCCATTTCTCAAGCAGCCTCACCAATTGAGCCCCCACTTGGGTAAAAGTTTGTTCTGGTTTCTTGGTGATTGACCTAAATCTTTGTCTCAGCTGTTCCGCATTTATCCCATGTCTTGCAAACACCAGTTTTTTAAACTCTGCAAAATCTTTCATCAGTTCCTCAGGCATCTCGGCATAGACCTCAGCCAGGCTACCACTGATTAAAGATCGCATGATGGTCATCTTCTCAGTTTCCCTCACTGAGAAGTCCACAAACGCTCTTTCCACTAGGGAAAAGAACACCTCAGGACAATCTCCCTTGTGGTACACAGGGAATTTCTTCAGGTCAGCTTTAGACAATTGGCCTCCCTCAGAATCCCTATTGTTATTATTGTTCTGATTCATCAGTTCCAGTTTTCTTAATTCAAACGCCATTCTCTCTCTCTCCAATCTTTCTTCCCTTTCCATTCTCTCTCTCTCTAATCTTTCTTCTTTTTCCAATTGCCTTTGTTTCTCTTCCCTTTCTATTTCCCTCATCCTCAGTTCATGCTGTTGGGCTATGAGCAATTTTCTGAGTTCTGGGTTCTGCTCTCCTGTGCTGTCACCTTGTACTGAGCCAAATTCATCCTCAGAACCTTGGTCAACCTGGGGGTCTTTCACTTCACCCATTTCTGCCATCTGGCTTCGAGTCAAGGGCATAATCCCCCCTCAGAACAGGCTGCTTCAAAAAGTCAAGCCTCAAAATAAAACGACCACTTTTTTTTCTCTTTTGCCTCAGAACCAGCTTTCTATAGATTGCTGCTGTTCTTCAGCACTTAACTTGCAACAGTAGCGAGTTTGAGTCTACCCCCCTCTGCTGGGCCTCTCAGCAGGCAGGCTAGATCACTGCTACTACACAGTTTTGCCTCAGCTTTTTTCCCGCCAAAAACAGGCTGCCTCAGAGCACCCTAATCTAGTCTCCCCAGTTGGCACGTTCTTCTACTAGCGCACCTCCCCGTGAGGTACACCTAGAAGATTACCTACGCGCCTCAGATTGTCCCTGACTAGACCCCCCTTGCTCTGGGCACACTTGCCAAGGCTTTGCTGGACCGCTGGACAACTGGACCAGTCGTATCCCACACGCTGGACACCAATCAATGTGACAAACCCAGACCTACTGGGATCTGCCACACGTTAACTAAGCTGCCACCAACCACTCCCTATAAGAAGTCACACAGACCAGGGATGGATTTTTAAACAAATAAAAGAACAAGGTTTATTTAAATACAACACACAGGGAAAATAAAATAATCAGGTGAATAAGATAAAGTAACGTGGCTTATTCTCATTCATACATGCATACAGTTTGGTTCACACAGAACCCTTAACTTGAAGCACAGACCCTGAACCTATCAGTTCTGGCTAACCAACAGACACCTGAACCTATCAGGTTGGTACTCTGACACACAGTAGTACCCTGTCTGACACACAGACTCCCAAACCAGCTTCTTCTTCCCAGCTGCTGCTTCTTCACATCCCAGCGTCTACCCTTCACCACACAGGCTTCACATATATATACAGTACAGCCCCTCCTCCTGATGTCCCGCCTTCCACTCCCCATAGGATGGAACTTTCCCTCCAAACCCATGACAGACAGGTAACATCAGTGCTGTATGTACTTGTTAGCCTGGTAAAGCAGCCCATCAAGGAGAAGGAAAACTCTGAATTCAAACCCCCACTGAGTCGCTGCAATCGGCCTCCATGCCATGAGCGAGCAGCCCGGGTACGTGGTACTTGTTAGCCTGGTAAGGCAGCCCATCAAGGGGAAGGAAAACTCTGAATTCAAACCCCTACTGAGTCGCCGCCATCAGCCTCCATGCCATGAGCGAGCAGCCCAGGTACGTGGTAGTCGTTAGCCTGGTAAGGCAGCCCATCAAGGAGAAGGAAAACTCTGAATTCAAACCCCTACTGAGTCGCTGCCATCGGCCTCCATGCCATGAGCGAGCAGCCCGGGTACGTGGTACTTGTTTGCCTGGTAAGGCAGCCCATCAAGGAGAAGGAAAACACCGAATTCAAACCCCTACTGAGTCGCTGCCATCGGCCTCCATGCCATGAGCGAGCAGCCCGGGTACGTGGTACTTGTTAGCCTGGTAAGGCAGCCCATCAAGGAGAAGGAAAACTCTGAATTCAAACCCCTACTGATTTGCTGCCGTCAGCATCCATGCCATGAGCGAGCAGCCCGGGTACGTGGTACTTGTTAGCCTGGTAAGGCAGCCCATCAAGGAGAAGGAAAACTCTGAATTCAAACCCCTACTGAGTCGCCGCCATCGGCCTCCATGCCATGAGCGAGCAGCCCGGGTACGTGGTACTTGTTAGCCTGGTAAGGCAGCCCATCAAGGGGAAGGAAAACTCTGAATTCAAACCCCTACTGAGTCGCCGCCATCGGCCTCCTTGCCATGAGCGAGCAGCCCGGGTACGTGGTACTTGTTAGCCTGGTAAGGCAGCCCATCAAGGAGAAGGAAAACTCTGAATTCAAACCCCTACTGAGTCGCTGCCATCGGCCTCCATGCCATGAGCGAGCAGCCCGGGTACGTGGTACTTCTTAGCCTGGTAAGGCAGCCCATCAAGGAGAAGGAAAACTCTGAATTCAAACCCCTACTGAGTCGCTGCCATCGGCCTCCATGCCATGAGCGAGCAGCCCGGGTACGTGGTACTTGTTAGCCTGGTAAGGCAGCCCATCAAGGGGAAGGAAAACTCCGAATTCAAACCCCTACTGAGTCGCCGCCATCGGCCTCCATGCCATGAGCGAGCAGCCCGGTTACGTGGTACTTGTTAGCCTGGTAAGGCAGCCCATCAAGGAGAAGGAAAACTCTGAATTCAAACCCTTACTGAGTCGCCGCCATCGGCCTCCATGCCATGAGCGAGCAGCCCGGGTACGTGGTACTTGTTAGCCTGGTAAGGCAGCCCATCAAGGAGAAGGAAAACTCTGAATTCAAACCCCTACTGAGTCGCTGCCATTGGCCTCCATGCCATGAGCGAGCAGCCCGGGTACGTGGTACTTGTTAGCCTGGTAAGGCAGCCCATCAAGGAGAAGGAAAACTCTGAATTAAAACCCCTACTGAGTCGCCGCCATCGGCCTCCTTGCCATGAGCGAGCAGCCCGGTTACGTGGTACTTGTTAGCCTGGTAAGGCAGCCCATCAAGGAGAAGGAAAACTCTGAATTCAAACCCCTACTGAGTCGCTGCCATAGGCCTCCATGCCATGAGCGAGCAGCCCGGGTACGTGTTACTTGTTAGCCTGGTAAGGCAGCCCATCAAGGAGAAGGAAAACTCTGAATTCAAACCCCTACTGAGTCGCTGCCGTCGACCTCCATGCCATGAGCGAGCAGCCCGGGTACGTGGTACTTGTTAGCCTGGTAAGGCAGCCCATCAAGGAGAAGGAAAACTCTGAATTCAAACCCCTACTGAGTCGCTGCCATCGGCCTCCATGCCATGAGCGAGCAGCCCGGGTACGTGTTACTTGTTAGCCTGGTAAGGCAGCCCATCAAGGAGAAGGAAAACTCTGAATTCAAACCCCTCTTGAGTTGCTGCCATCGGCCTCCATGCCATGAGCGAGCAGCCCGGGTACGTGGTACTTGTTTGCCTGGTAAGGCAGCCCATCAAGGAGAAGGAAAACTCCGAATTCAAACCCCTACTGAGTCGCTGCCATCGGCCTCCATGCCATGAGCGAGCAGCCTGGGTACGTGGTACTTGTTAGCCTGGTAAGGCAGCCCATCAAGGAGAAGGAAAACTCTGAATTCAAACCCCTACTGAGTCGCCGCCATCGGCCTCCATGCCATGAGCGAGCAGCCCGGGTACGTGGTACTTGTTAGCCTGGTAAGGCAGCCCATCAAGGAGAAGGAAAACTCTGAATTCAAACCCCTACTGAGTCGCTGCCATCGGCCTCCATGCCATGAGCGAGCAGCCCGGGTACGTGTTACTTGTTAGCCTGGTAAGGCAGCCCATCAAGGAGAAGGAAAACTCTGAATTCAAACCCCTACTGAGTCGCTGCCATCGGCCTCCATGCCATGAGCGAGCAGCCCGGGTACGTGTTACTTGTTAGCCTGGTAAGGCAGCCCATCAAGGAGAAGGAAAACTCTGAATTCAAACCCCTCTTGAGTCGCTGCCATCGGCCTCCATGCCATGAGCGAGCAGCCCGGGTACGTGGTACTTGTTTGCCTGGTAAGGCAGCCCATCAAGGAGAAGGAAAACTCCGAATTCAAACCCCTACTGAGTCGCTGCCATCGGCCTCCATGCCATGAGCGAGCAGCCTGGGTACGTGGTACTTGTTAGCCTGGTAAGGCAGCCCATCAAGGAGAAGGAAAACTCTGAATTCAAACCCCTACTGAGTCGCCGCCATCGGCCTCCATGCCATGAGCGAGCAGCCCGGGTACGTGGTACTTGTTAGCCTGGTAAGGCAGCCCATCAAGGAGAAGGAAAACTCTGAATTCAAACCCCTACTGAGTCGCTGCCATCGGCCTCCATGCCATGAGCGAGCAGCCCGGTTACGTGTTACTTGTTAGCCTGGTAAGGCAGCCCATCAAGGAGAAGGAAAACTCTGAATTCAAACCCCTACTGAGTCGCTGCCGTCGACCTCCATGCCATGAGCGAGCAGCCCGGGTACGTGGTACTTGGTAGCCTGGTAAGGCAGCCCATCAAGGAGAAGGAAAACTCTGAATTCAAACCCCTACTGAGTCGCTGCCATCGGCCTCCATGCCATGAGCGAGCAGCCCGGGTACGTGGTACTTGTTAGCCTGGTAAAGCAGCCCATCAAGGAGAAGGAAAACTCTGAATTCAAACCCCTCCTGAGTCGCTGCCATCGGCCTCCATGCCATGAGCGAGCAGCCCGGGTACGTGGTACTTGTTTGCCTGGTAAGGCAGCCCATCAAGGAGAAGGAAAACTCCGAATTCAAACCCCTACTGAGTCGCTGCCATCGGCCTCCATGCCATGAGCGAGCAGCCCGGGTACGTGGTACTTGTTAGCCTGGTAAGGCAGCCCATCAAGGAGAAGGAAAACTGAATTCAAACCCCTACTGAGTCGCCGCCATCGGCCTCCATGCCATGAGCGAGCAGCCCGGGTACATGGTACTTGTTAGCCTGGTAAGGCAGCCCATCAAGGAGAAGGAAAACTCTGAATTCAAACCCCTACTGAGTCGCTGGCATCGGCCTCCATGCCATGAGCGAGCAGCCCGAGTACGTGGTACTTGTTAGCCTGGTAAGGCAGCCCATCAAGGAGAAGGAAAACTCTGAATTAAAACCCCTACTGAGTCGCCGCCATCGGCCTCCTTGCCATGAGCGAGCAGCCCGGGTACGTGGTACTTGTTAGCCTGGTAAGGCAGCCCATCAAGGAGAAGGAAAACTCTGAATTCAAACCCCTACTGAGTCGCTGCCATCGGCCTCCATGCCATGAGCGAGCAGCCCGGGTACGTGTTACTTGTTAGCCTGGTAAGGCAGCCCATCAAGGAGAAGGAAAACTCTGAATTCAAACCCCTACTCAGTCGCTGCCGTCGACCTCCATGCCATGAGCGAGCAGCCCGGGTACGTGGTACTTGTTAGCCTGGTAAGGCAGCCCATCAAGTAGAAGGAAAACTCTGAATTCAAAGCCCTCTTGACTCGCTGCCATCGGCCTCCATGCCATGAGCGAGCAGCCCGGGTACGTGGTACTTGTTTGCCTGGTAAGGCAGCCCATCAAGGAGAAGGAAAACTCTGAATTCAAACCCCTACTGAGTCGCTGGCATCGGCCTCCATGCCATGAGCGAGCAGCCCGAGTACGTGGTACTTGTTAGCCTGGTAAGGCAGCCCATCAAGGAGAAGGAAAACTCTGAATTAAAACCCCTACTGAGTCGCCGCCATCGGCCTCCATGCCATGAGCGAGCAGCCTGGGTACGTGTTACTTGTTAGCCTGGTAAGGCAGCCCATCAAGGAGAAGGAAAACTCTGAATTCAAACCCCTACTGAGTCGCTGCCGTCGACCTCCATGCCATGAGCGAGCAGCCCGGGTACGTGGTACTTCTTAGCCTGGTAAGGCAGCCCATCAAGGAGAAGGAAAACTCTGAATTCAAACCCCTACTGAGTCGCTGCCGTCGGCCTCCATGCCATGAGCGAGCAGCCCGGGTACGTGTTACTTGTTAGCCTGGTAAGGCAGCCCATCAAGGAGAAGGAAAACTCTGAATTCAAACCCCTACTGAGTCGCTGCCGTCGACCTCCATGCCATGAGCGAGCAGCCCGGGTACGTGGTACTTGTTAGCCTGGTAAGGCAGCCCATCAAGGAGAAGGAAAACTCTGAATTCAAACCCCTCCTGAGTCGCTGCCATCGGCCTCCATGCCATGAGCGAGCAGCCCGGGTACGTGGTACTTGTTTGCCTGGTAAGGCAGCCCATCAAGGAGAAGGAAAACTCCGAATTCAAACCCCTACTGAGTCGCTGCCATCGGCCTCCATGCCATGAGCGAGCAGCCCGGGTACGTGGTACTTGTTAGCCTGGTAAGGCAGCCCATCAAGGAGAAGGAAAACTCTGAATTCAAACCCCTACTGAGTCGCTGCCATCGGCCTCCATGCCATGAGCGAGCAGCCCGAGTACGTGGTACTTGTTAGCCTGGTAAGGCAGCCCATCAAGGAGAAGGAAAACTCTGAATTAAAACCCCTACTGAGTCGCCGCCATCGGCCTCCTTGCCATGAGCGAGCAGCCCGGGTACGTGGTACTTGTTAGCCTGGTAAGGCAGCCCATCAAGGAGAAGGAAAACTCTGAATTCAAACCCCTACTGAGTCGCTGCCATCGGCCTCCATGCCATGAGCGAGCAGCCCGGGTACGTGTTACTTGTTAGCCTGGTAAGGCAGCCCATCAAGGAGAAGGAAAACTCTGAATTCAAACCCCTACTGAGTCGCTGCCATCGGCCTCCATGCCATGAGCGAGCAGCCCGGGTACGTGTTACTTGTTAGCCTGGTAAGGCAGCCCATCAAGGAGAAGGAAAACTCTGAATTCAAACCCCTACTGAGTCGCTGCCGTCGACCTCCATGCCATGAACGAGCAGCCCGTGTACGTGGTAGTTGTTAGCCTGGTAAGGCAGCCCATCAAGGAGAAGGAAAACTCTGAATTCAAACCCCTACTGAGTCGCTGCCATCGGCCTCCATGCCATGAGCAAGCAGCCCGGGTACGTGGGACTTGTTCGCCTGGTAAAGCAGCCCATCAAGGAGAAGGAAAACTCTGAATTCAAACCCCTACTGAGTCGCTGCCATCGGCCTCCATGCCATCAGCGAGCAGCCCGGGTACGTGGTACTTGTTTGCCTGGTAAGGCAGCCTATCAAGGAGAAGGAAAACTCCGAATTCAAACCCCTACTGAGTCGCTGCCATCGGCCTCCATGCCATGAGCGAGCAGCCCGGGTACGTGGTACTTGTTAGCCTGGTAAGGCAGACCATCAAGGAGAAGGAAAACTCTGAATTCAAACCCCTACTGAGTTGCCGCCATCGGCCTCCATGCCATGAGCGAGCAGCCCGGGTACGGGGTACTTGTTAACCTGGTAAGGCAGCCCATCAAGGAGAAGGAAAACTCTGAATTCAAACCCCTACTGAGTCGCTGCCATCGGCCTCCATGCCATGAGCGAGCAGCCCGGGTACGTGGTACTTGTTGGCCTGGTAAGGCAGCCCATCAAGGAGAAGGAAAACTCTGAATTCAAACACCTACTGAGTCGCCGCCATCGGCATCCATGCCATGAGCGAGCAGCCCGGGTACGTGGTACTTGTTAGCCTGGTAAGGCAGCCCATCAAGGAGAAGGAAAACTCTGAATTCAAACCCCTACTGAGTTGCCGCCGTCAGCCTCCATGCCATGAGCGAGCAGCCCGGGTACGTGGTACTTGTTAGCCTGGTAAGGCAGACCATCAAGGAGAAGGAAAACTCTGAATTCAAACCCCTACTGAGTCGCCGCCATCGGCCTCCTTGCCATGAGCGAGCAGCCCGGGTACGTGGTACTTGTTAGCCTGGTAAGGCAGCCCATCAAGGAGAAGGAAAACTCTGAATTCAAACCCCTACTGAGTCGCTGCCATCGGCCTCCATGCCATGAGCGAGCAGCCCGGGTACGGGGTACTTGTTAGCCTGGTAAGGCAGCCCATCAAGGAGAAGGAAAACTCTGAATTCAAACCCCTACTGAGTCGCTGCCGTCGACCTCCATGCCATGAACGAGCAGCCCGTGTACGTGGTAGTTGTTAGCCTGGTAAGGCAGCCCATCAAGGAGAAGGAAAACTCTGAATTCAAACCCCTACTGAGTCGCTGCCATCGGCCTCCATGCCATGAGCGAGCAGCCCGGGTACGTGATAGTCCTTAGCCTGGTAAGGCAGCCCATCAAGGAGAAGGAAAACTCTGAATTCAAACCCCTACTGAGTCGCTGCCATGGGCCTCCATGCCATGAGCGAGCAGCCCGGGTACGTGGTACTTGTTAGCCTGGTAAGGCAGCCCATCAAGGAGAAGGAAAACTCTGAATTCAAACCCCTACTGAGTCGCTGGCATCGGCCTCCATGCCATGAGCGAGCAGCCCGGGTACGTGGTACTTGTTAGCCTGGTAAGGCAGCCCATCAAGGAGAAGGAAAACTCCGAATTCAAACCCCTACTGAGTCGCTGCCATCGGCCTCCATGCCATGAGCGAGCAGCCCGGGTACGTGGTACTTGTTAGCCTGGTAAGGCAGCCCATCAAGGAGAAGGAAAACTCTGAATTCAAACCCCTACTGAGTCGCTGCCATCGGCCTCCATGCCATGAGCGAGCAGCCCGGGTACGTGGTACTTGTTAGCCTGGTAAGGCAGCCCATCAAGGAGAAGGAAAACTCTGAATTCAAACCCCTACTGAGTCGCTGCCATCGGCCTCCAAGCCATGAGCGAGCAGCCCAGGTACGTGGTACTTGTTTGCCTGGTAAGGCAGCCTATCAAGGAGAAGGAAAACTCCGAATTCAAACCCCTACTGAGTCGCTGCCATCGGCCTCCATGCCATGAGCGAGCAGCCCGGGTACGTGGTACTTGTTAGCCTGGTAAGGCAGACCATCAAGGAGAAGGAAAACTCTGAATTCAAACCCCTACTGAGTTGCCGCCATCGGCCTCCATGCCATGAGCGAGCAGCCCGGGTACGGGGTACTTGTTAACCTGGTAAGGCAGCCCATCAAGGAGAAGGAAAACTCTGAATTCAAACCCCTACTGAGTCGCTGCCATCGGCCTCCATGCCATGAGCGAGCAGCCCGGGTACGTGGTACTTGTTGGCCTGGTAAGGCAGCCCATCAAGGAGAAGGAAAACTCTGAATTCAAACACCTACTGAGTCGCCGCCATCGGCATCCATGCCATGAGCGAGCAGCCCGGGTACGTGGTACTTGTTAGCCTGGTAAGGCAGCCCATCAAGGAGAAGGAAAACTCTGAATTCAAACCCCTACTGAGTTGCCGCCGTCAGCCTCCATGCCATGAGCGAGCAGCCCGGGTACGTGGTACTTGTTAGCCTGGTAAGGCAGACCATCAAGGAGAAGGAAAACTCTGAATTCAAACCCCTACTGAGTCGCCGCCATCGGCCTCCTTGCCATGAGCGAGCAGCCCGGGTACGTGGTACTTGTTAGCCTGGTAAGGCAGCCCATCAAGGAGAAGGAAAACTCTGAATTCAAACCCCTACTGAGTCGCTGCCATCGGCCTCCATGCCATGAGCGAGCAGCCCGGGTACGGGGTACTTGTTAGCCTGGTAAGGCAGCCCATCAAGGAGAAGGAAAACTCTGAATTCAAACCCCTACTGAGTCGCTGCCGTCGACCTCCATGCCATGAACGAGCAGCCCGTGTACGTGGTAGTTGTTAGCCTGGTAAGGCAGCCCATCAAGGAGAAGGAAAACTCTGAATTCAAACCCCTACTGAGTCGCTGCCATCGGCCTCCATGCCATGAGCGAGCAGCCCGGGTACGTGATAGTCCTTAGCCTGGTAAGGCAGCCCATCAAGGAGAAGGAAAACTCTGAATTCAAACCCCTACTGAGTCGCTGCCATGGGCCTCCATGCCATGAGCGAGCAGCCCGGGTACGTGGTACTTGTTAGCCTGGTAAGGCAGCCCATCAAGGAGAAGGAAAACTCTGAATTCAAACCCCTACTGAGTCGCTGGCATCGGCCTCCATGCCATGAGCGAGCAGCCCGGGTACGTGGTACTTGTTAGCCTGGTAAGGCAGCCCATCAAGGAGAAGGAAAACTCCGAATTCAAACCCCTACTGAGTCGCTGCCATCGGCCTCCATGCCATGAGCGAGCAGCCCGGGTACGTGGTACTTGTTAGCCTGGTAAGGCAGCCCATCAAGGAGAAGGAAAACTCTGAATTCAAACCCCTACTGAGTCGCTGCCATCGGCCTCCATGCCATGAGCGAGCAGCCCGGGTACGTGGTACTTGTTAGCCTGGTAAGGCAGCCCATCAAGGAGAAGGAAAACTCTGAATTCAAACCCCTACTGAGTCGCTGCCATCGGCCTCCAAGCCATGAGCGAGCAGCCCAGGTACGTGGTACTCGTTAGCCTGGTAAGGCAGCCCATCAAGGAGAAGGAAAACTCTGAATTCAAACCCCTACTGAGTCGCCGCAATCGGCCTCCATGCCATGAACGAGCAGCCCGGGTACGTGGTACTCGTTAGCCTGGTAAGGCAGCCCATCAAGGAGAAGGAAAACTCTGAATTCAAACCCCTACTGAGTCGCCGCCATCGGCCTCCATGCCATGAGCGAGCAGCCCGGGTACGTGGTACTTGTTAGCCTGGTAAGGCAGCCCATCAAGGAGAAGGAAAACTCTGAATTCAAACCCCTACTGAGTCGCCGCCATCGGCCTCCATGCCATGAGCGAGCAGCCCGGGTACGGGGTACTTGTTAACCTGGTAAGGCAGCCCATCAAGGAGAAGGAAAACTCTGAATTCAAACCCCTACTGAGTCGCTGCCATCGGCCTCCATGCCATGAGCGAGCAGCCCGGGTACGTGGGACTTGTTAGCCTGGTAAGGCAGCCCATCAAGGAGAAGGAAAACTCTGAATTCAAACCCATACTGAGTTGCCGCCGTCAGCCTCCATGCCATGAGTGAGCAGCCCGGGTACGTGGTACTTGTTAGCCTGGTAAGGCAGACCATCAAGGAGAAGGAAAACTCTGAATTCAAACCCCTACTGAGTCGCTGGCATCGGCCTCCATGCCATGAGCGAGCAGCCCGGGTACGTGGTACTTGTTAGCCTGGTAAGGCAGCCCATCAAGGGGAAGGAAAACTCTGAATTCAAACCCCTACTGAGTCGCTGCCATTGGCCTCCTTGCCATGAGCGAGCAGCCCGAGTACGTGGTACTTGTTAGCCTGGTAAGGCAGCCCATCAAGGAGAAGGAAAACTCTGAATTCAAACCCCTACTGAGTCGCTGCCATCGGCCTACATGCCACGAGAGCAGCCCGGGTACGTGTTACTTGTTAGCCTGGTAAGGCAGCCCATCAAGGAGAAGGAAAACTCTGAATTCAAACCCCTACTGAGTCGCTGGCATCGGCCTCCATGCCATGAGCGAGCAGCCCGGGTACGTGGTACTTGTTAGCCTGGTAAGGCAGCCCATCAAGGGGAAGGAAAACTCTGAATTCAAACCCCTACTGAGTCGCTGCCATCGGCCTACATGCCATGAGCGAGCAGCCCGGGTACGTGGTACTTCTTAGCCTGGTAAGGCAGCCCATCAAGGAGAAGGAAAACTCTGAATTCAAACCCCTACTGAGTCGCTGCCATGGGCCTCCATGCCATGAGCGAGCAGCCCGGGTACGTGGTACTTGTTAGCCTGGTAAGGCAGCCCATCAAGGAGAAGGAAAACTCCGAATTCAAACCCCTACTGAGTCGCTGCCATCGGCCTCCATGCCATGAGCGAGCAGCCCGGGTACGTGGTACTTGTTAGCCTGGTAAGGCAGCCCATCAAGGAGAAGGAAAACTCTGAATTCAAACCCCTACTGAGTCGCTGCCATCGGCCTCCATGCCATGAGCGAGCAGCCCGGGTACGTGGTACTCGTTAGCCTGGTAAGGCAGCCCATCAAGGAGAAGGAAAACTCTGAATTCAAACCCCTACTGAGTCGCTGCCATCGGCCTCCATGCCATGAGCGAGCAGCCCAGGTACGTGTTACTTGTTAGCCTGGTAAGGCAGCCCATCAAGGAGAAGGAAAACTCTGAATTCAAACCCCTACTGAGTCGCTGGCATCGGCCTCCATGCCATGAGCGAGCAGCCCGGGTACGTGGTACTTGTTAGCCTGGTAAGGCAGCCCATCAAGGGGAAGGAAAACTCTGAATTCAAACCCCTACTGAGTCGCTGGCATCGGCCTCCATGCCATGAGCGAGCAGCCCGGGTACGTGGTACTTCTTAGCCTGGTAAGGCAGCCCATCAAGGAGAAGGAAAACTCTGAATTCAAACCCCTACTGAGTCGCTGCCATGGGCCTCCATGCCATGAGCAAGCAGCCCGGGTACGTGGTACTTGTTAGCCTGGTAAGGCAGCCCATCAAGGAGAAGGAAAACTCCGAATTCAAACCCCTACTGAGTCGCTGCCATCGGCCTCCATGCCATGAGCGAGCAGCCCGGGTACGTGGTACTTGTTAGCCTGGTAAGGCAGCCCATCAAGGAGAAGGAAAACTCTGAATTCAAACCCCTACTGAGTCGCTGCCATCGGCCTCCATGCCATGAGCGAGCAGCCCGGGTACGTGGTACTCGTTAGCCTGGTAAGGCAGCCCATCAAGGAGAAGGAAAACTCCGAATTCAAACCCCTACTGAGTCGCTGCCATCGGCCTCCAAGCCATGAGCGAGCAGCCCAGGTACGTGGTACTCGTTAGCCTGGTAAGGCAGCCCATCAAGGAGAAGGAAAACTCTGAATTCAAACCCCTACTGAGTTGCCGCCATCGGCCTCCATGCCATGAGCGAGCAGCCCGGGTACGTGGTACTTGTTAGCCTGGTAAGGCAGCCCATCAAGGAGAAGGAAAACTCTGAATTCAAACCCCTACTGAGTCGCCGCCATCGGCCTCCATGCCATGAGCGAGCAGCCCGGGTACGTGGTACTTGTTAACCTGGTAAGGCAGCCCATCAAGGAGAAGGAAAACTCTGAATTCAAACCCCTACTGAGTCGCTGCCATCGGCCTCCATGCCATGAGCGAGCAGCCCGGGTACGTGGTACTTGTTAGCCTGGTAAGGCAGCCCATCAAGGAGAAGGAAAACTCTGAATTCAAACACCTACTGAGTCGCCGCCATCGGCATCCATGCCATGAGCGAGCAGCCCGGGTACGTGGTACTTGTTAGCCTGGTAAGGCAGCCCATCAAGGAGAAGGAAAACTCTGAATTCAAACCCCTACTGAGTTGCCGCCGTCAGCCTCCATGCCATGAGCGAGCAGCCCGGGTACGTGGTACTTGTTAGCCTGGTAAGGCAGACCATCAAGGAGAAGGAAAACTCTGAATTCAAACCCCTACTGAGTCGCTGGCATCGGCCTCCATGCCATGAGCGAGCAGCCCGGGTACGTGGTACTTGTTAGCCTGGTAAGGCAGCCCATCAAGGGGAAGGAAAACTCTGAATTCAAACCCCTACTGAGTCGCCGCCATCGGCCTCCTTGCCATGAGCGAGCAGCCCGGGTACGTGGTACTTGTTAGCCTGGTAAGGCAGCCCATCAAGGAGAAGGAAAACTCTGAATTCAAACCCCTACTGAGTCGCTGCCATCGGCCTACATGCCATGAGAGAGCAGCCCGGGTACGTGTTACTTGTTAGCCTGGTAAGGCAGCCCATCAAGGAGAAGGAAAACTCTGAATTCAAACCCCTACTGAGTCGCTGGCATCGGCCTCCATGCCATGAGCGAGCAGCCCGGGTACGTGGTACTTGTTAGCCTGGTAAGGCAGCCCATCAAGGGGAAGGAAAACTCTGAATTCAAACCCCTACTGAGTCGCCGCCATCGGCCTCCATGCCATGAGCGAGCAGCCCGGGTACGTGGTAGTCCTTAGCCTGGTAAGGCAGCCCATCAAGGAGAAGGAAAACTCTGAATTCAAACCCCTACTGAGTCGCTGCCATGGGCCTCCATGCCATGAGCGAGCAGCCCGGGTACGTGGTACTTGTTAGCCTGGTAAGTCAGCCCATCAAGGAGAAGGAAAACTCTGAATTCAAACCCCTACTGAGTCGCTGGCATCGGCCTCCATGCCATGAGCGAGCAGCCCGGGTACGTGGTACTTGTTAGCCTGGTAAGGCAGCCCATCAAGGAGAAGGAAAACTCCGAATTCAAACCCCTACTGAGTCGCTGCCATCGGCCTCCATGCCATGAGCGAGCAGCCCGGGTACGTTGTACTTGTTAGCCTGGTAAGGCAGCCCATCAAGGAGAAGGAAAACTCTGAATTCAAACCCCTACTGAGTCGCTGCCATCGGCCTCCATGCCATGAGCGAGCAGCCCGGGTACGTGGTACTTGTTAGCCTGGTAAGGCAGCCCATCAAGGAGAAGGAAAACTCTGAATTCAAACCCCTACTGAGTCGCTGCCATCGGCCTCCAAGCCATGAGCGAGCAGCCCAGGTACGTGGTACTCGTTAGCCTGGTAAGGCAGCCCATCAAGGAGAAGGAAAACTCTGAATTCAAACCCCTACTGAGTCGCCGCAATCAGCCTCCATGCCATGAACGAGCAGCCCGGGTACGTGGTACTCGTTAGCCTGGTAAGGCAGCCCATCAAGGAGAAGGAAAACTCTGAATTCAAACCCCTACTGAGTCGCCGCCATCGGCCTCCATGCCATGAGCGAGCAGCCCGGGTACGTGGTACTTGTTAGCCTGGTAAGGCAGCCCATCAAGGAGAAGGAAAACTCTGAATTCAAACCCCTACTGAGTCGCCGCCATCGGCCTCCATGCCATGAGCGAGCAGCCCGGGTACGTGGTACTTGTTAGCCTGGTAAGGCAGCCCATCAAGGAGAAGGAAAACTCTGAATTCAAACCCCTACTGAGTCGCTGCCATCGGCCTCCATGCCATGAGCGAGCAGCCCGGGTACGTGGTACTTGTTAGCCTGGTAAGGCAGCCAATCAAGGAGAAGGAAAACTCTGAATTCAAACACCTACTGAGTCGCCGCCATCGGCATCCATGCCATGAGCGAGCAGCCCGGGTACGTGGTACTTGTTAGCCTGGTAAGGCAGCCCATCAAGGAGAAGGAAAACTGTGAATTCAAACCCATACTGAGTTGCCGCCGTCAGCCTCCATGCCATGAGCGAGCAGCCCGGGTACGTGGTACTTGTTAGCCTGGTAAGGCAGACCATCAAGGAGAAGGAAAACTCTGAATTCAAACCCCTACTGAGTCGCTGGCATCGGCCTCCATGCCATGAGCGAGCAGCCCGGGTACGTGGTACTTGTTAGCCTGGTAAGGCAGCCCATCAAGGGGAAGGAAAACTCTGAATTCAAACCCCTACTGAGTCGCCGCCATCGGCCTCCATGCCATGAGCGAGCAGCCCGGGTACGGGGTACTTGTTAACCTGGTAAGGCAGCCCATCAAGGAGAAGGAAAACTCTGAATTCAAACCCCTACTGAGTCGCCGCCATCGGCCTCCATGCCATGAGCGAGCAGCCCGGGTACGGGGTACTTGTTAACCTGGTAAGGCAGCCCATCAAGGAGAAGGAAAACTCTGAATTCAAACCCCTACTGAGTCGCCGCCATCGGCCTCCATGCCATGAGCGAGCAGCCCGGGTACGTGGTACTTGTTAGCCTGGTAAGGCAGCCCATCAAGGAGAAGGAAAACTCTGAATTCAAACCCCTACTGAGTCGCCGCCATCGGCCTCCATGCCATGAGCGAGCAGCCCGGATACGTGGGACTTGTTAGCCTGGCAAGGCAGCCCATCAAGGAGAAGGAAAACTCTGAATTCAAACCCCTACTGAGTCGCAGCCATCGGCCTCCATGCCATGAGCGAGCAGCCCGGGAACGTGGTACTCGTTAGCCTGGTAAGGCAGCCCATCAAGGAGAAGGAAAACTCTGAATTCAAACCCCTACTGAGTCGCTGCCATCGGCCTCCATGCCATGAGCGAGCAGCCCGGGTACGTGGTACTCGTTAGCCTGGTAAGGCAGCCCATCAAGGAGAAGGAAAACTCTGAATTCAAACCCCTACTGAGTCGCTGCCATCGGCCTCCATGCCATGAGCGAGCAGCCCGGGTACGTGGTACTCGTTAGCCTGGTAAGGCAGCCCATCAAGGAGAAGGAAAACTCTGAATTCAAACCCCTACTGAGTCGCTGCCATCGGCCTCCATGCCATGAGCGAGCAGCCCGGGTACGTGGTACTCGTTAGCCTGGTAAGGCAGCCCATCAAGGAGAAGGAAAACTCTGAATTCAAACCCCTACTGAGTCGCTGCCATCGGCCTCCAAGCCATGAGCGAGCAGCCCAGGTACGTGGTACTCGTTAGCCTGGTAAGGCAGCCCATCAAGGAGAAGGAAAACTCTGAATTCAAACCCCTACTGAGTCGCCGCCATCGGCATCCATGCCATGAGCGAGCAGCCCGGGTACGTGGTACTTGTTAGCCTGGTAAGGCAGCCCATCAAGGAGAAGGAAAACTCTGAATTCAAACCCCTACTGAGTTGCCGCCGTCAGCCTCCATGCCATGAGCGAGCAGCCCGGGTACGTGGTACTTGTTAGCCTGGTAAGGCAGACCATCAAGGAGAAGGAAAACTCTGAATTCAAACCCCTACTGAGTCGCCGCCATCGGCCTCCATGCCATGAGCGAGCAGCCCGGGTACGTGGTACTTGTTAGCCTGGCAAGGCAGCCCATCAAGGATAAGGAAAACTCTGAATTCAAACCCCTACTGAGTCGCCGCCATCGGCCTCCATGCCATGAGCGAGCAGCCCGGGTACGTGGTACTTGTTAGCCTGGTAAGGCAGCCCATCAAGGGGAAGGAAAACTCTGAATTCAAACCCCTACTGAGTCGCCGCCATCGGCCTCCTTGCCATGAGCGAGCAGCCCGGGTACGTGGTACTTGTTAGCCTGGTAAGGCAGCCCATCAAGGAGAAGGAAAACTCTGAATTCAAACCCCTACTGAGTCGCTGCCATCGGCCTACATGCCATGAGCGAGCAGCCCGGGTACGTGGTGCTTGTTAGCCTGGTAAGGCAGCCCATCAAGGAGAAGGAAAACTCCGAATTCAAACCCCTACTGAGTCGCTGCCGTCGGCCTCCATGACATGAGCGAGCAGCCCGGCTACGTGGTACTTGTTAGCCTGGTAAGGCAGACCATCAAGGAGAAGGAAAACTCTGAATTCAAACCACTACTGAGTCGCTGCCATCGGCCTCCATGCCATGAGCGAGCAGCCTGGGTACGTGGGACTTGTTAGCCTGGTAAGGCAGCCCATCAAGAAGAAGGAAAACTCTGAATTCAAACCCCTACTGAGTCGCTGCCGTCGGCCTCCATGCCATGAGCGAGCAGCCCGGGTACGTGGTACGTGTTTGCCTGGTAAGGCAGCCCATCAAAGAGAAGGAAAACTCCGAATTCAAACCCCTACTGAGTCGCTGCCGTCGGCCTCCATGCCATGAGCGAGCAGCCCGGCTACGTGGTACTTGTTAGCCTGGTAAGGCAGACCATCAAGGAGAAGGAAAACTCTGAATTCAAACCACTACTGAGTCGCTGCCATCGGCCTCCATGCCATGAGCGAGCAGCCCGGGTACATGGTACTTGTTAGCCTGGAAAGGCAGCCCATCAAGAAGAAGGAAAACTCTGAATTCAAACCCCTACTGAGTCGCTGCCGTCGGCCTCCATGCCATGAGCGAGCAGCCCGGGTACGTGGTACGTGTTTGCCTGGTAAGGCAGCCCATCAAAGAGAAGGAAAACTCTGAATTCAAACCCCTACTGAGTCGCTGCCGTCGGCCTCCATGCCATGAGCGAGCAGCCCGGCTACGTGGTACTTGTTAGCCTGGTAAGGCAGACCATCAAGGAGAAGGAAAACTCTGAATTCAAAACCCTACTAAGTCGCTGCCATCGGCCTCCATGCCATGAGCGAGCAGCCCGGGTACGTGGTACTTGTTAGCCTGGTAAGGCAACCCATCAAGGAGAAGGAAAACTCTGAATTCAAACCCCTACTAAGTCGCTGCCATCGGCCTCCATGCCATGAGCGAGCAGCCCGGGTACGTGGTACTTTTTGGCCTGGTAAAGCAGCCCATCAAGGAGAAGGAAAACTCTGAATTCAAACCCCTACTGAGTCGCCGCCATCGGCCTCCATGCCATGAGCGAGCAGCCCGGGTACGTGGTACTTGTTAGTCTGGTAAGGCAGCCCATCAAGGAGAAGGAAAACTCTGAATTCAAACCCCTACTGAGTCGCTGCCGTCGGCGTCCATGCCATGAGCGAGCAGCCCGGGTACGTGGTACTTGTTAGCCTGGTAAGGCAGCCCATCAAGGAGAAGGAAAACTCTGAATTCAAACCCCTACTGAGTCGCTGCCGTCGGCCTCCATGACATGAGCGAGCAGCCCGGGTACGTGGTACTTGTTAGTCTGGTAAGGCAGCCCATCAAGGAGAAGGAAAACTCTGAATTCAAACCCCTACTGAGTCGCCGCCATCGGCCTCCATGCCATGAGCGAGCAGCCCGGGTACGTGGTACTCATTAGCCTGGTAAGGCAGCCCATCAAGGAGAAGGAAAACTCTGAATTCAAACCCCTACTGAGTTGCCGCCATAGGCCTCCATGCCATGAGCGAGCAGCCCGGGTACGTGGTACTTGTTAGCCTGGTAAGGCAGCCCATCAAGGAGAAGGATGAATTCAAACCCCTACTAAGTCGCTGCCATCGGCCTCCATGCCATGAGCGAGCAGCCCGGGTACGTGGTACTTGTTAGCCTGGTAAGGCAGCCCATCAAGGAGAAGGAAAACTCTGAATTCAATCCCCTACTGAGTCGCTGCCATCGGCCTCCATGCCATGAGCGAGGAGCCCGGGTACGTGGTACTCCTTAGCCTGGTAAGGCAGCCCATCAAGGAGAAGGAAAACTCTGAATTCAAACCCCTACTGAGTCGCCGCCATCGGCCTCCATGCCATGAGCGAGCAGCCCGGGTACATGGTACTCGTTAGCCTGGTAAGGCAGCCCATCAAGGAGAAGGAAAACTCTGAATTCAAACCCCTACTGAGTCGCCGCCATCGGCCTCCATGCCATGAGCGAGCACCCCGGGTACGTGGTACTCGTTAGCCTGGTAAGGCAGCCCATCAAGGAGAAGGAAAACTCTGAATTCAAACCCCTACTGAGTCGCCGCCATCGGCCTCCATGCCATGAGTGAGCAGCCCGGGTACGTGGTACTTGTTAGCCTGGTAAGGCAGCCCATCAAGGAGAAGGAAAACTCTGAATTCAAACCCCTACTGAGTCGCCGCCATCGGCCTCCATGCCATGAGCGAGCAGCCCGGGTACGTGGTACTCGTTAGCCTGGTAAGGCAGCCCATCAAGGAGAAGGAAAACTCTGAATTCAAACCCCTACTGAGTCGCCGCCATCGGCCTCCATGCCATGAGCGAGCAGCCCGGGAACGTGGTACTTGTTAGCCTGGTAAGGCAGACCATCAAGGAGAAGGAAAACTCTGAATTCAAACCCCTACTGAGTCGCCGCCATCGGCCTCCATGCCATGAGCGAGCAGCCCGGGTACGTGGGACTTGTTAGCCTGGTAAGGCAGACCATCAAGGAGAAGGAAAACTCTGAATTCAAACCCCTACTGAGTCGCCGCCATCGGCCTCGATGCCATGAGCGAGCAGCCCGGGAACGTGGGACTTGTTAGCCTGGTAAAGCAGCCCATCAAGGAGAAGGAAAACTCTGAATTCAAACCCCTACTGAGTCGCCGCCGTCAGCCTCCATGCCATGAGCGAGCAGCCCGGGTACGTGGTACTTGTTAGCCTGGTAAGGCAGCCCATCAAGGAGAAGGAAAACTCTGAATTCAAACCCCTACTGAGTTGCCGCCATAGGCCTCCATGCCATGAGCGAGCAGCCCGGGTACGTGGTACTTGTTAGCCTGGTAAGGCAGCCCATCAAGGAGAAGGATGAATTCAAACCCCTACTAAGTCGCTGCCATCGGCCTCCATGCCATGAGCGAGCAGCCCGGGTACGTGGTACTTGTTAGCCTGGTAAGGCAGCCCATCAAGGAGAAGGAAAACTCTGAATTCAAACCCCTACTGAGTCGCTGCCATCGGCCTCCATGCCATGAGCGAGGAGCCCGGGTACGTGGTACTCCTTAGCCTGGTAAGGCAGCCCATCAAGGAGAAGGAAAACTCTGAATTCAAACCCCTACTGAGTCGCCGCCATCGGCCTCCATGCCATGAGCGAGCAGCCCGGGTACATGGTACTCGTTAGCCTGGTAAGGCAGCCCATCAAGGAGAAGGAAAACTCTGAATTCAAACCCCTACTGAGTCGCCGCCATCGGCCTCCATGCCATGAGCGAGCACCCCGGGTACGTGGTACTCTTTAGCCTGGTAAGGCAGCCCATCAAGGAGAAGGAAAACTCTGAATTCAAACCCCTACTGAGTCGCTGCCATCGGCCTCCATGCCATGAGCGAGCAGCCCGGGTACGTGGGACTTGTTAGCCTGGTAAGGCAGCCCATCAAGGAGAAGGAAAACTCTGAATTCAAACCCCTACTGAGTCGCCGCCATCGGCCTCCATGCCATGAGCGAGCAGCCCGGGTACGTGGGACTTGTTAGCCTGGTAAGGCAGCCCATCAAGGAGAAGGAAAACTCTGAATTCAAACCCCTACTGAGTCGCCGCCATCGGCCTCCATGCCATGAGCGAACAGCCCGGGTACGTGGGACTTGTTAGCCTGGTAAGGCAGCCCATCAAGGAGAAGAAAAACTCTGAATTCAAACCACTACTGAGTCGCCGCCATCGGCCTCCATGCCATGAGCGAGCAGCCCGGATACGTGGGACTTGTTAGCCTGGTAAGGCAGCCCATCAAGGAGAAGGAAAACTCTGAATTCAAACCCCTACTGAGTCGCCGCCATCGGCCTCCATGCCATGAGCGAGCAGCCCGGATACGTGGGACTTGTTAGCCTGGTAAGGCAGCCCATCAAGGAGAAGAAAAACTCTGAATTCACACCCCTACTGAGTCGCCGCCATCGGCCTCCATGCCATGAGCGAGCAGCCCGGGAACGTGGTACTTGTTAGCCTGGTAAGGCAGACCATCAAGGAGAAGGAAAACTCTGAATTCAAACCCCTACTGAGTCGCCGCCATCGGCCTCCATGCCATGAGCGAGCAGCCCGGGTACGTGGGACTTGTTAGCCTGGTAAGGCAGCCCATCAAGGAGAAGGAAAACTCTGAATTCAAACCCCTACTGAGTCGCCGCCATCGGCCTCCATGCCATGAGCGAGCAGCCCGGATACGTGGGACTTGTTAGCCTGGTAAGGCAGCCCATCAAGGAGAAGAAAAACTCTGAATTCACACCCCTACTGAGTCGCCGCCATCGGCCTCCATGCCATGAGCGAGCAGCCCGGGAACGTGGTACTTGTTAGCCTGGTAAGGCAGACCATCAAGGAGAAGGAAAACTCTGAATTCAAACCCCTACTGAGTCGCCGCCATCGGCCTCCATGCCATGAGCGAGCAGCCCGGGTACGTGGTACTCGTTAGCCTGGTAAGGCAGCCCATCAAGGAGAAGGAAAACTCTGAATTCAAACCCCTACTGAGTCGCTGCCATCGGCCTCCATGCCATGAGCGAGCAGCCCGGGTACGTGGTACTCGTTAGCCTGGTAAGGCAGCCCATCAAGGAGAAGGAAAACTCTGAATTCAAACCCCTACTGAGTCGCCGCCATCGGCCTCCATGCCATGAGCGAGCAGCCCGGGTACGTGGTACTTGTTAGCCTGGTAAGGCAGCCCATCAAGGAGAAGGAAAACTCTGAATTCAAACCCCTACTGAGTCGCCGCCATCGGCCTCCATGCCATGAGCGAGCAGCCCGGGTACGTGGTACTCGTTAGCCTGGTAAGGCAGCCCATCAAGGAGAAGGAAAACTCTGAATTCAAACCCCTACTGAGTCGCCGCCATCGGCCTCCATGCCATGAGCGAGCAGCCCGGGAACGTGGTACTTGTTAGCCTGGCAAGGCAGCCCATCAAGGAGAAGGAAAACTCTGAATTCAAACCCCTACTGAGTCGCCGCCATCGGCCTCCATGCCATGAGCGAGCAGCCCGGGTACGTGGTACTTGTTAGCCTGGTAAGGCAGCCCATCAAGGAGAAGGAAAACTCTGAATTCAAACCCCTACTGAGTCGCCGCCATCGGCCTCCATGCCATGAGCGTGCAGCCCGGGTAGGTAGGACTTGTTAGCCTGGTAAGGCAGCCCATCAAGGAGAAGGAAAACTCTGAATTCAAACCCCTACTGAGTCGCCGCCATCGGCCTCCATGCCATGAGCGAGCAGCCCGGGTACGTGGTACTTGTTAGACTGGCAAGGCAGCCCATCAAGGAGAAGGAAAACTCTGAATTCAAACCCCTACTGAGTCGCAGCCATCGGCCTCCATGCCATGAGCGAGCAGCCCGGGAACGTGGTACTTGTTAGCCTGGTAAGGCAGACCATCAAGGAGAAGGAAAACTCTGAATTCAAACCCCTACTGAGTCGCCGCCATCGGCCTCCATGCCATGAGCGAGCAGCCCGGGTACGTGGTACTTGTTAGCCTGGCAAGGCAGCCCATCAAGGATAAGGAAAACTCTGAATTCAAACCCCTACTGAGTCGCCGCCATCGGCCTCCATGCCATGAGCGAGCAGCCCGGGTACGTGGTACTTGTTAGCCTGGTAAGGCAGCCCATCAAGGAGAAGGAAAACTCTGAATTCAAACCCCTACTGAGTCGCCGCCATCGGCCTCCATGCCATGAGCGAGCAGCCCGGGAACGTGGTACTTCTTAGCCTGGTAAGGCAGCCCATCAAGAAGAAGGAAAACTCTGAATTCAAACCCCTACTGAGTCGCCGCCATCGGCCTCCATGCCATGAGCGAGCAGCCCGGGTACGTGGTACTTGTTAGCCTGGCAAGGCAGCCCATCAAGGAGAAGGAAAACTCTGAATTCAAACCCCTACTGAGTCGCCACCATCGGCCTCCATGCCATGAGTGAGCAGCCCGGGTACTTGGTACTTGTTAGCCTGGTAAGGCAGCCCATCAAGGAGAAGGAAAACTCTGAATTCAAACCCCTACTGAGTCGCCACCATCGGCCTCCATGCCATGAGTGAGCAGCCCGGGTACGTGGTACTTGTTAGCCTGGCAAGGCAGCCCATCAAGGAGAAGGAAAACTCTGAATTCAAACCCCTACTGAGTCGCCGCCATCGGCCTCCATGCCATGAGCGAGCAGCCCGGGTACGTGGGACTTGTTAGCCTGGTAAGGCAGCCCATCAAGGAGAAGGAAAACTCTGAATTCAAACCCCTACTGAGTCGCCGCCATCGGCCTCCATGCCATGAGCGAGCAGCCCGGGTACGTGGTACTTGTTAGCCTGGTAAGGCAGCCCATCAAGGAGAAGGAAAACTCTGAATTCAAACCCCTACTGAGTCGCCGCCATCGGCCTCCATGCCATGAGCGTGCAGCCCGGGTAGGTAGGACTTGTTAGCCTGGTAAGGCAGCCCATCAAGGAGAAGGAAAACTCTGAATTCAAACCCCTACTGAGTCGCCGCCATCGGCCTCCATGCCATGAGCGAGCAGCCCGGGTACGTGGTACTTGTTAGACTGGCAAGGCAGCCCATCAAGGAGAAGGAAAACTCTGAATTCAAACCCCTACTGAGTCGCAGCCATCGGCCTCCATGCCATGAGCGAGCAGCCCGGGAACGTGGTACTTGTTAGCCTGGTAAGGCAGACCATCAAGGAGAAGGAAAACTCTGAATTCAAACCCCTACTGAGTCGCCGCCATCGGCCTCCATGCCATGAGCGAGCAGCCCGGGTACGTGGGACTTGTTAGCCTGGCAAGGCAGCCCATCAAGGAGAAGGAAAACTCTGAATTCAAACCCCTACTGAGTCGCCGCCATCGGCCTCCATGCCATGAGCGAGCAGCCCGGGTACGTGGTACTTGTTAGCCTGGTAAGGCAGCCCATCAAGGAGAAGAAAAACTCTGAATTCACACCCCTACTGAGTCGCCGCCATCGGCCTCCATGCCATGAGCGAGCAGCCCGGGAACGTGGTACTTGTTAGCCTGGTAAGGCAGACCATCAAGGAGAAGGAAAACTCTGAATTCAAACCCCTACTGAGTCGCCGCCATCGGCCTCCATGCCATGAGCGAGCAGCCCGGGTACGTGGGACTTGTTAGCCTGGTAAGGCAGACCATCAAGGAGAAGGAAAACTCTGAATTCAAACCCCTACTGAGTCGCCGCCATCGGCCTCGATGCCATGAGCAAGCAGCCCGGGAACGTGGGACTTGTTAGCCTGGTAAAGCAGCCCATCAAGGAGAAGGAAAACTCTGAATTCAAACCCCTACTGAGTCGCCGCCGTCAGCCTCCATGCCATGAGCGAGCAGCCCGGGTACGTGGTACTTGTTAGCCTGGTAAGGCAGCCCATCAAGGAGAAGGAAAACTCTGAATTCAAACCCCTACTGAGTTGCCGCCATAGGCCTCCATGCCATGAGCGAGCAGCCCGGGTACGTGGTACTTGTTAGCCTGGTAAGGCAGCCCATCAAGGAGAAGGATGAATTCAAACCCCTACTAAGTCGCTGCCATCGGCCTCCATGCCATGAGCGAGCAGCCCGGGTACGTGGTACTTGTTAGCCTGGTAAGGCAGCCCATCAAGGAGAAGGAAAACTCTGAATTCAATCCCCTACTGAGTCGCTGCCATCGGCCTCCATGCCATGAGCGAGGAGCCCGGGTACGTGGTACTCCTTAGCCTGGTAAGGCAGCCCATCAAGGAGAAGGAAAACTCTGAATTCAAACCCCTACTGAGTCGCCGCCATCGGCCTCCATGCCATGAGCGAGCAGCCCGGGTACATGGTACTCGTTAGCCTGGTAAGGCAGCCCATCAAGGAGAAGGAAAACTCTGAATTCAAACCCCTACTGAGTCGCCGCCATCGGCCTCCATGCCATGAGCGAGCACCCCGGGTACGTGGTACTCTTTAGCCTGGTAAGGCAGCCCATCAAGGAGAAGGAAAACTCTGAATTCAAACCCCTACTGAGTCGCTGCCATCGGCCTCCATGCCATGAGCGAGCAGCCCGGGTACGTGGGACTTGTTAGCCTGGTAAGGCAGCCCATCAAGGAGAAGGAAAACTCTGAATTCAAACCCCTACTGAGTCGCCGCCATCGGCCTCCATGCCATGAGCGAGCAGCCCGGGTACGTGGGACTTGTTAGCCTGGTAAGGCAGCCCATCAAGGAGAAGGAAAACTCTGAATTCAAACCCCTACTGAGTCGCCGCCATCGGCCTCCATGCCATGAGCGAGCAGCCCGGATACGTGGGACTTGTTAGCCTGGTAAGGCAGCCCATCAAGGAGAAGAAAAACTCTGAATTCACACCCCTACTGAGTCGCCGCCATCGGCCTCCATGCCATGAGCGAGCAGCCCGGGAACGTGGTACTTGTTAGCCTGGTAAGGCAGACCATCAAGGAGAAGGAAAACTCTGAATTCAAACCCCTACTGAGTCGCCGCCATCGGCCTCCATGCCATGAGCGAGCAGCCCGGGTACGTGGGACTTGTTAGCCTGGTAAGGCAGACCATCAAGGAGAAGGAAAACTCTGAATTCAAACCCCTACTGAGTCGCCGCCATCGGCCTCCATGCCATGAGCGAGCAGCCCGGGTACGTGGGACTTGTTAGCCTGGTAAGGCAGCCCATCAAGGAGAAGGAAAACTCTGAATTCAAACCCCTACTGAGTCGCCGCCATCGGCCTCCATGCCATGAGCGAGCAGCCCGGATACGTGGGACTTGTTAGCCTGGTAAGGCAGCCCATCAAGGAGAAGAAAAACTCTGAATTCACACCCCTACTGAGTCGCCGCCATCGGCCTCCATGCCATGAGCGAGCAGCCCGGGAATGTGGTACTTGTTAGCCTGGTAAGGCAGACCATCAAGGAGAAGGAAAACTCTGAATTCAAACCCCTACTGAGTCGCCGCCATCGGCCTCCATGCCATGAGCGAGCAGCCCGGGTACGTGGGACTTGTTAGCCTGGTAAGGCAGCCCATCAAGGAGAAGGAAATCTCTGAATTCAAACCCCTACTGAGTCGCTGCCATGGGCCTCCATGCCATGAGCGAGCAGCCCGGGTACGTGGTACTTGTTAGCCTGGTAAGGCAGACCATCAAGGAGAAGGAAAACTCTGAATTGAAACCCCTACTGAGTCGCCGCCATCGGCCTCCATGCCATGAGCGAGCAGCCCGGGTACGTGGTACTCGTTAGCCTGGTAAGGCAGCCCATCAAGGAGAAGGAAAACTCTGAATTGAAACCCCTACTGAGTCGCCGCCATCGGCCTCCATGCCATGAGCGAGCAGCCCGGGTACGTGGTACTCGTTAGCCTGGTAAGGCAGCCCATCAAGGAGAAGGAAAACTCTGAATTCAAACCCCTACTGAGTCGCTGCCATCGGCCTCCATGCCATGAGCGAGCAGCCCGGGTACGTGGTACTCGTTAGCCTGGTAAGGCAGCCCATCAAGGAGAAGGAAAACTCTGAATTCAAACCCCTACTGAGTCGCTGCCATGGGCCTCCATGCCATGAGCGAGCAGCCCGGGTACGTGGTACTTGTTAGCCTGGTAAGGCAGCCCATCAAGGAGAAGGAAAACTCTGAATTCAAACCCCTACTGAGTCGCCGCCATCGGCCTCCATGCCATGAGCGAGCAGCCCGGGAACGTGGTACTTGTTAGCCTGGCAAGGCAGCCCATCAAGGAGAAGGAAAACTCTGAATTCAAACCCCTACTGAGTCGCCGCCATCGGCCTCCATGCCATGAGCGAGCAGCCCGGGTACGTGGTACTTGTTAGCCTGGTAAGGCAGCCCATCAAGGAGAAGGAAAACTCTGAATTCAAACCCCTACTGAGTCGCCGCCATCGGCCTCCATGCCATGAGCGTGCAGCCCGGGTAGGTAGGACTTGTTAGCCTGGTAAGGCAGCCCATCAAGGAGAAGGAAAACTCTGAATTCAAACCCCTACTGAGTCGCCGCCATCGGCCTCCATGCCATGAGCGAGCAGCCCGGGTACGTGGCACTTGTTAGACTGGCAAGGCAGCCCATCAAGGAGAAGGAAAACTCTGAATTCAAACCCCTACTGAGTCGCAGCCATCGGCCTCCATGCCATGAGCGAGCAGCCCGGGAACGTGGTACTTGTTAGCCTGGTAAGGCAGACCATCAAGGAGAAGGAAAACTCTGAATTCAAACCCCTACTGAGTCGCCGCCATCGGCCTCCATGCCATGAGCGAGCAGCCCGGATACGTGGGACTTGTTAGCCTGGTAAGGCAGCCCATCAAGGAGAAGAAAAACTCTGAATTCACACCCCTACTGAGTCGCCGCCATCGGCCTCCATGCCATGAGCGAGCAGCCCGGGAACGTGGTACTTGTTAGCCTGGTAAGGCAGACCATCAAGGAGAAGGAAAACTCTGAATTCAAACCCCTACTGAGTCGCCGCCATCGGCCTCCATGCCATGAGCGAGCAGCCCGGGTACGTGGTACTCGTTAGCCTGGTAAGGCAGACCATCAAGGAGAAGGAAAACTCTGAATTGAAACCCCTACTGAGTCGCCGCCATCGGCCTCCATGCCATGAGCGAGCAGCCCGGGTACGTGGTACTCGTTAGCCTGGTAAGGCAGCCCATCAAGGAGAAGGAAAACTCTGAATTCAAACCCCTACTGAGTCGCTGCCATCGGCCTCCATGCCATGAGCGAGCAGCCCGGGTACGTGGTACTCGTTAGCCTGGTAAGGCAGCCCATCAAGGAGAAGGAAAACTCTGAATTCAAACCCCTACTGAGTCGCCGCCATCGGCCTCCATGCCATGAGCGAGCAGCCCGGGTACGTGGTACTTGTTAGCCTGGCAAGGCAGCCCATCAAGGAGAAGGAAAACTCTGAATTCAAACCCCTACTGAGTCGCCGCCATCGGCCTCCATGCCATGAGCGAGCAGCCCGGGAACGTGGTACTTGTTAGCCTGGCAAGGCAGCCCATCAAGGAGAAGGAAAACTCTGAATTCAAACCCCTACTGAGTCGCCGCCATCGGCCTCCATGCCATGAGCGAGCAGCCCGGGTACGTGGTACTTGTTAGCCTGGTAAGGCAGCCCATCAAGGAGAAGGAAAACTCTGAATTCAAACCCCTACTGAGTCGCCGCCATCGGCCTCCATGCCATGAGCGAGCAGCCCGGGAACGTGGTACTTGTTAGCCTGGCAAGGCAGCCCATCAAGGAGAAGGAAAACTCTGAATTCAAACCCCTACTGAGTCGCCGCCATCGGCCTCCATGCCATGAGCGAGCAGCCCGGGTACGTGGTACTTGTTAGCCTGGTAAGGCAGCCCATCAAGGAGAAGGAAAACTCTGAATTCAAACCCCTACTGAGTCGCCGCCATCGGCCTCCATGCCATGAGCGTGCAGCCCGGGTAGGTAGGACTTGTTAGCCTGGTAAGGCAGCCCATCAAGGAGAAGGAAAACTCTGAATTCAAACCCCTACTGAGTCGCCGCCATCGGCCTCCATGCCATGAGCGAGCAGCCCGGGTACGTGGCACTTGTTAGACTGGCAAGGCAGCCCATCAAGGAGAAGGAAAACTCTGAATTCAAACCCCTACTGAGTCGCAGCCATCGGCCTCCATGCCATGAGCGAGCAGCCCGGGAACGTGGTACTTGTTAGCCTGGTAAGGCAGACCATCAAGGAGAAGGAAAACTCTGAATTCAAACCCCTACTGAGTCGCCGCCATCGGCCTCCATGCCATGAGCGAGCAGCCCGGGTACGTGGGACTTGTTAGCCTGGTAAGGCAGCCCATCAAGGAGAAGGAAAACTCTGAATTCAAACCCCTACTGAGTCGCCGCCATCGGCCTCCATGCCATGAGCGAGCAGCCCGGGAACGTGGTACTCGTTAGCCTGGTAAGGCAGCCCATCAAGGAGAAGGAAAACTCTGAATTCAAACCCCTACTGAGTCGCTGCCATCGGCCTCCATGCCATGAGCGAGCAGCCCGGGTACGTGGTACTCGTTAGCCTGGTAAGGCAGCCCATCAAGGAGAAGGAAAACTCTGAATTCAAACCCCTACTGAGTCGCCGCCATCGGCCTCCATGCCATGAGTGAGCAGCCCGGGTACGTGGTACTTGTTAGCCTGGTAAGGCAGCCCATCAAGGAGAAGGAAAACTCTGAATTCAAACCCCTACTGAGTCGCCGCCATCGGCCTCCATGCCATGAGCGAGCAGCCCGGGTACGTGGTACTCGTTAGCCTGGTAAGGCAGCCCATCAAGGAGAAGGAAAACTCTGAATTCAAACCCCTACTGAGTCGCCGCCATCGGCCTCCATGCCATGAGCGAGCAGCCCGGGAACGTGGTACTTGTTAGCCTGGCAAGGCAGCCCATCAAGGAGAAGGAAAACTCTGAATTCAAACCCCTACTGAGTCGCCGCCATCGGCCTCCATGCCATGAGCGAGCAGCCCGGGTACGTGGTACTTGTTAGCCTGGTAAGGCAGCCCATCAAGGAGAAGGAAAACTCTGAATTCAAACCCCTACTGAGTCGCCGCCATCGGCCTCCATGCCATGAGCGAGCAGCCCGGGTACGTGGGACTTGTTAGCCTCGTAAGGCAGCCCATCAAGGAGAAGGAAAACTCTGAATTCAAACCCCTACTGAGTCGCCGCCATCGGCCTCCATGCCATGAGCGAGCAGCCCGGGTAGGTAGGACTTGTTAGCCTGGTAAGGCAGCCCATCAAGCAGAAGGAAAACTCTGAATTCAAACCCCTACTGAGTCGCCGCCATCGGCCTCCATGCCATGAGCGAGCAGCCCGGGTACGTGGCACTTGTTAGACTGGCAAGGCAGCCCATCAAGGAGAAGGAAAACTCTGAATTCAAACCCCTACTGAGTCGCAGCCATCGGCCTCCATGCCATGAGCGAGCAGCCCGGGAACGTGGTACTTGTTAGCCTGGTAAGGCAGACCATCAAGGAGAAGGAAAACTCTGAATTCAAACCCCTACTGAGTCGCCGCCATCGGCCTCCATGCCATGAGCGAGCAGCCCGGGTACGTGGTACTTGTTAGCCTGGCAAGGCAGCCCATCAAGGATAAGGAAAACTCTGAATTCAAACCCCTACTGAGTCGCCGCCATCGGCCTCCATGCCATGAGCGAGCAGCCCGGGTACGTGGTACTTGTTAGCCTGGTAAGGCAGCCCATCAAGGAGAAGGAAAACTCTGAATTCAAACCCCTACTGAGTCGCCGCCATCGGCCTCCATGCCATGAGCGAGCAGCCCGGGAACGTGGTACTTCTTAGCCTGGTAAGGCAGCCCATCAAGAAGAAGGAAAACTCTGAATTCAAACCCCTACTGAGTCGCCGCCATCGGCCTCCATGCCATGAGCGAGCAGCCCGGGAACGTGGTACTTGTTAGCCTGGCAAGGCAGCCCATCAAGGAGAAGGAAAACTCTGAATTCAAACCCCTACTGAGTCGCCACCATCGGCCTCCATGCCATGAGTGAGCAGCCCGGGTACTTGGTACTTGTTAGCCTGGTAAGGCAGCCCATCAAGGAGAAGGAAAACTCTGAATTCAAACCCCTACTGAGTCGCCACCATCGGCCTCCATGCCATGAGTGAGCAGCCCGGGTACGTGGTACTTGTTAGCCTGGCAAGGCAGCCCATCAAGGAGAAGGAAAACTCTGAATTCAAACCCCTACTGAGTCGCCGCCATCGGCCTCCATGCCATGAGCGAGCAGCCCGGGTACGTGGGACTTGTTAGCCTGGTAAGGCAGCCCATCAAGGAGAAGGAAAACTCTGAATTCAAACCCCTACTGAGTCGCCACCATCGGCCTCCATGCCATGAGTGAGCAGCCCGGGTACTTGGTACTTGTTAGCCTGGTAAGGCAGCCCATCAAGGAGAAGGAAAACTCTGAATTCAAACCCCTACTGAGTCGCCGCCATCGGCATCCATGCCATGAGCGAGCAGCCCGGGTACGTGGGACTTGTTAGCCTGGTAAGGCAGCCCATCAAGGAGAAGGAAAACTCTGAATTCAAACCCCTACTGAGTCGCCGCCATCGGCCTCCATGCCATGAGCGAGCAGCCCGGGTACGTGGGACTTGTTAGCCTGGCAAGGCAGCCCATCAAGGAGAAGGAAAACTCTGAATTCAAACCCCTACTGAGTCGCCGCCATCGGCCTCCATGCCATGAGTGAGCAGCCCGGGTACTTGGTACTTGTTAGCCTGGTAAGGCAGCCCATCAAGGAGAAGGAAAACTCTGAATTCAAACCCCTACTGAGTCGCCGCCATCGGCCTCAATGCCATGAGCGAGCAGCCCGGGTACGTGGGACTTGTTAGCCTGGTAAGGCAGCCCATCAAGGAGAAGGAAAACTCTGAATTCAAACCCCTACTGAGTCGCCACCATCGGCCTCCATGCCATGAGTGAGCAGCCCGGGTACTTGGTACTTGTTAGCCTGGTAAGGCAGCCCATCAAGGAGAAGGAAAACTCTGAATTCAAACCCCTACTGAGTCGCCGCCATCGGCCTCCATGCCATGAGCGAGCAGCCCGGGTACGTGGGACTTGTTAGCCTAGCAAGGCAGCCCATCAAGGAGAAGGAAAACTCTGAATTCAAACCCCTACTGAGTCGCCGCCATCGGCCTCCATGCCATGAGCGAGCAGCCCGGGTACGTGGTACTTGTTAGCCTGGTAAGGCAGCCCATCAAGGAGAAGGAAAACTCTGAATTCAAACCCCTACTGAGTCGCCACCATCGGCCTCCATGCCATGAGTGAGCAGCCCGGGTACTTGGTACTTGTTAGCCTGGTAAGGCAGCCCATCAAGGAGAAGGAAAACTCTGAATTCAAACCCCTACTGAGTCGCCGCCATCGGCATCCATGCCATGAGCGAGCAGCCCGGGTACGTGGGACTTGTTAGCCTGGTAAGGCAGCCCATCAAGGAGAAGGAAAACTCTGAATTCAAACCCCTACTGAGTCGCCGCCATCGGCCTCCATGCCATGAGCGAGCAGCCCGGGTACGTGGGACTTGTTAGCCTGGCAAGGCAGCCCATCAAGGAGAAGGAAAACTCTGAATTCAAACCCCTACTGAGTCGCCGCCATCGGCCTCCATGCCATGAGTGAGCAGCCCGGGTACTTGGTACTTGTTAGCCTGGTAAGGAAGCCCATCAAGGAGAAGGAAAACTCTGAATTCAAACCCCTACTGAGTCGCCGCCATCGGCCTCAATGCCATGAGCGAGCAGCCCGGGTACGTGGGACTTGTTAGCCTGGTAAGGCAGCCCATCAAGGAGAAGGAAAACTCTGAATTCAAACCCCTACTGAGTCGCCGCCATCGGCCTCCATGCCATGAGCGAGCAGCCCGGGTACATGGGACTTGTTAGCCTGGCAAGGCAGCCCATCAAGGAGAAGGAAAACTCTGAATTCAAACCCCTACTGAGTCGCCGTCATCGGCCTCCATGCCATGAGCGAGCAGCCCGGGTACGTGGGACTTGTTAGCCTGGCAAGGCAGCCCATCAAGGAGAAGGAAAACTCTGAATTCAAACCCCTACTGAGTCGCCGCCATCGGCCTCCATGCCATGAGCGAGCAGCCCGGGTACGTGGTACTTGTTAGCCTGGTAAGGCAGCCCATCAAGGAGAAGGAAAACTCTGAATTCAAACCCCTACTGAGTCGCCACCATCGGCCTCCATGCCATGAGTGAGCAGCCCGGGTACTTGGTACTTGTTAGCCTGGTAAGGCAGCCCATCAAGGAGAAGGAAAACTCTGAATTCAAACCCCTACTGAGTCGCCGCCATTGGCCTCCATGCCATGAGCGAGCAGCCCGGGTACGTGGGACTTGTTAGCCTGGTAAGGCAGCCCATCAAGGAGAAGGAAAACTCTGAATTCAAACCCCTACTGAGTCGCCGCCATCGGCCTCCATGCCATGAGTGAGCAGCCCGGGTACTTGGTACTTGTTAGCCTGGTAAGGCAGCCCATCAAGGAGAAGGAAAACTCTGAATTCAAACCCCTACTGAGTCGCCGCCATCGGCCTCCATGCCATGAGCGAGCAGCCCGGGTACGTGGGACTTGTTAGCCTGGCAAGGCAGCCCATCAAGGAGAAGGAAAACTCTGAATTCAAACCCCTACTGAGTCGCCGCCATCGGCCTCCATGCCATGAGTGAGCAGCCCGGGTACTTGGTACTTGTTAGCCTGGTAAGGCAGCCCATCAAGGAGAAGGAAAACTCTGAATTCAAACCCCTACTGAGTCGCCGCCATCGGCCTCAATGCCATGAGCGAGCAGCCCGGGTACGTGGGACTTGTTAGCCTGGTAAGGCAGCCCATCAAGGAGAAGGAAAACTCTGAATTCAAACCCCTACTGAGTCGCCACCATCGGCCTCCATGCCATGAGTGAGCAGCCCGGGTACTTGGTACTTGTTAGCCTGGTAAGGCAGCCCATCAAGGAGAAGGAAAACTCTGAATTCAAACCCCTACTGAGTCGCCGCCATCGGCCTCCATGCCATGAGCGAGCAGCCCGGGTACGTGGGACTTGTTAGCCTAGCAAGGCAGCCCATCAAGGAGAAGGAAAACTCTGAATTCAAACCCCTACTGAGTCGCCGCCATCGGCCTCCATGCCATGAGCGAGCAGCCCGGGTACGTGGTACTTGTTAGCCTGGTAAGGCAGCCCATCAAGGAGAAGGAAAACTCTGAATTCAAACCCCTACTGAGTCGCCACCATCGGCCTCCATGCCATGAGTGAGCAGCCCGGGTACTTGGTACTTGTTAGCCTGGTAAGGCAGCCCATCAAGGAGAAGGAAAACTCTGAATTCAAACCCCTACTGAGTCGCCGCCATCGGCATCCATGCCATGAGCGAGCAGCCCGGGTACGTGGGACTTGTTAGCCTGGTAAGGCAGCCCATCAAGGAGAAGGAAAACTCTGAATTCAAACCCCTACTGAGTCGCCGCCATCGGCCTCCATGCCATGAGCGAGCAGCCCGGGTACGTGGGACTTGTTAGCCTGGCAAGGCAGCCCATCAAGGAGAAGGAAAACTCTGAATTCAAACCCCTACTGAGTCGCCGCCATCGGCCTCCATGCCATGAGTGAGCAGCCCGGGTACTTGGTACTTGTTAGCCTGGTAAGGCAGCCCATCAAGGAGAAGGAAAACTCTGAATTCAAACCCCTACTGAGTCGCCGCCATCGGCCTCAATGCCATGAGCGAGCAGCCCGGGTACGTGGGACTTGTTAGCCTGGTAAGGCAGCCCATCAAGGAGAAGGAAAACTCTGAATTCAAACCCCTACTGAGTCGCCGCCATCGGCCTCCATGCCATGAGCGAGCAGCCCGGGTACATGGGACTTGTTAGCCTGGCAAGGCAGCCCATCAAGGAGAAGGAAAACTCTGAATTCAAACCCCTACTGAGTCGCCGTCATCGGCCTCCATGCCATGAGCGAGCAGCCCGGGTACGTGGGACTTGTTAGCCTGGCAAGGCAGCCCATCAAGGAGAAGGAAAACTCTGAATTCAAACCCCTACTGAGTCGCCGCCATCGGCCTCCATGCCATGAGCGAGCAGCCCGGGTACGTGGTACTTGTTAGCCTGGTAAGGCAGCCCATCAAGGAGAAGGAAAACTCTGAATTCAAACCCCTACTGAGTCGCCACCATCGGCCTCCATGCCATGAGTGAGCAGCCCGGGTACTTGGTACTTGTTAGCCTGGTAAGGCAGCCCATCAAGGAGAAGGAAAACTCTGAATTCAAACCCCTACTGAGTCGCCGCCATTGGCCTCCATGCCATGAGCGAGCAGCCCGGGTACGTGGGACTTGTTAGCCTGGTAAGGCAGCCCATCAAGGAGAAGGAAAACTCTGAATTCAAACCCCTACTGAGTCGCCGCCATCGGCCTCCATGCCATGAGCGAGCAGCCCGGGTACGTGGGACTTGTTAGCCTGGTAAGGCAGCCCATCAAGGAGAAGGAAAACTCTGAATTCAAACCCCTACTGAGTCGCCGCCATCGGCCTCCATGCCATGAGTGAGCAGCCCGGGTACTTGGTACTTGTTAGCCTGGTAAGGCAGCCCATCAAGGAGAAGGAAAACTCTGAATTCAAACCCCTACTGAGTCGCCGCCATCGGCCTCCATGCCATGAGCGAGCAGCCCGGGTACGTGGGACTTGTTAGCCTGGCAAGGCAGCCCATCAAGGAGAAGGAAAACTCTGAATTCAAACCCCTACTGAGTCGCCGCCATCGGCCTCCATGCCATGAGCGAGCAGCCCGGGTACGTGGGACTTGTTAGCCTGGCAAGGCAGCCCATCAAGGAGAAGGAAAACTCTGAATTCAAACCCCTACTGAGTCGCCGCCATCGGCCTCCATGCCATGAGCGAGCAGCCCGGGTACGTGGGACTTGTTAGCCTGGTAAGGCAGCCCATCAAGGAGAAGGAAAACTCTGAATTCAAACCCCTACTGAGTCGCCACCATCGGCCTCCATGCCATGAGTGAGCAGCCCGGGTACTTGGTACTTGTTAGCCTGGTAAGGCAGCCCATCAAGGAGAAGGAAAACTCTGAATTCAAACCCCTACTGAGTCGCCGCCATCGGCCTCCATGCCATGAGCGAGCAGCCCGGGTACGTGGGACTTGTTAGCCTAGCAAGGCAGCCCATCAAGGAGAAGGAAAACTCTGAATTCAAACCCCTACTGAGTCGCCGCCATCGGCCTCCATGCCATGAGCGAGCAGCCCGGGTACGTGGTACTTGTTAGCCTGGTAAGGCAGCCCATCAAGGAGAAGGAAAACTCTGAATTCAAACCCCTACTGAGTCGCCACCATCGGCCTCCATGCCATGAGTGAGCAGCCCGGGTACTTGGTACTTGTTAGCCTGGTAAGGCAGCCCATCAAGGAGAAGGAAAACTCTGAATTCAAACCCCTACTGAGTCGCCGCCATCGGCATCCATGCCATGAGCGAGCAGCCCGGGTACGTGGGACTTGTTAGCCTGGTAAGGCAGCCCATCAAGGAGAAGGAAAACTCTGAATTCAAACCCCTACTGAGTCGCCGCCATCGGCCTCCATGCCATGAGCGAGCAGCCCGGGTACGTGGGACTTGTTAGCCTGGCAAGGCAGCCCATCAAGGAGAAGGAAAACTCTGAATTCAAACCCCTACTGAGTCGCCGCCATCGGCCTCCATGCCATGAGTGAGCAGCCCGGGTACTTGGTACTTGTTAGCCTGGTAAGGCAGCCCATCAAGGAGAAGGAAAACTCTGAATTCAAACCCCTACTGAGTCGCCGCCATCGGCCTCAATGCCATGAGCGAGCAGCCCGGGTACGTGGGACTTGTTAGCCTGGTAAGGCAGCCCATCAAGGAGAAGGAAAACTCTGAATTCAAACCCCTACTGAGTCGCCGCCATCGGCCTCCATGCCATGAGCGAGCAGCCCGGGTACATGGGACTTGTTAGCCTGGCAAGGCAGCCCATCAAGGAGAAGGAAAACTCTGAATTCAAACCCCTACTGAGTCGCCGTCATCGGCCTCCATGCCATGAGCGAACAGCCCGGGTACGTGGGACTTGTTAGCCTGGCAAGGCAGCCCATCAAGGAGAAGGAAAACTCTGAATTCAAACCCCTACTGAGTCGCCGCCATCGGCCTCCATGCCATGAGCGAGCAGCCCGGGTACGTGGTACTTGTTAGCCTGGTAAGGCAGCCCATCAAGGAGAAGGAAAACTCTGAATTCAAACCCCTACTGAGTCGCCACCATCGGCCTCCATGCCATGAGTGAGCAGCCCGGGTACTTGGTACTTGTTAGCCTGGTAAGGCAGCCCATCAAGGAGAAGGAAAACTCTGAATTCAAACCCCTACTGAGTCGCCGCCATTGGCCTCCATGCCATGAGCGAGCAGCCCGGGTACGTGGGACTTGTTAGCCTGGTAAGGCAGCCCATCAAGGAGAAGGAAAACTCTGAATTCAAACCCCTACTGAGTCGCCACCATCGGCCTCCATGCCATGAGCGAGCAGCCCGGGTACGTGGGACTTGTTAGCCTGGTAAGGCAGCCCATCAAGGAGAAGGAAAACTCTGAATTCAAACCCCTACTGAGTCGCCGCCATCGGCCTCCATGCCATGAGTGAGCAGCCCGGGTACTTGGTACTTGTTAGCCTGGTAAGGCAGCCCATCAAGGAGAAGGAAAACTCTGAATTCAAACCCCTACTGAGTCGCCGCCATCGGCCTCCATGCCATGAGCGAGCAGCCCGGGTACGTGGGACTTGTTAGCCTGGCAAGGCAGCCCATCAAGGAGAAGGAAAACTCTGAATTCAAACCCCTACTGAGTCGCCGCCATCGGCCTCCATGCCATGAGCGAGCAGCCCGGGAACGTGGTACTTCTTAGCCTGGTAAGGCAGCCCATCAAGGAGAAGGAAAACTCTGAATTCAAACCCCTACTGAGTCGCCGCCATCGGCCTCCATGCCATGAGCGAGCAGCCCGGGTACGTGGTACTTGTTAGCCTGGCAAGGCAGCCCATCAAGGATAAGGAAAACTCTGAATTCAAACCCCTACTGAGTCGCCGCCATCGGCCTCCATGCCATGAGCGAGCAGCCCGGGTACGTGGGACTTGTTAGCCTGGTAAGGCAGACCATCAAGGAGAAGGAAAACTCTGAATTCAAACCCCTACTGAGTCGCCGCCATCGGCCTCCATGCCATGAGCGAGCAGCCCGGGAACGTGGTACTTCTTAGCCTGGTAAGGCAGCCCATCAAGGAGAAGGAAAACTCTGAATTCAAACCCCTACTGAGTCGCCGCCATCGGCCTCCATGCCATGAGCGAGCAGCCCGGGTACGTGGTACTTGTTAGCCTGGCAAGGCAGCCCATCAAGGAGAAGGAAAACTCTGAATTCAAACCCCTACTGAGTCGCCGCCGTCGGCCTCCATGCCATGAGCGAGCAGCCCGGGTACGTGGGACTTGTTAGCCTGGTAAGGCAGCCCATCAAGGAGAAGGAAAACTCTGAATTCAAACCCCTACTGAGTCGCCGCCATCGGCCTCCATGCCATGAGCGAGCAGCCCGGGTACGTGGGACTTGTTAGCCTGGCAAGGCAGCCCATCAAGGAGAAGGAAAACTGTGAATTCAAACCCCTACTGAGTCGCCGCCATCGGCCTCCATGCCATGAGCGAGCAGCCCGGGTACGTGGGACTTGTTAGCCTGGCAAGGCAGCCCATCAAGGAGAAGGAAAACTCTGAATTCAAACCCCTACTGAGTCGCCGCCATCGGCCTCCATGCCATGAGCGAGCAGCCCGGGTACGTGGTACTTGTTAGCCTGGTAAGGCAGCCCATCAAGGAGAAGGAAAACTCTGAATTCAAACCCCTACTGAGTCGCCGCCATCGGCCTCCATGCCATGAGTGAGCAGCCCGGGTACTTGGTACTTGTTAGCCTGGTAAGGCAGCCCATCAAGGAGAAGGAAAACTCTGAATTCAAACCCCTACTGAGTCGCCGCCATCGGCCTCCATGCCATGAGTGAGCAGCCCGGGTACTTGGTACTTGTTAGCCTGGTAAGGCAGCCCATCAAGGAGAAGGAAAACTCTGAATTCAAACCCCTACTGAGTCGCCGCCGTCGGCCTCCATGCCATGAGCGAGCAGCCCGGGTACGTGGGACTTGTTAGCCTGGTAAGGCAGCCCATCAAGGAGAAGGAAAACTCTGAATTCAAACCCCTACTGAGTCGCCGCCATCGGCCTCCATGCCATGAGCGAGCAGCCCGGGTACGTGGGACTTGTTAGCCTGGCAAGGCAGCCCATCAAGGAGAAGGAAAACTGTGAATTCAAACCCCTACTGAGTCGCCGCCATCGGCCTCCATGCCATGAGCGAGCAGCCCGGGTACGTGGGACTTGTTAGCCTGGCAAGGCAGCCCATCAAGGAGAAGGAAAACTCTGAATTCAAACCCCTACTGAGTCGCCGCCATCGGCCTCCATGCCATGAGCGAGCAGCCCGGGTACGTGGTACTTGTTAGCCTGGTAAGGCAGCCCATCAAGGAGAAGGAAAACTCTGAATTCAAACCCCTACTGAGTCGCCGCCATCGGCCTCCATGCCATGAGTGAGCAGCCCGGGTACTTGGTACTTGTTAGCCTGGTAAGGCAGCCCATCAAGGAGAAGGAAAACTCTGAATTCAAACCCCTACTGAGTCGCCGCCATCGGCCTCCATGCCATGAGTGAGCAGCCCGGGTACTTGGTACTTGTTAGACTGGTAAGGCAGCCCATCAAGGAGAAGGAAAACTCTGAATTCAAACCCCTACTGAGTCGCCGCCATCGGCCTCCATGCCATGAGCGAGCAGCCCGGGTACGTGGGACTTGTTAGCCTGGTAAGGCAGCCCATCAAGGAGAAGGAAAACTCTGAATTCAAACCCCTACTGAGTCGCCGCCATCGGCCTCCATGCCATGAGCGAGCAGCCCGGGTACGTGGGACTTGTTAGCCTGGTAAGGCAGCCCATCAAGGAGAAGGAAAACTCTGAATTCAAACCCCTACTGAGTCGCCGCCATCGGCCTCCATGCCATGAGCGAGCAGCCCGGGTACGTGGGACTTGTTAGCCTGGCAAGGCAGCCCATCAAGGAGAAGGAAAACTCTGAATTCAAACCCCTACTGAGTCGCCGCCATTGGCCTCCATGCCATGAGCGAGCAGCCCGGGAACGTGGTACTTGTTAGCCTGGTAAGGCAGGCCATCAAGGAGAAGGAAAACTCTGAATTCAAACCCTTACTGAGTCGCCGCCATCGGCCTCCATGCCATGAGCGAGCAGCCCGGGTACGTGGGACTTGTTAGCCTGGTAAGGCAGCCCATCAAGGAGAAGGAAAACTCTGAATTCAAACCCCTACTGAGTCGCCGCCATCGGCCTCCATGCCATGAGCGAGCAGCCCGGGTACGTGGGACTTGTTAGCCTGGTAAGGCAGACCATCAAGGAGAAGGAAAACTCTGAATTCAAACCCCTACTGAGTCGCCGCCATCGGCCTCCATGCCATGAGCGAGCAGCCCGGGAACGTGGTACTTCTTAGCCTGGTAAGGCAGCCCATCAAGGAGAAGGAAAACTCTGAATTCAAACCCCTACTGAGTCGCCGCCATCGGCCTCCATGCCATGAGCGAGCAGCCCGGGTACGTGGTACTTGTTAGCCTGGCAAGGCAGCCCATCAAGGAGAAGGAAAACTCTGAATTCAAACCCCTACTGAGTCGCCGCCGTCGGCCTCCATGCCATGAGCGAGCAGCCCGGGTACGTGGGACTTGTTAGCCTGGTAAGGCAGCCCATCAAGGAGAAGGAAAACTCTGAATTCAAACCCCTACTGAGTCGCCGCCATCGGCCTCCATGCCATGAGCGAGCAGCCCGGGTACGTGGGACTTGTTAGCCTGGCAAGGCAGCCCATCAAGGAGAAGGAAAACTGTGAATTCAAACCCCTACTGAGTCGCCGCCATCGGCCTCCATGCCATGAGCGAGCAGCCCGGGTACGTGGGACTTGTTAGCCTGGCAAGGCAGCCCATCAAGGAGAAGGAAAACTCTGAATTCAAACCCCTACTGAGTCGCCGCCATCGGCCTCCATGCCATGAGCGAGCAGCCCGGGTACGTGGTACTTGTTAGCCTGGTAAGGCAGCCCATCAAGGAGAAGGAAAACTCTGAATTCAAACCCCTACTGAGTCGCCGCCATCGGCCTCCATGCCATGAGTGAGCAGCCCGGGTACTTGGTACTTGTTAGCCTGGTAAGGCAGCCCATCAAGGAGAAGGAAAACTCTGAATTCAAACCCCTACTGAGTCGCCGCCATCGGCCTCCATGCCATGAGTGAGCAGCCCGGGTACTTGGTACTTGTTAGCCTGGTAAGGCAGCCCATCAAGGAGAAGGAAAACTCTGAATTCAAACCCCTACTGAGTCGCCGCCATCGGCCTCCATGCCATGAGCGATCAGCCCGGGTACGTGGGACTTGTTAGCCTGGTAAAGCAGACCATCAAGGAGAAGGAAAACTCTGAATTCAAACCCCTACTGAGTCGCCGCCATCGGCCTCCATGCCATGAGCGAGCAGCCCGGGAACGTGGTACTTCTTAGCCTGGTAAGGCAGCCCATCAAGGAGAAGGAAAACTCTGAATTCAAACCCCTACTGAGTCGCCGCCATCGGCCTCCATGCCATGAGCGAGCAGCCCGGGTACGTGGTACTTGTTAGCCTGGCAAGGCAGCCCATCAAGGAGAAGGAAAACTCTGAATTCAAACCCCTACTGAGTCGCCGCCGTCGGCCTCCATGCCATGAGCGAGCAGCCCGGGTACGTGGGACTTGTTAGCCTGGTAAGGCAGCCCATCAAGGAGAAGGAAAACTCTGAATTCAAACCCCTACTGAGTCGCCGCCATCGGCCTCCATGCCATGAGCGAGCAGCCCGGGTACGTGGGACTTGTTAGCCTGGCAAGGCAGCCCATCAAGGAGAAGGAAAACTGTGAATTCAAACCCCTACTGAGTCGCCGCCATCGGCCTCCATGCCATGAGCGAGCAGCCCGGGTACGTGGGACTTGTTAGCCTGGCAAGGCAGCCCATCAAGGAGAAGGAAAACTCTGAATTCAAACCCCTACTGAGTCGCCGCCATCGGCCTCCATGCCATGAGCGAGCAGCCCGGGTACGTGGTACTTGTTAGCCTGGTAAGGCAGCCCATCAAGGAGAAGGAAAACTCTGAATTCAAACCCCTACTGAGTCGCCGCCATCGGCCTCCATGCCATGAGTGAGCAGCCCGGGTACTTGGTACTTGTTAGCCTGGTAAGGCAGCCCATCAAGGAGAAGGAAAACTCTGAATTCAAACCCCTACTGAGTCGCCGCCATCGGCCTCCATGCCATGAGGGAGCAGCCCGGGTACTTGGTACTTGTTAGCCTGGTAAGGCAGCCCATCAAGGAGAAGGAAAACTCTGAATTCAAACCCCTACTGAGTCGCCGCCATCGGCCTCCATGCCATGAGCGAGCAGCCCGGGTACGTGGGACTTGTTAGCCTGGTAAGGCAGCCCATCAAGGAGAAGGAAAACTCTGAATTCAAACCCCTACTGAGTCGCCGCCATCGGCCTCCATGCCATGAGCGAGCAGCCCGGGTACGTGGGACTTGTTAGCCTGGTAAGGCAGCCCATCAAGGAGAAGGAAAACTCTGAATTCAAACCCCTACTGAGTCGCCGCCATCGGCCTCCATGCCATGAGCGAGCAGCCCGGGTACGTGGGACTTGTTAGCCTGGCAAGGCAGCCCATCAAGGAGAAGGAAAACTCTGAATTCAAACCCCTACTGAGTCGCCGCCATTGGCCTCCATGCCATGAGCGAGCAGCCCGGGAACGTGGTACTTGTTAGCCTGGTAAGGCAGGCCATCAAGGAGAAGGAAAACTCTGAATTCAAACCCTTACTGAGTCGCCGCCATCGGCCTCCATGCCATGAGCGAGCAGCCCGGGTACGTGGGACTTGTTAGCCTGGTAAGGCAGCCCATCAAGGAGAAGGAAAACTCTGAATTCAAACCCCTACTGAGTCGCCGCCATCGGCCTCCATGCCATGCGCGAGCAGCCCGGGTACGTGGGACTTCTTAGCCTGGTAAGGCAGCCCATCAAGGAGAAGGAAAACTCTGAATTCAAACCCCTACTGAGTCGCCGCCATCGGCCTCCATGCCATGAGCGAGCAGCCCGGGTACGTGGTACTTGTTAGCCTGGCAAGGCAGCCCATCAAGGAGAAGGAAAACTCTGAATTCAAACCCCTACTGAGTCGCCGCCATCGGCCTCCATGCCATGAGCGAGCAGCCCGGGTACGTGGTACTTGTTAGCCTGGCAAGGCAGCCCATCAAGGAGAAGGAAAACTCTGAATTCAAACCCCTACTGAGTCGCCGCCATCGGCCTCCATGCCATGAGCGAGCAGCCCGGGTACGTGGTACTTGTTAGCCTGGTAAGGCAGCCCATCAAGGAGAAGGAAAACTCTGAATTCAAACCCCTACTGAGTTGCAGCCATCGGCCTCCATGCCATGAGCGAGCAGCCCGGGAACGTGGTACTTGTTAGCCTGGTAAGGCAGACCATGAAGGAGAAGGAAAACTCTGAATTCAAACCCCTACTGAGTCGCCGCCATCGGCCTCCATGCCATGAGCGAGCAGCCCGGGTACGTGGTACTTGTTAGCCTGGCAAGGCAGCCCATCAAGGAGAAGGAAAACTCTGAATTCAAACCCCTACTGAGTCGCCGCCATCGGCCTCCATGCCATGAGCGAGCAGCCCGGGTACGTGGTACTTGTTAGCCTGGTAAGGCAGCCCATCAAGGAGAAGGAAAACTCTGAATTCAAACCCCTACTGAGTCGCCGCCATCGGCCTCCATGCCATGAGCGAGTAGCCCGGGAACGTGGTACTTCTTAGCCAGGTAAGGCAGCCCATCAAGGAGAAGGAAAACTCTGAATTCAAACCCCTACTAAGTCGCTGCCATCGGCCTCCATGCCATGAGCGAGCAGCCCGGGTACGTGGTACTTGTTAGCCGGGCAAGGCAGCCCATCAAGGAGAAGGAAAACTCTGAATTCAAACCCCTACTGAGTCGCTGCCATCGGCCTCCATGCCATGAGCGAGCAGCCCGGGTACATGGTACTTGTTAGCCTGGTAAGACAGCCCATCAAGGAGAAGGAAAACTCTGAATTCAAACCCCTACTGAGTCGCCACCATCGGCCTCCATGCCATGAGCGAGCAGCCCGGGTACTTGGTACTTGTTAGCCTGGTAAGGCAGCCCATCAAGGAGAAGGAAAACTCTGAATTCAAACCCCTACTGAGTCGCCGCCATCGGCCTCCATGCCATGAGCGAGCAGCCCGGGTACTTGGTACTTGTTAGCCTGGTAAGGCAGCCCATCAAGGAGAAGGAAAACTCTGAATTCAAACCCCTACTGAGTCGCCGCCATCGGCCTCCATGCCATGAGCGAGCAGCCCGGGAACGTGGTACTTGTTAGCCTGGTAAGGCAGCCCATCAAGGAGAAGGAAAACTCTGAATTCAAACCCCTACTGAGTTGCCGCCATCGGCCTCCATGCCATGAGCGAGCAGCCCGGGTACGTGGTACTCGTTAGCCTGGTAAGGCAGCCCATCAAGGAGAAGGAAAACTCTGAATTCAAACCCCTACTGAGTCGCCGCCATCGGCCTCCATGCCATGAGCGAGCAGCCCGGGTACGTGGGACTTGTTAGCCTGGTAAGGCAGCCCATCAAGGAGAAGGAAAACTCTGAATTCAAACCCCTACTGAGTCGCCGCCATCGGCCTCCATGCCATGAGCGAGCAGCCCGGGTACGTGGTACTTGTTAGCCTGGCAAGGCAGCCCATCAAGGAGAAGGAAAACTCTGAATTCAAACCCCTAATGAGTCGCAGCCATCGGCCTCCATGCCATGAGCGAGCAGCCCGGGAACGTGGTACTTGTTAGCCTGGTAAGGCAGCCCATCAAGGAGAAGGAAAACTCTGAATTCAAACCCCTACTGAGTCGCCGCCATCGGCCTCCATGCCATGAGCGAGCAGCCCGGGTACGTCGTACTTGTTAGCCTGGCAAGGCAGCCCATCAAGGAGAAGGAAAACTCTGAATTCAAACCCCTACTGAGTCGCCGCCATCGGCCTCCATGCCATGAGCGAGCAGCCCGGGTACGTGGGACTTGTTAGCCTGGTAAGGCAGCCCATCAAGGAGAAGGAAAACTCTGAATTCAAACCCCTACTGAGTCGCCGCCATCGGCCTCCATGCCATGAGCGAGCAGCCCGGGTACGTGGGACTTGTTAGCCTGGTAAGGCAGCCCATCAAGGAGAAGGAAAACTCTGAATTCAAAACCCTACTGAGTCGCCGCCATCGGCCTCCATGCCATGAGCGAGCAGCCCGGGTACGTGGTACTTGTTAGCCTCGTAAGGCAGCCCATCAAGGAGAAGGAAAACTCTGAATTCAAACCCCTACTGAGTCGCCGCCATCGGCCTCCATGCCATGAGCGAGCAGCCCGGGAACGTGGTACTTGTTAGCCTGGTAAGGCAGCCCATCAAGGAGAAGGAAAACTCTGAATTCAAACCCCTACTGAGTCGCCGCCATCGGCCTCCATGCCATGAGCGAGCAGCCCGGGTACGTGGTACTTGTTAGCCTGGCAAGGCAGCCCATCAAGGAGAAGGAAAACTCTGAATTCAAACCCCTACTGAGTCGCCGCCATCGGCCTCCATGCCATGAGCGAGCAGCCCGGGTACGTGGGACTTGTTAGCCTGGTAAGGCAGCCCATCAAGGAGAAGGAAAACTCTGAATTCAAACCCCTACTGAGTCGCCGCCATCGGCCACCATGCCATGAGCGAGCAGCCCGGGTACGTGGTACTTGTTAGCCTGGCAAGGCAGCCCATCAAGGAGAAGGAAAACTCTGAATTCAAACCCCTACTGAGTCGCCGCCATCGGCCTCCATGCCATGAGCGAGCAGCCCGGGAACGTGGTACTTGTTAGCCTAGTAAGGCAGACCATCAAGGAGAAGGAAAACTCTGAATTCAAACCCCTACTGAGTCACCGCCATCGGCCTCCATGCCATGAGCGAGCAGCCCGGGTACGTGGGACTTGTTAGCCTGGTAAGGCAGCCCATCAAGGAGAAGGAAAACTCTGAATTCAAACCCCTACTGAGTCGCCGCCATCGGCCTCCATGCCATGAGCGAGCAGCCCGGGTACGTGGGACTTGTTAGCCTGGTAAGGCAGACCATCAAAGAGAAGGAAAACTCTGAATTCAAACCCCTACTGAGTCGCCGCCATCGGCCTCCATGCCATGAGCGAGCAGCCCGGGTACGTGGTACTTGTTAGCCTGGCAAGGCAGCCCATCAAGGAGAAGGAAAACTCTGAATTCAAACCCCTACTGAGTCGCCGCCATCGGCCTCCATGCCATGAGCGAGCAGCCGGGGTACGTGGGACTTCTTAGCCTGGTAAGGCAGCCCATCAAGGAGAAGGAAAACTCTGAATTCAAACCCCTACTGAGTCGCCGCCATCGGCCTCCATGCCATGAGCGAGCAGCCCGGGTACGTGGTACTTGTTAGCCTGGTAAGGCAGACCATCAAGGAGAAGGAAAACTCTGAATTGAAACCCCTACTGAGTCGCCGCCATCGGCCTCCATGCCATGAGCGAGCAGCCCGGGTACGTGGGACTTGTTAGCCTGGTAAGGCAGCTCATCAAGGAGAAGGAAAACTCTGAATTCAAACTCCTACTGAGTCGCCGCCATCGGCCTCAATGCCATGAGCGAGCAGCCCGGGTACGTGGTACTTGTTAGCCTGGTAAGGCAGCCCATCAAGGAGAAGGAAAACTCTGAATTCAAACCCCTACTGAGTCGCTGCCATCGGTCTCCATGCCATGAGCGAGCAGCCTAGGTACGTGGGGCTTGTTAGCCTGGTAAGGCAGCCCATCAAGGAGAAGGAAAACTCCGAATTGAAACCCCTACTGAGTCGCCGCCATCGGCCTCCATGCCATGAGCGAACAGCCCGGGTAGATGGGACTCGTTAGCCTGGTAAGGCAGGCTATTGAGGAGAAGGAAAACTCTGAATTCAAACCCCTACTGAGTCGCTGTCATCGGCCTCCATGACATGAGCGAGCAGCGTGGGTACGTGGGACTTGTTAGCCTGGTAAGGAAACCCATCAAGGAGAAGGAAAACTCTGAATTCAAACCCCTACTGAGTCGCCGCCATCGGCCTCCATGCCATGAGTGAGCAGCCCGGGTACGTGGGACTTGTTAGCCTGGTAAGGCAGCCCATCAAGGAGAAGGAAAACTCTGAATTCAAACCCCTACTGAGTCGCCGCCATCGGCCTCCATGCCATGAGCGAGCTGCCCGGGTACGTGGGACTTGTAAGCCTGGTAAGGCAGCCCATCAAGGAGAAGGAAAACTCTGAATTCAAACCCCTACTGAGTCGCCGCCATCGGCCTCCATGCCATGAGCGAGCAGCCCGGGAACGTGTTACTTGTTAGCCTGGTAAGGCAGCCCATCAAGGAGAAGGAAAACTCTGAATTCAAACCCCTACTGAGTCGCCGCCATCGGCCTCCATGCCATGAGCGAGCAGCCCGGGTACGTGGTACTTGTTAGCCTGGTAAGGCAGCCCATCAAGGAGAAGGAAAACTCTGAATTCAAACCCCTACTGAGTCGCCGCCATCGGCCTCCATGCCATGAGCGAGCAGCCCGGGAACGTGGTACTTGTTAGCCTGGTAAGGCAGACCATCAAGGAGAAGGAAAACTCTGAATTCAAACCCCTACTGAGTCGTCGCCATCGGCCTCCATGCCATGAGCGAGCAGCCCGGGTACGTGGTACTTGTTAGCCTGGTAAGGCAGCCCATCAAGGAGAAGGAAAACTCTGAATTCAAACCCCTATTGAGTCGCCGCCATCGGCCTCCATGCCATGAGCGAGCAGCCCGGGTACGTGGTACTTGTTAGCCTGGTAAGGCAGCCCATCAAGGAGAAGGAAATCTCTGAATTCAAACCCCTACTGAGTCGCCGCCATCGGCCTCCATGCCATGAGCGAGCAGCCCGGGAACGTGGTACTTGTTAGCCTGGTAAGACAGACCATCAAGGAGAAGGAAAACTCTGAATTCAAACCCCTACTGAGTCGCCGCCATCGGCCTCCATGCCATGAGCGAGCAGCCCGGGTACGTCGTACTTGTTAGCCTGGCAAGGCAGCCCATCAAGGAGAAGGAAAACTCTGAATTCAAACCCCTACTGAGTCGCCGCCATCGGCCTCCATGCCATGAGCGAGCAGCCCGGGAACGTGGTACTTGTTAGCCTGGTAAGACAGACCATCAAGGAGAAGGAAAACTCTGAATTCAAACCCCTACTGAGTCGCCGCCATCGGCCTCCATGCCATGAGCGAGCAGCCCGGGTACGTCGTACTTGTTAGCCTGGCAAGGCAGCCCATCAAGGAGAAGGAAAACTCTGAATTCAAACCCCTACTGAGTCGCCGCCATCGGCCTCCATGCCATGAGCGAGCAGCCCGGGTACGTGGGACTTGTTAGCCTGGTAAGGCAGCCCATCAAGGAGAAGGAAAACTCTGAATTCAAACCCCTACTGAGTCGCCGCCATCGGCCTCCATGCCATGAGCGAGCAGCCCGGGTACGTGGTACTTGTTAGCCTGGTAAGGCAGCCCATCAAGGAGAAGGAAAACTCTGAATTCAAACCCCTACTGAGTCGCCGCCATCGGCCTCCATGCCATGAGCGAGCAGCCCGGGTACGTGGTACTTGTTAGCCTGGTAAGGCAGCCCATCAAGGAGAAGGAAAACTCTGAATTCAAACCCCTACTGAGTCGCCGCCATCGGCCTCCATGCCATGAGCGAGCAGCCCGGGAACGTGGTACTTGTTAGCCTGGTAAGGCAGCCCATCAAGGAGAAGGAAAACTCTGAATTCAAACCCCTACTGAGTCGCCGCCATCGGCCTCCATGCCATGAGCGAGCAGCCCGGGTACGTGGTACTTGTTAGCCTGGTAAGGCAGCCCATCAAGGAGAAGGAAAACTCTGAATTCAAACCCCTATTGAGTCGCCGCCATCGCCCTCCATGCCATGAGCGAGCAGCCCGGGTACGTGGTACTTGTTAGCCTGGTAAGGCAGCCCATCAAGGAGAAGGAAATCTCTGAATTCAAACCACTACTGAGTCGCCGCCATCGGCCTCCATGCCATGAGCGAGCAGCCCGGGAACGTGGTACTTGTTAGCCTGGTAAGGCAGACCATCAAGGAGAAGGAAAACTCTGAATTCAAACCTCTACTGAGTCGCCGCCATTGGCCTCCATGCCATGAGCGAGCAGCCCGGGTACGTCGTACTTGTTAGCCTGGCAAGGCAGCCCATCAAGGAGAAGGAAAACTCTGAATTCAAACCCCTACTGAGTCGCTGGCATCGGCCTCCATGCCATGAGCGAGCAGCCCGGGTACGTGGGACTTGTTAGCCTGGTAAGGCAGCCCATCAAGGAGAAGGAAAACTCTGAATTCAAACCCCTACTGAGTCGCCGCCATCGGCCTCCATGCCATGAGCGAGCAGCCCGGGTACGTGGGACTTGTTAGCCTGGTAAGGCAGCCCATCAAGGAGAAGGAAAACTCTGAATTCAAACCCCTACTGAGTCGCCGCCATCGGCCTCCATGCCATGAGCGAGCAGCCCGGGTACGTGGGACTTGTTAGCCTGGTAAGGCAGACCATCAAGGAGAAGGAAAACTCTGAATTCAAACCCCTACTGAGTCGCCGCCATCGGCCTACATGCCATGAGCGAGCAGCCCGGGTACGTGGTACTTGTTAGCCTGGCAAGGCAGCCCATCAAGGATAAGGAAAACTCTGAATTCAAACCCCTACTGAGTCGCCGCCATCGGCCTCCATGCCATGAGCGAGCAGCCCGGGTACGTGGTACTTGTTAGCCTGGCAAGGCAGCCCATCAAGGAGAAGGAAAACTCTGAATTCAAACCCCTACTGAGTCGCCGCCATCGGCCTCCATGCCATGAGCGAGCAGCCCGGGTACGTGGGACTTGTTAGCCTGGTAAGGCAGACCATCAAGGAGAAGGAAAACTCTGAATTCAAACCCCTACTGAGTCGCCGCCATCGGCCTCGATGCCATGAGCGAGCAGCCCGGGAACGTGGGACTTGTTAGCCTGGTAAAGCAGCCCATCAAGGAGAAGGAAAACTCTGAATTCAAACCCCTACTGAGTCGCCGCCATCGGCCTCCATGCCATGAGCGAGCAGCCCGGGTACGTGGGACTTGTTAGCCTGGTAAGGCAGACCATCAAGGAGAAGGAAAACTCTGAATTCAAACCCCTACTGAGTCGCCGCCATCGGCCTCCATGCCATGAGCGAGCAGCCCGGGTACGTGGTACTTGTTAGCCTGGCAAGGCAGCCCATCAAGGAGAAGGAAAACTCTGAATTCAAACCCCTACTGAGTCGCCGCCATCGGCCTCCATGCCATGAGCGAGCAGCCCGGGTACGTGGGACTTGTTAGCCTGGTAAGGCAGCCCATCAAGGAGAAGGAAAACTCTGAATTCAAACCCCTACTGAGTCGCCGCCATCGGCCTCCATGCCATGAGCGAGCAGCCCGGGTACGTGGTACTTGTTAGCCTGGCAAGGCAGCCCATCAAGGAGAAGGAAAACTCTGAATTCAAACCCCTACTGAGTCGCCGCCATCGGCCTCCATGCCATGAGCGAGCAGCCCGGGTACGTGGTACTTGTTAGCCTGGCAAGGCAGCCCATCAAGGAGAAGGAAAACTCTGAATTCAAACCCCTACTGAGTCGCCGCCATCGGCCTCCATGCCATGAGCGAGCAGCCCAGGTACGTGGGACTTGTTAGCCTGGTAAGGTAGACCATCAAGGAGAAGGAAAACTCTGAATTCAAACCCCTACTGAGTCGCCGCCATCGGCCTCCATGCCATGATCGAACAGCCCGGGTACGTGGTACTTGTTAGCCTGGCAAGTCAGCCCATCAAGGAGAAGGAAAACTCTGAATTCAAACTCCTACTGAGTCGCCGCCATCGGCCTCCATGCCATGAGCGAGCAGCCCGGGAACGTGGTACTTGTTAGCCTAATAAGGCAGACCATCAAGGAGAAGGAAAACTCTGAATTCAAACCCCTACTGAGTCGCCGCCATCGGCCTCCATGCCATGAGCGAGCAGCCCGGGTACGTGGGACGTGTTAGCCTGGTAAGGCAGCCCATCAAGGAGAAGGAAAACTCTGAATTCAAACCCCTACTGAGTCGCTGCCATCGGCCTCCATGCCATGAGCGAGCAGCCCGGGTACGTGGGACTTGTTAGCCTGGTAAGGCAGCCCATCAAGCAGAAGGAAAACTCTGAATTCAAACCCCTACTGAGTCGCCGCCATCGGCCTCCATGCCATGAGCGAGCAGCCCGGGTACGTGGTACTTGTTAGCCTGGTAAGGCAGACCATCAAGGAGAAGGAAAACTCTGAATTCAAACCCCTACTGAGTCGCCGCCATCGGCCTCCATGCCATGAGCAAGCAGCCCGGGTACGTGGTACTTGTTAGCCTGGTAAGGCAGCCCATCAAGGAGAAGGAAATCTCTGAATTCAAACCACTACTGAGTCGCCGCCATCGGCCTCCATGCCATGAGCGAGCAGCCCGGGAACGTGGTACTTGTTAGCCTGGTAAGGCAGACCATCAAGGAGAAGGAAAACTCTGAATTCAAACCTCTACTGAGTCGCCGCCATTGGCCTCCATGCCATGAGCGATCAGCCCGGGTACGTCGTACTTGTTAGCCTGGCAAGGCAGCCCATCAAGGAGAAGGAAAACTCTGAATTCAAACCCCTACTGAGTCGCTGGCATCGGCCTCCATGCCATGAGCGAGCAGCCCGGGTACGTGGGACTTGTTAGCCTGGTAAGGCAGCCCATCAAGGAGAAGGAAAACTCTGAATTCAAACCCCTACTGAGTCGCCGCCATCGGCCTCCATGCCATGAGCGAGCAGCCCGGGTACGTGGGACTTGTTAGCCTGGTAAGGCAGCCCATCAAGGAGAAGGAAAACTCTGAATTCAAACCCCTACTGAGTCGCCGCCATCGGCCTCCATGCCATGAGCGAGCAGCCCGGGTACGTGGGACTTGTTAGCCTGGTAAGGCAGACCATCAAGGAGAAGGAAAACTCTGAATTCAAACCCCTACTGAGTCGCCGCCATCGGCCTCCATGCCATGAGCGAGCAGCCCGGGAACGTGGTACTTGTTAGCCTGGCAAGGGAGCCCATCAAGGAGAAGGAAAACTCTGAATTCAAACCCCTACTGAGTCGCCGCCATCGGCCTACATGCCATGAGCGAGCAGCCCGGGTACGTGGTACTTGTTAGCCTGGCAAGGCAGCCCATCAAGGAGAAGGAAAACTCTGAATTCAAACCCCTACTGAGTCGCCGCCATCGGCCTCCATGCCATGAGCGAGCAGCCCGGGTACGTGGTACTTGTTAGCCTGGCAAGGCAGCCCATCAAGGAGAAGGAAAACTCTGAATTCAAACCCCTACTGAGTCGCCGCCATCGGCCTCCATGCCATGAGCGAGCAGCCCGGGTACGTGGTACTTGTTAGCCTGGTAAGGCAGCCCATCAAGGAGAAGGAAAACTCTGAATTCAAACCCCTACTGAGTCGCCGCCATCGGCCTCCATGCCATGAGCGAGCAGCCCGGGTACGTGGTACTTGTTAGCCTGGTAAGGCAGACCATCAAGGAGAAGGAAAACTCTGAATTCAAACCCCTACTGAGTCGCCGCCATCGGCCTCCATGCCATGAGCGAGCAGCCCGGGTACGTGGGACTTGTTAGCCTGGTAAGGCAGCTCATCAAGGAGAAGGAAAACTCTGAATTCAAACCCCTACTGAGTCGCCGCCATCGGCCTCCATGCCATGAGCGAGCAGCCCGGGTACGTGGGACTTGTTAGCCTGGTAAGGCAGACCATCAAGGAGAAGGAAAACTCTGAATTCAAACCCCTACTGAGTCGCCGCCATCGGCCTCCATGCCATGAGCGAGCAGCCCGGGTACGTGGTACTTGTTAGCCTGGCAAGGCAGCCCATCAAGGAGAAGGAAAACTCTGAATTCAAACCCCTACTGAGTCGCCGCCATCGGCCTCCATGCCATGAGCGAGCAGCCCGGGTACGTGGGACTTGTTAGCCTGGTAAGGCAGCCCATCAAGGAGAAGGAAAACTCTGAATTCAAACCCCTACTGAGTCGCCGCCATCGGCCTCCATGCCATGAGCGAGCAGCCCGGGTACGTGGTACTTGTTAGCCTGGCAAGGCAGCCCATCAAGGAGAAGGAAAACTCTGAATTCAAACCCCTACTGAGTCGCCGCCATCGGCCTCCATGCCATGAGCGAGCAGCCCGGGTACGTGGTACTTGTTAGCCTGGCAAGGCAGCCCATCAAGGAGAAGGAAAACTCTGAATTCAAACCCCTACTGAGTCGCCGCCATCGGCCTCCATGCCATGAGCGAGCAGCCCAGGTACGTGGGACTTGTTAGCCTGGTAAGGTAGACCATCAAGGAGAAGGAAAACTCTGAATTCAAACCCCTACTGAGTCGCCGCCATCGGCCTCCATGCCATGAGCGAACAGCCCGGGTACGTGGTACTTGTTAGCCTGGCAAGTCAGCCCATCAAGGAGAAGGAAAACTCTGAATTCAAACTCCTACTGAGTCGCCGCCATCGGCCTCCATGCCATGAGCGAGCAGCCCGGGAACGTGGTACTTGTTAGCCTAATAAGGCAGACCATCAAGGAGAAGGAAAACTCTGAATTCAAACCCCTACTGAGTCGCCGCCATCGGCCTCCATGCCATGAGCGAGCAGCCCGGGTACGTGGGACTTGTTAGCCTGGTAAGGCAGCCCATCAAGGAGAAGGAAAACTCTGAATTCAAACCCCTACTGAGTCGCTGCCATCGGCCTCCATGCCATGAGCGAGCAGCCCGGGTACGTGGTACTTGTTAGCCTGGTAAGGCAGCCCATCAAGGAGAAGGAAAACTCTGAATTCAAACCCCTACTGAGTCGCCGCCATCGGCCTCCATGCCATGAGCGAGCAGCCCGGGTACGTGGTACTTGTTAGCCTGGTAAGGCAGCCCATCAAGGAGAAGGAAAACTCTGAATTCAAACCCCTACTGAGTCGCCGCCATCGGCCTCCATGCCATGAGCGAGCAGCCCGGGTACGTGGTACTTGTTAGCCTGGTAAGGCAGACCATCAAGGAGAAGGAAAACTCTGAATTCAAACCCCTACTGAGTCGCCGCCATCGGCCTCCATGCCATGAGCGAGCAGCCCGGGTACGTGGGACTTGTTAGCCTGGTAAGGCAGCTCATCAAGGAGAAGGAAAACTCTGAATTCAAACCCCTACTGAGTCGCCGCCATCGGCCTCCATGCCATGAGCGAGCAGCCCGGGTACGTGGGACTTGTTAGCCTGGTAAGGCAGACCATCAAGGAGAAGGAAAACTCTGAATTCAAACCCCTACTGAGTCGCCGCCATCGGCCTCCATGCCATGAGCGAGCAGCCCGGGTACGTGGTACTTGTTAGCCTGGCAAGGCAGCCCATCAAGGAGAAGGAAAACTCTGAATTCAAACCCCTACTGAGTCGCCGCCATCGGCCTCCATGCCATGAGCGAGCAGCCCGGGTACGTGGGACTTGTTAGCCTGGTAAGGCAGCCCATCAAGGAGAAGGAAAACTCTGAATTCAAACCCCTACTGAGTCGCCGCCATCGGCCTCCATGCCATGAGCGAGCAGCCCGGGTACGTGGTACTTGTTAGCCTGGCAAGGCAGCCCATCAAGGAGAAGGAAAACTCTGAATTCAAACCCCTACTGAGTCGCCGCCATCGGCCTCCATGCCATGAGCGAGCAGCCCGGGTACGTGGTACTTGTTAGCCTGGCAAGGCAGCCCATCAAGGAGAAGGAAAACTCTGAATTCAAACCCCTACTGAGTCGCCGCCATCGGCCTCCATGCCATGAGCGAGCAGCCCGGGTACGTGGGACTTGTTAGCCTGGTAAGGCAGACCATCAAGGAGAAGGAAAACTCTGAATTCAAACCCCTACTGAGTCGCCGCCATCGGCCTCCATGCCATGAGCGAGCAGCCCGGGTACGTGGTACTTGTTAGCCTGGCAAGGCAGCCCATCAAGGAGAAGGAAAACTCTGAATTCAAACCCCTACTGAGTCGCCGCCATCGGCCTCCATGCCATGAGCGAGCAGCCCGGGAACGTGGTACTTGTTAGCCTGGTAAGGCAGACCATCAAGGAGAAGGAAAACTCTGAATTCAAACCCCTACTGAGTCGCCGCCATCGGCCTCCATGCCATGAGCGAGCAGCCCGGGTACGTGGGACGTGTTAGCCTGGTAAGGCAGCCCATCAACGAGAAGGAAAACTCTGAATTCAAACCCCTACTGAGTCGCTGCCATCGGCCTCCATGCCATGAGCGAGCAGCCCGGGTACGTGGTACTTGTTAGCCTGGTAAGGCAGCCCATCAAGGAGAAGGAAAACTCTGAATTCAAACCCCTACTGAGTCGCCGCCATCGGCCTCCATGCCATGAGCGAGCAGCCCGGGTACGTGGTACTTGTTAGCCTGGTAAGGCAGACCATCAAGGAGAAGGAAAACTCTGAATTCAAACCCCTACTGAGTCGCCGCCATCGGCCTCCATGCCATGAGCGAGCAGCCCGGGTACGTGGTACTTGTTAGCCTGGCAAGGCAGCCCATCAAGGAGAAGGAAAACTCTGAATTCAAACCCCTACTGAGTCGCCGCCATCGGCCTCCATGCCATGAGCGAGCAGCCCGGGTACGTGGGACTTGTTAGCCTGGTAAGGCAGACCATCAAGGAGAAGGAAAACTCTGAATTCAAACCCCTACTGAGTCGCCGCCATCGGCCTCCATGCCATGAGCGAGCAGCCCGGGTACGTGGTACTTGTTAGCCTGGCAAGGGAGCCCATCAAGGAGAAGGAAAACTCTGAATTCAAACCCCTACTGAGTCGCCGCCATCGGCCTACATGCCATGAGCGAGCAGCCCGGGTACGTGGTACTTGTTAGCCTGGCAAGGCAGCCCATCAAGGAGAAGGAAAACTCTGAATTCAAACCCCTACTGAGTCGCCGCCATCGGCCTCCATGCCATGAGCGAGCAGCCCGGGTACGTGGTACTTGTTAGCCTGGCAAGGCAGCCCATCAAGGAGAAGGAAAACTCTGAATTCAAACCCCTACTGAGTCGCCGCCATCGGCCTCCATGCCATGAGCGAGCAGCCCGGGTAGGTGGTACTTGTTAGCCTGGTAAGGCAGACCATCAAGGAGAAGGAAAACTCTGAATTCAAACCCCTACTGAGTCGCCGCCATCGGCCTCCATGCCATGAGCGAGCAGCCCGGGTACGTGGTACTTGTTAGCCTGGCAAGGCAGCCCATCAAGGAGAAGGAAAACTCTGAATTCAAACCCCTACTGAGTCGCCGCCATCGGCCTCCATGCTATGAGCGAGCAGCCCAGGTACGTGGGACTTGTTAGCCTGGTAAGGCAGACCATCAAGGAGAAGGAAAACTCTGAATTCAAACCCCTACTGAGTCGCCGCCATCGGCCTCCATGCCATGAGCGAACAGCCCGGGTACGTGGTACTTGTTAGCCTGGCAAGTCAGCCCATCAAGGAGAAGGAAAACTCTGAATTCAAACTCCTACTGAGTCGCCGCCATCGGCCTCCATGCCATGAGCGAGCAGCCCGGGAACGTGGTACTTGTTAGCCTAATAAGGCAGACCATCAAGGAGAAGGAAAACTCTGAATTCAAACCCCTACTGAGTCGCCGCCATCGGCCTCCATGCCATGAGCGAGCAGCCCGGGTACGTGGGACGTGTTAGCCTGGTAAGGCAGCCCATCAAGGAGAAGGAAAACTCTGAATTCAAACCCCTACTGAGTCGCTGCCATCGGCCTCCATGCCATGAGCGAGCAGCCCGGGTACGTGGTACTTGTTAGCCTGGTAAGGCAGCCCATCAAGCAGAAGGAAAACTCTGAATTCAAACCCCTACTGAGTCGCCGCCATCGGCCTCCATGCCATGAGCGAGCAGCCCGGGTACGTGGGACTTGTTAGCCTGGTAAGGCAGACCATCAAGGAGAAGGAAAACTCTGAATTCAAACCCCTACTGAGTCGCCGCCATCGGCCTCCATGCCATGAGCGAGCAGCCCGGGTACGTGGTACTTGTTAGCCTGGCAAGGCAGCCCATCAAGGAGAAGGAAAACTCTGAATTCAAACCCCTACTGAGTCGCCGCCATCGGCCTCCATGCCATGAGCGAGCAGCCCGGGTACGTGGTACTTGTTAGCCTGGCAAGGCAGCCCATCAAGGAGAAGGAAAACTCTGAATTCAAACCCCTACTGAGTCGCCGCCATCGGCCTCCATGCCATGAGCGAGCAGCCCGGGTACGTGGTACTTGTTAGCCTGGTAAGGCAGCCCATCAAGGAGAAGGAAATCTCTGAATTCAAACCCCTACTGAGTCGCCGCCATCGGCCTCCATGCCATGAGCGAGCAGCCCGGGAACGTGGTACTTGTTAGCCTGGTAAGGCAGACCATCAAGGAGAAGGAAAACTCTGAATTCAAACCCCTACTGAGTCGCCGCCATCGGCCTCCATGCCATGAGCGAGCAGCCCGGGTACGTGGTACTTGTTAGCCTGGCAAGGCAGCCCATCAAGGAGAAGGAAAACTCTGAATTCAAACCCCTACTGAGTCGCTGCCATCGGCCTCCATGCCATGAGCGAGCAGCCCGGGTACGTGGGACTTGTTAGCCTGGTAAGGCAGCCCATCAAGGAGAAGGAAAACTCTGAATTCAAACCCCTACTGAGTCGCCGCCATCGGCCTCCATGCCATGAGCGAGCAGCCCGGGTACGTGGGACTTGTTAGCCTGGTAAGGCAGCCCATCAAGGAGAAGGAAAACTCTGAATTCAAACCCCTACTGAGTCGCCGCCATCGGCCTCCATGCCATGAGCGAGCAGCCCGGGTACGTGGTACTTGTTAGCCTGGTAAGGCAGCCCATCAAGGAGAAGGAAAACTCTGAATTCAAACCCCTACTGAGTCGCCGCCATCGGCCTCCATGCCATGAGCGAGCAGCCCGGGTACGTGGGACTTGTTAGCCTGGTAAGGCAGACCATCAAGGAGAAGGAAAACTCTGAATTCAAACCCCTACTGAGTCGCCGCCATCGGCCTCCATGCCATGAGCGAGCAGCCCGGGTACGTGGGACTTGTTAGCCTGGTAAGGCAGACCATCAAGGAGAAGGAAAACTCTGAATTCAAACCCCTACTGAGTAGCCGCCATCGGCCTCCATGCCATGAGCGAGCAGCCCGGGTACGTGGTACTTGTTAGCCTGGCAAGGCAGCCCATCAAGGAGAAGGAAAACTCTGAATTCAAACCCCTACTGAGTCGCCGCCATCGGCCTCCATGCCATGAGCGAGCAGCCCGTGTACGTGGGACTTGTTAGCCTGGTAAGGCAGCCCATCAAGGAGAAGGAAAACTCTGAATTCAAACCCCTACTGAGTCGCCGCCATCGGCCTCCATGCCATGAGCGAGCAGCCCGGGTACGTGGTACTTGTTAGCCTGGCAAGGCAGCCTATCAAGGAGAAGGAAAACTCTGAATTCAAACCCCTACTGAGTCGCCGCCATCGGCCTCCATGCCATGAGCGAGCAGCCCGGGTACGTGGTACTTGTTAGCCTGGTAAGGCAGCCCATCAAGGAGAAGGAAAACTCTGAATTCAAACCCCTACTGAGTCGCCGCCATCGGCCTCCATGCCATGAGCGAGCAGCCCAGGTACGTGGGACTTGTTAGCCTGGTAAGGCAGACCATCAAGGAGAAGGAAAACTCTGAATTCAAACCCCTACTGAGTCGCCGCCATCGGCCTCCATGCCATGAGCGAACAGCCCGGGTACGTGGTACTTCTTAGCCTGGCAAGGCAGCCCATCAAGGAGAAGGAAAACTCTGAATTCAAACCCCTACTGAGTCGCCGCCATCGGCCTCCATGCCATGAGCGAGCAGCCCGGGAACGTGGTACTTGTTAGCCTGGTAAGGCAGACCATCAAGGAGAAGGAAAACTCTGAATTCAAACCCCTACTGAGTCGCCGCCATCGGCCTCCATGCCATGAGCGAGCAGCCCGGGTACGTGGGACTTGTTAGCCTGGTAAGGCAGCCCATCAAGGAGAAGGAAAACTCTGAATTCAAACCCCTACTGAGTCGCCGCCATCGGCCTCCATGCCATGAGCGAGCAGCCCAGGTACGTGGGACTTGTTAGCCTGGTAAGGCAGACCATCAAGGAGAAGGAAAACTCTGAATTCAAACCCCTACTGAGTCGCCGCCATCGGCCTCCATGCCATGAGCGAACAGCCCGGGTACGTGGTACTTCTAAGCCTGGCAAGTCAGCCCATCAAGGAGAAGGAAAACTCTGAATTCAAACCCCTACTGAGTCGCCGCCATCGGCCTCCATGCCATGAGCGAGCAGCCCGGGTACGTGGGACTTGTTAGCCTGGTAAGGCAGCCCATCAAGGAGAAGGAAAACTCTGAATTCAAACCCCTACTGAGTCGCTGCCATCGGCCTCCATGCCATGAGCGAGCAGCCCGGGTACGTGGTACTTGTTAGCCTGGTAAGGCAGCCCATCAAGCAGAAGGAAAACTCTGAATTCAAACCCCTACTGAGTCGCCGCCATCGGCCTCCATGCCATGAGCGAGCAGCCCGGGTACGTGGTACTTGTTAGCCTGGTAAGGCAGACCATCAAGGAGAAGGAAAACTCTGAATTCAAACCCCTACTGAGTCGCCGCCATCGGCCTCCATGCCATGAGCGAGCAGCCCGGGTACGTGGTACTTGTTAGCCTGGCAAGGCAGCCCATCAAGGAGAAGGAAAACTCTGAATTCAAACCCCTACTGAGTCGCCGCCATCGGCCTCCATGCCATGAGCGAGCAGCCCGGGTACGTGGTACTTGTTAGCCTGGCAAGGCAGCCCATCAAGGAGAAGGAAAACTCTGAATTCAAACCCCTAGTGAGTCGCCGCCATCGGCCTCCATGCCATGAGCGAGCAGCCCGTGTACGTGGGACTTGTTAGCCTGGTAAGGCAGCCCATCAAGGAGAAGGAAAACTCTGAATTCAAACCCCTACTGAGTCGCCGCCATCGGCCTCCATGCCATGAGCGAGCAGCCCGGGTACGTGGTACTTGTTAGCCTGGCAAGGCAGCCTATCAAGGAGAAGGAAAACTCTGAATTCAAACCCCTACTGAGTCGCCGCCATCGGCCTCCATGTCATGAGCGAGCAGCCCGGGTACGTGGTACTTGTTAGCCTGGTAAGGCAGCCCATCAAGGAGAAGGAAAACTCTGAATTCAAACCCCTACTGAGTCGCCGCCATCGGCCTCCATGCCATGAGCGAGCAGCCCGGGTACGTGGGACTTGTTAGCCTGGTAAGGCAGCCCATCAAGGAGAAGGAAATCTCTGAATTCAAACCCCTACTGAGTCGCCGCCATCGGCCTCCATGCCATGAGCGAGCAGCCCGGGAACGTGGTACTTGTTAGCCTGGTAAGGCAGACCATCAAGGAGAAGGAAAACTCTGAATTCAAACCCCTACTGAGTCGCCGCCATCGGCCTCCATGCCATGAGCGAGCAGCCCGGGTACGTGGTACTTGTTAGCCTGGCAAGGCAGCCCATCAAGGAGAAGGAAAACTCTGAATTCAAACCCCTACTGAGTCGCTGGCATCGGCCTCCATGCCATGAGCGAGCAGCCCGGGTACGTGGGACTTGTTAGCCTGGTAAGGCAGCCCATCAAGGAGAAGGAAAACTCTGAATTCAAACCCCTACTGAGTCGCCGCCATCGGCCTCCATGCCATGAGCGAGCAGCCCGGGTACGTGGGACTTGTTAGCCTGGTAAGGCAGCCCATCAAGGAGAAGGAAAACTCTGAATTCAAACCCCTACTGAGTCGCTGCCATCGGCCTCCATGCCATGAGCGAGCAGCCCGGGTACGTGGTACTTGTTAGCCTGGTAAGGCAGCCCATCAAGGAGAAGGAAAACTCTGAATTCAAACCCCTACTGAGTCGCCGCCATCGGCCTCCATGCCATGAGCGAGCAGCCCGCGTACGTGGGACTTGTTAGCCTGGTAAGGCAGACCATCAAGGAGAAGGAAAACTCTGAATTCAAACCCCTACTGAGTCGCCGCCATCGGCCTCCATGCCATGAGCGAGCAGCCCGGGTACGTGGTACTTGTTAGCCTGGCAAGGCAGCCCATCAAGGAGAAGGAAAACTCTGAATTCAAACCCCTACTGAGTCGCCGCCATCGGCCTCCATGCCATGAGCGAGCACCCCGGGTACGTGGGACTTGTTAGCCTGGTAAGGCAGCCCATCAAGGAGAAGGAAAACTCTGAATTCAAACCCCTACTGAGTCGCCGCCATCGGCCTCCATGCCATGAGCGAGCAGCCCGGGTACGTGGTACTTGTTAGCCTGGCAAGGCAGCCTATCAAGGAGAAGGAAAACTCTGAATTCAAACCCCTACTGAGTCGCCGCCATCGGCCTCCATGCCATGAGTGAGCAGCCCGGGTACGTGGTACTTGTTAGCCTGGTAAGGCAGCCCATCAAGGAGAAGGAAAACTCTGAATTCAAACCCCTACTGAGTCGCCGCCATTGGCCTCCATGCCATGAGCGAGCAGCCCGGGTACGTGGTACTTGTTAGCCTGGTAAGGCAGACCATCAAGGAGAAGGAAAACTCTGAATTCAAACCCCTACTGAGTCGCCGCCATCGGCCTCCATGCCATGAGCGAGCAGCCCGGGTACGTGGGACTTGTTAGCCTGGTAAGGCAGCTCATCAAGGAGAAGGAAAACTCTGAATTCAAACCCCTACTGAGTCGCCGCCATCGGCCTCCATGCCATGAGCGAGCAGCCCGGGTACGTGGGACTTGTTAGCCTGGTAAGGCAGCCCATCAAGGAGAAGGAAAACTCTGAATTCAAACCCCTACTGAGTCGCCGCCATCGGCCTCCATGCCATGAGCGAGCAGCCCGGGTACGTGGTACTTGTTAGCCTGGCAAGGCAGCCCATCAAGGAGAAGGAAAACTCTGAATTCAAACCCCTACTGAGTCGCCGCCATCGGCCTCCATGCCATGAGCGAGCAGCCCGGGTACGTGGGACTTGTTAGCCTGGTAAGGCAGCCCATCAAGGAGAAGGAAAACTCTGAATTCAAACCCCTACTGAGTCGCCGCCATCGGCCTCCATGCCATGAGCGAGCAGCCCGGGTACGTGGTACTTGTTAGCCTGGCAAGGCAGCCTATCAAGGAGAAGGAAAACTCTGAATTCAAACCCCTACTGAGTCGCCGCCATCGGCCTCCATGCCATGAGCGAGCAGCCCGGGTACGTGGTACTTGTTAGCCTGGTAAGGCAGCCCATCAAGGAGAAGGAAAACTCTGAATTCAAACCCCTACTGAGTTGCCGCCATCGGCCTCCATGCCATGAGCGAGCAGCCCGGGTACGTGGGACTTGTTAGCCTGGTAAGGCAGACCATCAAGGAGAAGGAAAACTCTGAATTCAAACCCCTACTGAGTCGCCGCCATCGGCCTCCATGCCATGAGCGAACAGCCCGGGTACGTGGTACTTGTTAGCCTGGCAAGGCAGCCCATCAAGGAGAAGGAAAACTCTGAATTCAAACTCCTACTGAGTCGCCGCCATCGGCCTCAATGCCATGAGCGAGCAGCCCGGGAACGTGGTACTTGTTAGCCTAATAAGGCAGACCATCAAGGAGAAGGAAAACTCTGAATTCAAACCCCTACTGAGTCGCCGCCATCGGCCTCCATGCCATGAGCGAGCAGCCCGGGTACGTGGGACTTGTTAGCCTGGTAAGGCAGCCCATCAAGGAGAAGGAAAACTCTGAATTCAAACCCCTACTGAGTCGCTGCCATCGGCCTCCATGCCATGAGCGAGCAGCCCGGGTACGTGGTACTTGTTAGCCTGGTAAGGCAGCCCATCAAGCAGAAGGAAAACTCTGAATTCAAACCCCTACTGAGTCGCCGCCATCGGCCTCCATGCCATGAGCGAGCAGCCCGGGTACGTGGTACTTGTTAGCCTGGTAAGGCAGACCATCAAGGAGAAGGAAAACTCTGAATTCAAACCCCTACTGAGTCGCCGCCATCGGCCTCCATGCCATGAGCGAGCAGCCCGGGTATGTGGTACTTGTTAGCCTGGCAAGGCAGCCCATCAAGGAGAAGGAAAACTCTGAATTCAAAGCCCTACTGAGTCGCCGCCATCGGCCTCCATGCCATGAGCGAGCAGCCCGGGTACGTGGTACTTGTTAGCCTGGCAAGGCAGCCCATCAAGGAGAAGGAAAACTCTGAATTCAAACCCCTACTGAGTCGCCGCCATCGGCCTCCATGCCATGAGCGAGCAGCCCGTGTACGTGGGACTTGTTAGCCTGGTAAGGCAGCCCATCAAGGAGAAGGAAAACTCTGAATTCAAACCCCTACTGAGTCGCCGCCATCGGCCTCCATGCCATGAGCGAGCAGCCCGGGTACGTGGTACTTGTTAGCCTGGTAAGGCAGCCCATCAAGGAGAAGGAAAACTCTGAATTCAAACCCCTACTGAGTCGCCGCCATCGGCCTCCATGCCATGAGCGAGCAGCCCGGGTACGTGGGACTTGTTAGCCTGGTAAGGCAGCCCATCAAGGAGAAGGAAATCTCTGAATTCAAACCCCTACTGAGTCGCCGCCATCGGCCTCCATGCCATGAGCGAGCAGCCCGGGAACGTGGTACTTGTTAGCCTGGTAAGGCAGACCATCAAGGAGAAGGAAAACTCTGAATTCAAACCCCTACTGAGTCGCCGCCATCGGCCTCCATGCCATGAGCGAGCAGCCCGGGTACGTCGTACTTGTTAGCCTGGTAAGGCAGCCCATCAAGGAGAAGGAAAACTCTGAATTCAAACCCCTACTGAGTCGCTGGCATCGGCGTCCATGCCATGAGCGAGCAGCCCGGGTACGTGGGACTTGTTAGCCTGGTAAGGCAGCCCATCAAGGAGAAGGAAAACTCTGAATTCAAACCCCTACTGAGTCGCCGCCATCGGCCTCCATGCCATGAGCGAGCAGCCCGGATACGTGGTACTTGTTAGCCTGGTAAGGCAGCCCATCAAGGAGAAGGAAAACTCTAAATTCAAACCCCTACTGAGTCGCCGCCATCGGCCTCCATGCCATGAGCGAGCAGCCCGGGTACGTGGGACTTGTTAGCCTGGTAAGGCAGCCCATCAAGGAGAAGGAAAACTCTGAATTCAAACCCCTACTGAGTCGCCGCCATCGGCCTCCATGCCATGAGCGAGCAGCCCGGGTACGTGGTACTTGTTAGCCTGGTAAGGCAGCCCATCAAGGAGAAGGAAAACTCTGAATTCAAACCCCTACTGAGTCGCCGCCATCGGCCTCCATGCCATGAGCGAGCAGCCCGGGTACGTGGGACTTGTTAGCCTGGTAAGGCAGACCATCAAGGAGAAGGAAAACTCTGAATTCAAACCCCTACTGAGTCGCCGCCATCGGCCTCCATGCCATGAGCGAGCAGCCCGGGTACGTGGTACTTGTTAGCCTGGCAAGGCAGCCCATCAAGGAGAAGGAAAACTCTGAATTCAAACCCCTACTGAGTCGCTGGCATCGGCGTCCATGCCATGAGCGAGCAGCCCGGGTACGTGGGACTTGTTAGCCTGGTAAGGCAGCCCATCAAGGAGAAGGAAAACTCTGAATTCAAACCCCTACTGAGTCGCCGCCATCGGCCTCCATGCCATGAGCGAGCAGCCCGGGTACGTGGTACTTGTTAGCCTGGCAAGGCAGCCCATCAAGGAGAAGGAAAACTCTGAATTCAAACCCCTACTGAGTCGCCGCCATCGGCCTCCATGCCATGAGCGAGCAGCCCGGGTACGTGGTACTTGTTAGCCTGGCAAGGCAGCCCATCAAGGAGAAGGAAAACTCTGAATTCAAACCCCTACTGAGTCGCCGCCATCGGCCTCCATGCCATGAGCGAGCAGCCCGGGTACGTGGTACTTGTTAGCCTGGCAAGGCAGCCCATCAAGGAGAAGGAAAACTCTGAATTCAAACTCCTACTGAGTCGCCGCCATCGGCCTCCATGCCATGAGCGAGCAGCCCGGGAACGTGGTACTTGTTAGCCTAGTAAGGCAGACCATCAAGGAGAAGGAAAACTCTGAATTCAAACCCCTACTGAGTCGCCGCCATCGGCCTCCATGCCATGAGCGAGCAGCCCGGGTACGTGGGACTTGTTAGCCTGGTAAGGCAGCCCATCAAGGAGAAGGAAAACTCTGAATTCAAACCCCTACTGAGTCGCCGCCATCGGCCTCCATGCCATGAGCGAGCAGCCCGGGTACGTGGTACTTGTTAGCCTGGTAAGGCAGCCCATCAACGAGAAGGAAAACTCTGAATTCAAACCCCTACTGAGTCGCCGCCATCGGCCTCCTTGCCATGAGCGAGCAGCCCGGGTACGTGGTACTTGTTAGCCTGGTAAGGCAGCCCATCAAGGAGAAGGAAAACTCTGAATTCAAACCCCTACTGAGTCGCTGCCATCGGCCTACATGCCATGAGAGAGCAGCCCGGGTACGTGTTACTTGTTAGCCTGGTAAGGCAGCCCATCAAGGAGAAGGAAAACTCTGAATTCAAACCCCTACTGAGTCGCTGGCATCGGCCTCCATGCCATGAGCGAGCAGCCCGGGTACGTGGTACTTGTTAGCCTGGTAAGGCAGCCCATCAAGGAGAAGGAAAACTCTGAATTCAAACCCCTACTGAGTCGCCGCCATCGGCCTCCATGCCATGAGCGAGCAGCCCGGGTACGTGGTACTTGTTAGCCTGGCAAGGCAGCCCATCAAGGAGAAGGAAAACTCTGAATTCAAACCCCTACTGAGTCGCCGCCATCGGCCTCCATGCCATGAGCGAGCAGCCCGGGTACGTGGGACTTGTTAGCCTGGTAAGGCAGCCCATCAAGGAGAAGGAAAACTCTGAATTCAAACCCCTACTGAGTCGCCGCCATCGGCCTCCATGCCATGAGCGAGCAGCCCGGGTACGTGGTACTTGTTAGCCTGGCAAGGCAGCCTATCAAGGAGAAGGAAAACTCTGAATTCAAACCCCTACTGAGTCGCCGCCATCGGCCTCCATGCCATGAGCGAGCAGCCCGGGTACGTGGTACTTGTTAGCCTGGTAAGGCAGCCCATCAAGGAGAAGGAAAACTCTGAATTCAAACCCCTACTGAGTCGCCGCCATCGGCCTCCATGCCATGAGCGAGCAGCCGGGGTACGTGGGACTTGTTAGCCTGGTAAGGCAGCCCATCAAGGAGAAGGAAAACTCTGAATTCAAACCCCTACTGAGTCGCCGCCATCGGCCTCCATGCCATGAGCGAGCAGCCCGGGTACGTGGTACTTGTTAGCCTGGTAAGGCAGCCCATCAAGGAGAAGGAAAACTCTGAATTCAAACCCCTACTGAGTCGCCGCCATCGGCCTCCATGCCATGAGCGAGCAGCCCGGGTACGTGGGACTTGTTAGCCTGGTAAGGCAGCCCATCAAGGAGAAGGAAAACTCTGAATTCAAACCCCTACTGAGTCGCCGCCATCGGCCTCCATGCCATGAGCGAGCAGCCCGGGTACGTGGGACTTGTTAGCCTGGTAAGGCAGCCCATCAAGGAGAAGGAAAACTCTGAATTCAAACCCCTACTGAGTCGCCGCCATCGGCCTCCATGCCATGAGCGAGCAGCCCGGGTACGTGGGACTTGTTAGCCTGGTAAGGCAGCCCATCAAGGAGAAGGAAAACTCTGAATTCAAACCCCTACTGAGTCGCCGCCATCGGCCTCCATGCCATGAGCGAGCAGCCCGGGTACGTGGGACTTGTTAGCCTGGTAAGGCAGCCCATCAAGGAGAAGGAAAACTCTGAATTCAAACCCCTACTGAGTCGCCGCCATCGGCCTCTATGCCATGAGCGAGCAGCCCGGGTACGTGGTACTTGTTAGCCTGGCAAGGCAGCCCATCAAGGAGAAGGAAAACTCTGAATTCAAACCCCTACTGAGTCGCCGCCATCGGCCTCCATGCCATGAGCGAGCAGCCCGGGTACGTGGTACTTGTTAGCCTGGTAAGGCAGCCCATCAAGGAGAAGGAAAACTCTGAATTCAAACCCCTACTGAGTCGCTGCCATCGGCCTCCATGCCATGAGCGAGCAGCCCGGGTACGTGGTACTTGTTAGCCTGGCAAGGCAGCCTATCAAGGAGAAGGAAAACTCTGAATTCAAACCCCTACTGAGTCGCCGCCATCGGCCTCCATGCCATGAGCGAGCAGCCCGGGTACGTGGTACTTGTTAGCCTGGCAAGGCAGCCCATCAAGGAGAAGGAAAACTCTGAATTCAAACCCCTACTGAGTCGCCGCCATCGGCCTCCATGCCATGAGCGAGCAGCCCGGGTACGTGGGACTTGTTAGCCTGGTAAGGCAGCCCATCAAGGAGAAGGAAAACTCTGAATTCAAACCCCTACTGAGTCGCCGCCATCGGCCTCCATGCCATGAGCGAGCAGCCCGGGTACGTGGTACTTGTTAGCCTGGCAAGGCAGCCCATCAAGGAGAAGGAAAACTCTGAATTCAAACCCCTACTGAGTCGCCGCCATCGGCCTCCATGCCATGAGCGAGCAGCCCGGGAACGTGGTACTGGTTAGCCTGGTAAGGCAGACCATCAAGGAGAAGGAAAACTCTGAATTCAAACCCCTACTGAGTCGCCGCCATCGGCCTCCATGCCATGAGCGAGCAGCCCGGGTACGTGGGACTTGTTAGCCTGGTAAGGCAGCCCATCAAGGAGAAGGAAAACTCTGAATTCAAACCCCTACTGAGTCGCCGCCATCGGCCTCCATGCCATGAGCGAGCAGCCCGGGTACGTGGTACTTGTTAGCCTGGTAAGGCAGCCCATCAAGGAGAAGGAAAACTCTGAATTCAAACCCCTACTGAGTCGCCGCCATCGGCCTCCATGCCATGAGCGAGCAGCCCGGGTACGTGGGACTTGTTAGCCTGGTAAGGCAGACCGTCAAGGAGAAGGAAAACTCTGAATTCAAACCCCTACTGAGTCGCTGCCATCGGCCTCCATGCCATGAGCGAGCAGCTCGGGTACGTGGTACTTGTTAGCCTGGCAAGGCAGCCCATCAAGGAGAAGGAAAACTCTGAATTCAAACCCCTACTGAGTCGCCGCCATCGGCCTCCATGCCATGAGCGAGCAGCCCGGGTACGTGGTACTTGTTAGCCTGGCAAGGCAGCCCATCAAGGAGAAGGAAAACTCTGAATTCAAACCCCTACTGAGTCGCCGCCATCGGCCTCCATGCCATGAGCGAGCAGCCCGGGTACGTGGGACTTGTTAGCCTGGTAAGGCAGACCATCAAGGAGAAGGAAAACTCTGAATTCAAACCCCTACTGAGTCGCCGCCATCGGCCTCCATGCCATGAGCGAGCAGCCCGGGTACGTGGGACTTGTTAGCCTGGTAAGGCAGCCCATCAAGGAGAAGGAAAACTCTGAATTCAAACCCCTACTGAGTCGCCGCCATCGGCCTCCATGCCATGAGCGAGGAGCCCGGGTACGTGGTACTTGTTAGCCTGGCAAGGCAGCCTATCAAGGAGAAGGAAAACTCTGAATTCAAACCCCTACTGAGTCGCCGCCATCGGCCTCCATGACATGAGCGAGCAGCCCGGGTACGTGGTACTTGTTAGCGTGGTAAGGCAGCCCATCAAGGAGAAGGAAAACTCTGAATTCAAACCCCTACTGAGTCGCTGCCATCGGTCTCCATGCCATGAGCGAGCAGCATAGGTACGTGGGGCTTGTTAGCCTGGTAAGGCAGCCCATCAAGGAGAAGGAAAACTCCGAATTGAAACCCCCACTGAGTCGCCGCCATCGGCCTCCATGCCATGAGCGAACAGCCCGGGTAGGTGGGACTCGTTAGCCTGGTAAGGCAGGCTATTGAGGAGAAGGAAAACTCTGAATTCAAACCCCTACTGAGTCGCTGTCATCGGCCTCCATGCCATGAGCGAGCAGCGTGGGTACGTGGGACTTGTTAGCCTGGTAAGGCAACCCATCAAGGAGAAGGAAAACTCTGAATTCAAACCCCTACTGAGTCGCCGCCATCGGCCTCCATGCCATGAGCGAGCAGCCCAGGAACGTGGTACTTCTTAGCCTGGCAAGGCAGACCATCAAGGAGAAGGAAAACTCTGAATTCAAACCCCTACTGAGTCGCCGCCATCGGCCTCCATGCCATGAGCGAGCAGCCCGGGTACGTGGGACTTGTTAGCCTGGTAAGGCAGCCCATCAAGGAGAAGGAAAACTCTGAATTCAAACCCCTACTGAGTCGCCGCCATCGGCCTCCATGCCATGAGCGAGCAGCCCGGGTACGTGGGACTTGTTAGCCTGGTAAGGCAGCCCATCAAGGAGAAGGAAAACTCTGAATTCAAACCCCTACTGAGTCGCCGCCATCGGCCTCCATGCCATGAGCGAGCAGCCCGGGTACGTGGGACTTGTTAGCCTGGTAAGGCAGCCCATCAAGGAGAAGGAAAACTCTGAATTCAAACCCCTACTGAGTCGCCGCCATCGGCCTCCATGCCATGAGCGAGCAGCCCGGGTACGTGGGACTTGTTAGCCTGGTAAGGCAGACCATCAAGGAGAAGGAAAACTCTGAATTCAAACCCTACTGAGTCGCCGCCATCGGCCTCCATGCCATGAGCGAGCAGCCCGGGTACGTGGTACTTGTTAGCCTGGTAAGGCAGCCCATCAAGGAGAAGGAAAACTCTGAATTCAAACCCCTACTGAGTCGCCGCCATCGGCCTCCATGCCATGAGCGAGCAGCCCGGGTACGTGGGACTTGTTAGCCTGGTAAGGCAGCCCATCAAGGAGAAGGAAAACTCTGAATTCAAACCCCTACTGAGTCGCCGCCATCGGCCTCCATGCCATGAGCGAGCAGCCCGGGTACGTGGGACTTGTTAGCCTGGTAAGGCAGCCCATCAAGGAGAAGGAAAACTCTGAATTCAAACCCCTACTGAGTCGCCGCCATCGGCCTCCATTCCATGAGCGAGCAGCCCGGGTACGTGGTACTTGTTAGCCTGGTAAGGCAGCCCATCAAGGAGAAGGAAAACTCTGAATTCAAACCCCTACTGAGTAGCCGCCATCGGCCTCCATGCCATGAGCGAGCAGCCCGGGAACGTGGTACTTGTTAGCCTGGTAAGGTAGCCCATCAAGGAGAAGGAAAACTCTGAATTCAAACCCCTACTGAGTCGCCGCCATCGGCCTCCATGCCATGAGCGAGCAGCCCGGGTACGTGGTACTTGTTAGCCTGGCAAGGCAGCCCATCAAGGAGAAGGAAAACTCTGAATTCAAACCCCTACTGAGTCGCCGCCATCGGCCTCCATGCCATGAGCGAGCAGCCCGGGTACGTGGGACTTGTTAGCCTGGTAAGGCAGCCCATCAAGGAGAAGGAAAACTCTGAATTCAAACCCCTACTGAGTCGCCGCCATCGGCCTCCATGCCATGAGCGAGCAGCCCGGGTACGTGGGACTTGTTAGCCTGGTAAGGCAGCCCATCAAGGAGAAGGAAAACTCTGAATTCAAACCCCTACTGAGTCGCCGCCATCGGCCTCCATGCCATGAGCGAGCAGCCCGGGTACGTGGTACTTGTTAGCCTGGCAAGGCAGCCCATCAAGGAGAAGGAAAACTCTGAATTCAAACCCCTACTGAGTCGCCGCCATCGGCCTCCATGCCATGAGCGAGCAGCCCGGGAACGTGGTACTTGTTAGCCTGGCAAGGCAGCCCATCAAGGAGAAGGAAAACTCTGAATTCAAACCCCTACTGAGTCGCCGCCATCGGCCTCCATGCCATGAGCGAGCAGCCCGGGTACGTGGTACTTGTTAGCCTGGCAAGGCAGCCCATCAAGGAGAAGGAAAACTCTGAATTCAAACCCCTACTGAGTCGCTGCCATCGGCCACCATGCCATGAGCGAGCAGCCCGGGTACGTGGTACTTGTTAGCCTGGTAAGGCAGCCCATCAAGGAGAAGGAAAACTCTGAATTCAAACCCCTACTGAGTCGCAGCCATCGGCCTCCATGCCATGAGCGAGCAGCCCGGGAACGTGGTACTTGTTACCCTGGTAAGGCAGCCCATCAAGGAGAAGGAAAACTCTGAATTCAAACCCCTACTGAGTCGCCGCCATCGGCCTCCATGCCATGAGCGAGCAGCCCGGGTACGTGGTACTTGTTAGCCTGGCAAGGCAGCCCATCAAGGAGAAGGAAAACTCTGAATTCAAACCCCTACTGAGTCGCCGCCATCGGCCTCCATGCCATGAGCGAGCAGCCCGGGTACGTGGTACTTGTTAGCCTGGTAAGGCAGCCCATCAAGGAGAAGGAAAACTCTGAATTCAAACCCCTACTGAGTCGCCGCCATCGGCCTCCATGCCATGAGCGAGCAGCCCGGGAACGTGGTACTTGTTAGCCTGGTAAGGCAGCCCATCAAGGAGAAGGAAAACTCTGAATTCAAACCCCTACTGAGTCGCCGCTATCGGCCTCCATGCCATGAGCGAGCAGCCCGGGTACGTGGTACTTGTTAGCCTGGTAAGGCAGCCCATCAAGGAGAAGGAAAACTCTGAATTCAAACCCCTACTGAGTCGCCGCCATCGGCCTCCATGCCATGAGCGAGCAGCCCGGGTACGTGGTACTTGTTAGCCTGGCAAGGCAGCCCATCAAGGAGAAGGAAAACTCTGAATTCAAACCCCTACTGAGTCGCCGCCATCGGCCTCCATGCCATGAGCGAGCAGCCCGGATACGTGGGACTTGTTAGCCTGGCAAGGCAGCCCATCAAGGAGAAGGAAAACTCTGAATTCAAACCCCTACTGAGTCGCCGCCATCGGCCTCCATGCCATGAGCGAACAGCCCGGGTACGTGGTACTTGTTAGCCTGGCAAGGCAGCCCATCAAGGAGAAGGAAAACTCTGAATTCAAACTCCTACTGAGTCGCCGCCATCGGCCTCCATGCCATGAGCGAGCAGCCCGGGAACGTGGTACTTGTTAGCCTAATAAGGCAGACCATCAAGGAGAAGGAAAACTCTGAATTCAAACCCCTACTGAGTCGCCGCCATCGGCCTCCATGCCATGAGCGAGCAGCCCGGGTACGTGGGACTTGTTAGCCTGGTAAGGCAGCCCATCAAGGAGAAGGAAAACTCTGAATTCAAACCCCTACTGAGTCGCTGCCATCGGCCTCCATGCCATGAGCGAGCAGCCCGGGTACGTGGTACTTGTTAGCCTGGTAAGGCAGCCCATCAAGGAGAAGGAAAACTCTGAATTCAAACCCCTACTGAGTCGCCGCCATCGGCCTCCATGCCATGAGCGAGCAGCCCGGGTACGTGGTACTTGTTAGCCTGGTAAGGCAGCCCATCAAGGAGAAGGAAAACTCTGAATTCAAACCCCTACTGAGTCGCCGCCATCGGCCTCCATGCCATGAGCGAGCAGCCCGGGTACGTGGTACTTGTTAGCCTGGCAAGGCAGCCCATCAAGGAGAAGGAAAACTCTGAATTCAAAGCCCTACTGAGTCGCCGCCATCGGCCTCCATGCCATGAGCGAGCAGCCCGGGTACGTGGTACTTGTTAGCCTGGCAAGGCAGCCCATCAAGGAGAAGGAAAACTCTGAATTCAAACCCCTACTGAGTCGCCGCCATCGGCCTCCATGCCATGAGCGAGCAGCGCGTGTACGTGGGACTTGTTAGCCTGGTAAGGCAGCCCATCAAGGAGAAGGAAAACTCTGAATTCAAACCCCTACTGAGTCGCCGCCATCGGCCTCCATGCCATGAGCGAGCAGCCCGGGTACGTGGTACTTGTTAGCCTGGCAAGGCAGCCTATCAAGGAGAAGGAAAACTCTGAATTCAAACCCCTACTGAGTCGCCGCCATCGGCCTCCATGCCATGAGCGAGCAGCCCGGGTACGTGGTACTTGTTAGCCTGGTAAGGCAGCCCATCAAGGAGAAGGAAAACTCTGAATTCAAACCCCTACTGAGTCGCAGCCATCGGCCTCCATGCCATGAGCGAGCAGCCCGGGTACGTCGTACTTGTTAGCCTGGCAAGGCAGCCCATCAAGGAGAAGGAAAACTCTGAATTCAAACTCCTACTGAGTCGCCGCCATCGGCCTCCATGCCATGAGCGAGCAGCCCGGGTACGTGGGACTTGTTAGCCTGGCAAGGCAGCCCATCAAGGAGAAGGAAAACTCTGAATTCAAACCCCTACTGAGTCGCCGCCATCGGCCTCCATGCCATGAGCGAGCAGCCCGGGAACGTGGTACTTGTTAGCCTGGTAAGGCAGCCCATCAAGGAGAAGGAAAACTCTGAATTCAAACCCCTACTGAGTCGCCGCCATCGGCCTCCATGCCATGAGCGAGCAGCCCGGGTACGTGGGACTTGTTAGCCTGGTAAGGCAGCCCATCAAGGAGAAGGAAAACTCTGAATTCAAACCCCTACTGAGTCGCCGCCATCGGCCTCCATGCCATGAGCGAGCAGCCCGGGTACGTGGTACTTGTTAGCCTGGTAAGGCAGCCCATCAAGGAGAAGGAAAACTCTGAATTCAAACCCCTACTGAGTCGCCGCCATCGGCCTCCATGCCATGAGCGAGCAGCCCGGGTACGTGGTACTTGTTAGCCTGGTAAGGCAGCCCATCAAGGAGAAGGAAAACTCTGAATTCAAACCCCTACTGAGTCGCCGCCATCGGCCTCCATGCCATGAGCGAGCAGCCCGGGTACGTGGGACTTGTTAGCCTGGTAAGGCAGACCATCAAGGAGAAGGAAAACTCTGAATTCAAACCCCTACTGAGTCGCCGCCATCGGCCTCCATGCCATGAGCGAGCAGCCCGGGTACGTGGTACTTGTTAGCCTGGCAAGGCAGCCCATCAAGGAGAAGGCAAACTCTGAATTCAAACCCCTACTGAGTCGCCGCCATCGGCCTCCATGCCATGAGCGAGCAGCCCGGGTACGTGGGACTTGTTAGCCTGGTAAGGCAGCCCATCAAGGAGAAGGAAAACTCTGAATTCAAACCCCTACTGAGTCGCCGCCATCGGCCTCCATGCCATGAGCGAGCAGCCCGGGTACGTGGTACTTGTTAGCCTGGCAAGGCAGCCCATCAAGGAGAAGGAAAACTCTGAATTCAAACCCCTACTGAGTCGCCGCCATCGGCCTCCATGCCATGAGCGAGCAGCCCGGGTACGTGGTACTTGTTAGCCTGGTAAGGCAGACCATCAAGGAGAAGGAAAACTCTGAATTCAAACCCCTACTGAGTCGCCGCCATCGGCCTCCATGCCATGAGCGAGCAGCCCGGGTACGTGGGACTTGTTAGCCTGGTAAGGCAGACCATCAAGGAGAAGGAAAACTCTGAATTCAAACCCCTACTGAGTCGCCGCCATCGGCCTCCATGCCATGAGCGAGCAGCCCGGGTACGTGGTACTTGTTAGCCTGGCAAGGCAGCCCATCAAGGAGAAGGAAAACTCTGAATTCAAACCCCTACTGAGTCGCCGCCATCGGCCTCCATGCCATGAGCGAGCAGCCCGGGTACGTGGGACTTGTTAGCCTGGTAAGGCAGCCCATCAAGGAGAAGGAAAACTCTGAATTCAAACCCCTACTGAGTCGCCGCCATCGGCCTCCATGCCATGAGCGAGCAGCCCGGGTACGTGGTACTTGTTAGCCTGGCAAGGCAGCCCATCAAGGAGAAGGAAAACTCTGAATTCAAACCCCTACTGAGTCGCCGCCATCGGCCACCATGCCATGAGCGAGCAGCCCGGGTACGTGGTACTTGTTAGCCTGGTAAGGCAGCCCATCAAGGAGAAGGAAAACTCTGAATTCAAACCCCTACTGAGTCGCCGCCATCGGCCTCCATGCCATGAGCGAGCAGCCCGGGTACGTGGTACTTGTTAGCCTGGCAAGGCAGCCCATCAAGGAGAAGGAAAACTCTGAATTCAAACTCCTACTGAGTCGCCGCCATCGGCCTCCATGCCATGAGCGAGCAGCCCGGGTACGTGGTACTTGTTAGCCTGGCAAGGCAGCCCATCAAGGAGAAGGAAAACTCTGAATTCAAACCCCTACTGAGTCGCCGCCATCGGCCTCCATGCCATGAGCGAGCAGCCCGGGTACGTGGTACTTGTTAGCCTGGTAAGGCAGCCCATCAAGGAGAAGGAAAACTCTGAATTCAAACCCCTACTGAGTCGCTGCCATCGGCCTCCATGCCATGAGCGAGCAGCTCGGGTACGTGGTACTTGTTAGCCTGGCAAGGCAGCCCATCAAGGAGAAGGAAAACTCTGAATTCAAACCCCTACTGAGTCGCCGCCATCGGCCTCCATGCCATGAGCGAGCAGCCCGGGTACGTGGTACTTGTTAGCCTGGCAAGGCAGCCCATCAAGGAGAAGGAAAACTCTGAATTCAAACCCCTACTGAGTCGCCGCCATCGGCCTCCATGCCATGAGCGAGCAGCCCGGGTACGTGGGACTTGTTAGCCTGGTAAGGCAGACCATCAAGGAGAAGGAAAACTCTGAATTCAAACCCCTACTGAGTCGCCGCCATCGGCCTCCATGCCATGAGCGAGCAGCCCGGGTACGTGGGACTTGTTAGCCTGGTAAGGCAGCCCATCAAGGAGAAGGAAAACTCTGAATTCAAACCCCTACTGAGTCGCCGCCATCGGCCTCCATGCCATGAGCGAGGAGCCCGGGTACGTGGTACTTGTTAGCCTGGCAAGGCAGCCTATCAAGGAGAAGGAAAACTCTGAATTCAAACCCCTACTGAGTCGCCGCCATCGGCCTCCATGACATGAGCGAGCAGCCCGGGTACGTGGTACTTGTTAGCGTGGTAAGGCAGCCCATCAAGGAGAAGGAAAACTCTGAATTCAAACCCCTACTGAGTCGCTGCCATCGGTCTCCATGCCATGAGCGAGCAGCATAGGTACGTGGGGCTTGTTAGCCTGGTAAGGCAGCCCATCAAGGAGAAGGAAAACTCCGAATTGAAACCCCCACTGAGTCGCCGCCATCGGCCTCCATGCCATGAGCGAACATCCCGGGTAGGTGGGACTCGTTAGCCTGGTAAGGCAGGCTATTGAGGAGAAGGAAAACTCTGAATTCAAACCCCTACTGAGTCGCTGTCATCGGCCTCCATGCCATGAGCGAGCAGCGTGGGTACGTGGGACTTGTTAGCCTGGTAAGGAAACCCATCAAGGAGAAGGAAAACTCTGAATTCAAACCCCTACTGAGTCGCCGCCATCGGCCTCCATGCCATGAGCGAGCAGCCCAGGAACGTGGTACTTCTTAGCCTGGCAAGGCAGACCATCAAGGAGAAGGAAAACTCTGAATTCAAACCCCTACTGAGTCGCCGCCATCGGCCTCCATGCCATGAGCGAGCAGCCCGGGTACGTGGGACTTGTTAGCCTGGTAAGGCAGCCCATCAAGGAGAAGGAAAACTCTGAATTCAAACCCCTACTGAGTCGCCGCCATCGGCCTCCATGCCATGAGCGAGCAGCCCGGGTACGTGGGACTTGTTAGCCTGGTAAGGCAGCCCATCAAGGAGAAGGAAAACTCTGAATTCAAACCCCTACTGAGTCGCCGCCATCGGCCTCCATGCCATGAGCGAGCAGCCCGGGTACGTGGGACTTGTTAGCCTGGTAAGGCAGCCCATCAAGGAGAAGGAAAACTCTGAATTCAAACCCCTACTGAGTCGCCGCCATCGGCCTCCATGCCATGAGCGAGCAGCCCGGGTACGTGGGACTTGTTAGCCTGGTAAGGCAGACCATCAAGGAGAAGGAAAACTCTGAATTCAAACCCTACTGAGTCGCCGCCATCGGCCTCCATGCCATGAGCGAGCAGCCCGGGTACGTGGTACTTGTTAGCCTGGTAAGGCAGCCCATCAAGGAGAAGGAAAACTCTGAATTCAAACCCCTACTGAGTCGCCGCCATCGGCCTCCATGCCATGAGCGAGCAGCCCGGGTACGTGGGACTTGTTAGCCTGGTAAGGCAGCCCATCAAGGAGAAGGAAAACTCTGAATTCAAACCCCTACTGAGTCGCCGCCATCGGCCTCCATGCCATGAGCGAGCAGCCCGGGTACGTGGGACTTGTTAGCCTGGTAAGGCAGCCCATCAAGGAGAAGGAAAACTCTGAATTCAAACCCCTACTGAGTCGCCGCCATCGGCCTCCATTCCATGAGCGAGCAGCCCGGGTACGTGGTACTTGTTAGCCTGGTAAGGCAGCCCATCAAGGAGAAGGAAAACTCTGAATTCAAACCCCTACTGAGTAGCCGCCATCGGCCTCCATGCCATGAGCGAGCAGCCCGGGAACGTGGTACTTGTTAGCCTGGTAAGGTAGCCCATCAAGGAGAAGGAAAACTCTGAATTCAAACCCCTACTGAGTCGCCGCCATCGGCCTCCATGCCATGAGCGAGCAGCCCGGGTACGTGGTACTTGTTAGCCTGGCAAGGCAGCCCATCAAGGAGAAGGAAAACTCTGAATTCAAACCCCTACTGAGTCGCCGCCATCGGCCTCCATGCCATGAGCGAGCAGCCCGGGTACGTGGGACTTGTTAGCCTGGTAAGGCAGCCCATCAAGGAGAAGGAAAACTCTGAATTCAAACCCCTACTGAGTCGCCGCCATCGGCCTCCATGCCATGAGCGAGCAGCCCGGGTACGTGGGACTTGTTAGCCTGGTAAGGCAGCCCATCAAGGAGAAGGAAAACTCTGAATTCAAACCCCTACTGAGTCGCCGCCATCGGCCTCCATGCCATGAGCGAGCAGCCCGGGTACGTGGTACTTGTTAGCCTGGCAAGGCAGCCTATCAAGGAGAAGGAAAACTCTGAATTCAAACCCCTACTGAGTCGCCGCCATCGGCCTCCATGCCATGAGCGAGCAGCCCGGGAACGTGGTACTTGTTAGCCTGGCAAGGCAGCCCATCAAGGAGAAGGAAAACTCTGAATTCAAACCCCTACTGAGTCGCCGCCATCGGCCTCCATGCCATGAGCGAGCAGCCCGGGTACGTGGTACTTGTTAGCCTGGCAAGGCAGCCCATCAAGGAGAAGGAAAACTCTGAATTCAGACCCCTACTGATTCGCTGCCATCGGCCACAATGCCATGAGCGAGCAGCCCGGGTACGTGGTACTTGTTAGCCTGGTAAGGCAGCCCATCAAGGAGAAGGAAAACTCTGAATTCAAACCCCTACTGAGTCGCAGCCATCGGCCTCCATGCCATGAGCGAGCAGCCCGGGAACGTGGTACTTGTTACCCTGGTAAGGCAGCCCATCAAGGAGAAGGAAAACTCTGAATTCAAACTCCTACTGAGTTGCCGCCATCGGCCTCCATGCCATGAGCGAGCAGCCCGGGTACGTGGTACTTGTTAGCCTGGCAAGGCAGCCCATCAAGGAGAAGGAAAACTCTGAATTCAAACCCCTACTGAGTCGCCGCCATCGGCCTCCATGCCATGAGCGAGCAGCCCGGGTACGTGGTACTTGTTAGCCTGGTAAGGCAGCCCATCAAGGAGAAGGAAAACTCTGAATTCAAACCCCTACTGAGTCGCCGCCATCGGCCTCCATGCCATGAGCGAGCAGCCCGGGAACGTGGTACTTGTTAGCCTGGTAAGGCAGCCCATCAAGGAGAAGGAAAACTCTGAATTCAAACCCCTACTGAGTCGCCGCTATCGGCCTCCATGCCATGAGCGAGCAGCCCGGGTACGTGGTACTTGTTAGCCTGGTAAGGCAGCCCATCAAGGAGAAGGAAAACTCTGAATTCAAACCCCTACTGAGTCGCCGCCATCGGCCTCCATGCCATGAGCGAGCAGCCCGGGTACGTGGTACTTGTTAGCCTGGCAAGGCAGCCCATCAAGGAGAAGGAAAACTCTGAATTCAAACCCCTACTGAGTCGCCGCCATCGGCCTCCATGCCATGAGCGAGCAGCCCGGATACGTGGGACTTGTTAGCCTGGCAAGGCAGCCCATCAAGGAGAAGGAAAACTCTGAATTCAAACCCCTACTGAGTCGCCGCCATCGGCCTCCATGCCATGAGCGAACAGCCCGGGTACGTGGTACTTGTTAGCCTGGCAAGGCAGCCCATCAAGGAGAAGGAAAACTCTGAATTCAAACTCCTACTGAGTCGCCGCCATCGGCCTCCATGCCATGAGCGAGCAGCCCGGGAACGTGGTACTTGTTAGCCTAATAAGGCAGACCATCAAGGAGAAGGAAAACTCTGAATTCAAACCCCTACTGAGTCGCCGCCATCGGCCTCCATGCCATGAGCGAGCAGCCCGGGTACGTGGGACTTGTTAGCCTGGTAAGGCAGCCCATCAAGGAGAAGGAAAACTCTGAATTCAAACCCCTACTGAGTCGCTGCCATCGGCCTCCATGCCATGAGCGAGCAGCCCGGGTACGTGGTACTTGTTAGCCTGGTAAGGCAGCCCATCAAGCAGAAGGAAAACTCTGAATTCAAACCCCTACTGAGTCGCCGCCATCGGCCTCCATGCCATGAGCGAGCAGCCCGGGTACGTGGTACTTGTTAGCCTGGTAAGGCAGCCCATCAAGGAGAAGGAAAACTCTGAATTCAAACCCCTACTGAGTCGCCGCCATCGGCCTCCATGCCATGAGCGAGCAGCCCGGGTACGTGGTACTTGTTAGCCTGGCAAGGCAGCCCATCAAGGAGAAGGAAAACTCTGAATTCAAAGCCCTACTGAGTCGCCGCCATCGGCCTCCATGCCATGAGCGAGCAGCCCGGGTACGTGGTACTTGTTAGCCTGGCAAGGCAGCCCATCAAGGAGAAGGAAAACTCTGAATTCAAACCCCTACTGAGTCGCCGCCATCGGCCTCCATGCCATGAGCGAGCAGCGCGTGTACGTGGGACTTGTTAGCCTGGTAAGGCAGCCCATCAAGGAGAAGGAAAACTCTGAATTCAAACCCCTACTGAGTCGCCGCCATCGGCCTCCATGCCATGAGCGAGCAGCCCGGGTACGTGGTACTTGTTAGCCTGGCAAGGCAGCCTATCAAGGAGAAGGAAAACTCTGAATTCAAACCCCTACTGAGTCGCCGCCATCGGCCTCCATGCCATGAGCGAGCAGCCCGGGTACGTGGTACTTGTTAGCCTGGTAAGGCAGCCCATCAAGGAGAAGGAAAACTCTGAATTCAAACCCCTACTGAGTCGCAGCCATCGGCCTCCATGCCATGAGCGAGCAGCCCGGGTACGTCGTACTTGTTAGCCTGGCAAGGCAGCCCATCAAGGAGAAGGAAAACTCTGAATTCAAACTCCTACTGAGTCGCCGCCATCGGCCTCCATGCCATGAGCGAGCAGCCCGGGTACGTGGGACTTGTTAGCCTGGCAAGGCAGCCCATCAAGGAGAAGGAAAACTCTGAATTCAAACCCCTACTGAGTCGCCGCCATCGGCCTCCATGCCATGAACGAGCAGCCCGGGAACGTGGTACTTGTTAGCCTGGTAAGGCAGCCCATCAAGGAGAAGGAAAACTCTGAATTCAAACCCCTACTGAGTCGCCGCCATCGGCCTCCATGCCATGAGCGAGCAGCCCGGGTACGTGGGACTTGTTAGCCTGGTAAGGCAGCCCATCAAGGAGAAGGAAAACTCTGAATTCAAACCCCTACTGAGTCGCCGCCATCGGCCTCCATGCCATGAGCGAGCAGCCCGGGTACGTGGTACTTGTTAGCCTGGTAAGGCAGCCCATCAAGGAGAAGGAAAACTCTGAATTCAAACCCCTACTGAGTCGCCGCCATCGGCCTCCATGCCATGAGCGAGCAGCCCGGGTACGTGGTACTTGTTAGCCTGGTAAGGCAGCCCATCAAGGAGAAGGAAAACTCTGAATTCAAACCCCTACTGAGTTGCCGCCATCGGCCTCCATGCCATGAGCGAGCAGCCCGGGTACGTGGGACTTGTTAGCCTGGTAAGGCAGACCATCAAGGAGAAGGAAAACTCTGAATTCAAACCCCTACTGAGTCGCCGCCATCGGCCTCCATGCCATGAGCGAGCAGCCCGGGTACGTGGTACTTGTTAGCCTGGCAAGGCAGCCCATCAAGGAGAAGGCAAACTCTGAATTCAAACCCCTACTGAGTCGCCGCCATCGGCCTCCATGCCATGAGCGAGCAGCCCGGGTACGTGGGACTTGTTAGCCTGGTAAGGCAGCCCATCAAGGAGAAGGCAAACTCTGAATTCAAACCCCTACTGAGTCGCCGCCATCGGCCTCCATGCCATGAGCGAGCAGCCCGGGTACGTGGTACTTGTTAGCCTGGCAAGGCAGCCCATCAAGGAGAAGGAAAACTCTGAATTGAAACCCCTACTTATTCGCCGCCATCGGCCACCATGCCATGAGCGAGCAGCCCGGGTACGTGGTACTTGTTAGCCTGGTAAGGCAGACCATCAAGGAGAAGGAAAACTCTGAATTCAAACCCCTACTGAGTCGCCGCCATCGGCCTCCATGCCATGAGCGAGCAGCCCGGGTACGTGGGACTTGTTAGCCTGGTAAGGCAGACCATCAAGGAGAAGGAAAACTCTGAATTCAAACCCCTACTGAGTCGCCGCCATCGGCCTCCATGCCATGAGCGAGCAGCCCGGGTACGTGGTACTTGTTAGCCTGGCAAGGCAGCCCATCAAGGAGAAGGCAAACTCTGAATTCAAACCCCTACTGAGTCGCCGCCATCGGCCTCCATGCCATGAGCGAGCAGCCCGGGTACGTGGGACTTGTTAGCCTGGTAAGGCAGCCCATCAAGGAGAAGGCAAACTCTGAATTCAAACCCCTACTGAGTCGCCGCCATCGGCCTCCATGCCATGAGCGAGCAGCCCGGGTACGTGGTACTTGTTAGCCTGGCAAGGCAGCCCATCAAGGAGAAGGAAAACTCTGAATTCAAACCCCTACTTATTCGCCGCCATCGGCCACCATGCCATGAGCGAGCAGCCCGGGTACGTGGTACTTGTTAGCCTGGTAAGGCAGCCCATCAAGGAGAAGGAAAACTCTGAATTCAAACCCCTACTGAGTCGCCGCCATCGGCCTCCATGCCATGAGCGAGCAGCCCGGGTACGTGGTACTTGTTAGCCTGGCAAGGCAGCCCATCAAGGAGAAGGAAAACTCTGAATTCAAACTCCTACTGAGTCGCCGCCATCGGCCTCCATGCCATGAGCGAGGAGCCCGGGTACGTGGTACTTGTTAGCCTGGCAAGGCAGCCCATCAAGGAGAAGGAAAACTCTGAATTCAAACCCCTACTGAGTCGCCGCCATCGGCCTCCATGCCATGAGCGAGCAGCCCGGGTACGTGGTACTTGTTAGCCTGGTAAGGCAGCCCATCAAGGAGAAGGAAAACTCTGAATTCAAACCCCTACTGAGTCGCCGCCATCGGCCTCCATGCCATGAGCGAGCAGCCCGGGAACGTGGTACTTGTTAGCCTGGTAAGGCAGCCCATCAAGGAGAAGGAAAACTCTGAATTCAAACCCGTACTGAGTCGCCGCCATCGGCCTCCATGCCATGAGCGAGCAGCCCGGGTACGTGGTACTTGTTAGCCTGGCAAGGCAGCCCATCAAGGAGAAGGAAAACTCTGATTTCAAACCCCTACTGAGTCGCCGCCATCGGCCTCCATGCCATGAGCGAGCAGCCCGGGAACGTGGTACTTGTTAGCCTGGCAAGGCAGCCCATCAAGGAGAAGGAAAACTCTGAATTCAAACCCCTACTGAGTCGCCGCCATCGGCCTCCATGCCATGAGCGAGCAGCCCGGGAACGTGGTACTTGTTAGCCTGGTAAGGCAGCCCATCAAGGAGAAGGAAAACTCTGAATTCAAACCCCTACTGAGTCGCCGCCATCGGCCTCCATGCCATGAGCGAGCAGCCCGGATACGTGGTACTTGTTAGCCTGGTAAGGCGGCCCATCAAGGAGAAGGAAAACTCTGAATTCAAACCCCTACTGAGTCGCCGCCATCGGCCTCCATGCCATGAGCGAGCAGCCCGGGTACGTCGTACTTGTTAGCCTGGCAAGGCAGCCCATCAAGGAGAAGGAAAACTCTGAATTCAAACCCCTACTGAGTCGCCGCCATCGGCCTCCATGCCATGAGCGAGCAGCCCGGGTACGTGGGACTTGTTAGCCTGGTAAGGCAGCCCATCAAGTAGAAGGAAAACTCTGAATTCAAACCCCTACTGAGTCGCCGCCATCGGCCTCCATGCCATGAGCGAGCAGCCCGGATACGTGGTACTTGTTAGCCTGGTAAGGCAGCCCATCAAGGAGAAGGAAAACTCTGAATTCAAACCCCTACTGAGTCGCCGCCATCGGCCTCCATGCCATGAACGAGCAGCCCGGGAACGTGGTACTTGTTAGCCTGGTAAGGCAGCCCATCAAGGAGAAGGAAAACTCTGAATTCAAACCCCTACTGAGTCGCCGCCATCGGCCTCCATGCCATGAGCGAGCAGCCCGGGTACGTGGGACTTGTTAGCCTGGTAAGGCAGCCCATCAAGGAGAAGGAAAACTCTGAATTCAAACCCCTACTGAGTCGCCGCCATCGGCCTCCATGCCATGAGCGAGCAGCCCGGGTACGTGGTACTTGTTAGCCTGGTAAGGCAGCCCATCAAGGAGAAGGAAAACTCTGAATTCAAACCCCTACTGAGTCGCCGCCATCGGCCTCCATGCCATGAGCGAGCAGCCCGGGTACGTGGTACTTGTTAGCCTGGTAAGGCAGCCCATCAAGGAGAAGGAAAACTCTGAATTCAAACCCCTACTGAGTCGCCGCCATCGGCCTCCATGCCATGAGCGAGCAGCCCGGGTACGTGGGACTTGTTAGCCTGGTAAGGCAGACCATCAAGGAGAAGGAAAACTCTGAATTCAAACCCCTACTGAGTCGCCGCCATCGGCCTCCATGCCATGAGCGAGCAGCCCGGGTACGTGGTACTTGTTAGCCTGGCAAGGCAGCCCATCAAGGAGAAGGCAAACTCTGAATTCAAACCCCTACTGAGTCGCCGCCATCGGCCTCCATGCCATGAGCGAGCAGCCCGGGTACGTGGGACTTGTTAGCCTGGTAAGGCAGCCCATCAAGGAGAAGGCAAACTCTGAATTCAAACCCCTACTGAGTCGCCGCCATCGGCCTCCATGCCATGAGCGAGCAGCCCGGGTACGTGGTACTTGTTAGCCTGGCAAGGCAGCCCATCAAGGAGAAGGAAAACTCTGAATTCAAACCCCTACTGAGTCGCCGCCATCGGCCTCCATGCCATGAGCGAGCAGCCCGGGTACGTGGTACTTGTTAGCCTGGCAAGGCAGCCCATCAAGGAGAAGGAAAACTCTGAATTCAAACCCCTACTGATTCGCCGCCATCGGCCACCATGCCATGAGCGAGCAGCCCGGGTACGTGGTACTTGTTAGCCTGGTAAGGCAGCCCATCAAGGAGAAGGAAAACTCTGAATTCAAACCCCTACTGAGTCGCCGCCATCGGCCTCCATGCCATGAGCGAGCAGCCCGGGTACGTGGTACTTGTTAGCCTGGCAAGGCAGCCCATCAAGGAGAAGGAAAACTCTGAATTCAAACTCCTACTGAGTCGCCGCCATCGGCCTCCATGCCATGAGCGAGGAGCCCGGGTACGTGGTACTTGTTAGCCTGGCAAGGCAGCCCATCAAGGAGAAGGAAAACTCTGAATTCAAACCCCTACTGAGTCGCCGCCATCGGCCTCCATGCCATGAGCGAGCAGCCCGGGTACGTGGTACTTGTTAGCCTGGTAAGGCAGCCCATCAAGGAGAAGGAAAACTCTGAATTCAAACCCCTACTGAGTCGCCGCCATCGGCCTCCATGCCATGAGCGAGCAGCCCGGGAACGTGGTACTTGTTAGCCTGGTAAGGCAGCCCATCAAGGAGAAGGAAAACTCTGAATTCAAACCCGTACTGAGTCGCCGCCATCGGCCTCCATGCCATGAGCGAGCAGCCCGGGTACGTGGTACTTGTTAGCCTGGCAAGGCAGCCCATCAAGGAGAAGGAAAACTCTGATTTCAAACCCCTACTGAGTCGCCGCCATCGGCCTCCATGCCATGAGCGAGCAGCCCGGGAACGTGGTACTTGTTAGCCTGGCAAGGCAGCCCATCAAGGAGAAGGAAAACTCTGAATTCAAACCCCTACTGAGTCGCCGCCATCGGCCTCCATGCCATGAGCGAGCAGCCCGGGAACGTGGTACTTGTTAGCCTGGTAAGGCAGCCCATCAAGGAGAAGGAAAACTCTGAATTCAAACCCCTACTGAGTCGCCGCCATCGGCCTCCATGCCATGAGCGAGCAGCCCGGATACGTGGTACTTGTTAGCCTGGTAAGGCGGCCCATCAAGGAGAAGGAAAACTCTGAATTCAAACCCCTACTGAGTCGCCGCCATCGGCCTCCATGCCATGAGCGAGCAGCCCGGGTACGTCGTACTTGTTAGCCTGGCAAGGCAGCCCATCAAGGAGAAGGAAAACTCTGAATTCAAACCCCTACTGAGTCGCCGCCATCGGCCTCCATGCCATGAGCGAGCAGCCCGGGTACGTGGGACTTGTTAGCCTGGTAAGGCAGCCCATCAAGTAGAAGGAAAACTCTGAATTCAAACCCCTACTGAGTCGCCGCCATCGGCCTCCATGCCATGAGCGAGCAGCCCGGATACGTGGTACTTGTTAGCCTGGTAAGGCAGCCCATCAAGGAGAAGGAAAACTCTGAATTCAAACCCCTACTGAGTCGCCGCCATCGGCCTCCATGCCATGAGCGAGCAGCCCGGGTACGTGGTACTTGTTAGCCTGGCAAGGCAGCCCATCGGCCTCCATGGGCCTGGCAAGGCAGCCCATCAAGGAGAAGGAAAACTCTGAATTCAAACCCCTACTGAGTCGCCGCCATCGGCCTCCATGCCATGAGCGAGCAGCCCGGGTACGTGGTACTTGTTAGCCTGGCAAGGCAGCCCATCAAGGAGAAGGAAAACTCTGAATTCAAACCCCTACTGATTCGCTGCCATCGGCCACCATGCCATGAGCGAGCAGCCCGGGTACGTGGGACTTGTTAGCCTGGTAAGGCAGCCCATCAAGGAGAAGGAAAACTCTGAATTCAAACCCCTACTGAGTCGCAGCCATCGGCCTCCATGCCATGAGCGAGCAGCCCGGGAACGTGGTACTTGTTAGCCTGGTAAGGCAGCCCATCAAGGAGAAGGAAAACTCTGAATTCAAACCCCTACTGAGTCGCCGCCATCAGCCTCCATGCCATGAGCGAGCAGCCCGGGTATGTGGTACTTGTTAGCCTGGTAAGGCAGCCCATCAAGTAGAAGGAAAACTCTGAATTCAAACCCCTACTGAGTCGCCGCCATCGGTCTCCATGCCATGAGCGAGCAGCCCGGGAACGTGGTACTTGTTAGCCTGGTAAGGCAGACCATCAAGGAGAAGGAAAACTCTGAATTCAAATCCCTACTGAGTCGCCGCCATCGGCCTCCATGCCATGAGCGAGCAGCCCGGGTACGTGGGACTTGTTAGCCTGGTAAGGCAGCCCATCAAGGAGAAGGAAAACTCTGAATTCAAACCCCTACTGAGTCGCTGCCATCGGCCTCTATGCCATGAGCGAGCAGCCCGGGTACTTCGTACTTTTTAGCCTGGTAAGGCAGCCCATCAAGGAGAAGGAAAACTCTGAATTCAAATCCCTACTGAGTCGCTGCCATCCGCCTCCATGCCATGAGCGAGCAGCCCGGGTACGTGGGACTTGTTAGCCTGGTAAGGCAACCCATCAAGGAGAAGGAAAACTCTGAATTCAAACCCCCACTGAGTCGCCGCCATCGGCCTCCATGCCATGAGCGAGCAGCCCGTGTAGGTGGGACTTGTTAGCCTGGTAAGGCAGGTTATTGAGGAGAAGGAAAACTCTGACTTCAAACCCCCACTGAGGCAGTGCCATCAGCCTCCATGCCGGATAAGCAAAGCTTCAAATTAGCAGGTGGAGCTTTTCTGCATAGTTCGTGATGTATTCTGGGTGATGGGCCTCCCACTAATATCTCACCTGACCATTTTGCAGCATTTTAAAAATTTAAAGTGGAGGCCATCCACCAGGATCTCTCCTTTTTAAAAGATAGTGGAATGAGCAGAAATGTCCAGCGCTCAGCCTTACCCAGTGAGACTCGAATTATTTCAGCCTGTGATGCCAGATTTGGTGGACAAAGTGCTTGATTGCTGTCGGGCCACCTCCTCCTCCCTTGACCCTTGCCTGTCCTGGCTAATCAAAGCAGCCAGGCCTATAACAACTGAATGGACCACTGCGATAGTTAATGGGTCTCTCCTTGAGGGCAAGGTTCCTCCTGCCCTCAAGGAGACACTCATTAGGCCCATTAGGAAGAAACCAAATTTGGCGGCGGACGACATTGGCAACTAGAGGCCCGTCGCAAATGTTTCTTTCCTTAGCAAAGTGGTGGAGAGGGTGGTGGCCGACCAGCTGCAGGCTCTTTTGAATGAAAGAGGACCCATTTCAGTTGGGCTTCAGGCCGCCCCACAGTACGGAAACGGCACTGGTCATACTGTTGGATGACCTGTTGAGAGAGGCAGACAAGGGCAATATATCTTTGTTGGTCGTCTTCGATATTTCAGCTGCCTTTCATACTGTCGACCATGGAATCCTCCTGGGGAGGCTCTCTGAGTTGGGAATCAGTGAACAGGCACTTGCTTGGCTCCGATCCTTCCTGGAGGATCGCCCTCACCAAGTCCAGCTTGGAGAGAGTGTTTCAGCCCTGTGGAGCCCGAACTGTGGGGTTCTTTAGGGTTTGATCATCTCTCCAATGCTGTTTAACGTATATATGAGGCCGCTGGGATGGGTCATCAGGGGGTGTGGGGCTTCGTGCCATCAGTACGCTGATGACACCCAGCTCTACATCTCTTTTTCACCTTCCTCAGTGGATGCCATCCCGTCCCTTGAGTGCTGCCTGGAGGCTGTACTGCGGTGGATGCAGGAGAATGGGCTGAGGCTGAACCCGGGCAAGAGGAAGGTCCTGAGGGTGGGTGGCTCCTCCATCTGGGGTTTGGGAAACTTCCTCTCTTTTGGGGGGGTGACTCTCACCGCAAAGAGTGAGGTTTGCAGCTAGGGAGTACACCTGGACCTGGTGCTCACCTTGGAGACCCAGATGGCGTCAGTGGTCCGTTCCGCCAATTTCCATCTGCAGCGGATTGCCCAGCTGTGTCCCTATCTTGATGTTTGGGTGCTAACCACTCTGGTCCATGCGCTCGTAATCTCAAAATTAGACCACTGTAATGCACTCTACGTGGGGCTACCTTTGAGGTTGTTGCGGAAACTTCAAATGGTGCAAAATGAGGCGGCCAGACTCCTTAGTGGGGTGAGAAAGTACCAGCACATCTCTCCCACTCTGGCTGCCTTGCATTGGCTTCCTATTCGTTTCCGCATCCACTTCAAAGTGTTAATGATGACTTATAAAGCCCTAAACGGTTTAGGACCTCAATACATGGCGAAACGCCTTCTGCCACCTAGATCTACCCAAGTCAACCATTTTAGCCAGGAAAGACGGCTGAGCGGCCTAACGCCAAGAGAAGCCCAGAAAGAAAGAACAAGAAACCGGGCCTTCTCGGCAGTGGCCCCTCGACTATGGAACACCTTGCCGCCGGAAATCACCCTGGTACCCTCGCTGGGTGTTTTTAAGTCATTTAAAGACCTGGCTCTTCAGGCAGGCCTTCCCTCCAGTCAACACTTGATTCTTTTTCTTATTAGTTTTCTTCTTCCTCCATCCTGAACTTCTAATTTGTTGACTTAATCATGTGATTGTTTTATACATATTTTGATAATTACAATGATGATTTTATATGATTATATTTTATGATGTTTTATAATTGTTTGTAAGCCAGCCTGAGTAGACTCTGTCTAGAGGGGTGGAGTAGAAGTCAAATAAAATTAAATAAATAAATAAATAAATAAATAAATATGGATGTGTGAATCATGCAACTGGTATGATTTGAAACTAAGCAGAGAGTTCAATCATCAGCGCAGAACAATCAGCCTGTCTGCTTGCATCTCAAGAATGACAGTAGAGGCAACAACAAGGAGGGGAAAGGAATTATCATTTTTGAAACCCCAGATTGGAAGATAGTAGTCAGTGTTCATTCAACTCTTTTTATTGTTCTTAGGAAAATGCCTTGGAACACGGAGAAGGAATGCCTTGGTCCATTTCAAGCACACATAAACATACATGAATCAGTATGAGCTCTAAACCAGCGGGGCTTCAGTATTTCCCCATATCGCTCAGCTTCCTTATTCTACAGAACAAGGACAAAGGCAACACCTTAGGAAACATTTTGAATAACAGTGGAACCAAACAGTTGGCAGCGGATTTTACAAAAAAAGGAAAGAAATGGAGCCTTCTGAATTGTACGACCAATTGGAAACAAAATATCTTTATGGAACAATCTTTCAAGAAACGAGGGATAACAATGGCGATGACATTGCCGGGCACTGCACAGGGTCCTCTTTCTCAAGTTCAAATCCACCGCTGATAACTGATACACAGAAGCATCTGGATATGGATTCATGGGGCTTTCATGGACCAGTCCTGAGAGAAGGCACTCATTTGCATCAGCATAGATCCAAGAGGATACTGGCTTCCAACAGCTTCTGTGGTCCCCTCCGCTCTGTACTTTGCCAACAGCGGGACTTTTAATCAAAATGGACTAGCAGTTCCTGGGACAGACAGAAAGAGAGAGAGAGAGAGAGAGAGAGAGAGAGAGAAGGCTCATTATTTAAATTAAGCTGCTGAGCTGCCCACCTAACGCAGAATGTCGGAAGTGCTGAGTTGCACCAAGGCTTGAAAAGACGAAGAGCACAAACTCAGATGGCTTTCTATGGGGCAAATCATTCTGAAAAAAATCACACTATGAAGTTCAATACAGTGGTGCTTCGCTTAACGGGCGCTCCGTTTAACGACGAATCCGCATAGCGATGAAGATTTTGCGATCGCTTTTGTGATGGCATTGCGATGTTCCCTATAGGGAAAAATCGCTTTGAGATGATGGCTCCCCCCATCATCGCAAATGCTCCATTTTTGCACAGCTTGCGATGGGTGGGGGAAGCGATCATCCCAGAAAAGAGCCCCGGGAGCCAGCCTCCCCGCTTCAGCCCCTCCCCCTCCCCGCCTTATAGCTGATCCGCAGTGCTCTTAGAGGCTTCCCCAGCTTGTAAATAGGCAGTGGAAATGCACTGGGGAAGCCTCTGAAAGCGATCCCCGCCACCCCCCCTCGCGCGCCCCCCCAGCAAAGTGCCACTTTCAGAGGTGCATTTTCACTGCTGAAAAAGCCCCAGGAGGCTTCCAAAAGCGGCGCGAGGGGGATGGGTGGTGGCGGGCCTGCCCCTACCACACCCCCACCCACCCACACCCCGGCAAAGTCTCCTGGAGCTTTTTCAGCAGTGAAAATGCTCCTCTGAAAGCGGCGCTTTGCTGTGGGGGGGTGGCGGGCCTGTTCCTGCCACACCCCCACCCACCCGCACCCTGGCAAAGCACTGCTTTCAGAGGCTTCCCCAGTGCATTTTCCACTGCCTATTTACCTGCTGGGGAAGCCTCTAAGAGCAGCGCCCATCAGCTGTAAGGCGGGGGGGAGGGGCTGGAGCAGGGAAGCTGGCAAAACGGCCGCCCGCTGTTTTCTGGACGGATTCCTCGCTTACCGAGGTGGCGAAAATGGCCGCCCCTATGGAGGATCTTCGCTGAACGGTGAGTTTTTGCCCCATAGGAACGCATTAAACAAGGTTTAATGCGTTCCTATGGGGTTTTTTGATCCGTTTAGCGATGTTTCCGGATAGCAACGTTAATCCTGGAATGGATCAACGTCGCTATGCGGGGCGCTACTGTAGTTTCATCATCACCACCATCACCATAATTGCCACCATTATTAATATAATGCCACTAATAGGTTTAGGTTTATGAAAAGACAGGCTCTAATATGTTAGCCTATAGGGCGCCACAAAACTGTCCCTTTTTTGTGATCAGCTAGTTGGGTAAGAAGAGTCACAGATGATCTCTGTAAACACATTTGCAAAGTGGCAAGAGACAAGCAGGTCCCAGCCCTGAAATCAAGCCCTGAAATCAAGATATCATTCAGAAAATGCAATACAGAAAAGAAAGGAAGAGGTGTGAGTAAACAGGGGAGAGCACACATCAAGTTTAGTTATATATACATGTTTAGGCTTCCTTTCATTAAGGGGTGTTTGGTTCAAAGACTTTCTGTATAAACAGGACATTAAAAAGGGTCTGAAAGAACAGAGGAAAATCATGTATATGTTCTTCGAAGAAATGCCAGGGAAAAACAGCAATGCTATTTATTTATTAAACTTATTTTATATTTATGTTATTTTTAAAATTCTATTGAAGGGATCAGGGGTCTTCTGAATGGCCGAGGTTAGTAGTGCTGGAGAAGCAAAGGTCAGATGTAGCAGAATGAATGCAGAGAGGGGAAGGAGAGGAGACAGGCCATCAAGGACTCTGAAGGAGGAGAGGGTAAAGAGCTTATTCTTCACTTGGAATTAGGCCAAAAGTTAGTGTGGTGCTACAGAGCAAAGAAGCAGGCCCCTTAAATTTCTCATGTATCCAAGTTATCCACTCCAACTGTCATAGCTTGACAGTATTAGCATTCATTTAAAGACATTTCTAACTAACTTTGCACTACTAACCAACTTTGCACTACAAAGGCTTACAAAGCTAATAAAAGCGGTAATTACACAGTACACAAGAACACCAGCTAAAACGTTCCTCTGCTGAGAATGGAAGTTAAATAGTATTTAAACCCAGGAAAACAGGACAGACCTAGGGTGCAACCAGATGGCCTAATTGTTCTAGGCTCAGTTGCACTAAAACATGCAAAAGAGGGTCACTTTGAGGTGCAGTATGTCACCTAGGGGAATCCTTGCATCCACATGCATGGATGGGGTGGTTTGGGGGCAGGAATGCACACCCTCCCCCCTTTAAAGAGATTAACAACAACAAAAGATCCCCCTGCTTGTCCCCTTCTCTCTCCTCCTCTGTGAGGGAGTGGAAGGAAGCTTTCAATTAAGTAATAATAATTTCTTAATTGGTTTGTCAAGCAATGAATTGCTCACATCAGAGGCAATCTGCATTCAGATTTTATTGAGAGAGACCATGTTGGGAGACTCAGGAGACAGCATTTCATTTCATTCCAAGAAGAAATGAGGCCAGAAAAGGAGATGCAAACCACAGGTACAGGCCAGCGGGTTCAGAAGGTAGGATAGATGTTGTGGCCATCAAGTGACCTGGAGACACTCTGGACAGCAGGTCATGAAGGAATATCCTTTTCAACATCAAGACTACAAGTTCTATTTCTCCATATTATTTGGAACAAATGATCAGGACTGGAAATGGAAAGCATAATTTTGAACGAGAGAGCTCAGTGATCATTAATCTCTTTTCACTAAGCAAGAATAACCACACAGGAATTGAATCATACACATTATAAGAACCGTTCTGGGTAGAAGATTGTTTCACAGTATAGCAGCACAAACTGGAGATGTTCATCTGCGCTTTGACAAACAGTAGCCACAACAGACATTTTTAAGCTTACAAAATGCTACCATTGTAGTCAAAAGCTTAAGAGGTTGCAGTCTTGGAATCATTTTCCCTTTAAGTGGACACAATGGATGCCACCTTTAAAAAAAGAGTTTCCCCAGACTATACTTGATCTGTAGAAAAATTATTTCCCCTTTTCAATGCTGCAAATCTCTCTATTATTAGAAACACTTGAGACTTGAGTACAAAGCAATCCCCTGGTTGCTGAAGCTACAACGTGAATGCTTATTTGGCCAGTACAAAAGACTTCTGCTCAAAAATGGTCAGAACTAGGAAAATTTTCTTCCCCCGCCCCACCTTGGGCCTCAGTTCCTAGCATATTCCAGACAGAATGGCTACTGGTTATGCTGGCAGAGGTATTCTGCAAACTGTAATGCAAAAACTTTAACTTTTCCATCTCTGAAGATAACTAACTGTTATCACAACTGCCTCTTCTATCTTTTCCTTAACTCTAAATACTATTTCACTGCTCGTCTGTCATAATCAACTCAGACTCTGAATTAGTAAGGAGACACTCCCAGCTTTTTTCCTGCTTTTGTGTGAGAAGTAGCAGCACTCTCTGTTAAAACAATGGAAGTCTTGCAGACTGATACAGTCCCTACATGTATGAAACAATAATGTTTTCAGTTTTTCTCACAGCAGGATTAAATACTACAGCTTAAGCTGTTCTGCAGGATGCATAAACTTATTTTGAGAGATGAAGACTCAGCTCTGTTCGTAAATACATGTCGCTTCTGTTGCCACAGCTACATTGCCCAGGTGAAGCCTGTTCCAACTCTCTTGGGCTGCAGGCTTCTTGATCAGCATAGAACAAAGATGGGCAATCTCAGCTTGGCTGAAGGCCCAATTTCAATGTGGCCGGGAGGTTGATGACTGTGTACCCTGTCCCCCACCACAAAAATTAAAAGGTAAGTAAAAAATTGTGCAATCCACCACTGAGAAAACGCGGCGTGGGGAGCATGTCACACACACACACCAAAAGGTCTATAGTTTTTAAATCATGGAAACTGTCACTGTCTTTATCTGAATCCAGAGCTGTTCTTACTTGAACAAAGTTGCTACGTAACTGTTTACCTGAGCGCACTATATATGTGTGTGTGTGTGTGTGCCACCTAGGAATTTTTTCTTCAACCACGATCCATCTTTCTTCCACCCTGACTTGATTTTGTTTCTATGAAGAGTGTGAACTTACTTTCATTCTCACTATGATTCTTGCTGCAAGGCAATCTCCGTGATACCTGTCCATAAATGGGTATCAAATAATTCAAAAGAGAATGCCAGTGGGGTACTAAGTGTTATACTGCTTTTGGTGAGATGCGTGCCAAAGAGACCTCCAGCGCTGCTTAATGCCAACTGACCAGTTGTATGGAAGAGGTGGAAGAGTTTTGGTCAATCAGGAGTTTTTCCCTTGCACTCGCTTGTGAAAAAGAAAAGAGAGGAAAACACTAGAGGAATACAGCCACACCTCCTGGCATCTCTACTCTACAAAATAATTCATATCATCTGCTGATTTCTAGCTATTCTAAGCTTCATCTGTTTGTTCATGCATTATAACATACTGATTTCCCTAGGACAATGGCTCTGATCACCTACAAAAAGCCTAAATCATTAGCCCATTCATAGGAAGTATTTTTCACCAATTGTGGGTCTCAGCAATTACCTGAAAAGTTGTTATAGACAGACACCCAAGCCTGGACCCCAGTCCTCTCCCAACACAGCCTTCTTCCAATGACTTGCAGGAAGGAACAAAACCTCTATTATGGACTCAAGCTGGAAGCAGTGGGGGAAATAAAAGAATGAAAATAATTCTGCCACGGGTCACTGCTGTGACGATGACTGCTAATTAGCACTGGAATCAATACAAGGCTGTTTTTTGTTGTTGTTTTTTTCTAAATTGATGTTAATTGCACTTAATCTTCTTTCTACCAATCAGAAAGCCCTACCATGTTAGACTAATGACACCTGCGTTTGTTAGCAGCGCCTATCACAAAAAAGCAGCAACAACAAAAATTATTTTGTGTTAGTAATACCTTTAGCATTTTCAGTGTACAAAGGACTTTATAGTCATTAGTCCAGACACCTTTGCGAAACCCATGTAAGGTAAAACATTTATGTTGTAATTTAACAGGCAGTAATAAATGCTAGCAGTGTGAAAAGACTGAGGTCAACCCATGAATCCCAATCGAAGCTGGGATTGGCACTGTTTGAAGTCATGTGCCTGTTCTATGGACCACAACAGTTACCAAGAAGGCTAACGATATCGCTGCTTGACTATATCATTAAATAACCTAGTCTTAAGTATTTGTATTCAACAGTTATGTCTGACAGAAAGAGACTTACTCAAAATAACAGGTGTTTGAGGGCAGAACGGACTAACGTGGAAAGTATATTTGTGAAGGCTTTCACTGCCAGGATCTAATGGTTGTTGTGGGTTTTTCAGGTTCTTTGGCCGTGTTCTGAAGGTTGTTCTTCCTAACGTTTCGCCAGTCTCTGTGGCCAGCATCTTCAGAGGACAACACTCTGTGCTCTAGTGTAGTTGGCTTTCGGAGTGCAGTATTTATGGCTGTGGGATAGGCTTTTGTCTTTTTCTGTAGATGGGTGATTAGTGTGTATTGTTGTGGGTGTATTGTTGTGCTAAGGAGAAGAGATTATCTGTTCCTGTGGTTGATGGGTGTCATTAGCTGGTCTTTTGTGTGTAGTGATCCCCTGTCCTTGTGGCTGGGTAGAGTTTGTTGACCTTTTGCACGCTGTATTTTTGAGAGCTGGGAGCCAAGTTTTGTTGAGCTTCACACTTTCTTCTTTTCTGTTGAAACTGTGCTTGTGCTTATGGATTTCAATGGCTTCCCTGTGCAGTCTGACGTAATGATTGCTAGTGTTGTCCAGTATTTCAGTATTTCGGAATAGAATTTCATGTCCAGTTTGTTTCAGGGCATGTTCAGCTACTGCAGATTTTTCTGGTTGTTTTAGTCTGCAGTGTCTCTCATGTTCTTTGATTCTGGTGTGGATGCTTCGTTTTGTGGTTCCAATATATACCTGGCCACAACTGCAAGGTATCCGTTATACTCCTGCAGTGGTGAGGGGGTCCTTTCTGTCCTTTGCTGACAGTAACATTTGTTGTATTTTTGTGGTGGGCTTGAATACTGTTTGTAGGTTGTGTTTTTTCAAAGGTTTCCCCATGCAGTCCGTGACCCCTTTGATGTATGGCAGAAATACTTTATTTGTGGGTGGCTGTTTTTCTTCTTCAGTTCGGTGTTGTTTTCTTGGTTTGATGGCTCTTGTGATTTCATTTTTGGAGTAGCCATTTGCCTGTAGGGCCCAATTCAGATGGTTGAGTTCAGTGCTAAGAAACTGAGCTTCACAGTTCCGATTTGCACGGTCTACCAGTGTTTTGATTATGCCTCTTTTTTGCTGTGGGTGGTGGTTGAAGTTTTTGTGTAGGCACCGATCTGAGTGGGTGGGTTTTCTGTAGACCTTGTGTCCCAGTTGGAGGTCAGTTTTGCGTAGGACCATGACATCTAGGAATGGGAGTTGGCCCTCTATTTCTTTTTCCATTGTGAATTGTATATTTGGGTGGATGCTGTTGAGATGGTTGAGAAATTACTCCAGTTTTATTTCAGCGTGACTCCAAATTGCAAAGGTGTCATCTACATATCGGAACCAGACTGTGGGTGTGAGGGGTGCCGAAGCCAGGGCCAGTTTTTCAAAATGCTCCATGTAGAAGTTTGCTATAACCGGGCTGAGGAGGCTGCCCATGGCCACTCCATCTGTATTTTCATAGAATTCATTATCCAATTGGATATAGCTGGTTGTTAGGCAGTATTGGAAGAGGGCCTTGATGTCTTCTGGAAATATCTGCTGGATGAGTGTCAGGATGTCCTTTACTGGTACCTTAGGGAACAGGGATACTACGTCAGAGCTGATCAGTCTGTCCCAGGGTTGAGTTTTAGGGTGCTGATCTTGCTTATGAAATGTCCTGAGTTTTTGATGTAGGATGAGGTTTGTCCAATGTGGGTCTGTAGGAGGGTCGCTAGGTGTTTGGCTAATTCATATGTTGGGGAGCCGATGGCACTTACAACGGGCCTGAGTGGGATTGAGTCCTTGTGGATTTTGGAAAGTGCTGGCCTCTTCCTCATAGGAGATTTTAAAACAGAGATTATGTGGCCATTAGTCAGGGCTGTCCCAACTGTGGATTTCATGAGGTTGGGTCCAATAACCCTTGGTGCCCATTCCAGCCCTGCAGTTCTATTATTCTTAAGCAAGTACACCTAGTAGCACATTTGCTTGGAAGCACCCACCCTCCCTGATTTAAATAAAGCTTATTCCTAAGTATACCTGGAGATAGACAGCAGTTTATAAATATTTGAAAGAAGCAACATTCTCCAAGGTGTACAAGCATTTATTTTGTCTATTGTCACCTCTAGTCAAACATGTTTTGAAGGTTTTTGAAACAACTCAGCAAAGAAGTAAAAGGCATTAGTATGCAGTACAAGTAACCCTTCTGCTATCAAACCACCTCCAACTCTCTGGAAAAGAAAAACTATCATTTATTTCCAGCATCAGTGTGCCTAGGTTATTCCAGTACAAATGACTCAGGTAGAACAACTGAGAAGGGATGAGATGGCGTTTCTTACAAGGCAGAATCTTAGCCATCAGAACTCCCAACCATAGATAATTATTTGAAATCCAACATTTGTTAATGTTCCCATTTAAAAAATGGAATTGGAACAGCTGCTGTCACAAGTTGCTTCGTCTTTACTGGTCAACAATTCCAGTACAATGAGCCAAAACCTACTTATTTCCATTTCTATACTGCCCCATTAGTATTGCCACTCTGTGAGTAGTTCACAATATAGAGGAAAAATTAATTAAAACATTGTATAATAATAGAAAAATGCAGTAAACCTTGTTGCTAACTGAAAACTATCTTTAAATAAAAATACACAAATTAAAACACATTTGAAAACCTCAGGATCACATTTACAATTGATAAAAGACAGCTTCATATTATTTGGTCTTAATTAGCTTCCTACAAACAGAGAAGGATGGTTCCATGAAGTGTCTTCCAGAGGGAAGATCAAGCAAGCTGGACGCCTTGTGTTGGCTCATTTTGGCCTCCTTTGTTGTCAACATTCTTAACCTCAAGGACTGAAAGGAAGATGTGGGGCACATAGCTATTTTATGGGAGAGACATTCCACCAGATATTGAAGTCCTAATCTGTTAAAGGTTTTATAGGTGATGACCAGCATGAAAATTGGCATGGAAACTAACAGGAAGCCAGTGAAGGTGTGCCAAAACTGGGCATATGTGTTTATATCTGCTGGTACCTGTAATCAGTTTGGCCACTACATTTTGAACCTGCTGAAATTTCCATACTGAATTCAAGGGCAGCTGTATGTAGAGAGTGTTACAACAGATTTTTTTAGTAGACTATTCCATGCACTGGATTATGGAGAAAGCCGGAGAGTTCCAGAAAAACATCTACTTCTGCTTCATTGGCTACGCAAAATCCTTTGACTGTGTGGACCACAGCAAAGTAAGGCAAGGAGTACGACAAGGCTGTATATTGTCTCCCTGCTTATTTAACTTATATGTAGAATACTAGTACATCATGCGAAAGGCTGGACCAGAGGAATCCCAAACTGGCATTAAGATTGCTGGAAGAAATATCAACCTCAGATATACAGATTATACCACTCTGATGGCAAAAAGCGAGGAGGAATTAAAGAACCCTCTTAATGAGGGTGAAAGAGGAGAGCGCCAAAAATGGTCTGAAGCTCAACATAAAAAAAACCAAGATCACGGCCACTGGCCCCATCACCTCCTGGCAAATAGAAGGGGAAGATAAGGAGGCAGTGACAGATTTTACTTTCTTAGGCTCCATGATCACTGCAGATGGTGACAGCAGTCACGAAATTAAAAGACGCCTGCTTATGGGGAGGAAAGCGATGACAAACCTATACAGTATCTTAAAAAGCAGATACATCATCTTGCCGTTGAAGGTCCACATAGTCATACTGGTTTTTCCAATAGCGATGTATGGAAGTGAGAACTGGACCATAAAGAAGGCTGACCGCTGAATAATTGATGCCTTTGAACTGTGGTGCTGGAGGAGATTCTTGAGAGTCCCCTGGACTGCAAGGAGAACAAAACTATCAATTCTAAAAGAAATCAACCCTGAGTGCTCACTGGAAGGACAGATCCTGAAGTTGAGGCTTCAATACTTTGGCCATCTCATGAGAAGAGAAGACTCCCTGGAAAAGACCCTGATGTTGGGAAAGTGTGAAGGCAAGAGGAGAAGGGGACGACAGAGGACAAGATGGTTGGACAGTGTCACTTTAGCTACCAACATGAATTTGGCCCAGCTCCGGGAGGCAGTGGAAGACAGGAGGGCCTGGTGTGCTCTGGTCCATGGGGTCACGAAGAGTCTGACATGACTTAACAACTAAACAACAAAATTCCAAAATGCATTGTCCTCTCTATGGTGTAAAGAATGGTTATATACCTCACTACAAAGTGTAAAGCCCAACTGCCACTACTTATTTCTTGGGAAATAGTTTATAATGCTGAGGAGAGAACTTGAACAACTTCCTAGTGCAATTGGATTAACCCCCACTGTTCTCTGAGTCCCCCTAGACCCCAGGAGGGATAAAGGGATCCAGTTGGTACATGATGTTTTCTAAAGTGGAATAATGAAAACCTGCACAGATTCCACTCTAGTTTTAAGGGGATTAAAAGGGGCTTTAGAGGTATTTATAACTAAGACCTCTCCTAGCAGTAACAATAGAAGAAATGCCTTCTTTTCCAAAGGCAAAAAGGAACAACAAAATCAGTTACAGAAACAACAGAACCTCATTTATACATAATGTAACAGTTTACCATATATAAGGCTAGCAGAAATTGTAGTAGTGTTCATTGCACCTAATAATATTCTAAACCTCATTTTGCTATTCATGTGCATGTACATGTACACACATCCATGTGTGGACACACCCACAGATGTGTCCATGTGCACATTTTTCTTCAACTGTGAAAATGGGATGCTAGAAGATGCTGACCTCCTAAAGCTACTGAGTAAGTTACTATATCTATACATTATTAGGCACAAACACATTCTGAGGTAATGCACCATGGAGCTCATCTCTATATCTAGAAAGTTCAATGTGAGCAAAAGGCATATTTATGCACATGTGTGTGTGGCTCCTCCCCCAATGAGAGAAGGATTACAAGGCTCTCCTTACTATCTAGCATCCTATTTCATCTCATATTTATGGCACTCAGTTTATTTTTTAAAAAATGGATAACTTTTCTCAAATCACACAACAGATATTAAGACTGCAGATTCAATCTACAGCTGAAACAGCAAAAATTAATCCTACTTTAAATATGTATGTTTGACACTTGAGTTTGTGATCTAAAGAGGAAAAGTATGTTGTTACTCAGCTAAGTTTGTCTCTATATAAACTTAACTCTGAAAAGGATTGATAAATGTTTTGCGGTTTGGTGTCACCAGTATGCAGCCAAGACCCAATTCTATCTCTCCTTTCCATCTAAATCTGTTTTGGCTCTAGATCTGTGTCTGGTGTTAGTAATGGACTGGATGTGGGTGAATAAACTGAAACTCAATCCACACAAGACAGAAATGCTCCTGGTCAGTCAAAAGGCAGATCAGGGAATAGTGATGCATCCTGTGCTGGACAGAGTTGAACTCCCTCTGAAGACACAAGTACACAGCTTGGGGGGGGGGGGCTTCTTGATTAGTTTCTGAGCCTGGATTTTGGCAGCTGCCCCCAGACTATGGAATGCCCTCCCGACTGAGATTCGTCTGGTGCCAATGCTGATGACATTTCGGCGCCAGGTCAAAACCTTCCTGTTCCAGAAGGCTTTTAATTGAAATAATATTAGCTGTGGGCCCAATGGCAATTTTTATATATACAGTATATTAATTGTATTTTAATTGTTCTGAATTTTTATTGTATTTTAAATGTTGTAAGCCACCCAGAGACCTTTGGGTAGTGTGGGTGGCATATAAATAAATAAATAAATAAATAAATAAATAAATAAATAAATAAATAAATAAATAAATAAATAAATTTGGTATGGACATGGGAGAAGGTCTTCTCTGAATGCTCCCAGACTCAGGCATTCCCTTCCACAGGAAGGCCAGGTCGGCCGCATCTCTGCAGTTCCTCTGCAAGCCCGCAAAGATCTTTCTCTTCAGGCAAGCTTTCCCCAAGTGACTAGCTGCCTCAGTGGGTTTTTTTAAATGGATGGTTGTCCCTTCTTGCTTTGAATGTGTCTTTAGTGTTTTGCTTTTGTTTACCATCTTTTAATGTGGTATGTGTTTGATCTCTTTAGTATTTGTATACTTAGTCTTTTTAGCTTTAAATATTGTCTTTTAATGATATAAGCTGCCTTGGGTCCTTTTTAAGGAGAAAGGTGGAGTGAAAATATTTTAAATAAATAAGTCAGAATTGACTTGATGACACATGAGGATGAGGATTTTTGTTTTATTGTGCTCCATTTCCTGGCTCCTGCTTAGCTGACATCTCTAAACCGTGGAGCAAAAATATCTGGGTTTGCACTTCAGACTCCTACAGTGAATGCAGCAGGCAAGGGCGAGTGTCTCTCTCTCTCTCCAAGAGGAATATCCTTTGATAGTGTTCCTAATTCTATTTCTGCTCAGTGATATAGTGAAATTCACCCAGAAGTATTATGAGCTTGAGTGCCTTTATTTGTTTAACAGTTCACATTTTCATTAAGCTGTTGCCATTCGGCAGCCAGTAATTTTATTTGTATGATAGCCGTATTCATCTCGTGCCTACAGGTGCCAGTGCCGCTCCCTCTTCTCCTCCTCAGTGGAAAGAGAGTGTGCTGGCAAAGGCAGAAGCAATGAAAATGAGAGACAGTACACGCTGGGTACAATCTATCTGTAGGTACGTAAGACAGACTCCCATCAATATTAGGCAAGCTTGCAGCTGGAGGCACTGCCTTATGCGTGGATTTACATTGTGTTATGAGGGGGGAAGTAATTCAACTGTAAAAGCCAGACGTTCCCTCTGAGCCAGGCTTAGTGTGAGGCCATTGCTGAAATTTTTGCTCAGCTCCAGAGACCTGAAAATTGAGCTACTTAGGCATATAAATATCCTGCTTACATCTGAGCTGTCTCAAATGTATAAGAATTTCAGGAAAACTGGAAAAGGAAAGCAAATCAGGTGGCTCCTGCTTGTTACATGCCAAGATCCTGACTGATGGGCCCTGGGAGAGCAGAGCCAGCCAAGGACAGGAACGCGGCAGACTGACGCTGTCAGGACTGTGATGTGAGCAAGATGACAAACTGGGTTACCGCTAAGATTAAACTCGCTCTATTTATGAAGAGACGCACAAACTACACTTCTGAACAAATGTTTCTCTGGAAAGATTTTGACATTTAGGGCTGCTTTTTATGGAGATGGGAAAGCTATAGCAAGTCACACCAAATGTCTGGAGATACATACATGATGTTACAGAGAAATTACAATGCAGTGATCTGTCTCTAGAAGAAATCCTGTGAACTCTGGAGCCATTTCTAGAATTCCTTTCACTGATCGTTTCTCAGAGACTAGCATGGATGCTGAAATTACTGCTCTGTTTGAATGTACTTTCAGAAAATATCTTGATTCACAAATGCCCAATATACGTATCTTTTAAAAGGAGTGGGGGTGGGGGAACAAGGCACAGTCATTCCTTTCATCTTTGAAATAAGATGGGAGTTTTCTAAAGAAGCACAATACGCAAGGGGGGGAGGTGTGTGAGCAGCAGTACAATGACTGGGTATGTCTTTGTCTTTGCATCAGATATCAAAATGCAAACCATGATTATAATAGCCAATGGAAGGATTGCACAACCTACCACAGGAGTAGGCAAAGTGCACCCCCAGGCTGCAGGAGGCCTCCATTGTGCATTTGTGCACTCCTCACAACCAACCCAACTCTCACAACTTAAAAACACCCTGTAATTGTTTTGGCCTGTTTCTCCTCTGGGAGAAGCATTTTTCTGTTCATGGACCTTGTGGGGAGGTCTAAGACTCTCCACCCCACCTCCTTACCAATAGTTTTTCTGGCCCAGTGGGGCTTTAGTTTTACTCCCAAGTTGTAAGATCTTGATCACTGTTGAGTGAGCACAAGAAAAGGACCGTCTAATTCTTAGATAGAGCAAAGTACAGCACTGTTGGAATACAAGCTCAACAATGGACAAGTACACATCCACTGAATGTGTTGGCTTGAACTTTCCAATATGCATTTAAAATGAAAACTAACAATTGGCAGAAGCTTCTATAATTTGGAAAGATGGGGAGAAATATTACTAGAATATTATCACAAGCCTTATCCATGCACTGAACCAACAGGCATGCACCCCTTTGTATATAGGAGTAAAATTACTTTTGCATTGGCATTGAACCACAAACTCCTTATAAATACCAGAAATACAAAAATAATCATGGAAGCTGTTAGGGACATGCAGATTTGGGTAAACGGCTAAGCACAGATAGGAGAAAGCACTACCAAATACATGTACATAGTAATGCAACCATTTTTCAGTCTTTCAATTTTGTCGGAAGGCCTGGGGACTCTAAATGCCTTTCCAGTATCAAAGCCTTTATTTTACTTGCTAGCATCATGTCCTTTATTTTGGAGTGTATAGTCTTCTCAGACTCTTTAGATAAGTAATTATGCTACCCATCACTCTTAGACATCTTCCCTGTGGTCTTGATTCAAACCTCTAATTACAAAGGCACAGTGGCAGAAACAGGAAGCCATTCATCGGGTGGCAGTCTCTCAGAAAGAAAACCAGAGGTAAGTTGCCTACCTTGAACAGTTTAAAATATACAAAGCAATTATAATTTAAAAAAAAAACAAAACAACCCAACACAAGCATTTTTAATAAACAGGCCACATTTGGATATGGCTGGGACAAAACTGTTCTTCCTCTGTTTTTTGACAAATGGCACGGGTTGTTTTATGTAATTCACTTCACTCTGCAGCAAGTGTCTGTGTGCGATAGATACCAGCACCGTGGCTTGGGTGTCCAGTTATCTGTCAGAAAAGTATTGTCTGTTGGCAAGAAAATCAGACTGAAGTGAGAGCCTCAGAGGCAGAGTGAAGGCTGGGAGACAAGGAAGTCGTCAGCTGGGAATATATCAGTGCTACTGATGAAAAGTCTCTACCAAGAAATACAGCTTCACAGACAGTTTCACAGCCATTCTTTCCTCAGTCTTGATGCTTGTGAAGTACTGCTTACTTAGAGTGGGTAGTATTTCTCACTATTTTTTCTGTGAAGTATTTAACTACTTAAAATTATTGATATGCATCTCTCTTGAGCAGCATGTGAACTATTATAGCTCTGTAGCATAATCCCATGTTCCTGTTATGTGCCTAAGTACTAACATTGCACCTGAATACCCTACTCATTGTAGGTCATTCTTATCCTCTTTCTCAGTTAAATGAAAATTGGATGAAAAATATCCTTGCAACTGTGATTCCTTCCTGTGATTCTTGCATTTACACAGTAGAATGGTCTTCTAGGAGAGGACAATAAAGAAGCAGCTCCCATCCTACTCCAGATCTATGTGATACACAGTTCTGTCACAAAATAACTCAAATACAACCAACGCCCTACATCTCATATTAAATCAGAGATGGTAGCAGGTCTACCTCAAAAGGTTACTCCATGTGTAACACATATATTGTATGTCCGACCTTGACAGATCTTGGTTTTGCACCTTCTGGACTGATCAGATGGAAACCAGTACAGAAATGCAAAGCCTGGAACATGACTTTAGAAAAGTACTGTAATTTGCTCCATTCCTCGTGAAAGGAAACTTCTCCTGTTCCATTAGTTAGCCAACAATACCCTAGCTGTTATACTGTTAGTGCTACTGGGCAGTTACATGGAAATAGTTGAATTATCTACCTTAGCACATAAAACATGGGTCCCATTCTGCTCACTGGAGTGCAGGACCCTGTCTCCCACTGCACTCTTCCTTCTCAGCACAGGTAGTTGTGGGGGGGGGGCACATTTTTGCCCCTGGGATCCTCCATGGACCAGACAGACAAAAATGCCCCAAAGTGCAAAATAAACAGGGGGAGTGGCTGGAAATCCACTTTTAATTTTTAATTTTGTTTTGGTTGGTAGACAGAGCAGGGCTTTGTGGCCTCTTTAAAATGGTTATCACCACTCCTGGTTTCTTTCAAGAGCTGTGGCTCCCCTTTTTTGCCAAACGAAAAGAATACAAGAGGAAGAAGTCCAGGAGGCCATATGTGGCTCTGGAAACACACTTTCTCACCTTTGTACTAGAAAGTGATGTGAGACATTGTTTCCTTATAAGTCACAAAAAATAATTTGTTACAGGCAAAATTGTTACATGTAACCACGGACTTCTGATTTCTGCAGAAGAGTAGTGTTACATTGCTAAAACTTTATTTTTATTTATATACATTTTTAATATGCCAGCTTTCTCCCCCTAGGAGGTTCATAGTAAACGCCATCAGAAACACCATAAAATATAATATTAAAAACAATTAAACAAAGGGCAACTGTTTAAAATGTTTTTTCAGGCTGGAGAAGAAACACCCCTATTAAAACAAAGTTACAACGTAAATGGAACATCTCTCAAATCAAATGCTACAACTGATCATCCTTGTCCATATCACTGGATCACAACTTAGGTTTAAAAGGAGTGCTTAAAGACTATTAGCACCATAATGAATAGTCCTAACATGATGTGAAATAGTAAAGAATGTAGTCAAGAAAGAAATGTGATTGGTACTATGAAGTGCAGAATTGTGACAACTTTATTAAAAACAGGGACTAAAACCAGAAAGAGAGAGAGAGGGAGAGACAGAGGGAGTGACAGACAGACTGCGACAGTACAATGGCAAACTTGCATTCAGCAAAGCAAGGTATGAGAGATCTCAACCTCTGCAGTTTAATCTTGAGCTCTGTAGTCGAGTTGTTCCTAGTTCTTATCACAAGCCTGATAAGATCTGCCTATTTCATTTCTGTCCTTGGCTACATGCTTCAGGATGAAGATTTTACTTCCAGGAAGATAGTGGGACTGTCAAAACAAATGCTAAGATTAAATGAAGAAAAATTAGAAATGCAATCTCCATCTGGAGAGTGTGTCAGATATGAAATGCAAGCAATTTAAGACTGAGAACAATTTGGAGTTTCTCAAAGACCTCAAAGGCTCCCTTTTGGCCTATGGCCCCCGCCAGGTGGGAAATAGAAGGTTATTCCTACAGTAGTTTGGATTTCATTACTTTTTTCAGTCTTGCTCACATTTTAAATCTGCTTTTGAAACACTCACTTATCTTTTAGAACAAAGAAAGCAGAAATGTATACTATAAAAAAAATTCAGAGTCCCGGTAGATAAAGTAATGGCAGAAGAACTGGTCTCAACAAGAAACAAATCCAGTAGTCTGAATCTGGGACAGAATTATTAGATGACTTTTCCTCCTGCATCTGTAGGCCTAGACACCTACATTAACTTATATAACTACTGCCTTCATCAAGGAGAGCAGGCACTTGGAAATATCTGTTTCTTTTGAAAAGACTAATGATAGTGCTAGCTATACTCCCAAAGTTAAATGAGACAAAATGTTCAGAAGTGTATGTGTTTCTGTTCGCTGCTATTAAAAGTGGCACCATGTGTGTGAATGGAAACTTCCACGGGCCGTGTTTTCTATTCATTCCAGTGACATGACATGGGAAATGTTAACTCCCACGCTAAAGAACAAAGAAAGCATGTGGCTTCAAAATACCTATTGTTTTGAAAGATCTAATTTTGTGTTAATTCAGGAGTTCATTAATCATTAAATGAGGCAAAAATTACCCTTGTTAACTGAGGCAAACCCCCCTCCCCCATCGTTTAGTAGGTTTCTGTCTGTAGAAGCCTTGGCTGCTTCTTGTATTTGCATCTGGTCTTCGGATCACATCACCACAACTGATTATGTTATACAATCTGGTTATGTTGACAAATGATTATGCTATATTGGAAGGCTCTTCAAAATGTGTCATGCACATACATTTTTCTATATAAAGCAAAGGGTGCTGCCTATATACCATCCCATAAGACTTAAAGCACTCTCTGGGTGGTTCACAATTTAATTATACAGCCTACAACACTGCACCCCGCAGGGAGCTGGGTACTCAATTTATTGACCTCAGAAGGAAGGAAGGAAGGCTGAATCAACCCTGAGTCAGCTGCCTGAGCCTTTGGGGATCAAACTTGAGTTGTGAGCAGAATCTTGGCTGCAGTACTGCAGTTTAATCATTGCGCAACAAGGCTCCCTGTCTATCTACATATTTGCTAGAAAATTACCTGTGTGTCAGTATAAGCAAGCTTACACAGAAAGTAAAATGGGTTTGATCCCTGCCCTTTTTTCCCCACAGCCAACAGAAAACCGAATATGTCAGAGCCAGCAAGGTGCAGCAGCTGTAGCACTCAAATAAATTCAACCCTTCCTTTTTCTTTCCTGAGCAATGTACTCATACACCGCTCTCTGTCCAGTAAAATAGAAATAAACATGATATAAGGCACATAAAATGATCTGCACATCAGTCGTATCAGAATGTTTAAGAGGTGTCTAACTATTTCCAGCTGATCTCTAGGCAGGTACCAAAAGCCACGGTGGGAAAGGAAGAGAAGTATGCCTTGGTGGCTGGCTTTATAGCACAACCAGATGCTCCATTCTCCAAATGGGCTTCGGGAGGCAGTTTCACGAATGGCCTTGAATGGATTCCTCTTTTGTTTTCAAATCTTGAATGCTAAAGGTGTTCCTAACAAGGGCTCACAGCAGGAGCCCTTGAATTACAGCAGTCAAGGCTGGCAGAATTGAAATAAGCCAGCCTTTGCTTTTTCATTGGCCTGCAAAAAACAAGCAATCAAAACACCATCACTCTCCCTGAAAACCAACCCACCCAGTACAAAGAGGACAAGGCGGCGATTTGATTTGCAGAAAGCTTTTTCATTTGTCCCACTCCACTTACCATGGCATTGGTCCAGACAACTTGCTCCCCCTTTCATGAGAGCAGCGGTGGCCATTTCTCTAAAGCTGCCCATCATTTCCTTACCAAGCAAAAAAAGAAAAAAAAATAGAAAAAGGATAAGGGGGGAAAAAAGGATCACTACAGACACAGCTCAGCCACACTGAGATTTCACTCTCTCAGTGTGTGCTGTAAATGCCCCTATAATGTTGGCTTTTTAAATCTTGTGTTATTATTACCCGCCGCTGCCATTCAGTTTGCAGAGAATAAAACACCAGGGCTTTCAAGGCCCACACAATAACACTGTGCATTTGCCAGTGATTGGGCAAACAATGTTACCATGTTTCAGCTGCACTGGAAGCCTTTATGTTGCGGGTGTCTGGCTGTGTAGGTCCGTGTGTATATGCAATATGGGTAGGTGAGTAATAGCACCTATGAATGTTGCAGTTATTTTAGGAATGATCTGTAGAAACATACCAGAATGCTGAATTTATTTTAGGATTGATCTGTAGAAACGTATCTACAGTGCAAATGTTCTCTGATGGAATAGTCACAAGTATTGCTCTGGGTGAGCACAGGCACATATGCATGCTCATGTATTATGACTCATGGTTGTACCTCTCCAGAAACATCTTAAGGGAAAGAGTACCCTCTCAGTCTACACATCTAACGGTCAGTCGGCTGGTGTATTGAACAGTAGTCCACCTGTTGGAGAATTCACAGACAAATGTATGGGCATGACATTCCCAGAGGATAAGACAAAGAAGAAAGAGGATGACTCTTGTCTCTGTGAGGCCAGGCTCATTGTGGATAATAGTACCATACCTGTTTTGAAACTTCAAAACCACAGCATGGAGAAGTTACTTTTTTCAGGAATAAAACTCAGAATCCCCCTGCCAGCAGCTCTAGTCCTCAAAAGCAATTTTCCAAGCTCTGCCTCACAACCTGATGCAGACAGAAAGAAATGCACTGCTCTAGTAGATCCTCATTCAGTTGATATCCTATTGACTCTTGCTATATGGCCTTGCTGGGGAACCTTGGGAGGTATAGAGAGTACCAGTTTGGTAAAGGCTGGTCTAGTATGTACACACACAACAATTTTAAAACCTATTTTGTGCTCTGGAGTTGAAAAAAATGCTGAAAACTTTACATAAGTATGTAATTATAGAGCTGGAAAGGATTCAGAAAATCATCTAGTTCTGCCTACCAGTGTAATATTAATCAGACCAAAATCTTGTTGCTTAGTGTAGTAAATCGCACTAGAGTAGTAAATCATACTAGAGTAAATCGCACTGAATCAATGAGGCTTTGGCAAATCAATTCTGCCATACGTCCCATTGATTCAAATAGGCCTACTCTAATTATGGGACGTGGTGGCACTACAGGTGAAACCGCAGAAGCCTCTGTGCTGCAAAGTCAGAAGACCAGCAGTCATAAGATCGAATCCACGCGATGGAGTGAGCTCCCGTCACTTGTCCCAGCTCCTGCCAACCTAGCAGTTCGAAAGTGTGTAAAAATGCAAGTAGATAAATAGGTACCACTACGGTGGGAAGGTAATGGTGTTCCGTGTCTAGTTGTGCTGGCCACGTGACCATGGAAACTGTCTATGGACAAACGGTGGCTCAATGGCTTGGAAACGGGGATGAGCACCACCCCCTAGAGCCTGGGCTAAATGTCAAGGATACCTAATTACAGCTCTAAAGTAAGTTGCCATTAGAGTAGGTCTTTTCGAATCAGTGGTACTTACAGAAGAAGATCACTCACCAAATAAATCCCAACTGATTCAATGGGCCTACCCTAGTGTAATTTACTACCCTAAGAAACAGGATTTTGGCTATAGTTTCCCAAATTACATGGCAAAGATGTATTCTAGCAGCACGTCCACAGGAAAAGTAAACAAAAATGGCATATTAGTTTTCTTGATGACTCAGATATATTCCCAGAGCAAAATACTCTTAATCAATCAGCATTCCTTAATGCTGACCACTTACAAAGAGCTCTTTAACTAATTTTACAAAACACAAACAAATGCATCCTCTCAATTCTCTTGTGAGTTGCTGAGGCCCAGATATGGATATAACATGACAGGCTAGATATTTATGTACCACTTTAGTAATCAAAAACAAGCCAAAGGTGAACTGATTTTCCCACTATCAAACAGTAAATCAGAGATCTAGTAAGTGCTATTTCTTGTCCTCCTATATCCTAACTTCAGCGTCAACCATAATGATTATTCTTTCTTTTTCAATTATCTGTCCTTCCTTCCTTTCTTGGATTTATATACTGTACTCTGGTTCCAAAGTCCCTTCTGCTACCAATACATATCACACAGAATCTCTTTCTTGCTGTAATGTTCAAAGCTCTATGATGAAAGCTTCTACCATGTCAATTAGTTAACAAACAGATGTGGCATCATGCATCTACCTCTCATTAGCAGCCACACTTTCTAAGTACCCTGAGACTTCTTTCTCTCAGCAACCCACCAGTATAACGGGTTTGTCCATCAATTTATTATGTGCCTTATGTCTCACACTCCTTTCCAGACAATGCTCTATCGGGGATTTAAAAAAAATGTTAAAAACAACTGTGTAGATTATGTTATTCAGAGAAGCAATTCAGAGAAGCTATAGGCTATGCCGTGCAGGGACACCCAAGATGGACCGGTCATAATGGAGAGTTCTGACTAAACTCAATCCACCTGGAGCAGGAACTGGTAAGCCACTCCATTATCTTTGCCAAGAAAACTCCATGGAAGGAAACAAAAGGCTAAAATATATAACACTGGAAGATGAGCCCCTCAGGTCGGAAGGGATCCGACATGCTACTGAGGAAGAGCGGAAGTGGTTGGCCAAAGCCGAAAGGACTCTCAGCTGTGGACATGTGTGGAAGTGAAAGGAAAGTCTGATGCTGCAAAGAAAATACTGCATAGGAACTTGGAATGTAAGATCTATGAACTTTTTTGAACTGTGAACTTTTTTGAACTGTGAACTTTTTTGGTAAGCTGGATGTGCTCAAACAGGAGACGGCAAGAATAAATATTGACATTCTAGGTGTCAGTGAACTAAAAGGGATGGTAATGGGTGAATTCAATTCAGACAATTAGCATAGGCATCCTTCAGTCTCGAGAGACTATGGTAACATGCTCTGAATCGAGGAGTGTCCTCTCCAGAGCATGAAGCCTGGGTAAGGTAATATGGAGGATAGGCTGTTACCCAAGCAGCAGATCCCCCCTCTCCACATTGCTGAAGTGGTCCAATGGAAAGGCAAGAGCCAATACAACTGGTTCCAGCAATGTCGCAGGAGTTGGCAGAACGACAATTAGACAACTATCTTATCTACTATTGTGGGCAAGAATCCAATAGAAGAAATGGAGTAGCCCTCATAGTCAACAAAAGAGTGGGAAAAGCTGTACTGGGATACAATCTCAAAAATGACAGAATGACATCACAGTAATCCAAGTTTATGCACCAATCACCAATGCTGAAGACGCTGAAATTGACCAATTCTATGAAGACTTACAACACCTTCTAGAACTGACACCGAAGAAAGATGTTCTTCTCATTATAGGGGACTGGAATGCTAAAGTAGGGAGTCAAGAGATGAAAGGAACAACAGGAAAGTTTGGCCTTGGAGTTCAAAATGAAGCAGGGCAAAGGCTAATAAGGTTTTGTACAGAGAACAAGCTAGTCATCACAAATACTCTTTTCCAACAACACAAGAAGCGACTCTACACATGGACATCACCAGATGGGCAATACCAAAATCAAACTGATTATATTTTCTGCAGCCAAAGATGGAGAAGCTCTATACAGCCAGCAAAAACAAGACCTGGAGCTGATTGTGGCTCTGATCATCAGCTTCTCATAGCAAAATTCAAGGTTAAACTGAAGAGAGTAGGAAAAACCACTGGGCTAGTCAGGTATAATCTAAACCAAATCCCTTATGAATACACAGTGGAAGTGAAGAACAGATTTAAGGAACTAGATTTGATGGACAGAGTGCCTGAAGAATTTTGTATAGAGGCTCGTAACATTGTACAGGAGGCAGCAACAAAAACCATCCCAAAGAAGAGGAAAGGCAAGAAAGCAAAGTGGCTGTCCAACGAGGCCTTACAAATAGCAGAGAAGAGAAGGGAACAAAATGCAAGGGAGATAGGGAAAGTTACAGACAAATGAATGCAGACTTCCAAAGAATAGCAAGGAGGGACAAGAGGGCTTTCTTAAACAGTGCAAAGAAATAGAGGAAAAGAATAGAAAGGGAAAAATATGTCCTGGTAAAGCAGCTTTCCATGTAACCCATGAAAGCTGTAACTGGAAACAAGCACTATAAAACAGGACTGCTGGTCATTTGAACTGTATCAGACACATGGCAAAACCAGGCATCATCTTCCTCCTCTTGCTTTAGTGCAAATAGCAGCACCAGCCAAGACAAAAACTTGCCACTTTGCATCCACCCAAGGAATGTCTGGGTGGCTTTGTATTTTATCAGATCTCTCTGCTGTAAAGGACAGGAAGAAAAGAACAATCTTAATGGTTGTAAAAAAGGTCTAACATTTCTTACACTCCTTAGGTGTGAATAATTGCTAAGTGGCAGACTGGATCTGTCTTGGGAAGCTGATGAGAGAGAAGTTCGTGTTAGCTAGAATGCTGACAGTTCTTAGGAGAGGGCCATGTGTGTTTATTAAGAAATAAGGAGGTGCCAGAGGTCATATGAGTCATCAGGGATTGGAGCTGTATTCACATCTGCATTCTGATGAGAAGTAAAATGTGGCTTTATGCCAAGTTGCTTGTCTTCTGGAAGATTCTGGTGGAGGTCCCTAGGGATTAGCTAAGGGGTATCATACTAGCAAGGGGTAAAAGAAATGGTTAAACTCCAGAACTGTTGGGGACTATGTACCTTGAGATTTTAGCATGCCATTAGGCTGGTGAGAACTTTGTTGTGTGAGCTCAGGAACCTGGCTATGTCTATTCTCAGGTCCTTAGAGTTTAAGATCACTGGAGTGTGGGAAGGTTTTAGACTTTACACAATCATGGTAGTCCTCCTCCAGATTGCTGAGAGTTGAAAAGCTGCTTTAGGATCAGGGTTTTTACCTTGAGAAGGAGAAGAAGAAGAAGAGACTAAAGCCTCCAAAACCTCACAATGATGCCAAAAGACAGTAATTTCTCTGACGGCATGAACAGGACAAAAGCAGAAGCATTCCAATCCTGGTAACCCTAATCAATGGCAGGTATGTGGATGTGATGCCAGTAGCAGCAGCAGGCGACATAAGCTTCAGATAAAACCAGAGTGGTGGTGCATGTAGCCCATGGTCACTCTGGTCTAGTAGTCACCTGTGCAGGGCCGATGGCAGTGAACAATTGCCAAGGGCCAAGTGGGGGCTCTCTGTCACCTTCAAAGAAAATCAATGTGAATACCACTTTCTACCAGAGGTCCACAGGACCAGAAGTCCGCTGCCCCATAGTATTTTCATTCAGAGATGGATAAAAGGAGAAGACTGAAGTTAAACAACTTGTTCAAGGTCGCTAGGCAAGCATGTAGTAGAGCCAGGAATCTCTAAACAGCCCGATAACTCTCTCCCCTTGAAACACAGGCATACAAGTTTAAACTGCTTACCCAGGTGTGCAAGCCTGCTGAATTCCATACTGCTTCAAGGCGCAGCAATTATTCTCACTGCTGGCTCATTTGTGCTAAAAGGTATAAAACCCAAAAGCCTTCATAGTGCAAATGCTCTCAACAAGATGCAAATAGGGACAGGGATTTCACATCTGGGTTAAGTCACCACCTTCCACACACCCCATGTTGTCTGTTGGCTTCCAAATTACCCAGAATCCATTGACAATTTTAGTCTCTTTCCCCAAGAGGCAGAGATTAAGTAGGAATTGCTATGCAGAAATGCTGTCTCGTCTGTGTGCCTGCGCGCTTGCAAGAGGAGCCTTACGACAGCCTCCTCCCCCATCTGTTTAAGAACCAAGGTGGTTTTGAAAGTGGCTTTTACTGAAAGCACGGCTGGGGAAGGGGGAGAGCTGGGGAGGATGTGGCCGAGGAAAGGATGGGAAAAAAGAAATATATCATGCATGTAGGTATGCAAGGCAGGAAGCTTATCTAGAATGGCTTTCAAATCCATACCGCAAACTATGCTGTGTTTTTTTTAATCAACCTAATTTTGTGCTTGGAGAATGGAAACATGCACCTTAGGTCCATGCACTAATGCAAATGAGAATTTCAGGGAAGGGAGAAAATGCACACACATACAAATGCACGAGCTAGTATGTAAATATTAATTTAACAATCTACTTGATAATGCTTCGGCTGATTCTATAAATAGCTGCTTTATTAAAAAGGTGACGCTCAAGGCAGCTAAACCTGATTCCCATTTCCCACAGTTCCCTGTGCCATCATACTTCCATTGTCTCTGGAGACACAGTCTCTCACTGCATGCTGTTTGTCCCCCTCCCAGCACCTGCAATTTCAAGAGCTCATACCTACAGTACAATACATATTTATAGAGACCTTTGCAAGATAAAAATCCTGATATGCTATGCAGACAATGGCTCAGAAAGCTCAATTAAAGAACATATACAGAAGAGAAGGGAAAAAACAAGACAGCCACATAATCTAGTTTTAAAATACTACTAGGAAGGGGCTGTATGTTTGATGCTAATTTGTTGTTGTTATGTGCCATTAAGTCACCTCCGACTTATCGTGAACCTATGAATGAGAGATGTCCAAAATGTTCTGTTCTGAACAGCCCTGCTCAGCTCTTGTAAATTCAAGCCTGTGGTTCCTTTAGGTAATCAATCCATTTTGCATTTGGTTTTCCTCTTTTTCTGCTGCCTTCAACCTTTCCCAGCATCATTGTCCTTTCCAGAAAATCTTGTCTTCTCATGACATGTTGAAAGTAGGACAGCCTCAGTCTCAACATTTTTGCCTCCAGAGATAATTCAGGGTTGATTTGCTCTAGGACCCACTTGTTCATCTTTCTGGCAGTCCAAGGTATCCACAAAGATTTCCTCCAATACCACATTTCAAGTGAATCAAATTTTCTCCTGTCAGATTTCTTTATTGTCCCGCTTTCATACCCATACATAGTGATTGGTAATATAATAGTGTGGATGGTCATGGTCTTGATCTCCAGTGACACATCCTTACACTTGATTATCTTTTCCAATTCCTCCATTGCTGCCTTTACAAGTCTCAGACTTCTGATTCTTTTGGCTTCAGAGTCTGTTTGGCTTGAAACAAATATACAAAATCTTTAACAATTTCAGTTTCTCCATTGTCAATGTTAAAGTTGTGCAGTTCTATACTCATGATGTACGTCTTCTTAAAGTTCAACTGCAGTCCTGCTTTGGCAGTTCCTTCTTTCACTTTCACTAAAAGTAATTTCAAGTCAATGTTGCTTTCTGCCAGTAAGATGGTGCCATGTGCATATTTTCAATTATTGATGTTTCTTCTACCGATTTTCACTAATTCTTCATCTGAATCTAGTCTGGCTTTCTGTATGAGATGGTCTGCATACAGATCGAACAGATATGTGGATAAAATGTACCCCCGCGTTTGACATCTTTGTCTATAGAAAACCAAATGTATCTCCATATTATTCTGTCTTAATGGTAGCTTCTTGTTCACAATACCGGTTATGCCTTTTTTTAGGACAACCAAATGCTGAGGCACACCCATTTCTTTCGGAACAACCAATAGCTTCTCGTGATGTATACAGTCAAAGGCTTTCTTGTAGTATATGAAGCATAAACTGATCTTCTTCTGAAATTCTTTGCTACGCTCCACTAGCCAGCAGATATGCAGTCAATAATGCATCTGGGATACATTTGCAAATTGGGTAAGGTACAACTAACTTGAAATCAAGAGGAACTAGGTTCCAAAATAACAGGAATTGAGGTTAGGCAAAGTAATCAGAAGTATGTTCACAGGGCCACATTATTCATCCTAGTCAAGTCTCAGGGCCAAGTCCCTTGTGTTGATGACTGAATTCAGTCATCAATTGATGAATGCAGTCATCAACACAAGGATCCAGTCACTTCTGATTTTTTTTAAATCAAAGATTTAAAATGGCACCCCAGTCTCTTATTCTAATGTGGTAAAAAAAAAAAAGTACAACTGCATTGGACAAAAAAATGGTTTCATAGTTCAACAGGATCCCTAGCATGTGGAACTGAACATTAGATGACAGAGATGTTGCAGTTAAATGGAGCCTCAACTGAATTAATCACTCACTGGATGTGGTGGCACAACAAAAGAGGAGAGTCTGTCCAAGAGGTGAAGCAGATCAGAGTTGATGCCAGTTAGGATCATTGGAGTGCAATATAAAAGAAGCCACTGAAAAGATAGACAGAAATCAGGGAAGGCAAACTCATCAGATATGCAACTTTGACAGGGTCCAACAGACAGCAGAGTATTAACAGAAGAAACACAGAGAGCCAGGACATAAGAATTAAAAACTACCTGTGAATCAGAGATGCATGAAGAACTGATTAGTGGGAATTACTTCTGGGAAGCAGGGATAACACAGCATATGAAAATTCCAAGACAATTTCTCTGCTCTACTATGATGTTCTATCAATGCACCTCATGGAAAACAGGGACCATGTAACTTGTAGAGACAGAATGCGCTGGTTCCAGAAATCTGCTTGCATTGATGTAGGGTGAGAATGAGATTGAAAATGAAGGCAAATGGCCTCCGTTATGTTCCATCTGTCCTTTATTTTTGTAAACCAGTCAGTCTGATATGCAACATTATATTTTAAAGGAAGAAGTATTACCCATTCAATTACTCCACACTATAAATAATCCAGTTGATGCATTAATTGGTTCAGATACGTCATTAACAATATGTAACTATTTTCTTGCAAATCATTAAAAGTTTCTGGGATGTTACTTGTTCTGGCAAGAATTTTGAAAAATAATTAGAAGTAAAAGGTAATAGCAGGAAGCTACACAATACTTGCATCCACCAGGTAAATTACTTAAATTGACTGTACCTGGTGGTTTAACTAAATTCTAATCCCAACTCTGTTAGAGACAGGCCATGTTCCTGGACATTCTTTACTCCTCAAGCTAAAAAGAAATTCTTTGAGTTTCAAAAGGCGGGGGGGGGGGGCAGATTGCGAATTTGAGATATTGATAACAACACATAAGTTTGAAACTATCCACAATGATTTATTATTGAAAGCTTGCTGTTTGTTTGTTTGTTTTATAGTCTTAATGGTCAGTTAAAGGTATCACCTGTTCCTGTATTTACAATAATAAGTGGTACTGTGAACACAAAATAACTATTTGTTTATAGCTTTCAAAATCAAGAAAGTAAGCTGAAATGGAAAAACAAAAAGTGCTTACAATATTGGATTCTCAAAACACAGAAAGCACAGGCGATAGAATAAAAAATGGTTCAGACAATAAAATTTGTTGAACAAGTAGCAACCGAAGAACTGCAATTTCCAAAAAGAGTAGCAGTGTGAGTCTGTCTCAGGGTAGCAGGACCTCTAACTCCACAGAACTCTTCACTGGAATTACAGTGGGACTTTAAACACTACCCAGACTCCAATAATGTGGCTATCAGGCTCTCACCGACATAATATTGTGTGATGCACTATGTAAAGAGAAGCAAAACTTGAACAGCAGAACAGGCAAACCAGTATCTGCAAATGACCTTGCTTGCATCTTGTATTATTTATGCAATGGGAACTGGAGTTTTGCCGAGCAAAATGAAAACGAAAAGCAGCATAGTGAGAAATTCTATCTCCTTGACCAGGCTTCCTGTCCCTTTGAGAGGAGGTCTCGAGGGCCTGTATTGTGTGTTGGGCTCGCGAGACAGGTTAGGGATTCTGTTGGTGTACCGCCCACCCTGCTGCGTACCAACAGTCTCCCTGCCTGAGCTGACAGAGGTAGTCTCGGACCTGATGTTGAGGACTCCCAGGCTGTTGGTGCTGGGGGACTTCAACATCCATGCCGAGGCTGCCTTGACTGGGGCGGCTCAGGACTTCATGGCCACCATGACAACCATGGGGCTGTCTCAATGTGTCATCGGTCCGACGCATGAGAAGGGCCACACCTTGGACCTGGTTTTCTCAACGGGACTGGAAGATGGTGGTTTGGATGTGGAGGGGCTGGTCGTGACCCCATTGTCATGGTCAGACCACTTCCTGGTCAAGTTCAGTCTATTAGCGTCTTCTTCCCTCTGCAAGGGTGGGGGATCTATTAAGATGATCCGCCCTCGGAGACTAATGGATCCAGATGGATTCCTGAATGCTCTGGGGGATTATCCGTCTGATATGGTCGGCGCTCCTGTCGAAGCTCAGGTCACCCTATGGAATAGGGAGATGACCCGGGCGGTTGACACGATTGCGCCTAAGCGTCCTCTCCCTGCTCGCCGAGCCCAGACAGCTCCCTGGTATACTTCTGAACTGCGGGCGATGAAGCGAGAGGGGAGACGGCTGGAGCGCAGGTGGAGGAAATCCCGCTGGGAGTCCGATCGAACACGACTTAGAGCCCATTATCGGGCCTATTTCGTGGCAATACGGCTGGCGAAACGGCAATATTTCTCCAGCCGTATTGCTTCCTCAGAATGTCGTCCAGCAGAGCTGTTTCGGGTGGTCCGGGATCTTCTTCAACCGGGAAATCCGGTGGAGGTCCCGGACTGCTCATCAGCTCGCTGTGATGAGTTTGCCATACATTTTGACGGAAAAATCGCTCAGATTCGCAGTGGGTTGGACTCCACAGTTACTGCAGAATCAGAGGATGTGTCCAGTGCGCCGTGCTTAGGTCCAGTATTAATGGATGAGTTTCAATTGTTGAGACCTGATGATGTGGACAGGGTGCTTGGATCTGTCCGTTCTACCACCACTCCGCTCGACCCTTGCCCATCCTGGCTAATTGGAAGATCAGCCAGGGGGGTTCGCACCTGGGTCCAGGAGGCCGTGAATGCCTCTCTGAGAGAGGGAGTGGTCCCTACCGCCTTGAAAGAGGCGGTGATTCGACCACTCCTTAAAAAGCCTAACCTGGACCCAAGGCTGGTGGTCAACTACCGACCAGTGGCGAACCTCCCTTATTTGGGCAAGGTGTTGGAGCGGGTTGTGGCCGGGCAACTCCAGGCGCTGCTGGATGAAACGGATTTTCTGGATCCATTTCAATCGGGTTTCAGGCCGGGTTTTGGTACAGAGACTGCCTTGGTCGCCCTGTACGATGACCTTTGCCGGGAGAGAGACAGGGGGAGTGTGACCCTGTTGATACTCCTGGACCTCTCAGCGGCTTTCGACACCATCGACCATGGTGTCCTTCTGGATAGGCTGGCTGGGTTGGGAGTTGGGGGCACTGTTTTACAGTGGTTCCGCTCCTTCCTGGCTGACCGTGTCCAGAGGGTGGTGCTGGGGGACAGTTGCTCTGCCCCATGGCATTTATGTCATGGGGTTCCTCAGGGCTCAATACTGTCCCCCATGCTGTTCAACATCTACATGAAACCGCTGGGAGAGGTCATCAGGAGGTTTGGGCTGAGGAGTCAGCAATATGCTGACGATACTCAGCTCTACCTCTCGTTTTCCACCAATCCAGGTGAGGCAGTTTCTGTGCTGAACTCGTGTCTGGACCTGATAATGGACTGGATGAGGGTTAATAAATTGAAACTCAATCCAGACAAGACGGAAGTGCTGTTAGTGGGTGCTTCGCCGGACAGGCTGGAGGGCCATTTCCCTGCCCTGAATGGGGTTACACTCCCCCTAAGGGACAGGGTCCGCAGCTTGGGGGTGCTCCTGGACCCCAGTCTAACACTGGAAGCCCAGGTGGACTCGGTGGCCAGGGGCGCCTTCCTTCAGCTGCGGAAATTATACCAGCTACGGCCCTACCTGGACGAGCGGAGTCTCATGACAGTCACACATGCACTGGTAACATCCCGCATAGATTACTGCAATGCGCTTTACGTGGGGCTGCCTTTGAAGACGGTCCGGCGATTGCAACTGGTCCAGAATCGAGCTGCGCGGCTGGTGAGTGGTGCAGCTGCCACGGAACATATCAAGCCGATTCTGTATAAGTTACATTGGCTACCAGTTGCTGCCCGGGCCCAATTCAAAGTGCTTGTTTTGACATATAAAGCCCTAAACGGCTTGGGCCCTGGATACCTGAAGGACCGCCTCCTTCCATATGAACCTACCCGGCAGTTAAGATCTAGCCAGGGGGCCCTTTTGAAAGAGCCGTCCCTTAAGGAGGTAAGAGGGACGGCTTGTAGACAAAGGGCCTTTTCGGCAGCTGCCCCCAGACTATGGAATGCCCTCCCGACTGAGATTCGTCTGGCGCCGACGCTGATGACATTTCGGCGCCAGGTCAAAACCTTCCTGTTCCAGAAGGCTTTTAACTGAAATAATATTAGCTGTGGGTCTGATGGCAATTTTAATTGTATTTTAATTGTATTTTAATTATTTTATCTTTTGCTGTATTGAATTTTAATTATTGTAAGCCGCCCAGAGACCTCTGGGTAGTTTGGGCGGCATATAAATTGAATAAATAAATAAATAAATAAATAAATAAATAAATTCAGAGGATTTTAAGGGGCAAGGGAATCCTGTATAGTTTTTTTTTATCACATTAAACTAAAACAGACTGATTATTCTCAATAGCAAACACAAGCAAAACCAGAAAGTTGTTACATTTACTGTGCTATTTATTCCAATAAAAACTTTCATAAAGGAAAACAATAACTGACTTCTGACACAGCAAAGAAACCTCCACAGGAACTCAATACTTAAGGACAATGGAGGTGACAAAAAAGCTATAAATAGAATGTTTTTTGCTAAAAGAGTGCAGTAACACTACCACTATAACCATGTTAATACAGAAGTCCCAATCTGTTCAGTGGGGCTTATTCTTAGGTAGGTATCCACAAATGGCACCCAGTGTAATGGGTAAAGTGAAACACTAGGACTCGAGAAGTATGAGTTTGAATCCGTGCTCAGCTATAGAAACTCTCTCTCTCTCTCTCTCTCTCTCTGTGTGGTAAAATGACTTCTTATGTATCTCACTTACCTTGAAAACCTTATTAGGGTAGCAGTAACACATAACATGACAAGGTACACACGGGGCTACTGCCTTCCACAAAGGGCACAGCCATGCTGAAAAACTGTGCAAATTCCAACTAAAACACTTTCAGAATAGTTCTTTCCAATGCATTGCATATTTGAAGACTCCTTTCTTCCACCTTATTTTCACTGTTTCCATTCATTGTTTATTTTAATTGTGCTCATTTTGCTATAATTCAAGTAGTGTCAAACTTAGATGGTAACTCTAGAAAGTTATAAGAAGTTTGCATTTCCAACATTTCCTGAATGAAGTTAGACTAGCTCTTGTAATAGTTCCCTTTAAGTTTCATCCTGGTCAGCCATTGACTTCTTTCTAGGCTGCAGACTCTGCTGTGTGAGATGGCATAAAGCCAAGATAGGCAGAGACAAGGCTGAAATCCTTCAGTACTTGTATAGAAAGATGAAAATACCTGATAGGCTCTCTTCTCTCAATGAATTTGCCGACTTTTGTCAATGGAAAAACCAATTAAACTTGATAAAGACACATTCTCTGCCGATTTTCCTTACCGTCCACCACTCTGTGCTAAAATAATGGATAGTATTCTGCCTGTGGGTGAATTTTTCTAAGATCTGTCAGTTCTGACAGTATTTTGGCACCTGAATAACTCAAGATTTATGCCAAGGGTCTAGGAACACACCATTTCTCTGTAGATGATGGGTACATTTTTCAGCAGGGCTTCCCTAATTAAAGAAATAGAGAGAGATAGGGATCAGATTGATAGGTTTTGCAGTCAGATATTTCACGCTCAATTTGATGAAATATAAATCACTCATGGAGTGTCTCTTAACACATAAGTAAAAGAAAAGCCACACTGTGAAGAGAAGAGGGTACAGAAAAATAGCAGAGGGGTCCAAACAGCCTGTCACAGCAACTTGTTTCTAACCTTTATCTTTGGAAAGCTCTGGGCAAGAGATGCTCAGGCAGCATGTTGGCTGTGATAGCTAAAATGAAGGCAGCAGCAAGAAATAGTAGGCTGTAGATAATTTGGCTCAAGAAGCCTACACTGGCCTGATTTGTATGATGCAACCTAGAAGAATGCTCAGGGAAATGCAAGAGATGGTGAACTTTTAGAACTTTCAGACAAATTCATGTACATTTAGGTTATTTTTAAGTCCCCTGGGTAAATAGGTAATATACTGATGAACCACAAAAATTGTACTCAGAAAACAGGAAGACCTAATTGTTCGATGGATTGACTCGATAAAGGAAGCCATGGCCCTTAGTTAGAAAGACTTGAGCAGGGCTATTAGCAGTAGAACCTCTTGGAAGTAATTTCTTTTGTTGTTCTTGCTATGTTCTGTCAAGTCACCTCTGACCCATGGCGAAACCATTAATGAGGACTTTACAAAATGTCCTATCACCAACAGCCCCACTTAGCTCCTGCAAACTGAAAGCCATAGTCTCCTTCCCTGAGTTAATCCATTTCATACTTAGACTTCCCCTTTTCCTGCTGCCCTCAGTTTTTCCTACCATTATTTCCTACCAGGTAGTCTTGTCTTCTCATGATGTGCCCAAAATATGCTAGCCTCAGTTTTGTCATTTTTGCTTCAAGAGAAAATTCATGTTTGATTTCACGTGAGACTCACTTGTTTTGTCTTTCTGGCAGTCTATGATATGTGCAAAGCTCTCCTCCAGCACAATATTCCAAATGAACAGATTATTCTCCCATCTACTTTCTTTACTGTCCAGCTTTCATATCAATGCATAATAATTGGGAATACAATTGTGTGGAAGATCTTGGCCTTGGCCTCCAGTGACATACTCTTTCATTTGAGAGTATTTTCTAGTTCCTTCTTAGCTGCTCTCCCAAGTCTCAGTCTTCTGGTTTTCTTAGCTGTAGTGTCTATTTGGATTGGTAATTGAACCAAGGTATACAATAATGGTTGGGTGCTATCGAGTTCATTCTGACTTATGGTGATTCTTTTCAGAGGTTTCTAGGTAGAGTACTCAGAAGCTGTTTATCATTCCTTTCTTCTGGGGGCATCCTGGGACTGTGCAATTTGCCCAAGGCTACACAGACTGGCTCTTCTAGGATGCACATTAGGGAACTGAACTCCCAACCTCTGGCTTGGCAGCGAGATACCAAACTCACTGAGCTATTCAGCTAGCTAAGATATACAAAATATGCAACAATTGCAATTTCTTTGTTGTCAATATTAAACATATTTAGCTCTTCTGTAGAATTTTATCTTATTAATATTCCACTGCAGCCTAGCTTTGGTACTTTTTTCTTTTATTTTCATCAGAGATCCTTACAAATCATTGATGGTTTCTGCTAATAATACAGTAATGCTAATAATCTGCACATCTTAAAATTACTGATGTTTCTTTTAGTAGTTTTCATTCATACTTTATCTGACCTCAATCTGTCTTCTTGTATGATATGTTCTACATACAGATTGGATTGGGAGATAAAGGACACCTTTATCTGAAACCTTTTGCTAAGGGAAAGCATTCTGTTTCCTCTTTCTTTTTGGAATCCAGACTGAACATCAGGGGGTTCTGAGTCTATACAGTATAGAAGTTTTTGTTGCAGCACCAATCAGTCTGCTTACATGGGAAATTACTGTAATACAATTGTCCTGTAAGTGCTGCACTGTCAAGAGTTGAGTGATACAACATAAATGGAAACCAGCTTCACCTTTCTATATCCATCATGGAGGTGCAACTAAGAGCATCAAAGCCACTCTGCTGAGAGATCAAACTGCCAAAGTGTTCCTAAGTTCCAAAAATCTTAGCATTGCCCAGTGAAGCACTGGTTACCATGGCTGGAGCTTTGGGGAATCTTTTAAAGCAGAGAAAATGATGGTCATTCTCTTTTACACAACAGGGATTCCAATTTATTTGGGCCTTACAGTGAAGTATAATTAGCATAATAGCTAATTTAACCTGTGGGCAGATGTATACATTAGCCCTGTTTGTCACTAATTAGTTACTTTTTTAATTGCACTGGAAAGCTAGGTCAAGACCTGTCCTAAATGCTGACAGTTATGTAGGCAGTAATACAACATGAGCTGCAAACTAGGGTAAAAGTGAGTACCAAGATCACAAATGCTATTTCAGTCCCACAAAAACAAGGAGAAATTAATTTAGTTAAGCAGTAGATTTTTTATTTAAAATATTTGTAAGCTACTTACATCCTACACTAGGGGTTGATAACCATAACATGCATGTAACACCTCATTTGAACAGCTATATCAAGTTCATAAAATCAAATGATTAAGCAGAATGTTATAGCCCAAGGGCCAGCTTTGAAAAGGTGTGCTTTGCATTTCTTTTTTAAAGATTAAACAGGATTTGCTCTTATGCAGGTCTACAGGGAATGTGTTCTGAAGTTCTGAAGCCACTTCAGATGAAGTCCCGCTTCAATTCACAAGCAATCAATGAGACAAAGGATTCAAAGAAGTGTTCACTAGTTCTCTCATTTTTGGTTTAACATTCTGATCTTCTTTATGGCTATGTCAACTTCCACTTGTCGGTAAGGGATGGAGAAGGCATTCCCTGCCCTTTCTAGTAAAGGTAAAGGTTCCCCTTGACAATTTTTGTCCAGTCGTGTTCGACTCTAGGGGGTGGTGCTCATCCCTGTTTCCAAGCCATAGAGCCAGCGTTTTGTCCGGACAATCTTCCGTGGTCACATGGCCAATGCGACTTAGACACGGAACGCTGTTACCTTCCCACCGAGGTGGTCCCTATTTATCTACTTGCATTTGCATGCTTTCGAACCGCTAGGTTGGCGGGAGCTGGGACAGGCGACGGGAACTCATTCTGTCACGTGGATTCGATCTTACGACTGCTGGTCTTCTGACCCTGCAGCACAGGCTTCTGCGGTTTAGCCCGCAGCGCCACCACGTCTCACGCGCCCTTTCTAGTAGGTAGCAGCTAACTGACTGATCCTTCTCTGAAAGATCATGGAATCCATGGGGTGGGGGTGGGGAAGTTTTCCAAATCTGACAACTGCCCTGCCAGTGATTTGGCTGAACTGCAGAACAGGGACACCTCCGTTGCCACAGAAATTTGCAAGAGTATAATATGATTATTAGGTCATTACAGTTCCCCTGTGTACAGATGAGGCACATAATATTCTCATGCGGGGCACTTACATGATCTAAAGCTGTTGCTACTGCTAAAGTCAGCACATCATTTGCAGTGGTTGCTGGAGGGCTTATCCTTATAAAATCACAACCATCTACCCCTTGTAGCATCTCAACAACTTACCCCTGGATCTCAGGCTTTGGGATGCCACTAACCTAGCAACTATAGATATCTTCAAATATCTAAAAGGGTGACACTCAGAAGGGAACAAAAATATTTGCTATTCCCAAGGAGAGGATTAAATAATTGGCTTAAACTATGGCAGATTAGATTACATCTCAACTTTAAGAGATACTTCTTAATGGTAGAGGCACTTGGACAACTGAATCAATTTCTTGAAGGGTTGTGAGCTCTTTCTTTTTGAAGGTTTTCAAGCAGAGGTTTGACAGCCATCTCTATGGGATGTTGCAGTTCCAGATTTCCTGCACTAAGCAAGGAGTCAGAGTAGATGGACTATGCATATGTATGGTACGGGAAACATAAGGAACACTCACAGTTTGGAGAACACATTATTAGGAAGGCCTTAGGGATGGTATGGCAAAAATTCCAAGCACAAACCTATGAGAAAATCCCATTGTGGGTGGCACCTATAGAAGCATTTACATTAAAAGCCTTGAACCAGAAAGGAATGCTGACCACATATGAAAATCTGTTAACTAAAGAGCAATGTAGGAGGTTTGTCCCAAGAAGATTTTACCAGCTCAAACAGAGCAGGAATGAGACTGAGGCTAGGAGGAGAGGTTTTGTCCTGCTTGAAGGCCCGAGGGGCCATAAACAAAAGAGAAAAAGGGGAATCGTTGATTGGCGGGGGGAAACGCGACAGAACACAAGAAGTGACTCAAAATCAGCAAGTTCTGTCAAATAACCGTTAAAGTAAGATAAAGTAAATAATAAAACAAGAGAAAAAAGGTAGCTAGCTGGCTAAGTACTTAACGGTTGATAGCTCTGCTCTCCCTACGTCCTACAGGAACGGCGGAAAAATAGGAACTGAAAGGAAGATGGAGGAGGCCGGTCTTATATACCCCGCGGGAGTGGGAGCTAATTGATTCTTTTTTCTTAAGCTCTAGAATCTTCTGGACGTTCCTGCGCAGGCGCAGGATAACCCATTTGTGTGCATTCACAGAGACCACTACGAAGAACCTGAAATGGCATTACTGAATGTCATATCAGGAATTAATGATAATAAATTGAAGCATTGTCTTATGTATATACTCACAGCAGCCAGACTACTCTGGGCCCCAAAATGGAAAACCAAAGAGGTTCCAAAGAGAGAAGAGTTGTTAAAGAAGTTATGGGATACAGCAGAACTGGACACTCTATCAGAAGCACTATGGGAACAACCAAGATACTATGTAAAACAAAGCTGGGAACTAATATACAGTGGTGCCTCGCTTAACAAGCGCCCCGTTTAACGAAGAATCCGCATAGCGATTTGTTTTTTGAGATCGCTTACCGATTTTCACATAGCGATGTTTTAAAAAACAGCTGATCGGCGGTTCCAAAATGGCTGATGGAAAAAATGGCCGTCCGCAGTGTTTTCGCGCCCTTTTCTCGCATACCGGGCAGTGAAAATGGCAGCCGCATAACGGTGAGTTTTTTGCCCATAGGAACGCATTAAATGTGTTTTAATGTGTTCCTATGGGCTTTTTTGCCCCGCATAGCGACGAATCCACATAGTGACGAATTTTTCGGAATGGATTATCGTCGCTATGCAGGGCACCACTGTATTCTTGAGCCCAGAAGAAGACAGGAGTTTAGGGCAAAGTTTATGATGTATGTATATCTACTCAGTATATACTGGAAATGAAATTGGGAGAGCAGAAGGGTTAACGAGGCTGGAGTCTCTGACTCCAAAGAGGGGAGGGGTTAATTCAATTTGAGGGGTTAGTTCGTTTTTTTTTCTTTTTCCCATGTTTTCTTCTTTTTTTGTGAAAATAAAATAAAATAAAGAATGTAATGGAAAAAAAGAGTAGATGGACTATAAGCCCTTCTATGATTTCGCATTTAGCCTTCCCCACTGGCAATGGTGCGGCTAAAAAATATTGTAAATAAATAAATAAAATAGTGGCACAAATTAGCCCCTATCCTCTTCATCACTGCTTTCTACATGTAGAGAGTAATAGGTTTTCAAGGGAGGTGTGTGTGTGTGTGTGTGTGTGTGTGTGTGTGTGTGTGTGTGTGAGAGAGAGAGAGAGAGAGAGAGAGAGAGAGAGAGACCTATGAACAAAGTCCCCTGAAAAATCAGCATTGTTGCTCATGCACAGGTGTAACGCCTACATGCAATCAGAGACATTTTCCTCCTAGACTTGCTATTTTTCAATTCTAGAAGGCAATAATAGAGAGCGGAGGGTCGACTTGCTCTTCTCCAAGTAAGGAAACCTTATCCAAGTTTAGGAACAGCTGAATAGGACTATTCTCTGCACTCACTCCCTTCCAAGCAGCACCAAACAAAAGTTACAATTGCAGGTTCAACCTCTGAAAACTGGAATGGTTAGCAGAGCACACTTCCCTTTTGAAAAACAACAACAGCACTGAGACTTAACTGTTCCAAAGGAATTAAAAACTTAGGGTTTATTAGAGAAATACACTAAAACAGAAAATAAAATAGGAATCCTCTTTCCAGCCAACTAAGGTGGGAATGCATAACTCACGATTGTCCCTTCACCCCTCAAGAAGAAAGGCAAGATGTCTCATCTGTCTTTCCCACAGAGAATTCAGAAAGAAATGTGAGAAGCAAGGAAGTAACATCAGGATATCTAAGAGTATCAGTCTAGGTAGAAGGACAGTGAGCACAGACCAGAGCAAGTGATGGATAGTCTAGAAAACCTGAGGAGGACCTTTTCTTTCTATCTACTCTTCTCCACTCATCTTCTTCTGTGTAAGATCAGTTGCATACAGTTTGCTCCTACAAATCCATTTTAATTATTGAAAAGAGCAATGACTGGCTCAGGACTAAGCTGCAGAATGTCTCCATTTTCTTGCCATAACAAGTAGCAGTAATTAAGTAACTTTCAGTTGTCCTGAAACCCTCTTGCAAATCTGAAAGGGGTCCTAATGACTAGTTTACACACCTTTGCCTATCTTGTCTCACATATGTGGCAGCCAGAATTATATTGTTTAGTAACTCCAGTGTAAATGCAATGGTGCAAATTGGGGCAGCAAATGGCAACTTGTTAACTAGTGGCAATTTGCTGCTTCAGTTTAGGATGTTAAACAAACATCTGTATATCTAACCAACAGGATTCTGGCCAATCTCTCTATGTATGCCACACAGAGACCCTTTTCAGGTCATATTTGTGGCATACAGACCAATTCAGCACGGCTGTTTTTCACAACAAAAAGGAGTGTCAACATTTCTGGATTAAGTGGGAGGAATCCATATGACACCATTTTTCAATGCTAGCTTTGCTCTTGTTCTTAGCTTGGAGAGCAGCGCTATGGCAAAAGAGCTGGAGAACTGTCTTTTTCCATCTGGCTTGCAGCTACTCCCATTGTCTTTGGAGCTTGGGAAGAAGCCACACTGCAGCAATTATGCTGCAAATGTAGTGTAGAAATAGGAGATAAACACATAGATGTCCAGGTAAACATGATAAGTAACATGGCTTGGATATTAATAAAGAAAAACTGTATTGAATTTGGATGTCATCTGCCCAACACACATTTTTGGTAATTGTCACTTCTAGAGTTACCAAACTCAAAGTGTAGGCATGTTTGGGAGGTATTTTTCTTGGAATAGCTTTTTCTTCTTCCACGCATCCAATTTCCTTCAATTTCATTAAGAGGAATCTAAACTTGTAAGTTATTTATCTGATCCAAATATTTTGGATCCAAGAAAACCGGATATTGGTATGTGCGCTCTCTCTCTCTCTCTCTCTCTCTCTCTCTCTCACACACACACACACACACACACACACACACACACACAAACACACACACACACACACATCCATCTGTTAGGCTAAGATCAGAATTCTCAGCACCATCATCTGTCTTCAGAGACAGGCCACCCAACAATTTCAGAGGCAGAATGAGACAGAGAGGCATTCACTGCATAATACTCCAGGGGAAAGGGATAAAAAAAAACCAGTCTCAAGAGCTATAAAAATGAAATGGAACAATTATAATGCCGACCAATGGGGATTCGAAACAGCACTAAGCTTTCAGGCACGGAGAGGTTAAAACAATTATTTGAACAGCTGGGAAAATTAAAATGGTAAAATAATAGCTACCCTTCAAAACGCTACAGATGCAAAGAGGCTCTTCAATGAATAACTGATAAAGGGGAAAAACATTTTATAGGAAAACTATTTCATGCATGAAGGTCATACAAGTAACAGCTTTTCTGATGTACCTGGACTTTCACACTTTCTAGAGGCGTTGTAGATTCTACATGATATGCAGGATCAGGAAAGGTTAAGAATACAACTTTAGGTCAATCGCAGAAACCCTACAGTGCCAAAGTCTATAGAGTTGGAATACTCTAGTTGGGGTAGGAAACTAGGGAGGATGGAATCCCTAAGTTACTAGGTGCTGATACATCCTTCTGCCACTACAGTAATGCTGAATTCTAGTGGCAGAGCAGCCACAGGAAAACGAGGTGGATGTCTTCTTTTCAGTGGAATTGTGTTTTCTTTTAAGTGCAAATCAACAGGAAACTAAGGTGGATGCTGCTTATACACCTTGCTTCAACAGGAAAGAGCTGTTTTGTTGCCCTGTGCCACTAAAATATGGCACTGTTGTGCCTTGTTTTTAAAGAACAACTGCTCATACATAAGCTGCATTAAACAATGAAAACAGAACGGATGCATCTCTAAGGGAAAAATTTATCTGAACAGAACTATGCCAGTAGCAGACGTGAACCATCTGGCATATGAAATTGGCCCTACAAACTCTGCAAAACCAATCCTCTTGCTTGTATGGACTTTGTTTTAGATTACCGTCATTCCTAAGTATATAAAAAGCACTGAGGGTGTTTCCCAGGATTTCCAAAACAAGTACAGTATTCCTTTTTCTGCCTGGAGATTTCAGAACCTTTTACATGCAAAATCTGCTGAAATGGCAGCACAGCCTGCTAGAGGGCCAGAAGATGGAAGAATGGGAAGAATAAAAAGGGACGGAAATGTCAAAGGAGACGGGGGGGGGCTTTGGGGAGGGAAGCTGGAAGAGGCAGAGGAGTGGGAGAAACAGCCAGTGGAGTGACTGGATAAGCAGTTTTGGGCTGTAGCTAATGCTGCTGAGCCTAGACATATTCCTTAGGTATAGCAAAAGTCCAGTAATAGTGTGTCAAGACTTGGGATGTAGAGATGGCCCCGAGACAAGTCAGTCTTCCAGGCTGAAAGCAAAGAGACTCACAGAGACAGTAGGCTCCTTCAGCAGAAGTGTATTTACAGACTACAGTGGTCTAGACAGTTACCCCGCATGACAGTTTTTTCGCTAGACATTGACTTTTTGCTATCGCTATAGCGATTCGCAAAACAGTAACTCCTATGGGGGAATTTCACTGGACAATGTTTGGTCCCTGCTTCGCAAACCAATTTTCGCTAGACAGCGATTTTGACAGCTCCCTCCTTGCTCGCAAAACGGGTGTTTTCGGGACCTAAGCTTTGCAAGACAGCTATTTAAACAGCTGATCGGCGGTTTGCAAAGTGGTCTTCCTATGGCCAATCTTCGCTAGACAACAACGATTCTTCCCCAATGGAACGCATTAAACAGGTTTCAATGCATTCCAATGGGGAAATGCTTTTCACTAGACTATGATTTCGCTGAACAGTAATTTCAGTGGAACGGATTATCATCGTCTAGCGAGGCACCACTGTATGTACAATAGAACAATGTACATTAGTCAACAGACTCAATAATACACTTTCAGCAAAGGAACGGACAGCACTTCGTGCAACTACTCTCCAACACAACACTCCACACATCAGCATAATGTGCAGCACCTATAAAGTTTGAACAACCAATCACTGGGCACATCACCTGATGTCTTCTCCCAGACATTACCTCATGTCCGACACACATTTCATGCATTGCCCCATGGATTGAATCAATTTCATGTGCTAACACTTTGGCTACACACCTATTTTGAGATGGATGTCTGTTAGCAAACTTTGTTTCATGTACTACAGAGTAAATTCATATATCGTGGGTCATAATATCCTGACATAAGGTCCCTTAATGAACCATGGGTAAACTGCATTTGCTGAGAAGCGCAGAGGCTTGTCTTCCCTACCTTTAGCAAAGGTATGTTAAAAACAATAAATTACTTTGGTTCCTTCCTGAAGGAAGATAAAAGAGACATCCTGCAAACGAAAGTTCAAAGGAATACCTATTTATATTATTCCTTTTATGACCCTTTGTGTATTTTTTATATAGCTATGTACTATCTTTGGTTTTGAAGACTGCATTTACACACATTTTGCTGCTGGCAGTCAATACTGGTCAGTAATGAATAAAATACTCTCCCAAACCTTCACTGTGCCTCCTTACAAATTCTTAACAGAAAAGTTCTCCACAAGTGCAGTAGCAGCCTATCATTAAAGTCCCATAGCAGTTGGCACTCAGAGATACAGTATACTTTCATCCCTGTACAAGTAATCACTGACAGCCTTCTCCTCCATGAATCCTACCATCATTATTGCACAGGGCAAGGCCTCATGAGTTAAGGTTAGAAGACACGTGCCATCCTCATCATGGACTCCATTCATATTTTTAGTCTCAACTGTTTGCTCAGAAGGGACCTCAGAGCAAGGCAAGGCAGCCAACTGGCCATCTGTCCTAACGTGATGTATATGTAATCTCCATGGATGCTCCAACTCCTGTGCTTTTTTCTGAGGACTTCTATACTGGTGGTCTGCGGAGAGCTCTGTTCTTGCTGTTCAAAACTGAACACCATGCCAATAGTCACACATACACAAATAGCACCCCTCCTTTTTTTGTGAGAATGTATACGCCCTTAAGAAATATATCAAAGTCCACCCCTGCCAGGAAAGCATGAAAACGTTCTCCTTAATTGATCCCATATCCAAGAATATTTTCAAAAATAAAAACCAGACAGTTATGTGTTATCAACCACCATGTATATCAGTTACTTATCTGAAAATCTCAGGGCATGCAAGTTAAATAAACAGACTCGTTAAATTAAATGCCAATTGGGCAAATTGGTTTACTGCAAATTTCTTGTTTTACTCTATCCTGTTTGCATTTATCATGGCAAGGGACACAGGAGTATCCACCGCATTGAAATTAACTACAAGAAACCCTGTTCATAGCCCCACCACAATTTTCTAACATTTCACCTAGTATCACCCACATACTTTTCATGGCTACCTTCACTATCTTTGTGTATGAATAAAATATATACAATATAGTATTATAGTAATCTCTTCCCACAACCTCTCAGAAAGGGAAGCTGCTCATCATGCCTATTGAGAGCAGGTTGGTGGTTATCTCATAGTGAGTTTTGAGGGCTGTCGTAAAAGCACACAGGAAATGCATCCTGCTAGTACCTGTCTTGAACCCAACAGGAAGCACTAGAAATTATGCGTTAAAATCTTCTTTGTCATAAAGGCACCTACAGCTGATTTTAAAAGAGTCAAAACCTTTGAGTTCTCCCAAACTGCAATTTGGGCATTTACATTCACTTGAAATAAAATCATTTGTGTATTTTCATGTAATGCAGTAAGGGGTCTTTAATTTCATTGTAAACTGTTGCACACAACTGCCATGCACCACCATGGTTTCTTAACGTTTGCTCTGCCATAGTCTGGTCATCCAACCAAATACTTATGACAAAGCACCCACCTTTATACATACCTGCATTACTGACAGTGAGTCCATCAGAAACTAGTTGATTCTCCCTTTGTAGTTGTAGAGCCTATTAGAATGGTTTCCCCAGATCTGAGGGATCCTGGGTGCCAGTGAGGGTTTCTGGTCAGCATGGCCACTGCTATCAGGGCCATTACTCTTGATCTGGAATAGTGAGATTGGGTAATGACTGGATTGCTCCAAAGAGCCCTCTACCACGAGGGGTCACAGTGGTCCCCAACCTTGGGCCTCCAGATGTTCTTGGACTACAACTCCCAGAATCCTTCACCACCACCTCTGCTGGCCAGGATTTCTGGGAGATGAAGTCCAAGAACATCTAGAGGCCAAGAGTTGGGGAACACTGGCCTAGAAGATCCTTGGTTTTCTGATGCCCTGTGGTGAAGTAGATTAGATGACAAGTTAATTGCAAGTGTAAATCTTGTTATAAATATAGCAGAAAAACGGATAGAACCCATGACTGGCCCTACCATGTTGTTTAAACTTACTGCTATTTTCTGTAAGTGATCTCTAAAATTGTTGAAATCTCTTAATTTTCACTCCTCCTTCAAATGAATCTAGGCCAGATTTCCATATGACATATGTGGCATACAGACTGAATAGATAAGAAGAAACAATACACCTTGTCTGACACCTTTGCCTGTAAGAAACCATTCTGTTTCTATGTATTCTGTTTTGACTATTGTTTCTTATCTAATTTATCAGTCACACATCAGGATAAATTTTGAGCATACTCATTTCCTTTAGAGTAATCTATAGTCTTCCATAAACCTACACAGTAATCTATAAATGCACTACGATTTCTTATGCATTTCTTTAACATCCTCCAGTACCCAAGAAACATTTGCAATATGATTTCTAGTGTCTTTCCCTATTCTGAATCCAGCTTGAACATCAGGCATGTTTTGCTGTCTATATAGTAGAAGTTCACATCACGAAATCTTGAGCATCAATTTACTTGTCAGACCTAAACTGGAGGTGCTCTATATGATCTCCTTTACAAGCCAACCTAAAGGCAGACCTACAGGGCAAATCACAGAAGCCTGTATTTTGCTTATAGCTGACAAAGGTTTTCTAGGTGTGTTGTAACTGAAATTATTCCAGTAAAGGGTTAATACCAGCATGAATTCAGATAATAATTGACAAGCATTTCAAAATTCATCTGGGTATCTTAAGTACAAGCATTTTCTTTGTTGTAACTCTAGGCAACGTCCAAAGCTTGTACTTTTAACAAATCTTAATTCTACTTAGCTTCTAGGTTTCATAAGCATAACATGCAATCCAATAGTATTGAAAACATTTACTTTTAGAGATATCACAGGCAAAACTTATATTTACAGTTAGAAGGAACTGTAGGCATATAATCTAAATATAGAACTTAAGTTGCAGACAAGCACTTAAGTCTAAAATACAGGAGCATATTATATTTTAAGAGGGAAAATACTCTTTTGAGAGTAAAATGAACAATGAGAATGATTCAAATACATTCTAAAAATATAATAGCTACATAATAGCCAATTATTCTGGCCGATCTCCTAACCCTTGCCTGTTGTCACTAAAATTTAACCAGAATTAAGATTTAACCAGAATTAGGTGGTTCCAAGTTACGCTTCAGTAAGGGAAGGGAAATATCCTGAAGGATGTGGTGGTGTACACCGTCTGAAGGAGACCACTTGGGCATAAAGGTATTTGATAATGGGCACAATGATTTGACTGAGAAGGCAAAGTGACCAACCGAAGGAATATTTTGGTAATATAGATTATGTAAATCATGGATGGGCCAACTCCAGACTCCGGAGCTAATTTTCTGGCTCCAGGATTCATCAGAGGCCACACTTACCCATCAAAACTGGAAGGGGTAACAACATGTTCAGGGAAATAAGAAGGCTTCAAAGACTGTAAAGAAAAAAGTCCCTGATGTACCCCATATGATTCTCATTCTAATCTAGTTCCCTTTGAGCCCAGTTTTGGTTCTTGGCACAGCACTAAAATGATTTTGTTCAGTTTGATGACCTTTATCAAGAAAAGGAGGAGTGCTATTTAGTTAATAGTGGACACTATTTAGTTAGTGTTCAGTAACACTATCATAGTCTTTTACATCCTTGACTTCTTGGAGGAGCTTTATGGAATGGGAAAGTGTCTTACCATGGTTCCATGCCTATCCTCAAGAGCTGCTACCAGCTACTAGCACTGGGACTTCGGCTCAGTTCCATGGCATTTCTGCTGTGTGGTCCCAAAGTGTCCTATGTTGCTTCTCATGGTATTTAACATTTATACAAAACTACTTTAAGGAATCATCCAGAGATCTGGAGTGCAGTGTCCTAGATATGTGAGTGATGCTGCATATTTTAGCATCTTTGTCCTTTCCCTCTGAATCAAGAGAGTCTGTTGAAGCTCTCTACCTCTGCCTGGAGAAAGCAATGGGCTGGATAATCATCAATAAACAGACTGAATCCCAGTAATGTGAAGCTGCATTTTCTCTTAGTTTTCACATACTAATAAATGAACTTAGACAAATGACATTTTCCTAGCCTTGGCTCTACCACCAATCTGCAATATGTGAGATAGCAATACAGGGTTGTTCTAAGTATCATAGCCACATAAGGAATGTGAAGGGTTTTAAATACCGGAATGCATTATGGAAGTATCATTACTATTGGTAACAACAGAACAATATGTTTATTAATGCTAATAATATAACTTATGATCATTACTACCATAGCTTTTCTGCATACTCACTATATGAGGCACAGAGCAAATGCAAAACTGTGCTCTATGCTTTGCTGATTTGATTATGCATATTTAAATGGAGAGAGGCCTTGAGGTTCCTTCTCAGCCACTAAAATAACTGTCCTTTCTAAAATGCCAGCTCTGTCCCAGTTCAAGTATCCATGTAGTTACAACAATAAAAAGAAATTTGGGGGACACCCCCACACACAAATGGCAAGTGGGGGTGGGGAGACAGAAAGAGGACATAAGCAGATGAAGCCCAAAGGATAGTGGCACAGAGATAAGAACTGAGCATTGAGTCTGAAAAATAAATTAATATATTCACAGTGTAGAATACAAAAAATGTGATCCTGGAAAAATAAATTTCATTAAACCAGTGGCCCATCAAGTAAAATTGCACCACATGAAGAAAAGGCAATTACTATAATTATGATGTTTGAGTTATTAAGTACCATCAAACTCTGTCTTTAATACCTTTTGCCGTATCTATGGTATAGATACCGTATAACAAACTAGAGTTGGTATAACAAACGAGAGTTGTAAGTCATAAAGAATATTTGTTGAGATGACAATCTGTCCATCACTTTAGGAGCTCTTTGGAAGACTGTGATGGAAAGCAGACATGGGTTACTCCTCTTTAGTCTTACAAACTACTTTCCTTTCCTTTTGGGCAATCACATTTCCTTCTGTTGCAATTTATGTCATGCAAAAATTCATCATACTTTTGTTAAACTGGCAAGACACAGAATGACGAACTACTTCAGGATGCATTGCTTCTGTTTTTTCATGTTCAACTTCTGAACATGCCCTGTTTCAGAATTCTGCACGTTTCTATTTTATGTCGTAATGCAGTGCTTCATGTGTAAGTACTGTCATCTGTGCAAGGGTTCACCCTGTTCCTGACCAGGTCTTTATATGTAGTTCCAATTTGCTCCACTGTTTCCCCTAGATCCTTGCCTTCATCACACCATAGCTAAATAAGTTACTTACTTGTAACTCTGGTTCTTCAAGTGGATTCACAATTGAAGATCTCTGAATTCACACCAATGAATTTAATCTGCACCTGTGCAGAGGTCTCCAGAATATTTTAGAGCATCAGAATACGTTTGCCAAGGACAGCCCCCCAGTACACATGGTCCGCCCATTGTGGCTATTGCCTCAGTTCCCAAAAACTGCCCACCGCTACATCAAAGGTGAGACAGACGTGACAGACAGAGAGGAGGATGGGTGCAAAGTGTGAATTCACAGACGACCATTCGAAGAACCATAGTTACAGGTAACTAACCTCTCTTTCTTCTTTGTGGTCTCTGTGAATGCACACTAATGGGTGATTAACATGCTGACTACCAGAAGGGGGAGGTCACGGAGTAACAGGAAAGTACAGTGGTGCCTTGACTTACGAACTTAATCCATCCCAGAAGATGTTTGTAAGTCAAATCAGCATTTCCCATAGGAATGTACTGAAAACCAATTAATCTGTTCTGGCTGTTTTTTGTTCATATGTAGAGGTGCAGTTTGTAAGTCAAAACATTAGTTCCCATAGGAACTAATGCAAAACCGGTTAATCCATCCTCTATCACTAGGGTGAGAATTTGTTTTAACCTAAGATGACTTAGGTTAAAAAAAGGGCAGGAAAGGAGGGAGGGAGGGAGGGAGGGAGGGAATGAACACCTTTTAAACAGACCACCTTTAAAACCAAGCACCTTTAAACCAAACCAAGCACCTTTTAAACTAATTTTTACATTTTAAAATTACAATACCAGGAAGTACCAGGCAGTCCAAAGTCCATTTCCTGCTTCCCCCACGTTTTTTTGTTAGTAAGTAAAAGTTCTGTTTGCAAGTCAAAGCAAAATTTTGCGAACGGAGCTGTTCGTAAGTCAAAATATTTGTATGTCAGGGTGTTTGTAAGTAAAGGCACCACTGTACAGCTCTACTGAATGCTGCATCTCGCTTGGCCCTGACATCCAGGTGGTAGTGGGTGGCAAACGTGGAAGGCGTTGGCCATGTAGCAGCTTTACAAATGTCCGGGACTGGTACTCCATGAAGAAAAGTTGCGGAAGTAGCCAGAGATATGGTAGAATGAGCCTTAATGCCTGCAGGCAGAGGCTTTTTGGTGAGTTGGTATGCCAACTTTATAGTGGTAAAAATCCAGTGGGAGGCTGCTTCAGATGAAATATGAGAACCTCTACGAGGGAGGTCCGCACAAAAAGTCTCCAATTTGCGGTAGAGGAAGTTCTTGAGACATAAAACGTCAGGGCTTGTCTGACATCCAACGTGTGAAAGAAATGATTGAGGTCAGTCATAGGTGATGGGAAAAAGGTAGGTAAAATAATAGGTTGGGTACGATCAAAGTCCGATACAATTTTTGGAAGAAAGGAGACATCAGCGAAAAGGGTAACCTTATCTGGGTGGAATTGGAGAAATGGTGGGTCTACTCACAGAGCAGCTAGTTCAGAGGCTGTGCAAGCCAATGTAATGGCTACTAGGAAAATAGTTGTCAGGGAGAGGAAGCATCCTGATGTAGTAGCCAGCGGTTTAAAAGGAGAATGGGTAAGACACTGAAGAAGAGCAGGCAAAGACCACTGTGGAGGTGATGGAGGTGTGGAAGGGCGCATACTGGAGATGCCCTTAAGGAAGAGTTTCAATGTAGGGTGACGAAAGAGCAAAGCTGTAGAGGAATCTCGAGGTTGGTGTGCTATTATCACAGAAATTTAAACTTTGAGAGTAGAGAGGGAGGGTTATTTGTGAAAAAGATGACACAGGAATTTCAGGACTGCCTGAAGAGTAGTTGGATTGGTTGGAAGATGACGCTGGAGTGCAAATTTTGTGAAAACAGGCCATTTATAGGAATAGAGCTGTGTTGTAGCAGGGTTTGGGGCATTAGCCAAGACGGCATTGATTGAGGGAGAATTTTCCATGCTGTGAGATGGAGTGTGTGAAGATTGAGGTGGTGAGTCCTGCCTTGATGCTGAGAGAGGAGGTGAGGAACACGAGGCAGTCGGAGATAATCTGTGGAGATGACTTGGAGCATGGTGAACCATGGTTGCCTGAGCCACCAGAGGGCAACGAGGATTGCATTGGAATGAGCTTGGCGGATCTCGGCTATTGTTTTGAGAAGGAGAGGAATAGGAGGGAAGAGATAAATGAGGTGTGTGGTCCAAGAAAAAAAAAGGATAAAAGAGGTGTGTGTTCCCAGAGAACCTGGTCTTATGTCTGCTCTTGAGTAAAAGAGGGCGCATTTGTAGTTTTGGGACGTGGTGAACATGTTTATGTGTGGTTGTCCCCAGAGCTCAGAAAGGTGGTGAAATATGGTCTGGTCGAGAGACCACTCATCCATCTGAGTGTGTATCCTGCTTAGAGTGTCTGCTGCAAGATTGTCTTGAGTGGTGATGTGCACTGCTATGGGAAAAATGAGGCATTCAAGACACCAATCCCAGAATCTGACAGTGAGAAATAGCAGAGGAAGAGAGTGGGTGCCTCCTTGCTTGTTTATGTCAAACAATGTGGTTATATTGTCTGTTGTGACTTAGACGGCTGTGCCGAGTATGATAGGCTCGAAGGCGCAAAAGGCCTTGAAAATAGCCAAGAGCTTGAGATTTTTGATGTGGGGAGTCCGTTCGGCGCGGGACCAGGTTATACGAATGTGTAGGTTGTTGCAATGTGCCCCCCCATCCGGTAGGGCTTGTGTCGGTGGTGATCTGGTTTGTCAATCAGAGAGGTGCAAAGAACCTTCTGATGAAGAGGTTGGCTGGAGTATCCCACCAGAGGAGCTGGGCAGAAAGTTCAGGAGTAACTTGGGGGTGTTTGGAAGGTGAATCTGTTATAGGATCGAAGTGGGCGAGATACCATGATTGTAGGGAGAGCATCTTTAACCTGGAGTGTTGAATGGTTGATTTGGTGGAAGCCATGAGGCCTAGAAGACATTGGGTTAGATGTGCTGTGACAAATGAGTAAGGGAGGAAACATCAGATAAGAGCATAAAGTTTGGTTGCTCTTTCTTGAGGAAGGAAAACTCTTGCCTTTCGGGAGTCGAGGACTGCACTGATGTAGTGGATTTTTAGACTGGATTTTTTTAGTTGACCCTGAGGCCCAGATCTGTGAGAAGAGAAAGGGTCAACTGTATGTCTTTTAGAGCTTGATTGTGTGAGGAGGAGACTATTAACCAGTTGTCTATGTATGGGATGATGGAGATTCCTTGAGTATGCGGGCAGGCTGCCATGGGCACCATGCATTTGGTAAACACCCTTGGTGCTGTGGACAGACTGAGGGGGAGGGCTTTGAATTCGTAGCCCTCAGTTCCCACAGCTAATCTGAGGAATTTGCTGTGATGTTGATGGATGGTAATGTGGAAGTACGCATCACTTAAATCGCTAACCGCGAAACCAGTCGTCTTGCTGAAGAATGGGTAGGATTCATTCTAGCGTGACCATGTGAAAATGTCATTGAATGATGTAGTAATTGAGGTCCCAAAGGTCGAGAATAGGCCATAAACCACCATCACATTTCGGGACGGTAAAGTAATGGGAGAAGAACCCTGGATAGTCTTTTGGTCGGTTGACAGGTGAAATGAGAAGGGACAGAATTTTGAGAAGGGATTGAATTTCTTGGTGAGGTTAGAATGGTCCTTGATGGAGGTGGGAAAATGAATTCTATTGCGTAACCCGTGGCGATGATAGTAAGGACCCAGGAATTGGTGGTGATGGATGCCCAAAATGAAAGGTGGGCTGAAAGACGAGTGGTGACGGATGGAGAAAGATGAGATAAGTGGATCTGATAGGAATAGGGAGATGCCATTGATATCATTGTGGTCAGTAGTATGGCTGGGTATTATAAGATAGTGCTGTTTTCCTTAATTTTTGCAGATTGTTCAGGATTTCATCAGTTTTGTCACCAAAGAGGCCAGTGTCATCAAAAGGTAAGTCTTCAATCCTCATATGAGCATCATCTGAAATGTGGGCTGAACACAGCCAAGGATGTCTACGCAGGGCTACGGTGGTAAACAAGTGTTTGGATGAAGCTTCAATGACATGTCTGGCGGTGATGCACTCTTGGTGTGCAAGCACCATAGCCTCCTGGTGAAAAGTGAGGCTGCGTGATTTCTACTTGCCTGAGGCGGATTGGAGTGATGGAAGAGCTTTATTCCAAAGGAAGCGATAAGCTCCCATAGCTGCCAAATAATTAGCAGCATGGAGGGTAAAAGAGGTGAGGGAATAAATTCTACGCCCAATAATGTCCAGTTATCTTCCTTCTTTGTTGTTTGGAGTTGCATTAGAGTGATTTCTTGCCCTGTTTTGGGTGGCATCTTAGGAGATGGATGTTTTGAAAGAAATGTGGTGTCATCTCCATGTGTTTTGCATAAATTCTCAACCTTGTGAGACATTTGAGGAACAGAAAATGGTTTAGACCAGGATTGCTTAGTTAGTTTTAGCAGGGATGGAATAAAGCTCATAGAGGTGATGTCTGGTCCTCATTAATGTCTTCTTCATAGACTTTATTGGATTGAGGCTGGACCAGTTGTTGAACATCCAGCTCCATAGCCTTAGCAATTCAAAGGACGAGTTGCGAATAGGAAGAGAAATCATCAGAGGGCTACATCTGAGTTTGGTGTATGTAGATTAGGAGGGGAGGTCCGAGGTGGTGGAGAGTCAGAGGCATCAGAATCATAAGATTGGGAAGATGATGACTGAGAACTATGATGATATGGTGGAATGGAGGTAGGAGAGGAAAGCTCCGGTACCAAGGCCTGATATTTGTAGGAAGGTTGTTGGGCCGGTACAAATGTAGACTGATGCTTAGCATGTTTCCTTTGGTGAGGTTGGGTGGTACTGTGAGGCGTAGGTGGAGGTCCATCATATGTAGTCCATCACGTTACCGATACCGAGGAAGCCCGAACCTGAGAGAGTGTAGTGGGCTCTGTGGCAGAAAAAGCAGCCTTAGTGGTACCAGAAGTTGCTGTTGGGAAGGTTCAGCAAAGGCCCTCTTCTTAGGTTTATGGGACTTTGGTACCGGAAGATGCGGTATGGTATGATCATTGGATAAGGAGTGATAGTAATAATCATGGGACCACTGTCAGTACCAAGGAGGATATGGAGAATCAGATATGTTCAAAGGATAACAATATCAACATCGGGAGTGTTTGGGCTCAATGTAGAGTTTGGTATCGGGTTGGCAGCACAGATAGGCTCGATGTCGGGAGCGCTTAGGTGGAGGCTCATAGCAGGTTGGTGATTCATAAAATGTGACCCGTTTCAGGTGATGGTATCGAGCGAAAGGCTTACGAGATACAAAGGATCCTGTTGGACTCAAGGGTCATACGGGATTGGCCTTGGAATGACAAGTCTCTGGTGTGTGATGAGTCTTTTTCAGCTGCTTACACGGAGGTGGTAAGTCAGGTACAGCAGACACCAACTCAGAAATGCAAACAGAGACTGAGCAGCCCATAGATCTGGGGCTCGAGTGTGCCGATTGGAAAATAACAGTAACCTCAGCCAAAGTGATTGCCGAAGATGAAGATGGAGCAAGCAATGGAGACGGTGGTTGACCCGAAGGTGGGAAAAAACTCTCCCCTGGAGAGTCAAGACAAACAGTAGGCTGGTCCTGTAGAGGCACTATCTCTGGTATCGATCCATGCTTGGAATGATGGGAGTCCGAAGAGGACATTTTCGACTTTTTATGCTTTGCGTGCTCCGATATTGAAGGAGGGTTCAATACCGGGTGGATTTTGCAGAAGTCAAAGACTTAGTTTTTGAGGTTGATTTAGATTTAGATTTGGAAACCGGTTTAGGAATCGGAGAAGCGGCAGGTATCCCTGAGAATTCTTTAGGGAGCTGAGAGGTTTGGGAAGATTCCATAATGTGTGGTGGTTGTAAAGAACGTTCCCACAGAAAGGATCTGAGACGTTGCTGCCTACGTTTGGTAAAGTTTGCTGCTTGTTTGGTAAAGTTCTAGCAGAACTGGCAGGTAGATGATTGATAAGATTCCCCCAGACAGAAAAGGCAAAGATCGTGACCGACTGTGAGGGGGATCTTGTTGGAGCATGAAGTACACTTTTTAAACGGTGAGAGAGGGGCCATAAATGGCAGGGGAAGGGGCGATCGAAACAAGGAGAAACAGTTCAAAAAGTCTCTTAACAATTTTTCCTCTTGTTATTTCTATTACAGTTGAAAATGAAACCAATGGCGAATAGAGCTCGACAAAAGGAGAAACCTCAGCGGTGGCAAAAAGGAACTGATGCGATGTCCACATTGGGCAGACCATGTGTACTGGGGGGGGGCAGTCCTTGGCAAATGTATTCTGAAGCTCTAGAATATTCTGGAGACCTCTGTGCAGGTGCAGATTAAACCCATTAGTGTGCATTCACAAAGACCACGAAGAAGAACCTGCTGTTTCATGCTTAATCCGAGTACCTCTTCAGCAGAAGTGTACTTTTATTGTCTCTCAGTGGCATTTACTGTGCATGCTGTCATAACAATGTCACAACCACACAACTTGAGATGATGTCTGACTCTGGCCTCACAATATATTCAACTCACTTGGTGTGTTCCCTGGCACAAGGGAGTACGACAAGGCAACATGTTAATATGATGGAAAGAAAGCATGGTCCCACTAAGAATTACCACAACTCCTCCTTAACAGGGGGAAAGCAACATGGACAAAGGAAGTGAGCGTGTCACATGCATGCACCACACATAATACATGGGAAGGCTCTGGTATCCAATGCTATGGCTTCATCTGTTGAGCCCCTCAACAAGGACACATTGAAATATTGTTCCTCACTGGCTACATGCCTCTTCTTTATTGGAGAAGACAATTAGGATATTTATATTGTTAAAGAGAAAAAGTGACCAAAACATTCCCCATATGTTCCATTGTGTTTGGGAATTTTTACAAGACTTAAGTTTCTGGAGATTCTTTTCTTTTCCCCTGCTTTTTCCTCCCAGTCATGGATTGTCTCAGTTTGGAAGCATGTCTAAAGAACAAACTATCAAGAAACTGACATCTGGCTGACAGCTAGCCATGAATCCTGCTGATCAGCAGGAAAAGGTGGTCTGCCCTGCTACAATCAGCAAGTACACTGGTTTCTGCTGGTTCAAAATACGTACATCATCCAAGCATGAAATAATGAGACCAGACATCCTACGAAGGGCACAAGGAACAACGTCAGAGACGGCTTTCAAAACTATCAGCATCCTTTCTTTTAACACAAAGAACATTGACAGATTGGTTTGTACTTAATAACAGATCCTAAGGTTTGATTCAGGAAAGATCAGTGACAGCAGGAAATGTGTGGTCACAAAACTGTCATTTAAACAAAAACAATAACAACAACAACCAGCCTCTGGAAAAGCAGGAACATGTATATCTATATCTGAAGACAGAGGAGGTGGGGAGAAAGAAGAAGAAAAAAAGAAAAGCTGATTCAAACAGAAGGGTGATATTTCTTTGCCTATATTTTTCCTGCTGCACCGATTTTATTTTATTTGGTGAGAAAACTTACTTTCTGTAGCTTTTACCAAAACAAGTACTAAGCGATAGTACTGACCACAGGGTGGAAAGCATGGGTCTAACCATTTCAAAGTGTCCAAAGTATTTATTCGTCTAAACTTTGCATCCTGTGCTGAAAAGATTCTCATGTCAGTCTTCTACAATTTCATGTTTGAGGCATTTTTCAACAATACAAAGGTAGAAGAATTTTTTTTTTCAGGATTTCTTTAGGTCCACCCCCAATCTACTAAGAAAACCAATGTTCTTAGTTTTACAGGTTTCAGGGTCAAGTTCTACTCTTACTATCACACAAACTGAGAAACTTGAAACACCATGCACTTTAAAGTACTGCCATCAAACTAAGTTCATAAAAAGCTATTGAAATATTTTGTCACTCTTTCTGCTCACAAAGGCTTACTCCAGAAAGTGATATTCCAATGTCTTCTGAGAAAGAAACATGAAGGTAAATAAAAAAAGTTAGATTTGGTGTATTTTCGTTATACACATACAGAGATGAATCGCTTCACGCCGTGTTGTTTCAAGTCACTGGTGTGGCACTACAGGTGCCATGCGCTCCCTTCTCCCACTCCCCCATTCACCAGCCATCATGCGCTGTACCAATCTCTGTCCTGCCTCCTTGTCTGAATGGGTGGCTTCCAGAGGAGGTGGTGGAGGGAAACAGATGCTTCTGCTGCAACTGGACAGTTATGCAAAGAGTAGGAGAAAAGCAGCGCATGTCAGCTGGCAGAGTGGGAAAGCTGACTGGGGGGATGGGAGAAGGAAACGTGCAGCCAACGACTTGAGACAACATGACACGAAGCGATTTAGGCCCAACGCTATACTCATATTTTCCATTTTTATTTATTGGGTGAAATACATCTTAGTTTTATCAGGGAAAACTAAAAGGCGTTTAGTATTACGTATACACATGTACACATAATTTTTTTTATCAAAGGAGAAGCTTCCTAGTGACCCCACAAAACTGTTTTTCATTTTTTCCCAACATAGCTACCTTTTTGTTCAACAAATCCTCATCCGCATAACTTTTGAGGTAATCTGCATCTCTACCTCAGCACGTGACCAGATTTAAGAGCAACTATTCATCAAGGGCATTTAGATGATCATTTTTCTTTATCTGCAGAAAGAGGTTTGTTAAACATGTCAGTCATCATGAGTTGCCTTTGGAGGTCTTTGTAACATGCCAAATGAAATTAACTAGCTTCTCTAGCTCAGGTGATGAGCTGGCTTCGTTCTATCTCCTTGTTCCTCCTAAAACATCATCATAAATACACTTCCATAAAAGGATTTACTAGCAAATCAAGGAAAATCCAGCTAAAATTTGACAGGAAAACTACAGCCTTTCAATCATCTCTAGTGTAACAAAACAACAGCAGCAGCAACAGTGACAACGAGATAAATAACATAACAATTGACCACCATTTCAGGAAAAAAATGCTAGACATAAAGCATACTATACTGTACCCATTATAAATAACTGGATAATACATTTGTCTTCATATCTCTGCCCTCCTCCCAGCTGTTTGAATAGCAGATGCAGTGGATATATTCAAACTATTGTTTGCACAGAATTGTTCTGTGGCAACTTCAAATAGAGATCATTTCACTAGTTTGGCACTCATACTATATTTCACTGGAGAGTAAACGATTCCTGCCTGCTTCCTTGAGAATTTTAAAAAAACATGGGTCTCCCATACTCCCACAATGAGTGCAAAACATGAAGGATGTTGCCTTCAAGAGTGATAGTGGTCTCTATGCAGCCATTTCTTGCCTGGCAGAACACAACAGTTATTCTGAAGCCTGGAACCACTGCCACTGATTTAAGGATAACCCACTGGAATACTATGGGAAAAGAAAATCTGCAGCTGAAAATTGCGATAAAAGCTGAATTCAAAGGAATACCGAGTTATAACTGGTGGAAGTCCAAATGTTACATAATGGCTAGAATCCTGCTGTGCAGCTCCATATGTACAACAGTTATGATGTCATCATTAGTGGAAAATCACCACTGATTAAAGTCTTACATTGAAAATTTTAAGGTGCACATGACTTCTTTGCTTTGTGTATGAATTGTGTGTACCCCAAAATCAACAGGGATTTATCTTTAATCACCAGTGATTTACCACTGATGACAATGTCATCTGAAGTTCTGTTTATGTACCACGCCATAACGCTTAAATCAGTCTTTCTGCATGCATAATATAGAGCTGCAAAACAGGATTTCGGCCAGTAATTATATGCATTCAGAGACAAAAGCAAAAAGCTATAAAATTAATTTGGTGTTATAATTAGAAATTGGAAGATCAATTCATTTTTGTTCACATTTAAAAATGGGGAAAAAATCATTAAATTAACATTAATTCATTAATTAAGACATCAGTTCCAAAACAAATAGTGAGAATGACTGGGATCCTTCACCATTGATCTGAATAGCCTGTCTGTTATTGGTTCTTTCAACAGTGCTGTTTTTTTCCCTAATTTTCTAATTTAAAATTGCCTTCCCAATCTCACACTATAAGTTAGCTGGGGATGACAGAACAATGTCTGAAAACTGTGAAGCTGTGAAAGGTTGTTTGTCTTTAAACATGGAATCTTACATGTCCACCCTGAGGAAAAAGACACCCATGCACCACCAGTAACTCTGGATGTATACAGAGCTATTAATTATTTCATCGCTTTGATATAGACTTCTTTAACACAACATTAGAGAAGCTGATGCTGAAAATAGGAGGAATAGAACTGGGGGGGGCAAGTGAACATGAGTCTGATGGGGGAGTAGTAGTAAGTAAAGGATCTGGTGGAGAAAGAGATAAAAGAAAAGGGAGACCAAGATAACAAAGATTAGTGGACTTTCACAGCATCCTTCAAGGCAGAGAAGACAAAGCAAAGAGCACGCAACAGACAAACAGAAGAAAATAAAAAGGTAACAGACATCATGGAAGGAAGAGACAATTCAGGGATGGTGATATGCAAAATATATGCAATGTTTGTCTTCATGCCTGAGAACAACACAGTGTATACATGCAAACCGGTAGCACTGTTGGATAAAAAAAAATATTAAAGAACTAGAGCAGTGAATGCCCAATGCTTAAGGCTATAAGAGAAGATGAAGAGTACATAGAACTCTTGAGCAGGAGTAGCAGCAGCCAAGGGAGGCACTAGAGGTGTCAGAACAGGAAGACAAAGCAGTATCCTGAGGAGAGAATAAACATAGTGGAGGAAGCACCATGGAAAAGCATTACGTTTAGGAGCAAATGAAGGAAACAATGCTTTTCAACAGTGAAGAAAAGCTTCTTGAAGAAGGGTCTGGCAGACAGCATGCAGAAGAAGAAGATATACAAGAGGCCTTGTAGGAGGATATGAGAGAAGGTGAACCTGAATCAAACAGAGTAATGAACCTACATCCTATAAAAACAAAACAAAACAGAAGAGTAGTTGTAAGTAGGAAACTCCCTACTGTGTGAGACTGAAACTGAAATATGCTGGGAAGATCCATGGATCCACCAGTTATGCTGCCTCCAGGAGGATGGATTAGGACATAGAGAATATGTAAAATTCCTAGAAAAGGAAACTGAATGCTCAGCAGCTGGTAAAGATATGAGCATTTGAAGCCCATTGATTTGCTGGAAGGAATATGGTTGGAGATCACTTATTTTTTGACAGATTCAAGCAGCGCTTAGAGAAATGAATGGGTGGGCTCGACCTCAAAATCTGGTCAGAAGTATCCCAAGGGATGTTCACCAAATAAAAATAAATACAGAAAAAAATCTTACCATTCCGAGAAAATCAGTCCTCCAAACCAGATTACGGTTAGAACTCATGCTGTGATTTCCAGGGAAGAAAAGAAGCTATGAAACTCCAGCAATTGCATTTTGTACTCCAATTGTGAATCACCTTTCACCAGCATTAAATCCAGCCTTTAAGAAATCCTGCAATCACATTCTTTTAATTAAAACGGTTTGCAGGAACATCCAGGGAAGATTGGTATTTTTGAGGGATACTGAGACATTTGGTAGTACAGCATTTCTCCTTGATGAGAAAAATAATAAATATCAACAACTAAAATCAATTTCCCTGGTTTGCCTGGCAAGACCTTCTCTTCAGGGTGCTGACACAGTTAATGATCCGCTTGGTGAACTCACCTGACTCACTCCTTGGGGACAATGAAATCAGATAGTTTGAGTGGAAAAATTTCCAGTCAGATGGGTAGAAAGTAATTCTGGAGACAGATAGATAAGATAAACTGACAGAAGAGAAGACAGATAAATTGGTAGAAGAAAAGGAAAAACTTCAAGGAGAAAAGCTTGGGGTTGAAATTGTATAGAAATAAACACATATCTTTTAATTTGAGAACACATATATGACATGTATATATGTACTGTATGTATGATGTACATATATAAAATTTAAAAATCCTGTTTTTCAGCTTCATCTAGGGAGTCGCTACGTCTTTAGTTGGGGAGCCATAGCCTATCTTTGGCCATTTGGCCATTATCTAAATTTGTTTATGAAGTTAAATACAAATCTTTATGTACCATTATAATAATATTCAGGGGCAATGTGAGAGAACACTTTATTTAAAAAATGCTTATTTGCTTTCAAAATCCATGGGCAGACACCAATATCTCTTCACAAAGGTTTGAGGCATTAGGTTATTAAAGATTCTGCATTATAAGATTGATTTCTATTATGAAAGGTAATAAGTTCAAATGCTAGCATGTGGGTAGATTCACAAATACATTCTAAGAACACTTTGCATTCATTAAGATCCTTTCATAGATCCTAAAAGCACTCTAAGATGTAGAAACTGTAGTATAAGTACCCTACTAAAGGTCATAGAAATGTGCTGGAATGAACTAGAAGTTGTAAACAGCAGTCCTTAGAAAACTGTTACCTGAAGAATGTAAATATTAAATAGAGAAATATTACCTAGATGATGCATCTTTTGTAAAGATGACTTTACAAAATGTCAGAGGACTGTGCAGAAATACCTATTTCTTCAGTAGCCAAACTATTTCTAAAATAGCAGATAATTTCCTCACAGTGATGTGAAAGTTCTGGACATGTATTCGAGTTCTTCCATCTACAAAAAGGAAGTACAGTATCACCAAGGTCCCCAAAGATCACTGAATCCAACCCTGTACATTACAGACTCCCCAGCTAGGCCTGTGATTAAGAGAAAATGGATATATAAACAAAAGTAATGTGAAGGAGATGGTGTTGTGCCAAGCTTGCAGGATGCATGAGGGACACCCATGCTGGGTGAAAACTCAGATATTGGCACAACTGTCCTACAACAGTCAAAAAGAGCAACGACTCATAAAAGTCAATTGTGGCACTGAGGGAAATTAAAACTTTCCTTGAAGCTAAAGTCACAACACCCAGCAACTTCCTAAATCAGAGTGAGGTAACCTGTGGCCCTTCACGTGTTGTCAGACACCTTTTCCTATCAGTCGCAACCCATCTGGCCTATGGTAAGGGATCTTGATAATAATTTCAGAGGACCACAGTTCTCAAGTAAAGCGACAATTTACACAGTACATCACCAAAAAAGGAGCCTGTGCTTGAACAAAAGAAAACAATTATTTGCAGGAAATTACATGTGCCAATTTATATGTACAAATGCAAAATCAGAAATGATTTGTAAAATTCAAACAGTATTATAATATGTCTCAGTCATAAAATTATAGAATGGTCCCCAAGGATCACTGAATCCAACCCTGGACATAGTCAAAGCATCCTTGACAGATGCCCACTTAACTTCTGTTTAAAAGCTTCCCATTAAGGATAATCTACCAAATTCTAAAGTTGTCCATTTCACTGTGGAACAGCTCATATTTTCAGGATGTATAGCCAAAATTTCGTTTCTTTAAATTTACATCAACTGATTTAGGGTCCTATCCTCTGGACTACAAAAATTAAGCTTGCTCCATCTTCCATGTAACAGTCCTTCAAATATATAAAGATGGCTATCCTATTATGTCTCGGCCTTTTCTCTTCCAGGCAAAACATACCCAGCTCCCTTGAACACTCTTCACATGGCTTAATTTCCAAACCAACTTGGTCACCCTCCTTATTCCATCTTGTTACCATCCTTCTTAAGCCATGATCTCCAGAACTGACCACATTATTATACAGTCATGGCCAAAAAATACTAGCACCCTTGCAATTCTGTCAGAAAATGCAATCCTTCCCTCAGAAAATTGTTGCAAATGTTTTGGTACTCACATTTTCATTTCTTTGGTTTGCATTGGAACAATACAAAAAACAGAGAAGAAAAGTCAAACCTGATACAATCCCACACAGAAACCCAAAAATGCACTGGCCAAAATTATTGGCACCCTGTCTAAATTGTAACAAATCATTGCTTTTCAAGCACGTGATGCACCTTAAATTTGTATTTAGACACACCTGTCGCAAGTAAGAGGTATGGGTAATATAGTTATCACACTTGCAGCCAATTAAGATGGAGGAAAGTTGACTCAACCTTTGTGCTGTGTGTGACACTGAGCATGGAGAAAAGAATGAAGTGCAAAGAGTTGTCTGTGGATTTGAGAAAGAAATTGTGGAAAAACATCAACAATCTCAAGGCTACAAGTCCATCTCCAGAGATCTTAATGTCCCTGTGTCCACGGTGCGCAATATCAAGAGGTTTATGGCCCATGTAGCTAACTTCCCTGGACGTGGACAGAAGAGCAAAAAGAGGGGTTACCTACCTGTAGCCATGGTTCTTCTAGTGGTCCTCTGTGAATCCACACAATTGGGTTGTTCTGCGCCTGCGCAGGACATCTCAGAAGTTTCTAGAGCTGAAAGACATGTGATTAGTAGGACGTTCCCCCATGGAGCGCATGCTCCACCCTCTAAAGGTCCCCTCAGTTCTTGTAAGTCTGCCACTGTCAAATACCTATATCAAAAGACAACGTGACGGACAGAGGGGAGGATGGGCGGGATGTGTGGATTCACAGAGGACCACTAGAAGAACCATGGTTACAGGTAGGTAACCCCTCTTTCTTCCTTGTGGTCTCTGTGAATGCACACAATTGGGTGACTGGCAAGCTCACTTAACGGATGGTGGGGTGTCATGCTAGAAAGAATGTCAAGACTGCTCTGCCAAAAGCATCATCATTCTTCGCCCGGACATCCAGATGGTAGTGCCTCACAAAAGTCGATGGATTAGACCACAGGTGTCAAAAGCAAGGCCCGCGGGCCAAATCCGCCCCCCCAGACCTCGACTGATGGCCCGCGGAGCCGCCGCCAGCCTTGCAGCCTCCCCCCCCTTTTTTTTCAATGAATTTACTCCGTGCCTGCACGGAGTAAATTCATTGAAAAAATGTCTCAAGTTAACAAGGCTACGTCCTCCTTCCGATTGGCTGTGGCGCTGTCACTCCTTTCCTCTCCCTCCGCCCCCCGCTCCCCCTCCCTCCCTCCCTCCCTCCCTCCCTCCCGTGCCTGTTCCTCGCTCGCTCTCGGCCTGAGGCGAGAGCCGTTCCCAAGGCCGCACGAGGAGGGGGCTCCGCGCCGCCTCTGTCGCCCCGAGGGGAAGGGAAGGGAAGGGGAGCGGTGGGAGTTCCTGGCCGGGCTCCGAGGCGGAGGGAGGAGATGCTGGGGGGATGCGGGAGGCAGCGGCCAGCGCAGCCCTGAGGAGAGGGAGAGAAGAGGGAACGCGGAGCGATGCGCCGGCCCGGTTGTGTAACGTCGGAGGCGGCCGTTCGACCCAGCCACGGAGAGAAGGGAGGGAGGGCTGGCTGGTTGCTCGCTTCCCTTCCCTTCCCTTCCCTGACGTTCCGTTCTCTCTCTTGCTCGATTGGAATGCCTGAGGATTTGAAAGGACCGAAGAATGCGTTTTTTTTTTGAAAGATCCAAGCAGAGTTGCATATACTAAATAACTCTCTCTCACACACACACACACACACACACACACACACACACACACACACACACACACACACACACACACAGACCCCGGCACTTTCCCTTCCTTCACACACACATACGCATTCTCTTCCTTCCTGTAACTCTCTCTGTCTCTCTCTCTCTCTCTTTCTCTCTCACACACACAGAACCCGGCACTTTCTCTTCCTTCACACACACACACACACACACAAACACACACACACACACGTTCTCTTCCTTCCTGTATCTCTCTCACACACAGAAACACACACACACACACAGAGACCCCGGCACTTTCTCTTCCTTCACACACACACACACACACACACACACACACACACACACACACACACAGACAGACAGACACACACACGTTCTCTTCCTGTATCTCTCTTTCTCACACACACACACACACACACACACACAGGCACTTTCTCTTCCTTCACACACACACACACACACACACACACACACACACACACACACACACACACACACACACTTTCTCTTCCTTCACACACACACACACACACACACACACACACACACACACACACACACTTTCTCTTCCTTCCTTTTCCCACCAAGTCGGATGGGGTCCTTGCAAGGCCATCAGTACAGATACAACCGGCCCTTTGATGGGGACCAAACTGCTGATGCGGCCCCCGATGAATTAGAGTTTGACACCCCTGGATTAGACCATGTATCGACCTCAGGTGGGTGAACCATGACTGACATGGCCATCATGGGGCGAGGAGAATGGCATTCGAGTGGAAATGTTGAAGTTCAATGATGATTTGTTGTGTGAGTGGTATCAGGGGAAATAGGTAGACAGAGAAGGTCAAAAATGTTGTCGTTCAGTGCCTACACGTGTGTCCTTGTGGTAAGGCAACTGAGATGGTCTGCAAGAATGTTGTCGTCTGTGGCGACGTGGACTGCTATCGGGAAGATGTGGTGTAGGTAGCACCATTCCCAGAGCTTCCCATCCCAACGGGCTGGCATCAGTGATGACCTGTATCGAGAGCTGCAGAGTCTGAAAGGATCTGCCTACAAGCAAGTGAGGAAGAAACGTCTACCAAGTGAGTTGACTGGTAAGATCTGATGTTAGTGTGAGATGTTTGGATGGTGGTCTGTAATGGGGTCGAATAGCGATAGGTACCATGATTGTAGGGACCTCAATTTGAGCCTTGCATTTTGGATAATGGTTGCTGTAGAAGCCATAAGCCCGCTTGATGCGCCGATACCAAAGCTAGGGGATGGAACAGTTGGATGGCTCGCTTTAGTTTGGTAATTCCCTCTTGAGGGAGAAAGGCCCTGGCTTGTAGGGAGTCGAAATATGCCCCGATATAGGTGGCAGTCTGAGAGGGCTCAAGATGGGACTTGGCAAGGTTCACCTTGAGTCCAAGATCCTGGTGAGTATCGAGAGTGAGTTGGGTAGCTCTGACAGCATCGTGATAAGAAATAGTGACTTTTAATTTATGTACGGGAATATGGTAATACCTTGAAGATGGAGGTAGGCAACGACTAGTGCCATACATTTGGTAAATGTTCTTGGTGCTGTGGAAAGTCCAAACAGGAGAGAGCAGAATTGGTATGAGACATTGTCGAATCGGAATCATAGAAATCTGTGATGATGTGGATGGATAGAGATGTGAAAGTATGCATCCTGGAGGCCAATGACGACAAACCAGTCTCCCTGTGAAAGGAGAGAGATGATAGTGTCGAGGGTCAGCATTCTGAAGCATCTAGGTCGAATGAATTTATTAAGGTTTCTAAGATCGAGAATAGGATGGAGTCCTCCATCCTTTTTGGGGACTAAAATATCTGGAGTAAAATCCATCATGCAGGGTCAAAGAAGGGACTGTAAGTATGGCTTGTTTTTGTAGAAGGGAAACTTCTTCACAAAGAGCAAGTGAGTATGGGGTAGTCTTAATGGTGCCAGAGGGTGGGGTACATTGGAATTCAATGAAACAACCATAAAGAACCCACTGATCATTAGTGATTTGGCACCAAGCACTGCTGAAGGGATGGAGCCTGGTTTGGAATGTAGATAGAAGAGGCCTATGGATACTGCTTGCCCTTATTTTGTGGCCTTTGAAAGGGTTGTTGATGTGGTTGTTGTTCTTGAGGTCGACAGGCAGGTGTTGTAGATGCAGATGGACCTGGGTAGGATCCAGCAGACACCTGTGGCTTGTACAGTCAATATGGTTGTTGGTATGGTTGAAACTGCTGTTGAAAGAAAGGTTGTCTTCGAAATTGAGGGTGCTGATATTGGTAAGGTTGTTGGGTGGAATATGAACATGCCATCTTAGGGAGTTTATGAAGATTATCCGTTACTTCATCTGTTTTAGTGTTGAAAAGGCCAGCACCATCAAATGGAAGGTCTTCTATCCTTGATCTAGTATCATCTGAGATACCTGCCGATCTCAGCCAAGCATGGCACCTCAAGGCAATAGAAGTGGACAATAAAAGCTTTAGAGGTGGCATCTGCAGTATGGCAGGAAGCAATTCTTTGCTGTTTAACCAAGGTTGAAGCCTCGGTGTGGATATTTAAGGCTTCTGTCTTAGTGGTGTCTGGGGCCGCTTGAATGATAGGTAGAATTCTATCCAATAGCTGGCGGTGATATGTGCCCATAGTGGCTTGGTAATTAGCGACCCTCATGATAAATGACACAAGGGAATAGAGTCATCTTCCGAGAATGTCAAGCTTTCTTCCTTCTCAGTTGGTGGGAGCTATGGATGATTTATTATATGCTCTTGATTGATTAAATTCCACAATAATTGAGTTTGGTGTGGGATGTTTAGAAGTGAGGAAGGGGGTTTGTCCCATGATTCTTTTACTAAATCGAGCATAGCAAGGATGAAACTCAAGCTAAGGGGTGGTGTCTTATCATGACTGCGATTAGCGAAGACCAGATATTTCTTTTGAGGTGGTGGGGTTCTTCGATATCAAGTTGTAACAAGCTGGGAGTAAGATATGAAATCTTTTGATGGGGATGGTGGATGGTTTTCACCCACATCAGAATATGGATTAGGTGAATTAGAGGGTGATTCCTGGAAAATAGCCGGGTCTGGAGGCCCTCCATGTGTCGAGTGGGGCCAGGGATGGTACTGGGATCTTGCTGAGTTACCGCGCTCCCTGTGACCCAGCCATTTCCCTACCGGAGCTGGCGGACTTTGTCTCCGCGGCACTGTTGAGGTCCCCAAGGCTGTTGGTTTTGGGTGATTTCAACATTCACGCGGAGGCAGAGACTTCTGGGTCGGCTCTTGAGTTCTTGGAAACCATGGCTTCCTTGAACATGTCCCAACATGTCAACGGCCCCACCCACATGGGTGGCCATGTTAGACCTGGGTTTTTTCCACCAATGAGAGTGTGGTCTGATGGTGACTGACCTCATGTCGGTACCATTGCCATGGACAGATCACCACCTAATAAAATGTAACCTCTCAGAGGCTCTTCCCCCTCGCAGGGAGCAGGGACCTATTTCTATGGTTCGCCCTCGAAGGCTACTGGATCCTGTTGGATTACAGAACGCCATGAGAGGTATTATGGCTGATCTGGCTGGCGCTCCTGTTGCAGTTCTGGTTGACAACTGGTTCACTGCCGCCACCAGGGCTGTAGACACGATCGCACCTAAACGCCCTCTCCAGCGCAGAGCTCAGCCAGCGCCTTGGTTTAACCAGGACCTTCAAGCGATGAAGCAGCTTAGGAGAAGGGTAGAGAGCAAGTGGAGGAAGAACCCGACGGATTATAATAGGACAGCTGTCAGGGTCACAACTAACCTTTACCTGGCCAAGGTAAAGGCTGCTAGAAGATCTCACGTCGCTGACCGGATAAGCAAAGCTTCCAACCAGCAGGCGGAACTTTTCCGTATAGTTCGCGATCTATCCGGAATTGGTCAGGGTGAAGGGCCTCCCCCTAGCATCTCAGCTGACCAATTTGCAGTGTTTTTAAAATCCAAAGTGGAGACGATCCGCCGTGACCATTCTCCTTTTTAAAATACAATAGGTCGAGCAGAGATGTCCAGCGCTCCATCCTGCCCGGTAATTCTCAACTCCTTTCAGCCTGTAACACCAGATTTGGTAGGCAAGGCGCTTGATTGCTGTCGGGCCACCACCTCTTCTCTTGACCCTTGCCTGGCCTGGCTAATCAAAGCAGCCAGGCCGGTAACAACTGAATGGGCCACTGCAATAATTAATGGGTCTCTCCAGGAGGGCAAGGTCCCCCTCGCCCTCAAGGAGACACTCATTAGGCCCATTAGGAAGAAACCAAATTTGGCGGCGGATGAAATTGGCAATTATAGGCCCGTCGCCAATGTTTCCTTCCTTAGCAAAGTGGTTGAGAGGATGGTGGCAGATCAGCTTCAGGCGCTCTTGGACGAGACCAATGCTCTGGACCCATTTCAGTCGGGTTTCAGGCCATGCTATGGTACAGAGACAGCACTGGTCGCACTGTTGGATGACCTGTCGAGAGAGGCCGATGGGGGCAATATGTCCTTGTTGGTCCTCCTTGACAACTCAGCTGCCTTTGATACCGTCGACCACGGTATCCTCCTGGGGAGGCTCTCCGAGTAGGGAGTTGGTGGCCTGGCACTCGCCTGGCTCCGCTCCTTCCTGGAGGACCACCCCCAGAGAGTACAGCTTGGGGAGAATGTCTCGGCCCTGTGGAATCTCAATTGTGGGGTTCCACAGGGGTCGATCATCTCCCCAATGCTGTTTAACATCTAAATGAGGCCGCTGGGCAGGGTCATCAGGGGGTGTGGGGCATTGTGTCATCAGTATGCTGATGACACACAGCTCTACATCTCCTTTACACCAACTTCAGTGGATGCCGTCCAGTCCCTCCAGCGCTGCCTAGAGATGGTTGTTGTGGGTTTTTCGGGCTTCTTCGCCGTGTTCTGAAGGTGGTTCTTCTTAACGTTTCGCCAGTCTCTGTGGCCGGCATCTTCAGAGGACAGCAAACTGTGCTCCCTGAAGATGTCCTCTGAAGATGCCGGCCACAGAGACTGGCGAAACGTTAAGAAGAACCACCTTCAGAACACGGCCAAGAAGCCCGAAAAACCCACAACAACCATTAGATCCCGGCCGTGAAAGCCTTCGCGAATACGCTGCCTAGAGACTTTACTGGAATGGATGCAGCCAAATGGATTGAGGCTGAACCCGGACAAGACGGAGGTCTTGAGGGTGGGTGGCTCGTTTTAGTTTGGAGGGACAACCCTTGCCGCAAATAGTGAGGTCTGCAGCTTGGGGATACATCTGGACCCGGCGCTTACCATGGAAACCCAGGTGGCGTCCGTGGTCCGCTCCGCCTATTTTCATCTATGGCGGATTGCCCAGCTGCGGCCGTATTTTGGTGGGGTGGGCCCTCACTACTCTAGTCCATGCGCTCGTAATCTCAAGATTAGACCACTGTAATGCACTCTACGTTGGGCTGCCTTTGAGGCTGTTGCGGAAACTTCAGATGGTCCAGAATGCAGCAGCCAGGCTTCTTAGTGGGGTGAGAAAATATCAGCACATCTCCCCCACTCTGGCTGCACTGCACTGGTTACCTATTTGTTTCCCATCGACTTCAAAATATTAATGATTACACATAAAGCCCTAAACGGTTTGGGACCTCAATATTTGGCAGATCGCCTCCTCCCGCCCAGATCTACCCGGATCACCCGACATAGCCAGCAGGGACGGCTGAGGGGCCTGACACCGAGAGAGGCCCAGAAGGAGAAAACTAGAAACCGGGCCTTCTTGGAAGTCGCTCCTCGGCTGTGGAACACATTCTCTACTGAAATCCAGCTGGCACCCTCGCTGGGTGTTTTCAAAAGCCAATTAAAAACTTGGTTATTTAAACAGGCCTACCCCCCCCCCAGTCAATTAAGTGGTTTTCTTTTTCTTTATCTTTTTTTTCTTTTGTGTATCACCATCTTGGAAATCTATTGCTTAGAACTAATAGTATAACTGCATTTTATATGTTACTTTAACCTGTTTTAACTGATGTAAGCCGCCCCGAGTAGACGTTGTCTAGAGGGGCGGGGTAAAAATCGAATAAATAAAATAAATAAAATAAATAAAGGGAGGATTGTGATGGTGATTAGTATGGTGGTTTGATTACCAATACTGATGGTTGTGATGGTGGAGGTGGAGGTTTACTTGATACTAGGCATTGTTCGATGTCAAGAGGAGGAAGGGGAGGTCCTCTGTAGGTGGTGGTGACTTGGAGAGATGTACGATGTCAAGAGTGTCTGGAATAGTGCTTAGCTCGTTTGAGTTGTGGTTATGAATCCGGTACCGGGAGAGTGCATTTGAGAGCTGATTTCATAGGGATCGATGCATGGTGAGTCAATGTTGGATATGCTATGGATGAACGATGTCGATGTTGTAGCGGTGAAGGTGATATGGAGGGTGAATATCGGGGTGGATAAGCATATCTCACCCTCCTTGGTTCATCATAATAGACATGCTCAGTCAGGTCTCCAAGGTAGTAGGTGTTGTAGTGGTGGTACTGATCCCCATGGATATCTCTAGTTGAGTATCGAGATGGTTCATGATAATAGCAAAATTCCCTGTGTGGAGGGGCATACAGTGGTGCCTCGCTTGATGAGGATAATCCGTTTCGTTCAAATCGCTGTTAAGCGAAATCTTCGTCAAGCGAAATGAAAAAGCCCATTGAAACGCATTGAAAACAGCTCAATGCGTTCCAATGGGCGAAATACCTCAGCATCCAGCGAAGATCTTCCATAGGGCGGCCATTTTCTGGTGCCTGTAATGCGAGGAATCCGTCCTAAGCACAGCAGGGAGCCATTTTAAACAGCGGGTGGCCATTTTGAAACCCGATGATCAGCTGTTTTCTGATCGTAGTAAAGCGAAAAATTGGTTCCCGAAGCAGGGAACCGATCATCCTGAAGCGATTTGTCCCATTTAAAACATTGTTTTGCGATCGCAAAAGTGATCCAAAAAACTTCACCGTTAAGCAATTTCCTCATCTAACGAGGCAATCGTCAAGTGGGGCACCACTGTATTTGATTGGAGAAAAGTGTCATCTCTTCACCCGGCACTTGTGGGGAGCTTGATGAGATGACTCCAAGCCAGAGACCTGAATAGGTTTTGCCTGCCCTGATGATCTAGGGCTTGAATGGGCCAAGGCCAGGCTGGAATGAACATCAGCCAGAGATAGGTCAGTACTCGGAGAAAAGCTGGTGATGGAAGCTGCAGCCTGAGCCGGTGTTAATGTTGGGTCATCTCTATCCGAAATTGAGCCAGGGGCATCTGTAGATGACTCTTTGAGAATCGGTGATCGGAACACTGGTTGAGGTGGATCTATTTGAGTCAATTTCCTAAGTTTCTTAGTTTTCTTAGGTTTCTTAGGTTTAGCCTTATCCTTCTTTTTCTTAGAAGAGCCATCAGGACGTGTTGGAGCTTTTGACACGGACATTGAGCTTGATTTCGAAGCAGACTTTGAAAGGTATTTTTGTTGAGGTGATGGAGTCGTCAAGCTCGATATTGGGCAGGTGTTTCTTGACGTTCTGGATGCAGAGTTGATGTTGGTGGGTCCATGGGGGCTGGATTGAAAGATGTTTCCCAAAGGTATGAGTGAAGCCTTTCTAAGTATAGTTTTAGAGCGGGCCTTGTAAGCTTTTTGTACTCGGGGCAGGAGTGTGTTTGGTGTTGTTTCCCTAAGCAAAAAAGGCAATGGTCGTGACCATTGATAAGTGGGATCTTATTCGTGCAAAGGATGCACTGCTTGAAAGGCCCGGGGGGCATAAAAGGTAGGGGGGGAAAGGAGGGAAAGGTGGGGGGAGAGAAAAAATGTGGGTAGGAGATAAAAAACGACTGAGGTAAATTCAAAAAGGAAATGGATAACTTACAGGGAACGTCCAACAAAATAGAAAACGAAAGAAATGATTGAAAATAGTCAGTAAATGATCTCAGTAATCGCTCTAGCATTCTGAAAGAGGGCCAACTGAAGCAGCGGCAAAAAGGAACTGAGGGGACCTTTAGAGGGCGGAGCATGCACTCCACAGGGGAACGCCCTACTAATCACATCTTTAATCTCTAGAAACATTTTTGGGTTTCTGTGAAGGATTGTGTCAGATTTGACTTTATTCCTCTTTTTTTGTGTTGTTCCAATGCAAACCAAAGAAATGAACACGTGAGTACCAAAACATTTGCAACTGCAACAATTTTCTGAGAGAAGTGTCACATTTTCTGACAGAATTGCAAGGGTGCCAATATTTTTGGCCATGACTGTAAGTAATCTACAATCAAAGCAGAATAGTGTGGTGCTATTACTTCCCACTACCCTATATAGATGCAAGCTAGTATTGCATTTATGGTTTTGGTTGTGACATCACAATGTTGACTCATGTTTAGCTGTGGTGTACTGAGCTCTCTAGATCCTTTTGACATGTACTACTGTGAAGTTAGCTGTCATTGATCTTACATCCATGCATCTTGTTTTTCGTGCCTAAATGTGCAACTTTCTCTGTTAAAACTCATTTTTGTTTGTTTGGGTTCAGTTCTCTAATCCGTTATGGCCATTTTGAACCCTGATTCTGTCTTCTGAAATGCCATTCCCAGTTTGGTGTCATCAGCAAAACTGATGAGCACGCCTTCCTTCTCTCACCTAAATTGTTTAAAGATTCGGAACCATGTTGGGTCTAGGACAGAACTCACACTTTTCACTTCTCTCCAGGATGATAACTATTGTTTAGTACTTTTTGGTACAACCACAACCGCAAAACCAACTGTAAATAGCATTCTCGAGTCCACATTTTATCGGTTTGGTCACAAGAATATAGTGAGGGAACTTGTCAAAAGCTTTGCTGAAATCAAGATACATTAAATCTGCAGCATTCCTCTAATCTATCATGTTTATACCTCTATTTTTTGTTGTTGTTTTTTTAAAAAAAGAGTCCGGGCTTGTCTGGCATGATTGCCTTTTGGTTACTCTGATTGTCTGATGAAGTTTTTTAAATTCTTTTTGTTTAACTGTATATTTATATTTTGTAAACCACCCCAAGTAGTGGTTTCACGAAGTTGGGTGATCTATAAACTGTATAAATGAAATAAAATGAAATAAAACAAAACAATTTATTTTCAACAGACTCATGCTAGGTCTTAGTAATCACTGTATTCTTTTCTAAATGCTCAAGACCAGCTGTTTAAGAACTTTTTTAAAACATTTCCTTTATCTAACTTGGGCTGATTGGTCTGTAGGTCCCTTCTTTATTCTATGATTCCTCCTCTTTCTTCCTCATTTGAAGATTGGGATGGTATCTGCCTGCTTTCAGTCTTAAGGGACCTTGCCTGTTAACCCATAATTCATAAAGAGTATAGACACAAGCTCTTAGATTACATCCATAAGTTCCTTTATCCCCTTTGGCTACAGCTCATCCTTTCAGAATTGAACTCATTTTAAGTAGCTAAATGTTCCTATACATTTTTTTTCATCTATCTTGGACAGCAATCCCTTCATTATTTCTTTTATTCTGCTTGTATTAGGTGGAACACTGTTTTCTGTTGGAAGAAGATAGAGGCAAAATAGGTGTTCATCACTTTCTTTCTGTCACCCATGAACATTTTTCCATCCTCATCTTCTGCATCCCCGCTCTGAGCATTTTGAATGGAAGTGTGGCATTAGGAATCCCAAGCCGGAATTAAGATTGCCGGAAGAAATATCAACAACCTCCGATATGCAGATGATACCACTCTGATGGCAGAAAGTGAGGAGGAATTAAAGAACCTTGTAATGAGGGTGAAAGAGGAGAGTGCAAAAAAAGGCCTGAAACTCAACATCAAAAAAAAAACTAAGATCATGGCCACTGGTCCCATCACCTCCTGGGAAATAGAAGGGGAAGATATGGAGGCAGTGACAGATTTTACTTTCTTGGGCTCCATGATCACTGCAGATGGAGACAGCAGCCACGAAATTAAAAGACGCCTGCTTCTTGGGAGGAAAGCGATGACAAACCTTGACAGCATCTTAAAAAACAGAGACATCACCTTGCCAACAAAAGTCCGCATAGTCAAAGCTATGGTTTTTCCAGTCGTGATGTATGGAAGTGAGAGCTGGACCATAAAGAAAACAGACCGCTGAAGAATTGATGCCTTTGAATTGTGGTGCTGGAGGAGACTCTGAGAGTTCCCTGAACTGCAAAGAGAACAAACCTATCAATTCTAAAGGAAATCAACCCCGAGTGCTCATTGGAAGGACAGATCCTGAAGCTGAGGCTCCAGTACTTTGGCCATCTCATGAGAAGAGAAGACTCCTTGGAAAAGACATTGATGTTAGGAAAGTGTGACAGCAAAGGAGAAGGGGACGACAGAGGATGAGATGGCTTGCCAGTGTCTGCGAAGCAACCAACATGAATTTGACACAACTCCAGGAGGCAGTGGAAGATAGGAGGGCCTGGCGTGCTCTGGTCCATGGGGTCATGAAGAGTCAGACACGACTAAACGACGATGACGTGGCATGAGTGTTATTTCACCAACTTTCTGTTATACTTATTATATTTGCTTCATTGTGATAAGAGCTGAAGCTCATCTTGCTTGCTTCCTGTGCTTTGTGTATTGGTACAGAGAAATCTGAACTTCAAAATCCCTCCAGCTACCTCCTTATTTCCCCCACCCCATTTAATTGATGGGTTCCTGTTTCATGCCCCCCCCCCCCAAGTGGGAAAGATTATCACCTGCTGAATTGTGTGCCTCCTGGATCTGCTGTCCCAGTACTAACTGTGGACAGGCAATTTCAATGTTGCTAATCACCCTCATTAAAAAATAAAATAAAATATTTTCAAGCTTGGAGCAAACAGCTTTTCGAATAGAAGACTTCAAAAGGGGGTCTGTTCTCCCTAAAAGAGGACAAATGGCCAGCATATTATCTAATGCTCCTCCAAATAATATCAAGAGGGTTCAAAGTATTTTAAAATTCTTTAACACAAGTAACCTAACTGCTTGAAAAGCAGAAGCATTTACTGTAGCAGAAAAGGGGAAAGACATTTTACAGTCAGTTTTGCAGTGGACTTCTAAGAAATGTATAATGAATCCAGCTTATTTCCAATTTATATTTCTTGTATTAAAGGAATTTTAAAAGATAGATACTACTTCCTGAAATGAAGTGAGATCCATTTTTCAAGAACTGTAATAATAATATGCTAAACATTCAGTGATGTATTTAAATTTCAAGGAAAGTTAATGCCATTTGGGCACTGAACTTGCATAGTTGATCCCAACAACCATTTTTGGACTTCCCTCTCAATTCTCTTGCCTTTGAATAAATTAATACAGTTAAGTAAAATGTCACTCAACCGTTTTGGAGATTAGGTTGGAATTGTTATATCAACTTACTGTCCTACACGACATCTTGACCAGTGAATGGGTGAGGTTGGCCAGGGGATGAGGGCACAGGGGTGGCATGCTCATCTTCTCCAGTGGATCATCAGTGGCTTCACCACTAGGATTTACACTAAAGATGGGGGTATTCGCATATGAAAATGTATATCCCCACAGAAGTAGAAATAACGAGGGTCCACTCACGATTTCCCTTCTGCTGACACCAGCTCTGTGGAGGCTTTCCTATTGTGAAATAACAATTTTATATGCTTTCTACTTATAAAAAGGAATTCTCTATGTGGAAATAATACTCCTAGTAGAGATTATATGGTCCTAATAGGTCCTAATTAGATGGCAAACTTAAATATCCTGGACATAGTCAAAACACAAACAAGGAATCTGCATGTTCACAATGTAATATGAAATCTTATAATACTACTTTAAATAAAATTGCACATGCAAGTTGCTCAGCAGAAAATCTTGTTAAACTGTCTCTGATTGAAAGAGATCTCAAACTGATACTGTCTCTGAAAAAAATCATTTTTCCTGTCTATCCATTACCAATGAAACACTCATATCGCATGTTAATAATCACATCGCATGTTAATAACAAAGATATGCAACATAGGATTTGAATATACACAGGGGAAAATATGGTCTGATCAACTGTGATTCACAATTGTAGAAACTGAATTTCGCCAACTGAAATCACTATAGCGATCCATACTATTTGCAGGCGTCAGCAGGGTGAGAAGCTGAGAATTTGGTTTGCAGGAAGCTTTAAACAAGAAGATCCCCTAAGGTGCTAACCAGTTACAAACTGGCAATTTCCTTCCCCTCCTCTTTTTTATTGTTCTTCTAACTGCCCTAGTGATAGTGTGTTTCAGTTGAAATATTAAAAGTTAAAAAAAAAAAGTTTTGGAAACAAGGCATGAAGTTGAGGGGAACTGGTATGGCCACAAATGCCCTGGATCGTACAATCACAGTGGTCAGAAAACCAACAAAAACAATGTTAATTTAACTGGAAGAAATTTAAACCACCCTGCCAGCTGAACAAAACAAGATGACTTCCTGCTTAAAAGAGAGAATTCTGCAATGGGTTTTCCCACATTTCATTTTACATCATGTAAAATGGGTTTTAATTAGAGATGGGGGTATTCATATATGAATACAAATATCCCTGCACAGGTGGAAATAATGAGGGCTGGGCTGTCCACTCACGATTTCGCTGCTTTCTACTGTACATTTCTCCACAATGTATTAGCCACTCTCCAACCTAGCAGAGAGGCTTGTCATCCTGCCTCCTGCCAGGACTGGGTAATCGACTGTGGACAATGGCGCGATAGGAAGATTCCGTGGAAATATGCCTAGTTATTTCCACCTGTGTGGGGACATTTGTATTTGTATATGAATACGAATACCCTCATCTCTAATTTACACCCACTAAATGTAGACACTGTAAGCACTCCTATCAGCGCTTGTGCTTCTTGCAACTTGTTTGGGCATTGGAAGAGGTTCCTCCTGGTGCCAATTGTCCTCCATTCAGGCCTACCACCCTTCCCTGAAAGAAGCTGGAACTAGTGAGTGAAATGCAGCCCATGTGGAAAGAGGCAGACGGACTGGGACTAGTGAATAGAACTGAGCCCCAGTGAATGAGGATTGACAAACTGGATGATGGGTGCAAGAAGTCCCTACCATAACTCAGCTAATTCCAAGTCTCTGGTCCACTGACTTGGAATGCTTGCTTGAGTCAATAAAGGCTATCCAAAGACCTCCTTGTTCTGGTTTCTCTATGGAACCCACGATGGAGGAGCATTTCCAGTCACACCTCCCCGTAGAGACAGCAGCAGAGTGCACACACTAACATACTACAGAATGGCAATGTTCAGTTTTGAATAACAAGCGAATCGAGGGAAAAATGGGATCAATACCATGATAACCATGGCCATAGGTTCCAGTTTTCTCCTCAGCTAGGCAACAGAATTCACAAAGAGAGCATTTCTTCTTTGGGATACATGATCAGTGCAGGTAATGTGCCTGGCCCAGGCAGGACCCAGGGAGAAAAAAAAACATAGAACAAGTGTGCACAGAAGATAAGTAAATAAATGTTCCCTATTACTGAACAAATTGTAATAGGATGTTCTATAAAAATTAATAATAATTCTATGCCATCAAGTTGATTTGGACTTATGGTAACCCCTTCTAGGTATAGAATATTCCAGAGGTGTTCAACATTCCCTTCTGAGGATCACACAGTCTGCTCAAGACTATGCAAGCTAGCTGTTCTCCTACAAGGGACAACAGGGAGTCAACCTCCCAAATCCTGGCTCCATAACCAGGTGCTCCATCTAGTCAGCTAGGTTATATTATACAAACAACAAGAAGGAAACCTCTTATCTGCCGATAATCACAAAATCAAATATCTGATAAAGACTTGGTTTATAGCAACTACTGGCCTCCAAAAGGGCAGTCAATCTATAAAGATGGATCAAATTTAGAGATGGGGATTATTTCCAGATAGATTTCAAAGCTTCTTTAGTTAAAATAGCCAGCCATCTTGTTTAAACCTACTTTTGGAACAAGATATTTAAGTGGTTTTTTTCAAGACTTGATGGGTGAAGTTGTAGCAAAACTTGGAAGTTAATATTTAAAGAAAATTGAAAAAAATGTACAAATAACAATAGATCCCCCACACTACATCATTTTTTTTTTATTTCTGAGGAAGAACTGTGTGACTGGGCAAAAAGAGAGAGAGTTAATTATGAATATGGTAAGGGCAGTCTGACCAGTGATTGCAAGAAATTGGAAGTGAAGCATATGTTATTATTAACTGAGTGGTATAATGAACTCTGGGAAACAGTTAATGATAAGCTGACATGGAATATAACATTTTAAAAGGGATTGCTAAAACAGAAGTTTTTTGAAATGTGGATTCTTGAAGTTTGTATTACTAAAAGGTAAGGCCATCTATCCAAGCAAGAGATAATCCTATTTTACATTGGTTATGGGACATCATAATTGTAAACAAGTTTTTGGAAGAAATATATATCTACTGGACTCAGTGCACTAATTTTAGACATATTTTTAAAATTGTATTAAAGATACTTGTATTTTTTCTTTATTCTTTTTAAAAGAAACCCCCTATGTTTGTATTTGTAAATAGTACAGTAGTTTAACATTTATTAAATAAATACATTTTTAAAAAACATATATATAATCCTTAATGGATACCTTAATCATTACTATTGGTGCCCAGTGTGGTGTCATAGATAGAGTGAGGGTCTACAGCTCAGGAGACCTGGGCTGGATTCACTGCTTGGCCATGAAAACTAACTGGAGGCAGACTGCATGTGGAACTGAGAGAACCACTGCTTAAATATCTTATATTGAAAGCCCTACTATAGTTGCCAGATCTTGGTTGCAACTCAAAAACACCTAACACACAATAAATCATTACACAACGTGGACTGTCAGCTCCACATTTTCAATCTATTATGTAATTGTGTGATCCACAACAACTATATACACTGATATTTACGTTATACACAGATTTTGGCAAAGGAGTTCAAGACGCCTCTTAAGTAGCCTTAGAGGCACTTGTTCTACCTTGGCTTGTTACAGAAAATCCTGAGGCTTGAGCATCTCAAACATTCAACTGCTTGAAAACGCTCAGGAAGCTAGAACTCCTCTCCTCTCCTCTCAGTAATTTATTATATTGTCAAACAAATTTTACTTTAAATATATTTCTACTAATGTTATATTAAAATCCACTCTCTTGTCACTTAAGTAGGTTAGAATTGGATAGCTCATAGGTATCTGGCTGTGGAGCCAGATGTTGGGAGTTCGATTCCCAATGTGTAACCTTTACAGGGGCTGGACTTGATGATCCATAGAGTCCCTTCCTGCCCTGTAGTTCTAAGATAACAGTGGTCGTGATTATCTATTTAGGTCCCTGGAAAAGCAGGGAACTTTTGGTCCTCTTTCATGAGACAGACCTTCCAGCTTCTCTCCTCCGAGTGAAATATACCCAGTTCTTTTAAGATTTCTTCCAGAGTTAGTTCTCTCTACATCTGACCATACTCTCTGGCGTTCTCTCCTGAATTCTTGTATTCAGTTCTCCTCATAGTAAAGACTTGATGGCAATGAAGCAGCAAGGATAACAGCACATGGGGAAGATTCATGAAGAATTTCACAACATAGTTTTGAGCTCAGTGGAAGGCCTATTCCATGGCAGCAAATAAATCTTACTTCTTTGTTTTCATAGCATTCATACAATATCATCAAGCTAAATTTCCTCAAGTGATCAAAACCAAGCGTGGGATCCCTGAAGGGAAAGCCCCAGGACATTTGTATTGAGGCCTTTGCTTGCAAAGCCCAACATGAAAAAATGAAGCACCATTGCAGATTGTGCAATGCATTTGTGGAGTGCTTGAAAATGAAGAACTTATGCCTCCAGCTTCATAAATGCTGGGTGAATGCAGCAACCATTTCCATTTTAAGTATGCCAACATTTTACTCTTGGACATGGCTCGTATATTAAGATGGCAGTTTATGTCCTTTCAGGCAGCTCCATACTTTTAGTTTATCCATTGATGAATGTCATAGCACACAAAAAGCTTTTGTATATATACTGATCTGAACTAGTAACCTGTCCTTTGGGAATTAAATGGTAACCTATCTCTAGCTCTTCATCCTTTGCAATTAGTAGCATAATGTGGTTTATTTTCACCTCTGCAAATAAACAGGCCAGGTAAACGCCGGGGTACAGTTAATCCAGTAATGCTCTCCTTGGTGTTTATGACTAAATAAACAGCAGCTGCTTGTTGCTTGCGGCCTCTTCACTCATTCCCTTGTGTGGGGCCATTTACTGAGTCATAAACTCCTCCAACAGTGTTATCACCACAGCTATTGCCCAAATAGATGGTGGAAAAATAAGGATTAAAACAAAAGACAAAAATAAAAGCACAACGACCCCAGAAAGCTAAGAGTGAACTTAATCAGGATAAACATTCTGTGGAACATAAGCAGAATCAATAAAACCTGCTCTATATGTAGCTAATGCCTTGAAACACATTATCTTGGAGAAAGAGGGCCATTTTTAGTCCACCACTTTTGCTCATCTTTTTTTTTATGTGATGCTCTGAAGAAGTACATATACACAGAGATCATATTAAAATAGTTAACCATATATTGTGAGAAGAGCAGCACTAAGAGAGCAGGGAATTGTACACTGGATTCTCTCCACAGCAACCGTTGCATGTATACGGTCTTATCCTTGGGATCTCTGGTTAAGGATTGTCAGGTAACGGGTGCCTTGAAAAGCCCTCTGCTAAAGCACTGGAGAGGCACTGACAGTCTGTTATTTGTAAGGTATTGTCACAATATCCCCTCTCACGATAACACTATGTGATGCCATGGATTGCAAAGATTGCTGAGAAAACAGAATGAATGTTCATTACTTTTGAATAAAATTTAATTAAATGAGTATGCCACCTTAGGAGAAGAAGATGGCCCAGCACTACATCCAAGGAGCCTTGGAGTGGGAGTGAAGTGTCACTTGTTCAGTCACCTCACCTTACCTGCTGGAGCTGCTGCCTAAAGTAAGGTAATACTAAAGGGAGGCACTAATTAATAATAAGAAGAGGACATGAGAGGAGAAAGAGACTGTGCATATTTGACTTTGTTCAGGGCCACAGATTCAAGCTTTTCATTATTCTGATCTTATCCATTTCACCTGTACTGCTATTGACCCAGCACTACAGACCTGTCCCCCCCCCTTCCGTTGAAAAGATGACATGGAAATGAAGGAATGCACCTTCCACCATTGATGGGATGGGTCCAATACTTAACCCTCGATCATGTTAATAATATTAATGTTAACTTTTACGCATTTCCTCATTGTCTGGAAAGACCCTAAAAGTGATTTCTTGACAAATGTCAAATAGTTCATCGTAATCTAACATTTAGTTACATCTGCTGTTATTTTAGAAGCTATTACTCTTCTGGTTTCCCTGTCCCTCTCTTTGTTGTTAGAAAGAGTGTGTTTTTCTTCAATGTATTAGCTGCGGAATAGAGTGTCTTATGAACTGCAGGGCAGGGCACCCTTGCGCTTGAGTCATGAACCATCCATAGCTATTGGAAGTTTGATTTTATACTGTACAGCTTCATAATCGAGTAGAATGTTATCTAACAATATAAACATAGATAAAAATCCTATTTCATTTAATGACTGGAGAAGGAACTCAAAATGAGAGAACAGCCACTATTGAGGTAAGGATTTTTTTAAAATCTTGCATACCAATCAACTTCTAATTAAGATTTCAATACTTTTAATCATACCTTAGTTCACTCTATGTTTTATTCTGTTATTATTATTTCTACTGTCTATTCACATTGCACAATGAGATTTGGCATTTAACTATAAGCAATGTTGGCTAACTGATTATTTATTATGATTAATAGCTGGACACAGAATTGAATATGTGTGAAATTGTACATTGTGCATGAAGTAACATAATAATACTGACATTCTCCTACCATTGTCCCCTATTCTTCAATATACAGACACCACATCAACCTGATATAATTGTTTGGGGTGGTGAATGGAGAGAGGCAAGTAGCACTTCATTATTTACCTCAGACACACACATTTTCCTTTCTCATATCCGAAAAACACATTTAGAAAAATTCTGAGCCCCCCCGTCAGCAGAAGAGAAAATACTGTAGGAAGATTGCAGCATCAAACTTCTGTCCTAATTGCCTACAAGCTGTGGTGCACTCCTGATAAATCTTGCAGTCGATAAACTACGGATAATTTGAAAAGCCACAATAGAAGCAACCCCTCCTACAGCTGCACTATTATCTCAGCTTTTATTTCGACCTAAAAGCGGCAATTTTTGTGCTCTTGTCTGAAATTCTGAAAAGATATGAAACCAAACCCCCAAGACAACAAAGAATCCCGATGCAAAACAGAGGAGATATTTCTGGCTCCCTACAAATAGCTGCAAACTCAAATTCTTGGTGAGATACATAATGGAGATGTTTATAATAAAAGTAGGAGGAAACCAGTGCTAGAAGCCAAATTCACAAAATCCTTCATATATATAAGGTGACAAAGCAAAACTATGGTTATTTCACCTGCACTCCCATTTCACATCCATGTGTTGAGCATAATCTCAGAATCTAGATGGGCGGGAAATAAATAAACAAACAAACAAACAAACAAACAAATATGGACTATGTGCATACATAGGTGATCCATTCCTCAAAACTTCAATTGGGAATGGGACAAAACTATGACCAATATCTAGGAATTCTGGAATCATTGGCTGAAAACTTATTGCTTAGAGCAGTACTAGATTAGACTAATTGAATGAATGCAAATTATGAACGATTAGACTCACCAAATCCTCACTCATTCAATGGGCCTGCTCTAGTTGTGACTCATTAGGATATGCAGCATGATTTCAGCCAGTTTGTCTAAGTCTCATCTCCTACCCATTTAGACTGGTCATGAAACTGTCTGTCCACAGTGACACTTGCACTGGCTACATCCTGTTTGGATTACTGCAACATATTCTACTTCAGGCTGCCTTAGAAGAGTGTTCAAAAACTTAAGCTTGTTCCAAATACTGCAGTAACTGCTTGACTGGGTGCTGGACAGATGAAGCATATAGCTCCTTAACTACAATAGCTTCACTAGCTGCCAGTCTGTTTTCTGGAACCAATTCAAAGTGCTGTTTATGACCTATAAAGCTCTATATGGTTTGGGTTTAGACTATATGGCCTGTGCCTTTTCAGTAGCTGTTCCCATGCTTTGGAATATACACTGTCCCAAGAAGCCAGGTTGGCCCCTTCCCTCTTGTTCTTCGGTTGTCAGGAAGCTTTTAAGCAATAATTAGGAATACTGTAAATGAATTTAATTAATTGAATTTAGAAATTTTTAAATGTTCTAAAAATGTTTTTAAAATGTTTTTAATGGTGCTTTAAATATTAATATATGTTTGTTTTTAGCATAGTTTCCCATGGTATTTTTAACTATGATTACTGTATTGTTTTAACTGTTTTAAGAGCCGTCTTTCTCCTGTGAGGAGAAAGGTGACAAAAAATTAATAAACAAATAGAATGTTCAAACAAAACAGGAATTTCACACTTCATAATATGCATATTTCTTTCATATCTTATCTGAATCAAAATCCAAATGATCTTGAAATATGAACTTTCAAAGTATTGATTACTGGGCAGGTGCACTTATATGTGAATGGGTGACTATGTACAATTTATGTACAAGGTACAATAGCTTAACCATTGTATATCAGGCATAGGATGATTTGCTTTAGTTAGTTACTTTGCCTATTGCCAAGGTGTTTACATAATCAATATTTTGGCAGTTTGCTGTCCATGTTATTTCAACTTTAAAAGCTCAGTATGTCTGCATCACATTTTCCTTGTTACCCACCACCACAACCTTGTATACCATGCACATTAGACTGTGGCCTAAATTTTCTACTCTGTGTGCCTAAGGAAGCAGACTGTGATCCAGAAAAACTCACACTACCTGAAATCCAGTAGTACATTAGAATTAGAGAAGGCCCACTGAATAAGTAGGGATTTGGTGAGCCAACTCCTCTTTAGGTTCTACCGATTCAATGTGCCTACTCTAGCTGTGACTTACTATTGGATTTGAGCCACTGAAATACAGTAACTCTTTCAACATTAAAGGTAGCACTATACTTTTTGTTATGAATGTTGTTGTTCTTAGTCTCATCGCTCTTTCAAGTTATTAAAATGATCACAAACTTCACATGGTAAAAACTAACATAGCAAGCCCATTCTAACATATTGGCCAATATCTTATAAGTTACATCCACCAACATGACTCAATGCACAGCATCAAATGTCTACATTGACTTCTCAGTCTGTAGCAATTTGCAGCTGTAATTTATACAGTGGTACCTCGACTTACGAACTTAATCCATATTGGAACTGTGTTCGCAAGTCGAAAATTCTGTAGGTCGAGGCACCATTTCCCATAGGAATGCATTGAAAACCTTGGGGTCCCCCGCCACCACGATCGGCGCCTCTGGAAGTCTCCAGGGGTCCGATCGCGGTGGTGGGGGACCCCAAGGAGGTCCCCGATGGCAGCAGGGAAGCCCTGTGAGGTCTCCCAGGGCTTCCCTGCCACCATTGGAGGCCTCCTGGGGGTTCATTTTCCTAACGGTTGGGACGAAAAAGCAGCCTCTTTTCCTGCCCTTTTTCCCTGCCTTTTTTTTTTTTGTTCTTAGGTTGAAGCTCCGTTCACAAGTCGATACAAACTTTTGTGAATGGAGCAGTTCGTAGGTCGAAATGTTCGTAGGTAGGGACGTTCGTAAAAAATAGGTAACCCTGTACCTATAGAGTTATGTCAAAGTAATTTTTCTATTGGCTTCTGGCCACTGTTGTAGGTGAGCTAGGTTCTCTTGAAAGGTAAGCCAAAGATTTCTGTTCTCCTAAGGCCATAGAAGGGGAAGATATGGAGGCAGTGACAGATTTTACTTTCTTGGGCTCCATGATCACTGCAGATGGTGACAGCAAGCACCAAAATAAAAGACACCTGCTTCTTGGGAGGAAAGCGATGACAAACCTTGTCAGCATCTTAAAAATCAGAGAGATCACCTTGCCAACAAAAGTCCACATAGTCAAAGCTATGGTTATTCCTGTAGTGATATATGGAAGCGAGAGCTGGATCATAAAGAAAGCTGATCACTGAAGAATTGATGCCTTTGAACTGTGGTGTTGGAGGAGGCTCTTGAGAGTCCCTGGACTGCAAGGAGAACAAACCTATCCATTTTGAAGGAAATCAACTCTGAGCCCTCACTGAAAAGACAGATCCTGAAGCTGAGGCTCCAATACTTTGGCCATCTCATGAGAAGAGAAGACTCCATGGAAAAGACCCTGATGTTGGGAAGTGTGAGGGCAAGAAGAGAAGGGGACGACAGAGTACGAGATGGTTGGACAGTGTCATCAAAGCTACCAACATGAATCTGACACAACTCCGGGAGGCAGTGGAAGACAGGAGGGCCTGACGTGCTCTGGTCCATGGGGTCACAAAGACTTGAACACAACTAAATGACTAAAAAACAACAAGGCCATGTATATTTGAGGGGATAACTTCAGATTCAGATAAGACATCTTATCTGAATCATCATCATCAAATGAAGGTTTGATTTATTTTCTGCATAAGAACAAGCACTCCAAACAAACACAATGAAAGCTAACATCCAAGGAATTCGTGCTAACAGCAAATGTCAACTCTGCCAAGAAAAAGATAAAACTCTGTCACACTTCATCTGTGAATGTCCAAAGATTATACAAACAGATTACAAAATAAAACTTTATATAGTGGCTAAATTAGTGCACTGGTCATTATGCAAAAAAATACAATTTGCCAGCCTCCAAACCCATTGGAACATCAAGTAGAGGAGGTGTCAGAAAATGACAACATCAAAATATTGTGGATAGAACAAATAAATGTCTGAATATTGACATTGCAATTCCAGGGGATGCCAGAGCTGAAAATAAAGAATTGAAAAAAATAACAAAATACAGAGACCGGTCAATCTAAACATCTTGCTTGTGGTTGCAGCACATTTCAGTGATCCCTGTAGTCATTGGGGCTTCGGGAACAATATCAAGTAATTTCACACAGTTGTATAAGCAGTTGCAGATCTCCGATATAATACCATTTAGAGCTACAAAAATTGGCAATATTAGGAACAGCATACATATTGCGTCAATATTTAACAGATACTTAGGTTTTTGGTTAAAACATATATCTGCTATACAATATCAGCCAATGTTTTTAGAATTTTGATTGACTGTGGCTTGTGTTTTTGAATAACTACTACTAGTACTACTACTTCTACTACAACCACCACCACCACCACCACCAGAGAACTGTAGAGCTGGAAGGGACCCTAGTGATCATCAAGTCCAGTTCCTATCAAGGAGATGCAGTGCAGAATCAAACTCCCAGCCTCTGGTTCTGCAGCCAGAAACTTAAACCACTGAGCTATAGCCAAGAGTGCAACTGGAGCAAGCAATAGTCTGTGAGCTATATATCTCCATCCCAACCAAGATCTCAAAAAATTGCCCCTTCTCCAATTCCTCTGTCCCCAGACAAAATTGTTTCTCACTGGAAAACAGCAAACAGTGCCCCCAGAAGCCTCAAGAACCCAAATTCATTTTGACATTTAAATTTTATTCCCCACCTCTGAGCAAATCTATTGAAGAAAAAAAAAGGATAACAATTGACAATCAACTTTGGTTTCCTAAAAGTCTTTCTCAGGCCTGAAAAAGGCCTACTTTCTCATTAACTTTCAAATGGCAAACTGTATACCTGCAAGGCACATGGGACATAATTTGCTTCTTCCACCCCCCCCCCTTCCTCCTTTTTTCCCAGTGATGCAGGGGACTGAAAGAAGGACATGTGGGGCCCTGGCAAGGTCCAAGACACACACTACCCACCCTGACTCAGAATAACCTGCTGCTTTTATAACCTTTGCTTGTTCTTCAGATCAGCTGATTTAATCCTTGTCCTTGGCTTATAGTTAATGGCTTTAGAGAATGCAAGAAACCCACTCGTAACAGTTGAGAAATTTATGGAAGTCCAACCATATACAAGCACAAGGACAAAGGGCTAGCCACTTTAGGCTAAGACCACCTTTTCCTCCGGCCAGAAGAATAGGAAGGACATCAAGTATTCATCTGGATCATCCTGATGACTTTCCACTCCAATCGGGTGGGACACCTTACGCCAAAGTGTTCAATACAGAATTCCCTTTCTGTCTGTATTAATGTATGCATTTTTCTTGTCACTGGTGTGATACTCAGACAATACTGTCAACAACAAGAGATGATACAATGACAATCTGGGGATTTCAAGCTGTTTCAATTGAATTAAAACCATGGAAGACTCATTTTTCCGATGACAAAGATTAAAACCACTATCTCCACTGAAATCTACCCACTCATAACAAGCATTTGCTAATGCCATGTCTGTTTACAAATGTGTGTTGGGGGTGGTGGTAGGGGACTCAGACAGGATACTTGTCTTTCCTTCTCGTGCTTCTCTCTCCCTGTGCCATCTTGACAGATTTTACTGCCCTCAAACCCATCTTCACAGATGGTGGGATGGTACAGGAAACCTGCCACAAGATTCTGAATATTTTTTTGAGGGGAGGGGGGATTCACAGTGTATTTTTGGCTCCATGAAATGACAGCTTTTGTGTTGAACTTCGAATCTCATAAGCTTATTTGGCATCCCTGCCGAGCACGCGTATAATCACACAGCTACTCGTACCTGTTCATTAGTAGCCACCAGGGCAAGAAAAAATACAAATAATAACAACAAAAGACTTGCCTGCCATTTTTATACTGTCCTCTATAGCAAATATAAAATGGCTTTTAATATAACACTCCTACTAGTTCTGTGCAAAAATCTCTAGTCAGATTTACAGTGCATGAAAGTTCTTATGAAGTATCCTGGGTTATGAGTGGGTTTTTTTTTTAAGGAACCCTCTTCAACTTAATATGATCTTTCAGTGCCCTCTGCTGTTAAGAGTCACTCAGCTTCCAGTTTCCTCTGTAGTAATGTCAGACTGGGGCTTTGGCTAGCAGTCTCACCACCCCTTTGTTAAATGGCTGGAGCTGGAGCTTGCAGACATGCAGAAATTTAATGCAATGCTATATTTCAAAAGCAAACAAGAAAACAAACAAACAAACAAACAAACAAACAAGGCAGTGGGGGACAAGCCTGATTCACAGAAGGCGGGAAAGAAGGCTTGCCGTGGTTGACAAGGGATGAGCCATGTTCTGTAGAGAACTACTTTGGAAGAAAGGATTGTGTGACAGCACTGCTGGGTCTGCTTTCCTCTAAAGCCAAGAAAGAAAAAGGAAAGCACACGTTTTGGGAGCTGGGGACTTCAAAGAAAAGCCCTTTCCTTGGCAGCCTTAACCTTGAGATCTGCAGAACATACAAAGACCTTCTTTGTAAACAGAAAGGGGAAAAAACCCACCAGGGTTTGCAACAACATTTGAGCTAATATATCCTGACAATTTTCCCATCTCCTTCTGTTGGGTTTCTTCTGGGAGAGGGTTGGCAGTTTGTTTCAGGTTATATTTAAATCAGGCATACAGATTTCCCTTCATGACATGAACAGGAATGGGAAAGGGAAAGGAAAGGATAGTCTCCACAGCCTGCCCCCTTCCCCCCCAAAAAAAAACCCACCTAGGCCTCCATCTGAAGTCCCACCAACCATGGTAGCTTCCAAGGAAATATGTTTGTCTTCCTGGCATCACATACAGAATCAGCTAATGCTATAAAGGCATTTTCTGCAGCATGCAAGGAAATTCACAAAATATTTTTAATCCTTCACCAGTCTGAGACTATTGTATTTTTTATGATATATCCATTTGATTATTCCAGCCTACATAGTCGAAAGTGCCTTCAACACACATTTTCCAGTTCAATTCACTTATAGATAAAAACTTTAGGCCACGGTGTCACGTGCCTTAGTTAACATCCCATTAGATTACTGTAATGATCTCTACTTGGGGCTGCCTTTGGAAAGTGTTCCCAAACTTTGGCAAATATTGCACCTAGACTAGAGATGGTTAGAAGGAGAACAGAAATTCCTTGTTAAAACTGCATCACTGGCTACCACTTAGTTTTCTGGCAAGTGTGTTTTAGGCCTATAAAGCCCTTAATGAGTTGGGTTGAGGATATCTGAAGGACTGTTTTTGTCCATATGAACCTCCCCATCTTTGAGGAATAAATTTGTTTGGTGGCTTCTTTCAAGCTGGGGAGGCCCCGTTCCACAGGAGACCAAGCTGGCCCCCTCACAGATGTCCTTCTGTTAGCAGACAAGACATTTCTTTTAGATGGTTGTTGTGGGTTTTTTTGGGCTCTTTGGCCGTGTTCTGAAGATTGTTCTTCCTAACGTTTCGCCAGTCTCTGTGGCCAGCATCTTCAGAGAACAGGAGTCAGAACTGAGTTTGAGAATACATTTCTTTTGAGAATACATTTCTTTTAGACTTTTAGTAAGCAATTAAAATAGTCATTATCTGTGATAACCGATTTATACATCTTTTTTTTTAATTTGTTGTTCATTATGTGAACTAACCTCTAATTATCTGTGCTTGGAAGAGCATGGGCATAAACATAGAGGCAGATCCTTCTGACTAGCCTGTGCCATCAACAGGCACAGGTGGGGCGAGCATTCACTTATAGTAAAGCACAGGTTGATTTCTTATGAAAACTATAGTTACCTTCTGTGCTAGCCGAACACAACGCTGATACTCTTTGACCAACTCTGAGCAGTTGAGCACTTGATTTTTGTTTTCATTGTAGCAGGTCAAGATTGCTTCTTGCAGATTTGCACATATAGGTTGAGTGTTCCTCCGCCTGTTTGGAGACAGAATGAATCGAGTGACTGTCCTAATTCTCACACAGATACCCAATACATCTGGTAATGCAGATGTCACGAGTTCTTGTCCAATGCTAATCCCACAAAGCACTGTCCCTTCTTTTAATTTACTTGTAAATTACTTGCCAAGGCCTCAAAGAAGGAGGTTCCTTCTTCAAGATTTGGATTTCTTATGTGCCACTAAAGATTGAATGGTTTGACAGGGTAAGACTGCTTTCACTATGTGGCCATAGTGAAAGCAGTCTTACATTGTCATACCATACAACACTTGTTTTAGGGAAATGGCACAGAAGGACCCAAAAGTAGATAAGGACCTACCCATAGACCCCTGAGGGATCTGAAGTGGATTGGCAAGGATTTCTTATTCTTGATTGCGTAATAACAGCAGCAACAACATGACTCCCCTATTCACCAGATTATACCACTGAACATGAAGAAAGTTTAGAGTAAGCAATAGTGGGATTTTGTGTGAAGAATTATGAGCAACATTCAGTAATAGTATTCAGAACAAGTTCATGGACTCAGAAGACTTTAAATCCAAGAGTACATATTTTGCATCAGGCTCCATTTGGTGCTCTCAGGGTTGCAGTGAAAAACAAAGTCAATCCCACAAACATGCAGTCTGCTCACTCTTGTCAGATCAGAGAGCTGCCACTAGGCAGAACAGACAATATATGGGTTTGATCAGACCAGTGGTGAGATTGGGTATAAGACTGTTTTATATAGCCCTTGGCTGCACTAATCCCTTTAAAAACAGTCTAGCACACAGAGGTTTGCAAAATTTCCCAGCAGACTTATTAATTTACTTGTAGTAGTAGAAATGTAGAAACTGAGGCCTGAATTCAGTATCACTCTGAAAAAAGACCCACAGACAAGTAAAAACCAAATAGGCATCTGGATATGTGTATGTGTGTATGTGTGTAAGGGGCAGATCAGGTTCTGTGAGTGTTGAGATGAGATAGTGATCAGATTGTGTGGAGATAGGAGTCTGTGTGAGCTAGAGCCTTTCTTTATGTGATTACCTGATTTATTTGTTATACCAATCTTAATGTACCAATCAATAAACTTTAGTTATTTTGTTTGAAATCCATTCGGGCCTGAAGATACTTATTGCAGGGAATGGTTGGTGGCAGACTACCAGAAGAGTAACAGTGGAGTGACGTAGCGACCTTCCTTTGTGAGGTAGAAGGAGGCCGTTACAAAAATCACCACCTGGCCTAGGGGGAGAGAGAGCTTTCAGGCCGGAGCTGCTCCTGGGACCGCACCAGACCATCGTGCCTACGCCCAGAAGGAGCCAAAGATCATCTACCGGCCATAGCTCACTGTGTGAGAGGGAGTGAGTCTGTGGTTGGGCCCCTGCTGGATCTTCCTCTGTGGTTACAGGCCTTGCGGCCTGCTGCTCCTGGCTGCCTCACCCCCTCTCAACATCAACCACCTGGCCTAGGGGGAGAGAGAGCTTACAGGCCGGACCTGCTCCTGGGACCGCACCAGACCATCGTGCCTACGCCCAGAAGGAGCCAAAGATCATCTGCCAGCCATAGCTCACTGTGTGAGAGGCAGTGAGTCTGTGGTTGGGCCCCTGCTGGATCTCCCTCTGTGGTTACAGGCCTTGCGGCCTGCTGCTCCTGACTGCCTCAACCCCTCTCAACATCAACCACCTGGCCTAGGGGGAGAGAGAGCTTTCAGGCCGGAGCTGCTCCTGGGACTGCACCAGACCATCATGCCTACACCCAGAAGGAGCCAAAGACCATCTGCCGGCCATAGCTATTTAATACTATATAATTATATAATACTATATAACATTATATTTATTTTTGTATTTGTATTTGTCCTGCACTTTTCTTTAAGTCGTGGTATTATTTAAGGTTCTGTTCTTTACTTTCTTTTCTTTTCTATTGATATGGAATGGAAGACCTGTTTGCCCACCGAGGGGCCTTTTAACATCCCAGTGATCACGGGTAGAGGGAGATATGGCGTTGGCCCAGTCCCTACTCGTGTCAGAAGAACACCAAACAGATGTTTGAAGGCTGTCTGTTGTTCTGAGACTGTGACCAACCCTCAGTATCGAGGGAGCCAGTCCAGCCTGCCCTCCACTCTTGTACTGTTGAATGCCAGGTCTATAGCCAACAAGCCTCAGGTGATTCACGATCTTATCCTGGAGGAGAATGCAGACCTGGCATGCATAACCGAGACATGGATCAGCGGGGAGTGCGGTCCTCCCCTGGCTCTTGTCTGTCCGCCCGGTTATGCTGTCCAACACCAGGGTAGACTGGAGGGGCAGGGGGGGGAGGAGTAGCCATTGTTTATAAATCCAGCTTGGAGGTTACTAGGCGCTGCTCGGTGGTAAAGCCAGGTCTAGAGGCACTCCACATATCGATTGGGGCCAGGGATGGTTTTGGGATTTTGCTGGGTTACCGCGCTCCCGGCAATCCAGTCACTTCCCTTCCGGAGTTGACTGACTTTGTCTCCGCGGCACTATTGGGATCCCCGAGGCTTTTGGTCTTGGGTGATTTCAATGTGCACGTGGGGGAAGAGCCATCTGGGTCAGCTCTTGAGTTCTTGGAAACCATGGCTTCCTTGAACATGTCCCAACATGTCAACGGCCCCACCCACGTGGGTGGTCACACACTGGACCTGGTCTTTTCCTCCAGTTGGAGCGAGTGTGATCTGGTGGTGACGGACCTCACGTCAATCCCCTTGTCATGGTCAGATCACCACCTAATAAAATGTAACCTCACAGTGGCTCTCCCCCCTCGCAGGGAGCAGGGACCTATTTCTATGGTCCGCCCTCGAAGGCTACTGGATCTGGCTGGATTCCAGGACGTCATGAGAGGGGTCACGGCGGACCTGGCTAGCACTCCTGTCGACACTCTGGTTGATAATTGGTCCACCTTCGTAACCAGGGCTATAGACACAATCACACCTAAACGCCCTCTCCGTCGTAGAGCTCGTCCAGCGCCCTGGTTTAACCAGGAGCTTCGAGTGCTGAAGCGACATAGGAGAAGGCTAGAGCGTAGATGGAGGAAGAACCCGACGGATTATAATAGGATAGCTGTCAAGGTCGCAACTAACCTTTACCTGTCTAAGGTAAAGGCTGCTTGTCGAACTTACTTCGCTAACTGGATAAGCGAAGCGTCCAACCAGCAGGCGGAGTTATTCCGTATAGTGCACGGCCTATCCGGAACTGGTCTGGATGATAGGCCTCCCCTTAGTTTTTCACCTGACCAGTTTGCAGCCTTTTTTAAATCTAAAGTCGAGGCCATCCGACGGGACCTCTCTCCTTTTTTGAACACAGTAAGTCGAGCAGAGATGTCCAGCGCTCCGTCTTGCCTGGTAACCCTTGACTCCTTTCAACCTATCACGCCTGATTCTGTGGCCAGAGTGCTTGACCACTGTCGAGCCACCACCTCCTCCTTGGACCCTTGCCCGGCCTGGCTAATCAAAGCAGCCAGGCCGATAACAACAGAATGGGCCACTGCAATAATAAATGGGTCTTTCCTTGAGGGCAGGTTTCCCTCTGCCCTCAAGGAGACACTCATTAGGCCCATAAGAAAGAAACCTAATTTGGCAGCGGATGAAATTGGCAACTATAGGCCCGTTGCCAATATTTCTTTCATGAGCAAAGTAGTCGAGAGGGTGGTGGCTGACCAGCTTCAGGCACATCTGGATGAAACAGATGCCCTGGATCCTTTTCAGTCGGGCTTCAGGCCGTGCCATGGTACAGAGACGGCATTGGTCGCCCTATACGATGACTTGTTGAGGGAGGCCGACAGCAGTAAAATTTCTTTGTTGGTCCTCCTCGACATCTCAGTGGCCTTCGATACCGTCGACCACAGTATCCTCCTGGGGAAGCTCTCTGAGTTGGGTATCGGTGGCTTAGCTCTGGCCTGGTTCCGTTCCTTCTTGGAGGACCGCCCCCAGAGAGTGCAGCTTGGGGAGAGTATTTTGGCCCCGTGGAGTCTCAATTGTGGGGTTCCACAGGGGTCGATCATCTCCCCAATGCTGTTTAACATCTATATGAGGCTGCTGGGTGGGGTCATCAGGGGATGTGGAGCATCGTGTCATCAATATGCCGATGACACCCAGCTCTATATTTCCTTTTCACCAACTGCAGGTGATGCCGTCCTGTCCCTCCAGCACTGCCTGGGGGCCGTACAGCAGTGGATGCAGGAGAACGGCCTGAGGTTGAACCCGGACAAGACGGAAGTGTGACAAACCCAGACCTACTGGGATCTATCACACAGTTACTAAGCTGCCACCAACCATTCCCTATAATAAGTCACACAGACCAGGGATGGATTTTTAAACAACAAAAGAATAAGGTTTATTTTAAATACAAACAGGGTAAATAAAACAATCAGGTGAATAAAATAAAGTAACGTGGCTTATTCTCACACACACAAGCATACAGTTTGGTTCACCTAGAACCTTTAACTTAAAGCACAGACCCTGAACCCATCAGTTCTGGCTAACCCACAGACACCTGAACTTATCAGGTTGGTACTCTGACACACAGTAGTACCCTGTCAGACACACAGACTCCCACAACAGCTTCTTCTTCCCCAGCTGCTGCTTCGTCCCAACCCAGTGTCTCACAGTCTGTCTCGGCATCTACTCTTCACCACACAGGCATCACATATTTATACAGTACAGCCCCTCCTCCTGATGTCCCGCCTTCCACTCCCCATAGGATGGAACTTTCCCTCCAAACCCATGACAGACAGGTAACATCAGTGCTGTTATGTAACACCTCCCCTCTTTAAAAGTTGTTTTGTAGGGGGAAAGCTAAAAGTGCTTTTCACCAAAAAACAACCTGCATAAAATACACAACAACATTTATACATACCATATAATACTTACATATACTTACACTCCAAGTTAACCATAGCAAATATGCATTTAAACATTTTACCATATACATTACATTAATTTACCTTTATTCATACAAACCCAAATTAAAACCAGGTACATTTTAACTTTTTGTTTTCATTATATACATATAGTCCATGTTCTTTCGCCGTCTTCAGTCTTCAGGTCTTCTTGATAAGGCGTCAGCAACACAGTTCACTGACCCTCTGACCACCTTCACTTCAAAGTCATAGTCCTGTAAGTTCAAAGCCCACCTCATAAGTTTGCTATTGTGGGTTTTCATTGTCTTTAACCATTGCAATGGTGAATGGTCAGTACACAGAACAAAATGTCTTCCCCAGATGTAAGGCTTGGCCTTCTGGATCGCGTAGACTATGGCCAAACACTCCTTCTCCACGGTTGCCAAATGTCTCTCACCTTTTTGAAGTTTCCTACTCAGGTAGGACACTGGATGTTGGTCACCATTCTCATCCTCCTGGCACAGAACTGCTCCTACCCCGCTGTTAGACGCATCGGTGTAGATGATGAACTCCCGGTCGAAGTCTGGAGCACGCAGGACAGGATAGTTGATTAACGCCTCCTTCAACCTCTGGAACGCCGCCTCACAGTCGCTGGTCCACGGGATGCGGTCATCAGCCTTCTTCCTCGTCAGATCGGTCAGCGGAGCCGCAATCTCGCTAAACCTCGGGATGAACTTTCTGTAGTAGCCCACCAATCCAAGAAATGATTTGACTTTTTTCTTGGTGTTGGGTCTAGGCCAATCACGAACAGCTTCTATTTTGGCCTCCAGGGGTTTTATCATTCCTCCCCCTACCATGTGACCCAAGTATTTTATTTCTGGGCTACCCAGCTGACACTTGCTGGCCTTTACTGTTAGCCCTGCTGCACTTAACCTCTGCAGCACTAACTCCAGGTGTATCAGGTGATCTTCCCAGGTATTACTGAAGATCCCTATGTCGTCAATGTAGGCCACTGTAAAGTCACTGAGCCCTGCCAAGGTCTGGTCCATCAGCCTTTGGAATGTGGCTGGTGCATTTCTGAGACCAAAGCTCAGGACTCGAAACTCATAGAGACCAAAAGGGCTGCAAAAGGCAGTCTTTTCTTGATCCCTGGGATCAATTCTTAATTGCCAATATCCCTTTACCAGGTCCAATGATGAGATGAACCGACAACCCCCTATGGTTTCAATCAGGTTGTCTAGCCTGGGCATTGGGTAGGCATCAGGAGTGGTTACACGGTTTAATTTCCTGTAATCGACACAAAACCTAATGCTCCCATCAGGCTTGTCCACAAGGACTATCGGAGAGGACCAAGGGCTAGAAGAGGGGACGATTATGTTCTCCCTCAGCATTTCGTCCAGCTCCTTCCGCACCTTGTCCCTATAGGGTCCCGTTACTCGGTATGGGGATACTGCCTGCGGGGGTGCATCCCCTGTATGGATCCGATGCATCACTCCCTTCACTATCCCCGGCTTGTTGGAAAACACCTGTTGATATTTATTAAGCAGCATTTTTAGTTCTTGCTGCTGGTCTTGGGTGAGTGCAGGACTGATCTTTACCTCCTCTGGGTTGTATTTTACTTCCCCTCTACCCTCCCAGAAGGGTAATTCAGCTTCCTCACTCTCAGCTGCTTTTATCGCGAATAAAACCCTCTGTTCCCCTCTGTAGTAGGGTTTTAGGGCATTCACATGAACCACCCTCCTTGCTTGGTTCTCCTCCTGCTCTATAAGGTAGTTCAGGTCTGACATCTTGGAAATGACCCTATATGGTCCTGCCCATTTGAGCTGCAGTTTATTCTCTCTGCAGGGCCTAAGCCAAAGCACTTCCTCCCCCGGGTCAAAGTGCCTCTCTCTAGCTTTGTGGTCATACCATGTTTTCTGTCTGACCTTCTGAGCTTGCAGGTTTTCTGCTGCCAGCTCTAGATTTCGCTTTAGGTCATTCATCAAGGTGTCTATGTATGTCACAACGTCTTGTGGGTCATCCTGGGTGATCTGCTCCCAATTTTGTTTGATCAAATCAAGGGGCCCTTTCACCCGTCTCCCAAATAGAAGTTCAAATGGACTAAACCCGGTACTGGCTTGTGGCACTGATCGATAAGCAAACAAAAGGGATTGCAGCTTCTGGTCCCAATTGTTTGGATTCTCTGCCAAGTAAGCCCTAATCATGCGCATTAGAGTCCCATTGAACTTCTCAGTTAACCCATTGCTTTCAGGATGATAAGCAGTGGTTTCCTTGTGCTTAATTCCACAGATCTGCCATAAGCGTTTCATGAGCTTTGACGTGAACGATGTGCCCAAATCTGTGATTATCTCTGAGGCAAATCCCATCCTGGACATGTACCCCACCAAAGCATCTGCCACTGTGTTAGTTTCAATATTAGTCAAGGGTATGGCTTCAGGATACCTTGTGGCATGGTCCACAATTGTTAGGATGAACCTGTTCCCCCTCTTTGTGGCCTTGGGCAAAGGTCCCACAATATCCACCCCTATGCATTTGAACGGAGTGTCAATCACAGGCAAAGGGCACAGCTTTGCTTTGGTCCTGTCGCGGTTATTCCCCTGCCTTTGACACACATCGCATTGTTTACAGAACTCCCTGATCTGCTTCCCTATGTCAGGCCAGTAGAAATTCTGTGTGATTCTCTGCTGTGTTTTGTTCACTCCTAAGTGTGCAGCAAACATGTCAGAGTGCCCCCTTTGTAAGATCATGGGGCGATACTTTTCAGGTACCACCAGCTGACTTCTGATCCCATCTCCCCCTTTTGAGATATTCCTCAGGGTTTCTCTATATAAAATCCCCTTTTTCTCCAGAAATCTCACTGGGGTCTCAGGTGTTAGCTGGGCGTCAGTCACCTGTTCAAAACACTTTTGGAGAGTGGCGTCTGCCTTTTGCTCCTGTCCAAATCTGCTGTCTGTGGTTAAGGTTTCCACCACAGCTTCTGAACTTCCCCCACCTGCTTCCGTCTCTGGCTCATCATTACCCCCCTGAACTGTCCCTGTGGTGGCTTGTGAGCGTGTAATCACTAGCACCCGTTTCACATGTTCAGCCAGGTCATTTCCCACGAGCACGGCTGCTGGCAGAGTCGATGAAATCGCTATCCGCCAATCTCCCCTCCAGCCTTGAAAGTTGACAGGTACCTCTGCTACTGGCAGAGAGATTGTCTGCCCCTCAATCCCTGCCACCTTCATGCTCTCATTTGGGATTATAAACTCCCTAGGGATGATATCTGGATGGCATAGGGTTACTTGGGAACAAGTGTCCCGCAGCCCCCTATACTGACGGTCAAGTATTCCTACGTCCACCCCTGCTGTCTCAAACAACTGAGAATCTGTTTTTATCAGCAAGCAGCGCTTTACCTCCAGAAGAGGACCATTTTCCTCAGCCTGATCAGCAGAGGCAGCTGTCCCAGACTGAGTAGCCATGGCAACAGGCTCCCTCTGTGACACTGAGCCTTGCTCTTTCTGGACACAGAACACAGCTTTTGGCTTGGTCCCACTAGAATTCTGAGGCACCATTCCTTTTAGCTGCTTTAATTTTTCACACTCTGAGATTAGATGACCCTTTCCCTGACAGAAATAACATTTTCTAGTGTATTTGGATTCTCTCTCCTCTTGTTTCGGTTTTCCCTCCAAATTCTGAGGGCTTGGTTTCATGCCTGAGGGCTTCCCTTCACCATGGGCCCCTCCCCCTTGCTGGCTTTTCCCTGGTCCCTGAGAGTACTTGCTGTAGGTTTCTTTGGGTTTACCTACAGATTTCCCCTCACCCAAGGGCTTTCTTATTTGGGAGATAAAATCCGCGATTTCTGCGGCTGCTGCCACAGATTTCGGTTTCCTTTCCCTCACCTGGAATTTCAATTCCCCCTGCAGGACTGAATAGAACTGTTCCAGGGCTATCAAGTCTTTAAGCTGCTCATAGGTCTCTATTCCCTCCTGCGATAGCCATTTCTCAAGCAGCCTCACCAATTGGGCCCCCACTTGGGTAAAAGTTTGTTCTGGTTTTTTAGTGAGGGACCTGAATCTTTGTCTCAGCTGCTCTGCATTTATCCCATGTCTTGCAAACACCAGTTTTTTAAACTCTGCAAAATCTTTCATCAATTCCTCAGGCATCTCGGCATAAACCTCAGCCAGGCTACCACTGATTAAAGACCGCATGATGGTCATCTTCTCAGTTTCCCTTACTGAGAAGTCCACAAACGCTCTTTCCACTAAGGAAAAGAACACCTCAGGACAATCTCCCTTGTGGTACACAGGGAATTTCTTCAGGTCAGCCTTAGACAGTTGGCCTCCCTCAGAATCCCTATTATTATTATTGTTCTGGTTCATCATTTCCAGTTTTCTTAATTCAAACGCCATTCTTTCTTTTTCCAGAGCAATTTTCTCTCTCTCTAATCTTTCTTCTTTTTCCAATTGCCTCATCCTCAGTTCATGCTGTTGGGCTATGAGCAATTTTCTGAGTTCTGGGTCCTGCTCTCCTGTGCTGTCACCTTGCACTGAGCCAAATTCATCCTCAGAACCTTGGTCAATCTGGGGGTCTTTCACTTCACTCATGTCTGCTACTTGGCTTCGAGTCAAGGGCATACCCCCCCCCTCAGAACAGGCTGCTTTAAAAAGTCAAGCCTCAGAATAAAACGACCACTTTTTTTCCTTCTTGCCTCAGAACCAGCTCTCCCTAGAGATTGCTGCTGTTCTTCAGCACTTAAATTGCAACAGTATCGAGTCAGAGCCTACCCCCCTCTGCTGGGCCTCTCAGCTGGCAAGCTAGCTCACTGTTGCTACGCAGATTTTCCTCAGCTTTTTCCCGCCAAAACTAGGTTGCCTCAGAGCACCTTAATCTAAGTCTCCCCAGTTGGCACGTTCTTCTACTAGCGCACCTCCCCGTGAGGTACACCTAGAAGATTACCTACGCGCCTCAGACTGTCCCTGACTAGACCCCCCTTGCTCTGGGCACACTTGCCAAGGCTTTGCTGGACCGCTGGACAACTGGACCAGTCGTATCCCACACGCTGGACACCAATCAATGTGACAAACCCAGACCTACTGGGATCTATCACACAGTTACTAAGCTGCCACCAACCATTCCCTATAATAAGTCACACAGACCAGGGATGGATTTTTAAACAATAAAAGAATAAAGTTTATTTTAAATACAAACAGGGTAAATAAAACAATCAGGTGAATAAAATAAAGTAACGTGGCTTATTTTCACACACACCAGCATACAGTTTGGTTCACCTAGAACCTTTAACTTAAAGCACAGACCCTGAACCCATCAGTTCTGGCTAACCCACAGACACCTGAACTTATCAGGTTGGTACTCTGACACACAGTAGTACCCTGTCAGACACCCAGACTCCCACAACAGCTTCTTCTTCCCCAGCTGCTGCTTCGTCCCAACCCAGTGTCTCACAGTCTGTCTCAGCATCTACTCTTCACCACACAGGCATCACATATTTATACAGTACAGCCCCTCCTCCTGATGTCCCGCCTTCCACTCCCCATAGGATGGAACTTTCCCTCCAAACCCATGACAGACAGGTAACATCAGTGCTGTTATGTAACAGGAAGTTCTGAGGGTGGGTGGCCCTGTGGATGGTGGCTTGGGAAGCTCCCTCATGTTTGGGGGGGGTGGCCCTGGCTGCAAAGAGTGGGGTCCGCAGCCTGGGGGTGCACCTGGACCCGATGCTCACCATGGAAACGCAGGTGGCATCGGTAGTCCGCACCGCCTTTTTCCACCTTTGGCGGATTGCCTGGCTGCGACCTTATCTAGACACGGAGGCACTCACTACCTTAGTACTTGCGCTCGTAATTTCTAGATTAGACTACTGTAACACGCTCTACGTGGGGCTTCCTTTGAAGCTGATGCGGAAACTTCAAGTGGTGCAGAGTGCGGCCGCCAGACTCCTTACTGGAGTGAGAAAATACCAACATATCTCTCCAACTCTGGCCATGCTGCACTGGCTGCCCATCCGTTTCCGCATTGACTTCAAAGTGTTAATGCTTACATATAAAGCCCTAAACGGTTTAGGACCTCGATACTTGGCGGAACGCTTACTCCCAACTAATTCTACCCGTGTCACCCATGCGAGCCAAGAGGTGAGGCTGAGGAGCCTGACACCGAGGGAGGCCCGGAAATAAGAACTAGAAACCGGGCCTTCTCAGCGGTGGCTCCTCGTCTCTGGAATAACCTACCTCCGGAGATTCGCACTGCACCCTTGCTGGGTACTTTTAAGAACCAACTAAAAACATGGATGTTTAGGCAGGCCTTCCCTTCTAGTTAATTCCTGTCCTCTTTCCTTTTTCTTTCTCTCTTTATTTGATTTATTTTTATTTTTCCCATCTTACAGAATCATCTAATTAATTAATTGTTAAAAAATTTTTAGAACTTGTTATCATTTGTTGTAAGCCGCCTAGAGTGGTCGAAATGACTAGATAGGCGGGGTATAAATACAATAAATAAATAAATAAATAAAATATTTTTTTTTCGTTCTTTGGAAATATGTCATATTTTCTGCTTTCTGGACCCTAAGGCTCAAGGGCATTTCCAAGCAACAGTCTACAAAACATTCAGTTCCAAGAATCACCATAAAGAGTTATACAACTATCTTTTTGTCAGCCACGGTCAACACCTTTCAATTCCCTGTGTAACTTAGAAGCTTAGAAACTCATGTCCTTTGGTGGAACAAAGGTCACTGCTAGGTAGCGCTCGTGAAAACTCATGGGAGCTTGTGGCTGCACAGAGATAAAATCCTATGAAATGCCTTCCAGAACTTGGAACAGGAAAGAACTTAATGGGGGGCTTCAGGAACTCATAAGGTTGGCATTTTGTTCTGTCACTGCAATTTTAATATCATTCTAATCATTTGAATGAACCCCTTGGAAACAATGCCAAATAGAACTAGGTCAGGAAATACCACAAATCCCTCAATTCACTGGGAAAGTTAAGACTTTTAAAATTAGAGTTTAACTCAGAGAATCTGTTTTAAAAGTGTAGCAGAACACTTTATTACTTCGAGAGAAGTTGGAACTGTCATGCTTAGTATTAAGGTCAATGATACTTCCCCTATTCTGCTTTCTAATCAATTTTCATGATTTCTAAGAGATAAATAGGTTGATTTCTAGTGCAAGTTTGGGTTTCACCTGTCTGTTTTGTAAATGGAAAGAACTTGAACTAAGACATAACTCTTTCTTTCTAAACTACTGTATGGAAAATCCTGTGCTCAAAACATTCTTCTAAAGTAACAGGAGTTCTACCTGACAAGTCTTGCAACAGCAAAGTCAATTAGACATTTTCAAGATTTTATGAAAAATAGAAACCAACAGGTTACCTATCTGTAATTGTAGTTCTTCAAGTGGACCTCTGTAATTCACACTATGGATAATCCGTGCATGCACAGAGCCTCGTCAGAATATTCTAGAGCTTCTGCGGTAGCAAAAAGATACATTAGTACTGACCCCTCCCCCCCGGCACCAAGGCCCTCCCTTCAGTTAGGTCAACTGCCACATAATGAAAAAGGGTGTGAGAGTGGGAAGGCTGAGTCGGGACGTGTGAATCACAGAGCTCCACTTGAAGAACTACAATTACAGGTAGGCAACCTGTCATTCTTCATGGCCTCTGTAAATCACACTATGGTTAAATAACAAGTTACCTTACCCGGAGGAGGGTGTCACGCCAAGGTAGATGATAACACAGCACGCCCAAAAGCAGCATCAGATTTCTGCCAAACATCCAAGCTATAGTGATTGATAAACATGGATGGCTGTGACCATGTGGTAGAGGCGCAGATGTCCAGTAGGGGGATGCACCAAAGAAACGCCGTAGATGTTGCCAACACCCTGGTAGAATGAGAGCAGATACTATGTGGCACTGGAACCTGAGCAAGCTGATAAGCAAGCTGGATAGTAGATACAATCCACTTAGATAGTCTCTACCAGGTAACTTGAAGACCCTTGGCAGGAAGTTGGTAGCTGACAAAAAGTTGAGCTAAGCATCTGAATGATTTGAGTGCAGGCTATGTAAAAAGCTAGAGCCCATATGGAGGATCCTTTCTGGAGGAGTAGAAGGAGACAGAAAAAAGGAAGAAAGAACCAAAGGTTGGGATAGGTGAAACTGGGAGGCAACCTTGGATAGAAAAGAAATATCTACAAAAAGTTTAACCTTATCTGGGTAAAACTGGAGATAAGGGTAGTCAGACTTTAAGGCCGCAAGTTCACTAGCACGTCGAGCTGACGTGATGGTCACAAGAAATATTATTTTGAAGGTAAATAACCTGAGGTCAGTTGACGCCAGGGGCTCAAACGGGGCCCCTGTAAGTTGTTGAAGGACCAATGTCAATGACCACTGAGGTGGGGGAGGGCGAACACCTGGGTTCAGGTGTGATAGCCCCTTGAGAAAACATTTCAGAATAGGGTGTCTGAAAAACTTAGCTGCCGGAGATGTTGGTGGTTGATAAGCCACAATTGCAGAAAGGTAAACTTTGAGGGGTGAGAGAGAAAGACTCTTAGTTTCTAACCGCAATAAAAAACGTAAGACAGTGGTAAGAGAGGGGATGGTTGAGGAAAGGGATAACACTGCAGTAAAAGCTTGAATGTTCCCCATTTATACATATAGGCCTTCCTGGTTGAAGGTTTCTTTGCATGATGAATGACATTCATCAGTGAGGCCAGATCCTCCATGCTGTGAGATGTAGAGCAGGGAGATCTGGGTGGAGAATTTGATTTTTGTTCTGTGTGGACAGGTGAGGTAGACTGGGCAGGTGATTAATGTCAGACAATTGCTGGTGGAGAATCGGGAACCATGGCTGTAGCAGCCTCCACAGAGCTATCCAGATAGCATTGGTCCTGTCCTGCTGAAGACGGACTACCACTTTGTGGAGGAGCGGGAATGGTGGAAACAGGTAAGTGTATGACTTGGGCCAATGGCTGATGAATACATATCCGCGGGAGTTCTTGCCTACTCCTGTGTGGGAGCAGTAACGCTTGCATTTCCAGTTTACCTGGGAGACAAAGAGGTCGATGGTGGGTGTGCCCCAATCATTTGCAGAGAGAGAGAAAAAGAGATTGATCTAGCTTCCATTCATGGGCTTGAGATTCTTTGAGACTGAGCAAATCTGCCAGATTGTTATCTTGACCGGCTATACGTATTGCCGCAAGACAAACTTGGTGGTAGTGATAAATTGATTTAGTTCCCTGAGGTTCAGGATGGGGCGAAGGCCTCCATCTTTTTCGGGGATGGTGAAATAGCGCGAGAAAAAACCTATGACTGTGTGTTGTAACGGTACTGGTTCTATGGCGTCTTTGAGTAGTAACGACTGTATTTCTTCTTGCAGAGTTTGCAACTGAGGTGTGACGGTGGAGGAAGCTGGTGGAATTCGATGCGGTACCCGTTCCTTATGATGGAGAGGACCAAGGCATCTGTAGTCATGTCTTTCTATGCAGGTAAGTGCTTCCAAAGGGCAGGGGGAGAGATGGGAGGTAGCAGTGCAATCTCGGCCAGTTGGATGTCAAACGTGATGCTTAGGCTTACAGTCATTGCACCTAGTTGTGGTTTATTGGTGAGGTTTGGCTCTGTAGGTTGTTGTTTGTAGTAAGGCACATATGATGTTTGCCTTTGAGCTTCTTGTTGAAATTGTTGATAGGAAGTGTAAGGGCGGTGCCACTGACTACACTGAAGGCATTGTTGGTATGTGGAGTAGATTCCCCAATGTCTGGCAGCTGTCCTCTTTTCCTGAACATTCTCAAGAATGTCATCAGTCTTGCCATTGAAGGGACCAACTCCAGCGAATGGGGAGTTTCCCAGAGTAAACGTTGGTAGGTGCCCATAGCTACATTTATTTGGCAACTCTCATGGTGAAGGTGGCAGAAGAATATAGCCATGGAGTCAATGCACCTGCTGTCTTTATTAGGTGGTATTAGTATTTGTCTGTGTCAAGAGTGAGATTGTATAGCTTCAACGAATATGGAATTGGGAGCTAGCTGTTTCTGTAAAAAGACTGTGCCTGGGTTATGTATAGTACTCAATAAAGGTTGTCTATGCAATTTGACACTGAATGAGATTATGCTGGTTTGGTCCAAGAATGTCTAGCTGTGCTCAGGAGAGAAGGGAGCATGGAGATATGGACCAGTGTGGAAATATCTTTAGAGATGGGATCATAAAGATGATCTACTGGTTCAGTTGTGGGTCTATGGATTTGTAGGTCGAGGGATTTGGCCATACAAACCATTAGTTTAGCATAAGTTTGAAAATCCTCTGCTGGCAATGGAGGGTCTGTGTCTGCCAGATCAGAATCTGGCTATGTTAAAAGTACAGTACTGATGATGTTTGAGGCCTGGAACCATAATCAGATGGGCTGGCATCATGCCTCAAGTCAAGTGACTGTCAATCGATATTGATATTAGGCGGGTGGTCCTCAAAATATTGGTGTCTACGCCGAGCTGTCAATGTCGAAGGTGCATCTATGGACAGGGGTCAATATCAAGGGTCTTCTACTGTTGTCAACATCGAAGGTGTGTCCATGGACAATGTTTGATATAGAGGATTGTCAATAACGAAAGGGTTCGTATCAAGGTGGTGTTGAAATGGAGGCTGCTGTCAGTGTCGAGACAGCTGTCGAGGTGGTAAAGGCATCAATGGACCATATTGTATTATGGTGGAATAGACAGATGCCGGTGATGCTGAGTGGGATGAGCGCTCACAGTCCTCCTGATGGACAGGGAAATAGTAATTTGCCGCTGCTGCAAACGTGCCTGGAGCCAAGAAGTATTGATCAGCTTGCTTTGGTCTCTTAGGCACTGGCAGATAAGAAGTTCCAGTTACTGTAGTTCTGGGCGATCATGGTAATATGATCACTTTGACACTGAAGGCTCCCTAGCAGACACAACTTGCTGTGGCAGTGCCGCCAGACCAGGAAGAGCGACTGGTCGATAGTGTTTGGCAGGTCTCTCCATTGGGCACTGACTGGGGCAAACGGCATTTCAATGATGGTGCTGAGCGTGATCTCCTTCCGCATGAGAAGGCAAGTGGATGCTCTTATAGACTTGGTGCCTTTGTTGATGTGCCAGAGGCCAAGGTGGTAGGCCTACTGGGGCAGAGTAAGGCACAGTTTCCGGTTGCATTTCAGCACCATGGATGTCTGGTGAGGCAATTTGTGAAGACTCACTGGATTGCTGCGGGCTATCAGGACAAGCCATGAATTGATCAACACACTGTTCCCAATCGGGGGACTGCGATGGTGATGGTTGATGAGGTGGAAGTGCCTCCTCATCTGAAAGAGAACCAACACAGATGAGGTCTCCAGACTCCGGTAGTTGTGGAGTCGGGGAAACAGTTTTGGAAGGCTTCAATTTCAAAGACTTAGCCTTCTTCAGAGGTGATGGTTCCGGCGCCGAGGAAGTGTTGATGGATGGTTCTCTATTAGATGCTGTTTTCGATGTTGAGGGTTTTGATGTCGAATGTTTGGCCTCGTGCACTCACGTGACCGTCGTGATTGGAACAAGATGGAGTAGTTGACAGATGCTGTTTTGTCGCTTTGGAAACAGCTTTATCCATGGCTGTAGGAAGGTTGGGCCATGTATTTAGCAGGTTGGAGAGATTGCCTCTGAAGCCAAAGCTTGTGTCTAGAGAGGTGACTGCAGAGAACTCCGCTGTGGCGATCCCCCTTGTTGTCCCTTTATTTCCTTTGGACTCCACAAAGGTAAACATGCCTTTTTCCTTCTTTTCGCTGCCGCCAGGTATTTCTCCTAATACCACTACAATTCCCACACACAGGAGCTGCTTATATAACTTAGGAATCAGGGGATTGATCAAATATTCTTTTATTAATTAACAAAATCATAAGGAGAATCAAATATATAACATATGCAGGTGTGCATATATTAGATCATGTATTCAGTCACTGGTGTTTCTCATGTTAGGCTTATGTGTTCATTCCTGCTTGCCCACTATGTTTTACTCTTTCAATTTCCTTTCTTAACCCCTTTTTAGCTACAGTATTCCTAAACCCTAGCACCCTCTCCACATCTTCTTGTCCCTACTTCTCTCTATCCCTATCTGACTCCAACTGTCCTGAACTATCTCTTCTCACTCTCTGTCATTCTGACTCCGCCCCTCCTGCTCTCTCCTCTGACTGACATGCAGGAATGACATCATATTTTGGGTTCCGCTACATCCGCGTTTAAAGTTTTTCCAGTGGGGGCACGAGGAAGTTTGATGGGTCTCATGGTGGCAAAGTAGACATTTAGCGTGGTCATCAGAGAGTGGGATCTTGTTATCACAGGCTATGCAGCATTTAAACGGGCCTGAAGAGGCCATGAAGTGAGAACCAGTTTTGGAAAGAAAACAACGGAGAGGTTCAGGGGGGAGCGCTTCGGCCCTAAGGCCAGAGCATATATTGTTTTGTAAGTAATAAGGATAATAATAACAATTTTATAGATTTTAAACAAAGTTCCACAACTTTCCTTCTTTCGTTTTCAGATTCTCACAGAAGCAATGATCGAGGCTCTCAATGTGGTGGTTGAAAGAAACTGAAGGGAGAGCCTTGGCTCCAAGGTACATATAAGAGTGGGGAGGGGGCTGTACTAATGTATCTTTTTGCTACTGCAGAAGCTCTAGAATATTCCAACAAGGCTCTGCACATGCGCGGATTACCCATAGTGTGATTCACAGAGGCCACGAAGAAGAACTTAGCTATATTATTTTTGTTTTTGTAATGTTCATAACCGGCCACTGCAATGTGCAGTAGAAGGACATATATGGGAAACTTACAGATGGCTAATGAAGTTGTGCACTCACTCAGTCTACAAAGTGAGCACCAGTTAATGAGTGTGACAATGGTGACTCAGTGAGCAAGGCTGCTAAAAGGGATGAAGGACTGATTCAGTCTTGAGCTTAAAATTCCACTGCTGTTGTGTTTCTCCTTTCTTAAAGCAACTTCCCATAAATTCAGGCAAACATCCATGTGCCAGATTTGTGGACATGTAACTTCAATCCTTCCTCTGCAGGCATGAAAGCTACGAACCCATTTTTCTTTGAATTGCAAACAGGTTCTGTCATTGTTATATAGTCTGAGTGATGAAAGTCTTTTGACTTCTTCCAACTCAAGACTTCAAGTAATTTTCATAATGTTGGAAGTTATACAATGAATCACATATTCCATTACCCTGTTCCAAGATCTGTGTAGTCTATTCCAATGTTACTTGTATTGATGTCTCTTGACCCTTTGGTCTTCGAAGGGAACAGGTATAATGATACCATCAAATCAGATATTATTGTTTCAGCCAGCTACCTCCTTACTACCTTCCTGCATTAAATAGCTTTATATAGCTCAGACTTGGTGACAAGTCATATTTTTACAACACCCAACTCTGCTGACATTGTAGCATCCTGATAGCGCCATGTTCCAGTTACAAATTATATTCATTCATTCATTCGTTCATTCTTACACACACACACACACACACACACACACACACACACACACACACACACACACACACACACACACACACACACACACACACACACACACACACACACACACACACACACTCTCTTACTTAGTGGACAAGCCACTACTCTGGACAACTTCCAAAAATAATAAGAATAAACAAACAGAATTTTTAAAATGGACACATAAAAACTAAAACCTCCAGTCTAGCAAATAATCGAAGACTCAGAATGGTGAACTGTGGGCCTGCATAAACTTACTACAAAATTAATATTACAAAGGGATGAGGCTTGTAAAGGCCTGGGTAAAAAGCCAGGTTTTAACTTCCTTTCAGAAGCTCAGGAGGGTAGGGGCCAATTGTAGCTCCACAGGGAGGAAGTTCCAGAGTGAGGTGACCAGTACCAAGAAGGCCGCCCAGCCTTTAGTTGACAACGGATGGGCCTCTTTCGGTGTGGCCACTCGCAGCATCAAAGATTGGGAGGAGCAGGTGGGATGGGAGGGTGACCTGAGGGAGAGGCGCTCTGACACTCAACACTCCATATAACAGGCCCTGGGCTGATTTTCTTCCACCCAGCTTCTCTACCATTGGGACTGGCCACAATACTTCTTCGTGCAAATGCAAAGCATGCAAAACAAGCAAGGCTTGTTCTTTTCATTACAATTCACCTCACAGAACATCAAAATTGAACATGTAGGTCCCTTATGTGTCAGCTGCAGGCACTTCTGTTAATTCTCTTGTATCCAACAACATTATAATTCTAAATTCTCTACAAACAAACTATTGCTACTCTCCTCTAAACCAGTTAAATCTGTAAGCACTTTATTCTGCCCAAGAAAAGCCTGGCACGCTCTGGTCCATGGGGTCACGAAGAGTCGGACACGACTTAAGGACTAAACAACAACAACAAGAAAACTTTGAGATAGGGGTATGTGACCAAGTAGGATTTAGACACAGTTTCATACCACTACCTCAAGTAAATCACTTTCTTTTCCTTAACACCCCCAAGAGATTGCTGCAAAACTAAATAGGTAACAATGCACCACACCATTTTGATCTTTTTGACGAAAGGATGGGAAGTGACGATATCAAAAGAAAAAGGCTGTGTCTTAGTGCTCAGCATCTAGAGGCATCTTTCCATCAACTGTCCCTCGAGATAAGCAAAGAACTAAAAAGGGATCTCCTTACATTTTGATACAAATCCTGAAATCCCCCCTCTCTTCATGCATCCTTTATTTAATAAATGAAATTTCATCAAATTATCCTTCTTCTATTATCACTGCTGACATCAATCTGATAATATTGGCTTGTCATGGAATCATGCTAATATACAGTATGTCCTCTTGATATTTAATTTAAGAGAAACTTCTGCAGTGTGGTGAATATGTGAAACAAGCTTTTTATTACTGGCAGCAATAAGAACAGTGGGAGTGAATCAGACATTCATCTTAGTCTGGGCCACTGTAATGGCTCAGGAGAGCTTCTGCCTTTAACCACCTCCTGACTGCTGAGCAGTGGCAGGTGACGGCTGCCGAACCAAAGGGCCTCATTTGTCTCAGCAGATTTGTTGCTGTGTAGATTTAAAAGCAAAAACCTTCACAGTTGTTTCCAAACCACTACATTTTTGGAAGTACCGGTCAGGTGGCTTGATCAATCACAAGCACACTGTTTCAGCCCAACAAACATAGAGCTGGCCCGTATTTACAATTTTTGGCTACAGCCAATTTGTGACAGGCACAGTTAACAGAGAGAAGACCCAGGATGTAGCCACGAGTCAGAGCTTCAGTCGCTTGCCAGACATTCAGCCAATTGTGCTTGGCAGGCTGCCTGCCGTGGAAAAGAAATCATGAATTTGGGTGTAGGAGACAGAGGGGGGGAATTAAAAGTCTGATCCATCAGAGACAAAAGCCCAAGGACATCCAGCACACAAAAAAAGGGCTAGGTTGAAAAAACACTTAGTAAAGAAAAGTTTCATTTGGATTTCTGGGAGGGCAGGTAATAGACATCCTCACTCAATGATGGCAGAATGATGTAGAACTTTGATACATCTTCAGGGAAGATGCACAAGCCATGCAGACTGCCAACCTATGTTTGCAAAACCAATATAGGTAGTATTGTTCACCAATTGGATGCTGTCTTCTGCAGTACACACAATTGTTCTCCCTTTAAATACTCAAGACGTAGGCAGTAACCTGATGTTGCCTCTGCTAGTGACCTTCTTGCTTACAGCCTTGCCATCCAATCAACACACTCATCCCTTCTCTTCCTAATATCGCCTATCTATATTCTTGGAAACTACAGACTCACCGTGACTGATCTAAATGCCCCAGCAGGATTTAGAGCAAGAGAGATACAGGACTTGACGTTGACTTGCAATGTCACCCATTCCATTATTTCTTTTCTTGACTTGCATTATCAGCATTAGTAAACCAGAACTGTAGGTACTACAATGGAAGAATCTTGTAAAAGAGGTACAGATGGGGACTACTGAAAGGATTTATAGCAAAAGTTTCCGTGCCTTCAGAGGAAAGGGCTAGAATTTATAGGGAAAAGACCTCCAGAAGACAGATTAGGGTTTCTAGTGATACCTTTCCTTGGATGATCTTGGGTTACTCCTAAAGAGAAGCTAAGGGATATTTAAAATAAAAACAGATACTATTGAGAGAAGGGAAAACTTTGCTAATGTCTCTGGTTGCCTGGGGCCTCAATTGCCAGAATTGGGATTCTGGCTGAGTGACTAAAGAGTGCATTTCGAAAAGGGTAGTTTAGGGACTGCATTTGTTAGCAATCAATTGGGGGGAAAACACCTTCACTATTAGCATCCAAGTGGCAGAGTGTTTTTGGCATTTCTGACTGAGCATTCTTCACTTACCCACCCTCCCCCTTGTATTCACACATTGGTGCCACATTGCTTCATAAGGAAATAGCCCAGGAGAAACCTCACTTACAGTAACATTTGTTAATACTTATATTTGCCTGATCCACATTCTATGTATGCGTGCAAGAATGAATACATACTGGAAAATTTCACAAGTTAGTAAACCTGGAACTATACCTGATAGCAGAGAGTTCTGCATACAGTCACGTGAAAAAGAAAGTACAGTGGTGCCTCGTTTAGCGATGTTAATCCGTGCAGGAAAAAACATCGCTAAATGATTTAATCGCTAAGCGATTTTAAAAAGCCGATAGGAACACATTAAAACGTGTTTAATGCGTTCCTACAGGTTAAAAACTTACCTGTAAGTGAAAATCCTCCATAGCGGTGGCCATTTTGAGTGCCTCTAAAGCAAGGCAAAACAGCGGTCGCCATTTTGTTTTTCTGGCGGCCGTTTTGGAACCGCCGATCAGCTGTTAAAAATTGGTGCTTTGCCATGATCGCGTCCCCGCAATCATCGCAAAGCGATTTTTACCCATAGGGGCCATCACTAAGCGATTGCTCTGGCGATGGCAAAAAGTCCATCGCTAAGCGATTTCGCCATAAAACGGAGCGATCGCTAAGCAAGGCACAACTGTACAAACTCTTTGTATTCTATGGTTTTTTGTATCAGGACATAATAAAAATCATCTGGTCCTGAGCAGATCTGAAAACTAAGCAAACACAACCTCAGATGAACAATAACACATGAGACCGTGTCATTATTTATTTAATAAAAATAAAGCCAAAGTGGAGAAGCCATGTGCGAAAAACAAAGTACACATCATGACTCAATAGCGTGTAGAACCACCTTTAGCAGAAATAACTTGAGGTCATTGTTTTCTGTATTAGTTTATCAGTCTCTCACATTGTTGTGGAGGAATTTTGGCCTACTCTTCTTTACAATGCTGCTTCAGTTCATTGAGGTTTGTGGCATTTGTTTATGCACAGCTCTCTGAAGGTCTTGCCAAAGCATTTCTATTGGGTTGAGGACTGGACTTTTACTAAGCCATTGCAACACCTTGATTTTTTTAATTTCTCAGGCATTCTGTTGTAGATTTGCTGGTGTGCTTAGGATCACTGTCCTGTTGCACGACCCCATCTCAACCAAGCTTTAGCTGTTGGAAAGATGGCCTCACATTTGACTCCAGAATACTTTTGTATAGAGATGAGTTCATAGTTGATTCAATTATTTCAAGGTGCCCAGTTCCTGTGGCTGCAAAACAAGCCCAAATCATCACTACTCTACCACTGTGCTTGACAGTTGTTATGAGGTGTCTATGCTGATACGCTGCGTTTGATTGTCGCCAAACATGGCACTTTGCATTATGGCCAAACATATCCACTTTGGTATCCTCTCTCCAAAGTACGTAGTCCCGGAAATCTTGTGATTTGTCCAGATGCAACTTTGCAAACACAAGCTGTTCTGCCATGTTCTTTTTAGAGAGAAGAGGCTTTCTCCTGGCAAGCCTTCCAAACAAACCATACTTGCTGAGTCTTTCAAATTTTACTCTCATGAACTTTAACATTAACTTACTACCAGAAGCCTTTAGAGTCTCACATGTAACCCTTGGGGTTTTTTTACAATTTCTTAGAGCATTGCATGGTCTGACCTTGGGGTGAATTTGATTGGATGTCCTGGGAAGATTGGCAACTGTCCTGAATGCCTTCCACTTCAAAATAATCTTCCTCACTGAAGAATGATGAACTTCAAATTGTTCAGAAATGGCCTTATTACCCTTCCCAGATTAATAGGCAGCAACAATTGCTTCTCTAGGACCATTGCTGATGTGTCTCCTTCTTGGCATTGTGTTAACACACACCTGAATGCTCCAGACCAGCAAACTGCTAGAACTTCATCTTTTAGAGAGGTGATCTTCCGGTTGATGATCAATTACTCAAGGGCATTTGGTTAGCAGCACCTGGCTGCTACCTAGCCTCTTAATTCCTATGCAAGCAGTAAGGGTGTACTTAGTTTTTCACACATGGCTTCTCTATTTTAGAGCCTGGTTAGTTACAACCTCGCCTTTATCAGCCAAACAGAATGCTTCACACAAGAACATTTTCTATAAACTATCACTTCAATGTTTTTGAGGTTTTTTTAAGTAAAGGATATATATGGTTAATGCTTGATAAATCCATATAAAGTTAGTTTGTCATGTGAAAGCTGTGATTACTGATGGACTCTTGCCACATGGTCATGTGGAAAACCAGCCAAATACATTTGCCGCACATTACAACACACAGATGGCAGACAGATTGTTTCTTAACATATGACAGGAGTGATATCTATGTGGCAGGTGAACCTTAGTGGTTTAAGGAGGAGGGCTGTCCTTTATTATGGCTATAGAAGTGTTCTAGGGCAGAGCCTTACTACTGAATACCGATTCCAAGTAAAGCTGTGCAATCCTACTTCAAATTATGTCCTCCAAACAAGAACAATCCCTTTTCAGAAAAAGTACAGCCAGATGCAATGACACCATTCTAATGCAATGCAAATACAGTACAGTAGTGTTGTTCCAAAAGCAAGGCAGTAGATACTTTATTGCAGAAGTGGGCAGAATGCTAACATCTAGAAAGCCCAAGATCTCCCCAGAGCCGGGACAGGAAAAAAACACCTTATTATTCAATACAAAATTTTACTTACTGTGCTTTCTTTCTTTAAGTCATACTATACTATCAGTGCCATTGTGAAGCAATTTGGAGTCACAAATCTTTGCTTTCCTCCTTGAAATTACTCAGAAGTAGATCCTGTATATCCTGATTCACTTGCATCCATCCTTGCCCACCTTTTGTTCTCAGTGACACTATAATGCAACATGCTGGAAAGGACTCCCCACTTGTTCCTGAACCTTATACAGTACTGTAGTTATTTATCTTTTACTGTACACAGGTATAGGCACAAGCACAGTAGTGGTGTGTAGTTAGGTGGGCGAATTTTGATAAAATATTGCTATGCCTATACAGTGAAAAACCTCCTGCAGGTTGTAGATTGAAGGCAGCAGGAAAAGAGGAAGATCGAAAAAGAATTGACTTCCTAAAGAACCTCAAAAGCTGAGCAAGGCTGTTCAGGACAGGACATTTTGGAGATCACTCATTCATTGGTTCACCGTAAATTGGAGGTTACCTAATGGCACATAACAAGAACAACAAATTAATATCAGACATACGGCCCCTTCCTAATAGCATTTTAAAACTAGTTTATGTGGTTGTCTTGTCCCCCCCCCACTACATACACTTTGTATATGTTCTTTGAGAGCACATGACAACAAAAAATCTGTTAAAATGCCTGTTCAAAGTTGGCAGGGTTTCTAACTTTTTACACTCTTTAGATGAAAAAGAATTAGAACTTCATTCATTTCCACACCACAGTGAAATTAACAGGAACTGCTCTCACACCTATAATCATGGTATGTCAGTTAAAAGATCTAAAGTTGAAGTCAAAAAGTTACTAGATATAAAGTTGTAGTCTAACAAGTTTAAATCAGAACCTGCTTCTTGGAGACAGAAAAGTGAACCATAGACAGTAGTTAGCTAGAAGCTCATATGGCAGTGAGATGAAACACACTATCCGAAGTAAGAGTTAAATGAACATATCGAAGATTTATTTGTGTCTTATTTGGAATTAAACAGTTGCTAGGACAGCGGTTCCCAATCCTTTTTGAGTCACAACTCCCTTTTATAATAACCAAGTAACCTGTGACCCTCAGGCCACATTTGCATAAAAAGGCATTTTAAAAGGGGTCATCCCTTCCCAGAAAGTAGAGGCACTTTGCAACCCCCCTTGGGGGTTGTGACCCCCCCGCTTGGGAAACACTCCCATCAGATAGATTCAATAGAAAGGTGTAAATATATAAATTTCCATGGGTTATTTGTTGAACAATAGACCTCTCATTTGTCAAATTTTAATTTCTGACAGATTAGTAAGTATTAATAATAATTGCATGCTGTCAAATCAATTTTGACTTACAACAATCATATTCAAGGTTTTCTAGATAGAAACTGATCAGAAAAGCTTTGCCATTCTCTTCTTCTGGGGGTGCCCTGGGACCACAGCTTGCTCAAGGCCACACAGGCTGGTTCTTCTTGGATGCACAGTGGGGAATTAAACACCCAGCCTCTGGCTTTGCAGCCAAATACCTAACTACCTAGCCAGCTAGTGAAATATTAGGGTAAAAAAAAATTCTGAAGTCAAAGGATGCTGACAGTGCTTTGGACTATTACTGCTTATGGTGGTGCTTACTTTACCTAGCCTCTGTTGCCCTCTTTCAAAAGAAAAGTGGCAACAAAAGACTCAAAACGTCTTTAAATTTGGAAATGATATTAGTAAACATTATTGAAGGAACAAAAATATATCTCAAAGGAGATTTCTTAAAATTAAACATGACCAGAATCTAAGTATGTTCTCCCGCCCTCTTTCTGTTGTCAGTAAAATTTACAATCACATCCAGCTTACACAAGACACCAGCATTCTTTAATGCAAAAATAGACTAAAATGTCAAAGCAGATTACTTTCCACTCTTTAGAAAAAAGTTTTGGATTCCAGTTTTGCGAGTCTAGACCAGGTCCAAGAAAATGTATATATTCCACAAATAAGCAGCATTCTCACACATGGGCACAGGTTGAAGAGACTGATACAAAATAATAATTCAAACCAGGTACATCAACAAATGCAGAGGATTGCTATGTCGCAAAGTTGCAGGTAGGAATCAAGAATTGATTAGATAGAGGGGTAATTTAGGTTTTTTGTTTTTTTTCTTTGCCATATGATTTTCTTTTTCTTCTTTTTTCTCATCAAACAATGAAACAAATCAAAACAATGAAACCTATTACTTCAATCCTAACTAAGAATGGCAAGAGATACAACTGGGGTTATCCTGTTTTTTTGAAAATATGGAAGGATGGAACCCTACACAAAATACACTCTTTTGACGAAGGAAAACATTTGTTATTGGCTTGGGGAATTTGGGACCAGAGTGTGCAAGAGACAAGCAAGCAAGTAGCTCTGTAAGGACAGCTGATTTGGAAGATACCCTTAGAAGATTTTTTTTATTTTTTTTTTTTTTTTGAAAAAAAATTTTGATTGGAAGAGACTAAGGGAACCATTGGATATTGATATAATCTGGCTTTTTCCCCCCTCCTATTTTTTTTCTTTTTTCCCCTGCCTATTGTCCCCTTTTCCCTTTTTTTTAAAGACAGTTAATTTGAAAAAGAAGATACCATTAGAATTTTTTTTATTTTTGAATTATTTTTTTTTTATTGGAAGAGACTAAGAGACATTATAGGATGCTGAAATAATCTGTTTTTTTTTCTCTCCCTAATCTCCCTACTTTTTTCCCTCCTGCCCATTGCCCCTTTTTTCCTTTCCCCCCCAATTCCCCTCCTTTTTTCTTCTTTTTTCTCTTCTCCTCTCTCTTTCCTTCTTTTTTTTTTCTTTTTTTCTTTTTTCTTTTTTCTTTTTGGTAAGGGGGGGAATTTTGGGGAAAACTCTGGGTTTTTTTGTTTGTTAGTTTGCTTGTTTGTTTAATCTTTCTTCCTTTTTTATTTTCTTTTTTTTTAATAAACAAAGAACTTGTGTGTTTGTTTTGGGGTTTTTCTCCCTTTTTCTAATTATAAGCATGTGTTTTACAAGTATGTGCACACATATATGGGTTTTAAAAAAAAAGAAGGAAAAAAAAAGAAAGGGGGGGAAGTTTTGGTTATTGTTATTGGTTTGTTTTGTTTTGTTATTGCTCTGGATTGTCCGTTTAAGATGGGATTGAACAAATAAAAAAGGGAAGGCATTTGGATATATATATGTGAATAAATATATGATGTGGGGTGAAAAGGAGGTGGAGGTTCGGCTGGGGTCCAGACTGGTGGGAGTGGCGTCTCCCCCCCTCCCAGATCGCGTGTTTAACATTAGTGAGATGCGGGGAAGCTGGAGGGAGGAAAAATGTTTATATGTAGGGAGGAAGGGTAGGGATAGAGAATTAGAAAGAGGTGAATTTAATTTTTTTAGTTGTTTTTGTTTGCGTTTTGGGAATTGCACAAAGGGACCAACTAAGAAGCAAAAGATTGAACAGATATGGGGAAAAACATAAGAGTAGCCACTTTAAATGTGAAAGGCCTAGGAGCTGTATTAAAGAGAAGGAAAATAGAATTATTATTAAAAAAAAGTAGAGTTGACATTATCTATCTACAAGAGACACATCAATTAAAGGATGGAGTCAATGAATTGAAATTGCAAAATATACATATATATGAAAAAACATTTGGGACATCCAAATCTAGAGGGGTAGCAATATTAATATCTAAACATTGTGAATTTGTAGTAAAAGAAATAATAAAAGATAGTAATGGCAGATATTTGATAATCCAAGGACAAATGGGGGAAGAAGAATACACATTAGTAAATGTGTATGCACCGAATATGAACCAAGGAGAATTTTACAAACATGTCATTAAAGAAATGGAAAAAGTTAGGAAAGGATATGTGATTATGGCAGGAGATTTCAACATGGTCTTAGATAAGTTGAAAGATAAATCTACACATAAAAAAGATGAATTGCATAAAAGGGATACCCCCCTAAGTAAGATAATAAATACTACCGATCTGAAAGATATATGGAGAGAATTGAAGGGAGATGAAAGGAGGTTTACATATTATTCTGCGGTACATAAAAGTTACTCTAGAATAGATTTTATGTTTATATCACAAAATTTAATTTCAAAAGTAGTAGACACAAATATTAATGTGATAAAGATAACAGACCATGCATTGATGGTGATGGAAATAAAAGTGAAGAAAGATTATAGAGAAGGTAGGAGATGGAGGATAGACTCCAATATTCTTCAACATACAGAGGTGATAGACAAAGTCAAGAAAGAATGGTTGGAAATATGGTCATTTAATGAAGCGGGTGGGAATAAAATAGGCGTGTTATGGGACACCATGAAAGCTGTTATGAGAGGAATTGCTATAAGAGAATCTTGTAGATTAAAAAGATTGAGAGAAGGAAATGTAAAAAGGATAGAAGAATCATTAAAGGATTTAGAAACTAAATATTTTATAGATAGAGACAATAAAAAATTATTAGAGATACAAGCTAAAAGAAAGGAATTGGAAAGCTTAGAATTAGAAAAAGTACAGAGGGACCTGATATACACCAAAAGGAATTTTTTTGAACATAGTAATAAAAATTCAAAACTTTTAGCTAGAATGGTTCATACCAAAAGAACAAAAAACAACATTGGTGTGATTAAAGATAAAACAGGAAAAAATTGCAGTTTAATGAAAGAAAAATTAAAGATTATACAAGATTTTTATCAAAATTTATATAAAAGTAATAGTGCATCAAAAGAAGATATAGAAACTTATATTAAAGAAAATGTTAAGAGTGAAATATCAGAGAACGATAAAAAAGACTTAGATAAAGAAATAAAAGAGGAAGAGATTATAGAGATAATTAATAAACTAAAATATGGTAAAACCCCAGGTTTTGATGGATTAGGTTCGGAATACTATAAAACTTTTAAATCAATATTGATCCCTAAATTAAAAATGCTTTATAATGAAATCTTGGAAGGAGAGAGGATACCAGATTCATGGAAACATTCATTGATAACTCTTATCCCAAAACCTAATAAAGATCTAACAGACCCAAGTTCATATAGGCCTATTTCTTTTTTCTCATTTCTTTTTGTCTCTTCGTTTTTGGTTTTCTTTTTCTTTTTTTGGTATCTTGTGGCTTTTTGTATGTTAAAAAAACTTAATAAAATTTATTTTAAAAAAAAAAGAATTTTGACAATCTATATGTTATTTTACCTAATAACAGAATATAATTATTATTCATTTTTTTTTATTTTTTTTTATTTCTATCCCACCTATCTGGACATATTAGACCACTCTAGGCGGCTAAGCTTCCTGATCATGATTCTCCACACTCCTAGAAACTTGTTAAATATATTTAGAAATCTGTTAATTGTGGTGGGGTGTATGCGTTAAATAATACCCCAGTTTTGAATCCAGCCAAATGTAAAGGCCAAATATACTTCTGGGCCCACAAGTCCTTTGCTCGTTGAACAAACACAGCAGTAGTTCATAGGATCAAGACAGCCTTTTCCTCTGCAAGAGAAGTGGTCGAAATTCCACCAATTAAACAGGATATTATCAGAATTTCCAGAGTGGGGGTTGCTTCTTAGGAAAGCTGTGTCCACATATCTTTAGTCAGTGACACAGCCTGAACATCATAACTTCACTCTTGAAAAATGCTCTGGAAATTAAAAGCCTCATGACTAAGTTTTGATATCCATCCCTGTTGGGAAAATTTCACTCTCCATAATAGAAGCATCACACATGCACACAGAGTGCATAATTGAAAACCACGAATACTATTACTGTTCAAAGCTTGTTACTGAATTAATGACCAGATTGTTACCTCAGCTTTGCCTTGGGCTGCTAATTAGCCTACAGGCCATTAATTCTCAGGTAACAAGAGGTTTCTTGGACCTTACTATTTTTGACATCTTTAATTTTGCCATTCTGTTTTGAAAGCATTCCCAGATGATTCCAGCCAATGGTAGCTGGTATCTGTTGTGATTGGTAAGACAGAGGGCAGGGCAGCTGATGGCTAACAAAACAAAGGGGCTAGAGTAGGCAGAATTGCGCACTGGGGCATGGAACATATTTGGGGTTATCATTGCCCATCGTAGGACACGAAAACAGTCCTTTAAATTCACACTTATCAACTACAGCAGCAATCCACTGCTAAAAAAAGGAAAGCTGAGGCACATCACCTTGACCATTAATGCAAAGCGCAGAGTAGGGAGCTTCATGGGGCAGTTGTTAAATTGCAGTACTGCAGCCCAAACTGCTCATGACACCGTTTCAATCCCAGGTAGCTGGTTCAAGGTTCACTCAGCCTTCCATCCTTCTGAAGTCTGTAAATTGAGTACCCAGCTCGATGGGGGGGGGGGGAGAGAGAGGAAATGTGCAGCTTACAAAATTAAATTGTAAATTGCCCAGAGAATGCTTTAAACACTGTGGGGTGGGGTGGAAACAGCACACCGCAGAGCACAGACAGAGTTCTGACTCCTGTCCTCTGAAGATGCTGGCCACAAAGACTGGCGAAACATTAGGAACAAAAACCTTCAGAACACGGCATACATTCCCCAACATGCCCCAGACTCTCTTTCACACACATGCACTCCCCAACTTTTTTCACTTGTTGTCTTGCACAGACGCTCTAGCTCTCACTTCCCCCCCCTCACTTGCACTTCCAACTCTAGCATGCTTGCTCTCTCATCATGCACTCCCAAACTTTCATTTTTTCAATCCATTAGAAGTAGCTTTGGAAACCCAGAAATGAAAAACGTCCCTCCTCCAGGGGAACACAATCCAACCAGAGTAAAATTCCAAATCTCCACACAACCAATAATACTAATACTGATACTGATACTGATACTGATACTGATACTGATACTACTACTACTACTACTACTACTACTACTACTACTACTACTAATAATAATAATAATAATAATAATAATAATAATAATAATAATAATAATAATAAAACCACAGCACATAATCTCATAAATATGTATATTTATGAGATAAATATATATAAATATATATATTTACAAAACACCCAAGCAAACCAAATACCACTAACTGTCCAGCTGTTAGGTTCTTGAACTCACTAAGACTAGAGCTGCTGGTTTCCTGCTTTCATGTGATCATAGCTGGTCTGCTTACCTCTCTCATGATTCTAAACAAACAAACAAACAAACAAACATCTATCTTCAGTATGCCTATCCTGCAAGAAGATCTCCACTAATTAATTGTGTAGGTAGCTCTCTCCCTCTCTTGGGAGGGGGCTGCACAATAATTACCATGGCCAATACCCTATTCACTTTCCACTAAGTGCAAAGACTCAGCAATACAATAACACAGGATCACATCACTTGCACAACCATTGCCACTTTGCAAACGGAGGTGGGTTTCTTTAAGGAGCTCCTCAGTGGCACAATGGAAATGTTTGTGCGAGTGCTGCTGAGACTCACACTCAATGGAAAGCCAACAGGACAGTGGTTCACATCACTTCCATGCCTCCTAGTGCTTCCAGGACTCACTTTCTCCCAGAGCTCCTCTTCCTGCTACTTCTTTGACCAAGTCATTTCTATTGGTTAGAATCAAATCAAGGATAGCTAGTCCTCTAGTTTCTTCCTCCACTTATAGTAGGAGAAAATTATCAGCCACACAAGCCAGGAATTTCTTGGTAGGGCCATATTTAGCAGAATTTGCCTCCCAACAGATATGATTCTTCCACAATGTGTTCTATGTTTTATTATTTTATTTATTTATTGGAGTGAAGAAGGTTCTTGTGGCTTAAACAGTTATATATTTATACTACATACAATATAAATTGTATACTACACATTGTAGCAAGCAGCTTATACTACATGAATATACCTGCCTATTTATAATAGAAATACTTATATTTGACCCAACTCCGGGAGGCAGTGGAAGACAGGAGAGCCTGGAGTGCTCTGGTCCATAGGATCACAAAGAGCCAGATATGACTTAACGACTAAACAACAACAACAATTTTATTGATGGCATCCTGCCCTAAGAGCTGCTTAGATAGAGCACTTTAGAAATAGTTAAGAAAATATATGAATAAAGTTTAATTCTAGCTGAGAAGACATTAAAGTTATAGCTAAAAATGTTCCGAACAGTCTCAAACCATGGTTGCAAATATGAATATCTTGAACAATATAATAATCACACTTTCCGTTGTCTGCAATCTACAGCTGTAACCTACAACCCAAATCATATCAATAACATAAACACTGTGAGGGCAATTCTCAACCATCTGAGATGATAATGTTCACGATATTAGCAGGTGTCAGGGCACGTAACAGCGTAGGAGGAAAATCTGGCAGTTTAGTAGCAGCATGTTTTCAAGAAATGTTCAGCAGTGCCTGTTTAAAGATTAAGAAGCGTTTCTGAGAAGAGTGACTGGATTATATTTAGCATTAAGAAACAACAACTAAAAACAAACATTCCCATGTATATGTCATTAAAATAAAGCATCCTTCTTACTTGTTTCTCCATCTCATTGTTATCTAAAACACAATATGGAGGGGGAACAGAAAAATAACAGGCAAAGTAGAGTCTAACTAAAGACTTAGAAGTAAAGAAACTATTTCTCCCGTCCACATTGCAGTTGTCTAATCAGATTAACAATTTTTGTAGATTAACACATATAATCAAACATACGAACATAAGAGGAGCCCAGCTGGATCAGAGCAAGGGCCCATCTAGTCCAGCTTCCTGTATCTCACAGTGGCCTCACCAGATTAACCTGGGAGCAAATGAGACAACCATTTTAATTGTATTGTTTTATCTTTTTATTGTATTTTGTTATAAGATGTGCAGAGACCTTTGGGTAGAGTTGACGGCATACAAGTTAAATAAATATATAATAATAAACTACCAGTAGATACCTGTCTTCTGATACCACTCTCCTGCATTTGACATTTTGAGGAACCTTCCTTTTAAGCCTGGAGATTATATATCCCCATCATGGCTTGTAACCTGCAACAGACTTCTCCTCTAGAAATCTGTCCAACCCCCTCTTAAAGGCATCTAGACCAGATGCCATCACCACATCCTGTGGCAAGGTGTTCCACAGACTAACAACATGCTGGGTCAAGAATTATTTTATTTTTTCTGTTCTCACTCTCCCAACACCCAACTGGAGTGGATGTTTCCTGGTTCTGGTATTACGTGTGAGAGAAAAGAGCTTCCCTCTATCCACTTCATCCATCCCCTGCATAATTTTCTATATCTCAATCATGTCCCTCTTCAGGTGCCTTTTTGATTAAAGAACCCCAAACACTATAGCCTTTCCTCATAAGAGAAGTGCCCCAGCCCAGGCATCATTTTAGTCGCTCTCTTCTGCACCTTTTCCAGTTTTACTATGTCTTTTATGAGGTGCAGCGACATGAACTGAACGCAAAACTCCAGGTGTGGCCCTACTAGCATTTTGCACAATGGCATTATAATGTTGGCTGTTTTATTGTCAATCCCCTTTTAAATGATATCAAGCATCAAATTTGTCTTCTTCACTACTGTCGCACACTGGGTTGACACTTTCATTGAGCTGTTCACCAGCACACCAAGGTCTCTTTCCTGATCTGTCATAGATAGCTCAGAACCCATCAGCTGATAACTAAAGTTTTGATTCCCCCCCCCCCAAATGTGCATTACTTTACATTTTCTTATATTGAAGTGCATTTGCCATTTTGCCGCCTTTTCTCCCAGTTTGGAGTGATCCTTCTCCAGCTCTTCACAATCCCTTCTGGTCTTTACCACCCGGAAAAGTTTCGTGTTATCTGCAAACTTGGCCACCTCACTGCTTATCCCTGTCTCCAGGTCATTTATGAAGAGGTTGAAAAACACTGGTCCCAGGACAGATCCCTGAGGCACACTGCTTTTCACCTCTCTCCACTGTGAAAATTGCCCATTGACTCCTACTCCCTGCTTCCTGGTCCTCAACCAATTCTCAATCCATAAAATGACCTGCCCTCTTATCCCCTGACTTAGGAATTTTCTCAGTTGCCTTTGGTTAGGGACCACGTCAAACACCTTCTGAAAATCCAGATAGAAAATATCTACTGATTTGCCTGCATCCACATGCCTGTTAACCTTTTTAAAGAATTCTAAAACGTTTGTGAGGAAAGACTTACCCTTACAGAAGCCATGCTGATTTTCCCTCAACAAGGCTTGTTCTTCTCTGTGTTTTAAGATTTTATCTTGGATGAGGCTTTCCACCACCTTCCCTGGAACAGACCTTAGGCTAACTGGCCTGTAGTTCTCAGGTCCCTCCCCTTCCCTTTTTAAAAATTGGTGTGACACGTGCTATCCTCCAATCCTCTGGCACTGTGGCTGTTTTAAGGGACAAGTTGCATATAATCTGCTTTAAAACGGACAAGCTACTTATCTGTAGTTCTTCAAATGGTCATCTGTGAATTCATACATAGTTTTTCCCTATGTTTTTGTGAGCATCTTTGGAACATTCCAGAACCTGAAGAAAAATGTAAGTCTATTCTTCCCAATATGGATGCTCCCCACTTTTTATTCTCATTTCTCCCAGTACACCACCACTGAAAAAACCTTCTGTGTGGGAGAATAAGGGTAGGGTGGGTGGGTTGTTTGAATTCACATATGACCACTCAAAGAAAAACAGTTGCAAATAAGAAACCTGTCATTCTTCCAAGGTCAGTAAATCAGGTACTCAGGTTGCTCGGGAGGGTAATGTATGGCCTGCATAATTAAATTGCGAACCACCCAGGGAGTCCTTTGAACACTATGGAGAAGTATATAAGCAGCAGATTTTGCTTTGCTTTGCTTTTTCATGGTCTCTGTGATTCACACCTAAGGGTGACTGATAAGCTCATTTACTGGCTGGTGGAATGCCATGCCAATACAGAGGAGGTGATTGGTCTGCCAAACAAAGCACTGAGTTTCGCCCTCCCATCCAATCTGTAATGTTTAATGAAGGACAAAGGCTGGGACCATGTTGCTGTTTTGCAGATTCTGAGACATGAACCTCCTTTAGGAATGCTATGGAGACAGCAATAGCTATGGTAGAATGGCCTTTCAATGACAGGAAACTGATGGGGTAGAGGAATTACACTCACAGTCAAATTAGATGTGTTGGGGCATGCCAGGCTTTCTTTTCTTTGGTCCTTTGGTAACTAATAAACAGCTTTGAAGACTTCTGGAATTGTTTTGTTCTTGAGGTGTAGAAGGCTAAACCTTATGAATGTGCCCTCCTTACTGATGCTATCATCACTAAGAATGTTGTTTTATATGTCAGATGTCTCAGATCCGCCATCGCCACTGGCTTGAATGGCAGTTTCATTAGCTGGTTAAGCACTAATGCTAGTGACAATTGTGGCACATCAAGGTAGATGTTCACCAGTCCTTTCAAATATCTTTTAAAGGTTGGGTTCGTAAAGAATTGAGCTGCAGGCATACCTGAAGGCTGAAGACTTTAATAGATGAATGTGTCAAGCCCTTTTGCTTTAACTGCAGCAAGAAGCATAAAACAGTGTGTGGTGATGACTGCTGCAAGGATTCACCTAAGCAAGCAATGAATATCACATTCACCCTTTCTTGGTGAAGTTTTACTTCTACTCTATGGAGAAGTGGAATTGGTGGGAAGGCATATGCTAGCCTCCCTGTCCACTTGATTGTGAATGCATCACCAAGAACCTCGACCATGACTGGCCCATAAGCAGAAGGTGTTGATGCTTTTGAATTGTGGTGCTGGAGGAGGCTCTTGAGAGTCCTCTGGACTGCAAGGAGAACAAACCTATCAATTCTAAAGGAAATCAACCCTGAGTGCTCATTAGAAGGACAGATCCTGAAGCTGAGGCTCCAATACTTTGGCCATCTCATGAGAAAAGAAGACTCCCTGGAAAAGACCTTGATGTTAGGAAAGTGTGAAGGCAAGAGGAGAAGGGGACGACAGAGGATGAGATGGTTGGACAGTGTCATCAAAGCTACCAACATGAATCTGACAACTCCGGGAGGCAGTGGAAGACAGGAGGGCCTGGCGTGCTCTGGTCCATGGGGTCACGAAGAGTCGGACACGACTAAAAGATGACAATGACGAATGATGACAATATCCTCAAATATGGTTTGGGACAATTTTCATTCATGAAGCTGATATTTCTGTCTACTCATATGATTGGCTATCTGGATGTCCTTTCCACTACATGTATGGATATAGGGAGAACATGACTCTCAACACACTATTCCCATTAAAAGCAAAGTGTGCTGCTTAATGTATTGTGAGGTAGAAAATTGATGATGAGTGTGTTTCTCCACGTTTGTTTATACAGTACATCACGGTAGAGTTATCTGTGACGATTTGTACTAGTCTTTCAATGACCACTGTTTCAAATGTCTTGAAGGTTTTTATTATTAACATTTTGAGTTTGTTCGTGTGAAGTCTTATCTCTCCTCTGGATCACAGGGCATGGATCTGATGATTCAAGCAGTGAATCCCCCAGCCTGTAAGACTTCTTTCTGTTGTTACCTGGATGCTGAGTTGGGGTTGTTTGTATGAACATCGCATGGATAGATTTTGGGTGTTTGATAGATGAATAGAAATAACTTTCTTTCTTTCTTTCTTTCTTTCTTTCTTTCTTTCTTTCTTAGGGAGAAAGAACCATAGACAGAGAACTGGAACAAGTAAGGTTAAATAGAGATAAGTATATACAAGAGAAAAGCACTTATATCAAGGTTCTAAAAGCTCCACAGGTGTTTCCTCAGTGGTGGCTAAAGGAAACTGAGGATAAGAGATGAGGAGGGGGATATGCAGAGTGAGAAGAAGAGGCATTAGAAAGTTTTTTAAAGGCTCTCGAATGTTCTGAATATGCTGTGCAGGCACAAGGGAAACCTATATTTGCGAATCACAGAGACCACAAAGAAACACAGTCCCCACGTACATTTATTTTCTATGTTTCTACTACAGTATCTTATCTGTACAATGTTTTCTGAAAATTTCAGACAACTGTTGAGCTGGTCTATACTTCGATGTATTTGAAAAAAGAAATGAAGTTACTGGTTTGTATCACTGAAATTAATTCCTAATATAGGTATTTTTCATTGGCCTTGAAAATAGGTACCATAACATCAATTCTCCTCAATTTCTACATACTGCCCTTTCATATGTTTCAAAAAGTTAATCATTCTCTGTCAAGCTGCTGTTGGGATTCCAAGCACGTATGGACAAATGTATTCATCTTCTTGCATCCTTCCCAATACAATGAAGACAAGTTACTGTCAGTAAAAGTCAACTGTGTTGAACACAGATACCATCTGTGCATTGTTTTCAATGTAATATATTTCATATGGGTTGAAACTGGCTGACGATGTGGGGAAGACTATAGATCATTCCATTGTTTATCTATAAAAGTCATTTTCAGGACTGCTTCCCATGCCAGTTTAGAGACACTTGCTGTTCCAAATCTTACCTAAAGCAACAAGAAATAAATTCACAAGACCTCTCCTGTTATATCTTTGATACAAATCAGACAGAATTATTCAGAGCTTATAAGGTATCTTAGTGGACCAGAGGTTCTTACTGTTTGCTTTATGGAATAATGGATTTCCCTTTTCTGAAGCTAATTTATGGTTGTATCATTTAATTTATCTTCTATTTTTCCTGGGTTGGCAGCTATTAAACAAACCCGTAATTCCATACATTCTCCTTCCATGCCAGCCTATTAAATGTGTTAGCTTACCTTTTTTAAAGAAATTGGGATGATGTTAAGAGCAGGTATATAGGCAAAAGCAAAGGTACAAATATGGGCAGCAGAAGTCACCATACAGGGGCTGAAATCCAATAGCAAAATGCAACTAAAGTAGGCGCACTGAATCAGTGGGGATCCAATGAGTAAACTCCTCCATAAGTTCCTTTAAGTGAAATGGGACTACTCTAGTTGCAACTTACTACTGGATTTTTTTTTAAGGATTCAATTTCTAGGAGATTTTTTTTCTCATTCAGTCACTCAAACAGTAATTTCTGCTGATCCTGATCTATGCTTGTCCATTCGATCTGTAAGTGAATTCAATTTTCTTCACAAAGTATGCTAACTTAGTGTGTGAGTTAGCAAGCAGTGTAATGCAATTGTGAATTTATTGTCAAACCCCAAAGTGATGGTTTCACTTGTGTTGATATAAAAGAATCTTATCCTCTCCATTTACTATAAAAATCTTTAAAAGCATTTGTCAACTTGGCTGTATAGATTAGATTTTTTTTACAAAGTCATAAAGTTTGAGCTAAAAGTATCAAATGCGCTATACGGACTGGTAATAACAGTATTTAAATATTTTCTAGTATTGATTCTTTCTTATACTTAGACCTATTGTGAAATAACAATTTTATATGCTTTCTACTTATAAAAAGGAATTCTCTATGTGGAAATAATACTCCTAGTAGAGATTATATGGTCCTAATAGGTCCTAATTAGATGGCAAACTTAAATATCCTGGACATAGTCAAAACACAAACAAGGAATCTGCATGTTCACAATGTAATGTGAAATCTTATAATACTACAGTACTTTAAATAAAATTGCACATGCAAGTTGCTCAGCAGAAAATCTTGTTAAACTGTCTCTGACTGAAAGAGATCTCAAACTGATACTGTCTCTGAAAAAAATCATTTTTCCTGTCTATCAATTACCAATGAAACACTCATATCGCATGTTAATAATCACATCGCATGTTAATAACAAAGATATGCAACATAGGATTTGAATATACACAGGGGAAAATATGGTCTGGTCAACTGTGATTCACAATTGTAGAAATTGAATTTCGCCAACTGAAATCACTATAGTGATCCATACTATTTGCAGGCGTCAGCAGGGTGAGAAGCTGAGAATTTGGTTTGCAGGAAACTTTAAACAAGAAGATCCCCTAAGGTGCTAACCAGTTACAAACTGGCAATTTCCTTCCCCTCCTCTTTTTTATTGTTCTCCTAACTGCCCTAGTGATAGTGTGTTCCAGCTGAAATATTAAAAGTTTAAAAAAAAGTTTTGGAAACAAGGCATGCAGTTGAGGGGAACTGGTATGGCCACAAATGCCCTGGATCGTACAATCACAGTGGTCAGAAAACCAACAAAAACAATGTTAATTTAACTGGAAGAAATTTAAACCACCCTGCCAGCTGAACAAAACAAGATGACTTCCTGCTTAAAAGAGAGAATTCTGCAATGGGTTTTCCCACATTTCATTTTACATCATGTAAAATGGGTTTTAATTAGAGATGGGGGTATTCATATATGAATACAAATATCCCTGCACAGGTGGAAATAATGAGGGCTGGGCTGTCCACTCACGATTTCGCTGCTTTCTACTGTACATTTCTCCACAATGTATTAGCCACTTTCCGACCTATCCGAGAGGCTTGTCATCCCACCTCCTGCCAGGACTGGGTAACTGATTGTGGACAACGGTGGAATAGGAAGGTCTGACGAGCTCACGCCAGCAGCAAAATCGTGAGTGGACAGACCTGCCCCATGGGGCTGGACCCTCATTATTTCCATCTGTATGGGGATATTCGTATACAAATACTCCCATCTCTAGTTTTAATTCAAAATTATCTGTGCTGAGTCCAATACAAATTGCAGATAAATGCCCAATGTGGTTGCCCCCTTAAAAACATCCAGTTTCAATTACTGTAATGTGCTTCTGTGGAAGTAACATCAATAATTTAAGATATGTGAGCGACACAATATTACTGGCAGAAGCAATATATGTAATGAAGTGAAATGACTTCAGGTGAAAATGAAAGAAGAAAATGCTAAAGCAGGACTGCAATTGAACATTAGGAAGACACTGCAGAACTACACAATTATAATGTTAACAATTAAGAAACAAAAATTGTTAAAAATGTTGTAAACCCTGGTTCAAATGAAGACTGTCGCCAAGAAACCAGAAAAATACTGTACACTCAAAAAGTCAGCAGTGAAGATGTAGTGATGTGTCAATGATGATCAGGGCCAAGAACAAATTATATTCAGTTACACACTTGGACAAATGAATGGTTGAAAACTAACGGTAAATGTAGAGAATGCACTAAGTACGAACAATTTCTATCATCACATGAGGATATGCAGAAAGATACTTTGATGAGGGAGTAGCAAGTAGATTATATAATATAATTTCGGAACAAGAAAAAGAGAGGGGAGCAGAAGGTTTGAAATTAATTTGGGAAAATGATTTAAAGACAGAAATTAAAATAGAGGATTGGATAAAAATGTGGAGGATGAGAGTTTTAAGGTTAATGATAAGAATAAAGGGAAAAAATTAAAAATCTGTTTAAACAAGTGTTTGACTCCTGTGAAATTGAATATAATAAATTCAGATTACTCTAAAGTTTGTTGGAAATGTGATGAACAAATTGGCATGTATTATCATATGTGGTGAGACTGCAAATTGGTTAAGAAATTTGGAAAGTGATTTTTAAGGAGATATGTGATATATTTGGTAAAGATATTGAATTTAACTCTAAAACTGCTTTTTTGTCGATTTTTGATAAGCTAGATCTTTCTTGATTATATATATATATGTATATGTATATGTATATGTATGTGTATATGTATATGTATATATTTTATTTTATTTATTTTATTTATATGCCACCCACACTACCCAAAGGTCTCTGGCCGGCTTACAATACAAATAAAATACAATAAAAATTCAGAACAATTAAAATATATATAAATATATATAATATTATTTCAATTAAAAGACGTCTGGAACAGGAAGGTTTTGACCTGGCGCCGAAACGTCATCAGCGTCAGCACCGGACGAATCTCAGATGAGAGGGCATTCCATAGTCTGGGGGCAGCTGCCGAAAAGGCCCTTTGTCTACAAGGCGTTCCTCTTACCTCCTTAAGGGACAGCTCTTTCAAACTGGCCCCCTGGCTAGATCTTAACTGCCAAGTAGGTTCATATGGAAGGAGGCGGTCCTTCAGGTATCCAGGGCCCAAGCCATTTAGGGCTTTGTATGTCAAAACAAGCACTTAGAATGGGCCCGGGCAGCAACTGGTAGCCAATGTAACTTAAACAGAATCGGCTTAATATGTTCCCTAGCGGCCCCACCACTTAGCAGCTGCACAGCTCGATTCTGGACCGGTTGCAGTTACTGGACTGTCTTCAAAGGCAGCCCCACATAGAGCGCAATACAGCAATCTATACGGGATGTTACCAGTGCGTGTGTAACTGTCATGCGACTCCACTCATCCAGGTAGGACCGCAGCTGGTATAAATTCCGCAGGTGAAGGAAGGTGTCCCTGGCCACTGAGTCCACCTGGGCTTCCAGTGTTAGACTGGGGGTCCAGGAGCACCCCCAAGCTGCGGACCCTGTCCCTTAGGGGGAGTGTAACCCAATTCAGGGCAGGGAAATGGCCCCCCAGCCTGTCCGGTAAAGCACCCACTAACAGCACTTCCGTCTTGTCTAGATTGAGTTTCAATTTATTAACCCTCATCCAGTCTATTATCAGGTCCAGACAAGAGTTCAGCACAGAAACTGCCTCACCTGGATTGGTGGAAAATGAGAGGTATTATTAGAATGAACTTATTATTAACTTTATGACAAGTACTAGAATATTAATAGCTAGGTTTTGGAAAAACAAAAATGATATTAAATTAGAAGATTGGTATGGTGAAGTATGGGACATTGCATTAAATGATAAATTGACTACTGAACTCAAGATGAAAAGAGGGGAAATAAGTTCCAATATTTTTATGATATTTGGAGTAGATTTGTTGAATTTGTTTTAGTGAAAGGAAAGGGGAAAGCCTCTAAACAACAATCTATACAATTTTGGAAAGGAAGTTTGTAATAAAAATATTGTTCAATGGGGTCCCGTGGGTATGGGGTGCACTGTAGGATTTAGTGTATAGTAAGCACTATTATTTTTATTTTTGTATTTGTTTTCTGTTTTAATTAAAATATACAATTTTTTTAAAAGGCCAAGAACATCCCACTATTATATTCCATATTATTATGTGTGACTTTGAAAGCTGGAGAGCGAAAAATTCTGGAAAAGTTGAATGCAGCAGGAATAGAGGAAGACCAAACATGGGCGGTATTGACTCTTTAAAGCAAGACATAACATTGAGTTTCCAAGGGCTGAGCAGTGCTATTACAAACATTTGGATCTCACTTACTACCCTTGCCCTGTCAAGAGTGGATGGCTCATATTAAGAACTGAACCGGGTCTTCCTCCCCCAATTAAAACTGATTTTATATATTACAAGACAACACTCAGTACTATACAGATTTCAATTTCCTTACATAATTAGTCTTTATAATCATACTCATTTCTGTTATTGTTGCTGTAATTTATAAGCTGATACTTGGGCATATTCTGTTCTCACTGAGGTGCTCCTTAGTTCTAGAGTTTTGTTCTTTTTTGTATTTCTGCACCCCTTAGGAATTCCCTAAGTAATCCGAAGGTTTTTTCCTTATTTTGACTACAATCCCACTCACCACCTAAATTTGCTTTTTAAAAAGAATTATTATGCCAAATCCAATGTTAGCCATAAGGATGTAACAAATACAATTTTTCTCATCTTATACAAAAAAAGGGATTTTTAACATCCAAAAATCCCACTGAAAAAACTGTCAACTACTGGCACATTTTAGCAAACAAATAAACAAAAAGACATTTTAAAAATCTAAAAGGGTTTTCCTTTTCTTTCACACACACGATACTTGTGTTTTCTTGGAAGGAAAATATTTCATCTAAATAATCTCCTTGTATTTTGGATGAAATTATATTTTTTGTGTGAAATACAAGGTTTTGTATTTTGTGCAAACATCTTGTATTTTGCACAAAAACATTTCTAAGATTCTTTTGTAAAAAAAGTTCAAAAATGTTTAAAAATCTTCATAATCTCACCCAGTGGGGAGAAAACATCTAAAACATGATGTGGAACTCCCTCCCACTGGAAGCCATGCTGCCTCCCTCTCTGCTGTCTTTCCATAAGCAGGCTTTTACTCAAAGGAGGGGTTCTTAATAATAGGGCTGCTCTCTCTGTGTGTATGTGCATGTGTGTGTGTGCATGCATGTGTTTGTGTGTTGTATGTGTTTTACACACACACACACACACACACACACACACACACACACACACACATTTTAAGGACAGTTTTAAACTTTTTGGTATCCTAGTTTTTAATTTGATGTGGTAATAACGTGTTAGTTTTTAGATTTTAATATTGTTCTTAAGCCACCTTGGGTGCTGGTGTAAGTTTATTATAAGCCACCTCTTGAGGAGAAAGGCAGGATAGAAATATTTTACAGACAGAAGGAAAGAAAGAGTTGAGGGGGAGGGGGGAAGGGATATATGAGACGTAGGTTAGCTGTGACTACTCCTCCATTCACTTCAGCTGATAGGAGTAACATTGGGTTCAACCCCTTTCGTGTTAGCTTTGTACTTTCCTCACTTCCAAGCAATTCACAACATCCCCAGGAGGTATGGAGTCCAGAAAGGAAGCTGTCATTTTAAGGTCAAAGAACTTATAGTGACTCCAGTCATTCATGGAGGAGAGAATTGAGAAGGTGGTGCTGGGGGATTCCTGTTTGATACTCTGACCGCTGACCTGTGGGTCTCTCAGGGTTTTGTTCTGTTCCCTATGTTATTTAACATTTACAAGAAACAGCTGGAGAGACTGTCCCGGGTTTTGGGGTTTGGTGTCATCAGTATGCCCACAACAACCAATTCTACCTCTCCTTGCTCCTAAATACAATGAAGCTGTTTTGGCTCTAAATCAGTGTTTGGTATCACTAATGGATTGGATGAGGGTAAATAAACTGAAACTTAATCCAGACAAGACAGAGGTGCTTCTGGTCAATTGAAAGGCAGATCAAGGAACAGGGATGCAACCTGAAGTGGATGGAGTTATACTTCCTCTGAAAACAGAGGTGCACAGCTTAGGGGTGCTCCTGGATTCAACTCTGAGCCTGGACAACCCCGAACCCCAACAATGGCCAGAAGTGCATTTGCATAATTAAAACTAGTACATCAGCTACATCCGTTTCCAGAGAGATCTGAGAGGCCATTGTCACCCACAGTCTACTTACTTTCCACCTAGATTACTGTAATGTGCTCCATGTGGGTCTGCTGATGGAAAGTGTCAAGAAACTTCACCAGGTCTGAAATGCAGCAACCAGATTGCTGACATAACCCCACTGTTACACCAGCTCCACTGGCTGCCGATCAGTTTCTGGGCACAATTCAAAGTGCTGGTTTTAACCTATAAAGCCCTAAACTGCCTTGGACCAAACTATCTCAAACACCATGCCCCCCACAATGAGCCAGCTCAGGTGTTAAGATCATCATGTGAGGGAAACCACCTTCCCAGGTGCATCTGATGGAGAGAAACGAGTGGGTCTTCTCTGTTGCTACTCCCATACTTTAGAACTTTCTTTCTTTATTTATTTATTTATTTATTTATTTATTTATTTATTTATTTATTTATTTATTTATTTATTTATTTATTTATTTATTTATTTAGTTCATGCCCCGCCTATCTGGCCTAATAGACCACTCTAGGCGGCTGAAGTCACTCCCACAGGAGGCCAGACTGGGCCCATTTTTGCTATCCTTCTAAAAGTAGGCAAAAACCTTTCTCTTAGGCAAGCTTTCAGCGATTGTCTACATGAGTGACCAGCTACATGGTTGTTTACATGAGTGACATTTAAATGTTATGCATTACTGCTCTGACTGGGTCTTTAGTACTACTTGTGTTTAGTATTTCTCAGAGTGGTACTTATTTATTCCTTTTTAGTAATTGCATACTTATTATTTTAGCTTTACTATTGTTTTCAGCTTGAAATATTATCTTTCAATGTTGTAAGCTGCCTTGGGTCCTTTTTATGGACCTTTTCCTTAAAAAGGACCCAAGGCAGTGTACAATATTGAAATACAATGTTGTCTTTCAACAAAAACAAACAAATACGTAAATAAACAAATACCCTCTGTCATCATGAGGATGCAAAATACAGTGACACAAGCTTTCATGGGTCAGAAATTACTCTACCCTACCTGCAACACACAGACATTACTTTTGTATACACATCCACTATGTCTGACAAAACCAATGTTGTGTGTGTTTGAGGGCAGGGGATTCCACAGCACTTTAGTCTACAATGCTAAGAAAAAGCAGAAACTAGCCATTGAAAGGGTAATCAATATTACTTTATAATATATTCCATTACATTTTGATTCAAGTCACACACATACCTACTGGATATTGCCATGATAAGTAACAATATCTCACATCCCTTGTACAATTTTAAATTGTTTTGTACATTAAAATATGAGTACTTGGCATTCATACAGCGATTAGATTTAAGCACTACAGAAATAAAACTAAGCATGACGGTTATAGTTCACAGCTATCCACATTAGAGTTCATTCACCTAATCTAAAAGAAGGAGAAAAAGAATGTATTATATGCTTTCCATCACTCCATGCTCCATTATCTTAACACTATTTTCATAAATATATCTTTTCTTTGGGCAGTGCCTGAGTATAATTTTACCACACTGTTTAGTGAAAACCTCACCACCACAAATCATGATTATTGTAAGGTGCTTTGCTATTCTATGCATCTTTCACACTGATTTATGATTTTTCCCCATCTAGTGTCATGTTGTGCATCAAAACACCACATAACCTTCTTTTTTAAGAAAGGGAAAGAATGCCATATTGATAGAATCCATCCAACAAGTCTTGCAGGTAGCCTCTATTTAAGATATGTTTCTAGATGCAAAATCGAACATTTTTATATGCAACTGAATTATTATCTCTCTGCTCTACCATATTTGGACTTTAAAATTCCAGACAGAATTCCCCCACACACCCCCATTCTTTTAATCCATCACAGAATTACATGTGGGTACTTTTTTCAATTGTAGAAATCAGCCGTAATTCACTGTTTTGACTTCAGAGCCAGTCAAGAAGCCTTTTATCTTTTGATAATATCAGTATAGTTTTCCTTTTTGCACACAACCCATGGGGATACATACGACATGTCACATTCTCCAATGAAATAAATTTAAATACTATGCCTATTAAGCTTACAAAATCCTACCTTCACTTAAAACAGTTCACAGATATACGGTCCCATATTGAGTAAATCTCTCTGGCAGCCTTTCCAGAGAACGCTGCCTTGGATTCAAGGCCGATTACTAGTGGGACAATAAGATAAAGGGCATTCTTTAAATGAGCCCTGATAAGAAGTGGACAGAGTGAGTTGCATCCTCCTCAGATAGGCATGCAAACAATGGGGCCCTTGGTAAGCAGCTTCAGATCTTCATTAAAAGGAAAGAAAAAGAAGCAAGTCTCTAAGGAAAGCTTGTGGCTTCACAACAGTTTTATCATTTAACAACTTCTTAATCCTCCAAACATGATCGCAATTGTATAATCATGATTGTACAGCATTACCTTGTAGAAGAAAGGTGCCGTAAGTTCACATTTATTCTTGCAGCTTTCATTTAACAACATGTAACAATATTAATAATGATAATAAATAGTCAAATTTCACAAAAGAAATAAAAATTTGAACAGCTTTTGGAGAATACATTAAGAATACCTGCACTAAGCCGGAGCATCTTTATTCATGTCTGTCTTCCTCCCTGCCACCCCTTAATAGATTCAGAAACTGTAAAAACATTTAATCCTCTGAAGCTAATCTAAATGTAACACTCAAAAGAAGACAAAGACAGTGCAGAAGGGGGGAAAAATTGGCCACTGCCTTTTGGGAGTCTTGCTTTATCCCAGGAGCGAGCGCATTAATAGAGCTTGGAATGAAATGCTGTTTTATTCGCTGTAGCAGGGAGGGGATTAGCAAGTTGTCTTCTCTAAACCTAGCCTGCGTCATGGCTCCCTGAGCACTCAGAAAAGGACAGGGAGTGAAGTAAAAGGTGGAGAGCACTGGCCTTTTATTTATGTGCTTCTTTTGTTGGCAATCAGTGATGTGAAAAGTTTGCTAAACAGCATTATGTGTATATGTTTGGGTGGGCGGGTGTTTAGATCTAAGTCCCTAGCCCTCAACTCCAAGGGTTAACACGTGCGCACAAACAAAATAATACAGCCATTGTAGTAAAATCAGGGACAATGCATTTTGTGGCAGTTATCCAAACCAACATGGCATACACACAACTAGGGCACATTAAGAAAGGCAACAGGAAATCTGCTAGTCTTCCAAGCTCTGATCAGTAGGCTCCTGTTGCTAGGCTGCTTTTTGCCAGGGAAAAAAGGACAGAAATTGGAGAACATTCAGCTGGGAAAGAAAATGAAATAATGGAAGAGAAAATACTTCTTATGATATTGAAAACAAACATGGATGACAGATGTTAAAGCAGGGGAAAGCATCAGCCACAATCAAGGGGTCACAACCTCTTTCTCAATATGACCACAGAACAATCCACCTATCACTGCTTTGCTAGGAGGCTGGGCATAGGCCACTTTGCTCCCTTTTTCTATGCAGATTTCCTCTCTGCTCAATGAAGGGGCCAGACTTGTCCATCAATCTCAAAGGAATATTATTATTATTATTATTATTATTATTATTATTATTATTATTATTATTATTATTATTATTACTGTGTGGCCTTGCTAGAGGAGTTCTGCACGACACTCTGAACTGGTGAAGTGCTGTCATAAATACTGGTTAGCATTATTCATTCAGGGGAAATAAAAAGTCCTTTAAGGCACTAGGCCACTCATGCCAGAGCTGCAGATGGTTGAGAGGATGAGAAAATGAATGGTAAGAAGCTTAGCAACACCAAGGAAACAGCCTCCACTATTTTGTGCCTCTTCTACTCATGCTGCCATTTGGTTTCCAAGAAGCAGACACTGCAGCGCACTACATGGAAATTTCTGTTTCTAGTTTATTCAAGCACACATATAAATGACACATATAAAACACTGTGTCTAACGCAAGGTGACCAAACCCTCCCCCTAAACCCACAGAAGCACCTTTAATGTATATACTGTATGTTCAAGAAAGAAATAGCTGCCATCTAGTAATTCATCATGAGTAATAGCAAGTGGTAACACTAGAATGGCAAAGAGAGGAAGCCCATTTCCTTTCAACCTTTTGATTCTTTTTTTAAAAAGACCAAACAATCAGACGCAGTTCCAAAATCTCCACTGAGCAAGAGACACAGACAGGCAAATTCACCGATCCTTTCACACCAGCTCAGCCTTAGTAAATGCAATGAGGCACACTATTTTAAGAGGTCAAGCACCGTCCTCTGAGGGCAATGGTTACATCATGAATGATACTGTGATAACTGCTCCTGAACTTTTTCATTATACTATAAGAGGAAGATTAAGATGATCAAATAAATTTTGTAAGAGGGACCAAGGGATATTGACTAGTCTCAGATGAATCAAAGTGTAATGTTTTAAATGATTATGCAAGCAGGAGCAGATTGCTATCTCAGACGGGTGCAAGATACCAGCCACTACGATTCTAGAGAATCATCAAACAAAATATCCCTTAACATATCCAGCAATTCCCTGTCTATCTAAACAAGTCATGACATGAACACATAACTCTTACCAGTATAAAACATTTCTTAAATTTGCTGAGACGAATCTGACTAAGCCACACTGTGATGTATTAATAAAGTTTGTAAAGTATTATCGTGCCATAAGAGAAGTTAAATATCATGTCTTCTCTTGTGTTACTACTTTTCAGCATTTAGAGGTTTATGCCAAAATATGAAGACGCATCCTCTTTGACCATGCTTCAGAAACAATGAACAATGCTACTGTCCTAAGAAGCTGTGCCTGTCAAGAGATACGTATGAAAACCCATCTTAGAATTACATAATGGGGAGGACAAGGCAAATAACTTGCCCTCCTCACTAAACCATGTGCACAGAAATTAGTATTTATGTTTACAATCAAACTTAACATTTTTAACCATAGTACAGCTGCCTAATACTAATATTCAACATTGATGTACAGTGGTGCCTTGCAAGACAAATGTAATTCGTTCCACGAGATGTGCTGTCTTGCAAAAAAATAGTCTTGCGAGGTTCCCTATGCGAACCTCGCAAGATGAATGAATTTTTTTCCTCTTGCAAGGCATTGGTCTCGGGGGGAAAAAACCATTTTGCGGAGCACGGCCATAGAAGAAAACGTCCTGCAAGGCACCAAGTGATCGCAAAAACCAATTGTCTTGTGGGTTTTTCGTCCCGCAAGGCATTCGTCTTGCGAGGCACCACTGTAGTACCTTGACCATTCAAATCACTTTACATACATTTGTTCCATGTTGTGAACAAAATATCCTTAAAGGAGAAATGGTACACTGTGACTTGCTTAAGAAGACAACCTACAGACATCACAGCAGAGATGGCATATAGTCCACAGTTCATACTCTTAGCCACCTTAGATTAGCACATCGCTAATTTCTTCAGGTCCCCTTCATGGATTACTGCCTTGTCGTGGCGAAGGGGCTTGAGTAACTCAGAGAAGCTATGGGCTATGCCGTGCAGGGACACCCAGGACGGACAGGATATAGTGGAAAGTTCTGACTAAACGCAATCCACCTGGAGGAGGAAATGGCAATGCCACTCCAGTATCTTTGCCAAGAACGCCCCATGATCAGAAACAAAAGGCTAAAAGATATGACGCTGGAAGATGGGCCCCTCAGGTCGAAAGGCGTCCAACATGCTACTGAAGAAGAGCGGAGGACAAGTACAGGTAGCTCCAGAGCTAATGAAGTGGTTGGGCCAAAGCCAAAAGGCCGCTCAGCTGCGGACATGCCTGGAAGTGAAAGGAAAGTCCAATGGTGCAAAGAAAAATACTGCATAGGAACCTAGAATGTAAGATCTATGAACCTCGGGAAGCTGGAGGTGGTCAAACAGGAGATGGAAAGAATAAACATCGACATCCTGGGCATCAGCGAACTAAAATGGACAGGAATGGGAGAATTCAGCTCAGATGATTATCATATCTACTATGTGGGCAAGAATCCCGTAGAAGGAATGGAGTAGCCTTCATAGTCAAGAAAAGAGTGGGAAAAGCTGTAATGGGATACAATCTCAAAAATGATAGAATGATGTCAATACGAATACGAATCCAAGCCAGACCTTTCAACATCACAATAATCCAAGTTTATGCACCAACCACCATTGCTGAGGAGACTGAAATTGAACAATTTTATGGAGATTTACAACACCTTCTAGAACTGACACAAAAGAAAGATGTTCTTCTCATTCTAGGGGACTAGAATGCTAAAGTAGGGAGCCGAGAGATAAAAGGAACACCAGGGAAGTTTGCCCTTGGAGTTCAAAATGAATCAGGGCAAAGGCTAATAGAGTTTTGTCAAGAGAACAAGCTGGTCATCACAAACACTCTTTTCCAACAACACAAGAGGCGACTCTATACATGGAAATCACCAGATGGGTAATATCGAAATCAGATTGATTATATTCTCTGCAGCCAAAGATGGAGAAGCTCTATACAGTCAGCAAAAACAAGACCTGGAGCTGATTGTGGCTCTAATCATCAGCTTCTCATAGCAAAATTCAAGCTTAAACTGAAGATAGTAGGAAAAACCACTGGACTACTCAGGTATATAGCAAGGAGAGACAAGAGTGCCTTCTTAAATGAACAATGCAAAGAAATAGAGGAAAATAATAGAAAAGGAAAAACCAGAGATCTGTTCAGGAAAATTGGAGATATTAGAGGAACATTTTGTGCAAAGATGAACATGATAAAGGACAAAAATGGGAGGGACCTCACAGAAGCAGAAGACATCAAGAAGAGGTGGCAAGAATACAGTGGTGCCTCGCTTAACGAGCGCACCGTTTAACGAAGAATCCGTATACGGATCAGCCCCAATCGTCGCACTCGCTTTGCGACGATTGGGGCGTCCGGCGGCCATTTTGGAGCCGCCGAACAGCTGATCGGCGGCTCCAAAATGGCCGCCGGATGACCCGAAATGCCCCCTATCAGTGTTTTCGCGCCCTCCCCTTGCTTATGGAGGGCGCGAAAACACTGATAGGGGCCATTTCGGGTCATCCGGCGGCCATTTTGGAGCCGCCGATCAGCTGATCGGCGGCTCCAAAATGGCCGCCGGACGCGAAAACATCGCTGGAGGGGTAAGTTTGGACGCTTATTGGAACGCATTAAACTAAGTTTAATGCGTTCCAATAGGCTTTCCTTACCCGCACAGCGATGTTTTCGTATAGCGAAGGTTAATCCGGAACGGATTAACCTCGCTATACGGGGCACCACTGTACACAGAGGAATTATATCAGAAAGATTTGGATATCCCGGACAACCCTGACAATGCAGTTGCTGACCTGCAGCCAGACATCCTGGAGAGTGAAGTCAAGTGGGCTTTAGAAAGCCTGGCTAACAACAAGGTCAGTGGAGGTGATGACATTCCAGTTGAACTATTTAAAATCCTAAAAGATGATTCTGTTAAGGTGCTACATTCAATATGCCAGCAAGTTTGGAAAACTCAACAGTGGCCAGAGGACTGGAAAAGATCAATCTACATCCCAATCCCAAAGAAGGGCGGTGCCAAAGAATGCTCCAACTACCATACAATTGCACTCATTTCCCACGCTAGCAAGGTTATGCTCAAAATCCTCAAAGGCAGGCTTCAGCAGTATGTGGACCGAGAACTCCCAGAAGTACAAGCTGGATTCCGAAGGGGCAGAGGAACTAGAGACCAAATTGCTAACATGCGCTGGATTATGGAGAAAGCCAGAGAGTTCCAGAAAAACATCTACTTCTGCTTCATTGACTATGCAAAAGCCTTTGACTGTGTGGACCACAGCAAATTATGGCAAGTTCTTAAAGAAATGGGAGTGCCTGACCACTGCAGAGGGAGACAGCAGTCACAAAATTAAAAGACGCCTGCTTCTTGGGAGGAAAACGATGACAAACCTTGACAGTATCCTAAAAAGCAGAGACATCACCTTGCCAACAAAAGTCCGCATAGTCAAAGCTATGGTTTTTCCTGTAGTGATGTATGGAAGTGAGAGCTGGACCATAAAGAAAGCTGACCGCCGAATAATTGATAATTCGAATTGTGGTGTTGGAGGAGGTTCTTGAGAGTCCCCTGGACTGCAAGGAGAACAAACCTATCAATACTAAAGGAAATCAACCCTGAGTGCTCACTGGAAGGACAGATCCTGAAGCTGAGGCTCCAGTACTTTGGCCATCTCATGAGAAGAGAAGACTCCTTGGAAAAGACCTTGATGTTGGGAAGGTGTGAAGGCAAGAGGAGAACGGGACGACAGAGGATGAGATGGTTGGACAGCATCATTGAAGCGACCAACATGAATTTGACCCAACTCCAGGAGGCAGTGGAAGATAGGAGGTCCTGGCGTGCTCTGGTCCATGGGGTCACGTAGAGTCGGACACGACTAAACGAACGGACGAAAAGAAGGAAGTCAAAATGATGATGGTGTGGTACTATACCAAACTGTATTGGGAAATGTGAGGGGAAAATTGTTTTCTAAAATTGAGGGGGAATGCCCCTCCCCACAGTTGCTAAGCTGTTGGCTGAATCTACTGTAATAGGGCAAACTCTCCTGGATGATGTCACAGCTGTTTCTGGGAGGAGCTGCCACCTATTCTTCTTCTTTCTCATAAGTGATTCCATATATTGCTAAAATAACCAGGCAGTCATTAATAAGAATCTTTACTTTTCAAAGAATGCCTAATTATATCAAATATTGGTCCAACCCCAAACCCTGCCTTGATTTTTAAAAAAACCCTATAGAACAAAAACATTCCTCTAGGGGCATGGGGAGCAATATCATGATGCTTTTACTCTCCCATGAATTGTGGCCCTTTACCACAATCAGAATTGATTTCTGACCACCTCTGGTTTTGAAAAAAAAAAAAAATCTTCGCTAGGGATAAATGATAACAAAACTGAGCAAAAAATTGCCTTTTTTGTTTTGTTTGTTTTTAAGTACAGTAATCTGATAGATTTGCATGCAGACATTCAAGATTTATATATGGGTTTGTGCAGACCTGGAATAAGTGGAAGACGGTCACTCCTGGACTGAAGCATCAAAGCCTTCTCGACCCATATGGCCAGGGAGGTGTTCCCCTAACAATTATACCTCACCTTTTGGAAGTTCAAACTGTCCTACAATGTTCATGTTCATTCACCTCTAGAAGTACAGAATGATCATTATTATAAAATTATTATTATGTGGTTAATATTTCAAACTAGACATATAGGTTTGATTTTTGTTTTTACCCCCACAAAGTATTCCATTACAGTTAGTAAATTTTTAGTATGGATTTTCATTGTCATTTTTATGCTGATGGTATCCAAGTGTGCTAATCTTATCCTGAGTTTAGTGATGACATCTGGACTCCCTTGACAGCCTGCCTATTGGATATCTCATCATGAATGTCCTATCATAATTTTATCCATGAATGTGGTCTTGTGTCTTTCCTCTGTATTGTCTTGCCCATCCCTTGACTGTTTCTTCTCTCTTCCTCCAGGGTTATTGGGCGACTCAGTCTCAGAGATCACATATCTTTGTGTTTTAGTGGATAATTGCCTGTTACTTCATTCATCTGTGAATGCTACGGTATGTTCATCCTGCTAATATCCACTGGATCCATTATTTCCTGACTCCTGAGACTACAAAGCTCCTTACTCATGCCTTGGTGATTTCACACCTGGATTCTGTAATGGCTTTTTGGTGGGTCCTCCTTCTTCACTCCATCCTTATACAGAGTAGAGCAGCACAAATGGGTTTTAATTTTTCCATGTTACTCCCATATTTCCCATCATCACAGGGCACTGTATTAGTTGCCTGTCAGGTGAAGGACATATTTTAAAATCCTTGTCCTGTTATTTAAAGCCCTACATTTTTCCTGTCCCAATTATTCTGCAGAGCAGGTGACATGTCATATTCCTCTTAAAAGGACTCAATCCGCTGATTCTGGACTCTTATCGGTCCCATTATGTAAGTCGTCCCAAATAGGGGCACTTTGCAAGTTGGCTCAGTCAATTAAAAGCTGCTTGCAACATGCAGCATGACCATTTTTGTTAAAATTACGCATCATGGGTGGAATCTAATGATAGCACTATGCAATCATAATTACCGGTATTTCCATCAGAATAACTGGAAGAGGGCTTTCTCCTCTTCCAGTTCTTCTGGAATCAGCTTTCTTGTAACTTATTCCACCTTCAAAACTTGTTCTGGAGGGTTGGAAAGCTCTGTGGAATGGGTTGTGGGGCAGGATGGAGGGATACAGGATGAAGAGGAGGAGGAGAAAATTTCCATCCTACTAGCAGTTGTCTGCAACTGCCTTTTAACAACAAAAATCTAAAAGGCCAAACAGCCCGAAAAACCCACAACAACCATCAAAGGGTATTATTTGGTTTACAGGAGAGATACAGATTGCAATGAATTAGACTTCCTGGAGCTCCAATAATACTCATACACTCCTTCTTAGATAAAAACCCAGCTTAGTACAGGGATCCTCAAACCTTAACTACAGACGAAATGAAAGAGAGAAAACAATCTACACTCCTCTGGGTGCAATAACATATTTTCCCACACGGAAACCATGAGAAAATTTGTATTTCTCATTTACCAGACAAGGATCTTGTCAGACACTGCGTCAAACAGAAGCTGGATCAAGATGGGCCTTTGGTTTCCAGGTTTTTACTTGAATATACAACAGGCTACTTTAGACAGCAATATCCAAGATAACACAGCTACAGCATCCCCTTGCTTGTAAGAAAAGTGAGCAAACATGGCCAACAGACTTCATTACATAGAAAGGACACATGCAATCCACATCCACACCATCTTCCTTTGTAGTCCCCAGGGATCTATGGTTCCTTTGCTGCCAGAAACAGCATGCGCGCACGCACGCACGCACGCACGCACGCACGCGCACGCACGCACGCGCGCGCGCGCACACACACACACACACACACACACACACACACACACACACACACACACCCCTCTTCTGCCTCTGACCAAGGCAATGTTATACAGGGAGTGCATGCTTTGTTCAGGAATTAGTTAACTCCCCTGGAAGTCTCCCAGGGCTCTCAAACATGGTTCCCACTTAGCATGCAACTTATGTGGTGTGCAAAATCAGAGTTTGCTTGCTTGCTTTCAGGGCAGTGGGGGAGGTGTGGTCCCCCCTAGGCTAAGGAATAGAAAGGTGATGCCCCAACCACAAGCACGGAAGCAACTGGTTAAACCCAGCTCTACATCTCCTTTCCACCGACCGCAGGTGATGCCGTTCTGTCCCTTCAGCGCTGCCTGGGGACCGTACTGCAATGGATGCAGGAGAACGGGCTGAGGCTGAACCCGGACAAGACGGAGGTACTAAGGGTGGGCGCCCCCACAGTCGGGGGCTTGGGAAACTCCCTCTCCTTTGGGGGGGTGACCCTCCCTGCCAAGGATGGGGTCCGCAGCTTGGGGATCCATCTCAACCCGGCGCTCACTATGGAATCCCAGGTGACGTCGGTGGTCCGAACCGCCTTTTACCACCTCAGGCGGGTAGCCCAGCTGCGGCCCTATCTTGATGTTGGGGCGCTCACCACTTTGGTGCATGCGCTCGTAATCTCAAGATTAGACTACTGTAATGCGCTCTACGTGGGGCTGCCTTTGAGGTTGCTGCGGAAACTTCAGATGGTGCAGAACGCAGCGGCCAGACTCCTTAGTGGGGTGAAGAAATTCCAACACATCTCACCCACCCTGGCCGCTTTGCACTGGCTGCCCATCCAATGCCGCATCGACTTCAAAGTGTTGATGCTTACATACAAAGCCCTAAACGGTTTAGGCCCTCGATATTTGGTGGAACGCCTTCTGCCACCAAGATCTACCCGTATCACTCGCGCGAGCCAGGAGGTGAGGCTGAGGAGCCTAACGCCGAGGGAGGCCCGGAAGGAAAAGACAAGAAATCGGGCCTTCTCGGCGGTGGCTCCTCGCCTCTGGAACAACCTTCCTCCTGATATTCGCGCGGCTCCCTCGCTGGGTATTTTCAAAAAACAACTAAAAACATTGCTGTTCCGGCAGGCCTTCCCCCCCCCCAGCCAATTTCTGATTCCTCTCTTTTTTCCCTCCTTGCGTTCGATCTGTTGAATATGTTTTTATATAAGTTGTATTAGCTATTATTTTATCCTTGTTGTAAGCCGCCTAGAGTGGTCCGTCGATCAGATAGGCGGGATATAAATGAAATAAATAAATAAATAAATCTCTGTAGGACTCCTTAGGGAGTCAAGCATCCTCTCAAGGATCTGACATTTGGTCTGTGGGCTGAAGATGTTCATCCCTAGACCTTGGAAGCGTGCACATACTCCCTACACCCCAAAATTTTTCTTGGGCAATATGGGGTAGTTTTGCACCCTATAGTAGAGAAATAAATATATTTTTAGATTTTTATTTTTCAATTTGGGGGATAGTGGCAATGGTACTGGGATCCATAAAAACACAGCAACATTTCCTATATGCGCCCTAGATAGCGCAAGGTGTTTTTCTCAACAAAAACGTATATTTTTTAAAAATGTGGAGGGGTGTATAGAGGGTTGGAGATCCCAGTGGTTTCGGGGGATGCAGCTGGACCCCTGGAAGACACATGTAGCCTACCCTGATGTACACATACATTATGCTTGCAAGGGGATACACAACAACATTTCAAAATGTCACAAAACAACTACATGGAGTCATCACCCTGTGGAAAAGAGAGTTTAGGTGTTCTGTACTAACTATGCAACAGTGAAAGAAAAATTGGTTTCTTACCTAATCTCATCTTCTGCATTGGTGACCGCTTCTTTATACTGATCCAAAGTCAGCTTGTAAATTTCAGAATTCTGAAAATTAAGGAAAGCATTATTGAGTACTAAAAAAGTTTCTTAAAGTGTAACATTCAGCAAAATAGTACTTAAAATAGGATTATCTTGGGTTTTCTGCATTGGAAGAAAGCAGAAACACCGTTATTATATACTATACATGTTAAGGGATCATGACTAGTCACCACCGAACTGATTCTCATAACAACCAATCAAACTTAGCAAACATAACATATTTGCACATAGCAAGATATATTTTTGATGTGGAAGAACATGCTCCTTTATTAAAAATAAGTGTGAAAGGACATTAGTACATATTCCACCTCCAGATTAATGAAAACAGATTTGAGCTATGAGGGAGCAGGTATGCTTCCCTAGTAAATGTGTGTGCCTTCCTGAGAGATGGGCCCCTTGGGAGTACATGGATCTGGCAGGTGCAACAAAACCAGTTAAAACCAAAGACAACAATTACCAGTTCAGAAACATAACAATTATACATGTCATGGAAAAGAACAAATGATCAGATAAATAGCCCAAACAGATTTCTCCTGTAACAGCATACCCCCCCCAAAAAAAATCTTACTTGGTCCATCTGAACTGGACATATCACAGCAACTACTGTATATCAGTATAGTATCTTTAGTTCATAAAGTGAAAAGAAGCAAGAATGTCTATCTAAAACAATAGGGAGCAGTTCATTTTTAGGTGATAAGACAGTAAACAACATATGACAAATTCTACATCCCTGATTCACAAAGCAATCATGGTTATGCCTAAGGAGGTCTCCATGTTTTCCATTTATTATCTGAGCCTAAATATAGTCACCACCAGATGTTCAGAGAGAGGAAACTTGACTCAAGACATGATTATCACATAACATGTGGGACTGTTCCTAGCCATTTCATCTACATAACAGAAGCAAATTCCATGTAGAAATATTTATTTTTCAGCTTGTGGCTTAACAACAAGTGGCTAAATAGATAAGTAAAAAATTACATACTACATTTGGAAGTGAATGAGAAAAAATAGCATTATAAAAAATTAATGAACAGATTTTGCTTTTTGGTTGTTTTTTGTTTTTAAACAAATCCCATTAATTCTCCATTCTGGGACTTCTACCTGATAAGACCTTACAGACACCTAAATGTGACTCACCTGAGAAAAAGGCCTCACCTGGAAGGCTGTGGGGCTGAGCTAGGTCTAGGTCTGCTGGGCTTCCTTTTAAAAAAGAAAGCACCCAGGTAGCACTGAGACAGGAACAGGAAGCTTGGGTTGAGCTAGGCTTAGATTAATTTCAAAGTGTTCCAGTCGAGGCCTTTCTTAAGGTGTCTGTCTGTCAAACAGAGAGAATGGAGAATTAATGGGATTTGGAGTCCAAGAAATCAAAAAATCCCATCCCTATTGACATTTCCTACCTTCCTTATCCTGTACAGCAGGGGTCTCCAACCTTTCTCACCCCACGGACTGGCTGGGAAAGGTGGGGCACCCCCCACGCTCATACGCATGCACGAACAAGTGCACGCTGTCTCTCGCACAAACGAGCACTCGCTCGTGCACATGTGCAAATGGTGGCGTGGCGCTTGTGCGGGCACACACTCGTTCGTGTGCATGAGCAAACAGCAGCATGGCACTTGCGCAAGCACATGCACACTCATGTGCAAACATTATGGCGTTTGTCCGGCCGCACCTGCGCTCATGCACATGCGCAAATGGCAGCACAGCACTTGCACAGGCACGCTGGAGCGTGCGTGCATGCACGAATCAGCTATGCAGGGATGGGTGTGTGCGTGGGGAAGGAGGTCTGTCTCCGTGGCCCAGTCCGGCTCAGGTCACGGACTGGCACTGGGCCACGGACCAGGGGTTGGGGACCTCTGCTGTACAGAACATACCACGATTAGAAAAGTTTCACTTCCCCTCTAAGTCCACTTCAGCACAGATGCTCATATAAAATTACTCTTCTGTATTGTTTCATATTCTATTGCTATGTCTTGTCAGAGTTGTATACAAAAAAACCACAGGGTTTTAACAACAACAAAAAGGTCATTATTACAGCTTGTAATTCTCCCCTTCCTTGGATGCATTTGTATTTTGGTATGCTTCAAGAAAAGTGATGACATTTTTCTTGAAGAGTTCATAAATTAACAGGTTTATAGACGCATGCTTTGATATCCCTTTCAAACTCGCTACACGGAAGCATTATTGTGAGATGTATCTTTATGTCACAGGAAAAAAAAGCCACAGTAGAGGACTGTCTTCACAGGTTTGACTGAAAAAAACTCTCTGTCAGGAATTGACAAATTGCCGATGAGTCCCCATCTGAAAATGCATTTTGACAGGGAGCCACTAAGTCGTTTTATTTGTTTATTTTTGTTACATAACAGTCAATTTCATTTTGTTTTGGAGCTTTCACACATACATATTCCTGTCAAAAAATGTGGAGCTCATAGATTTTAATGCCACCCTTTCTTCATTGTCCTGCAATTCCCTTTGGATCCTGAAAGGAAACCAAAGACCTATGCTCCATTAATTAAAACTGCCATTAAAAATTAAATATTGTGAATAAGTAGGTGAAAGCACTATCTCTATGGGTTTCATAAGTCTCGCTGTTTCTCCAATTACTTCTCAAGCAATTTTCATATTTCATACTGTCTGATTTCTCTCAGGACCTGGATTTGCAAGATCAAAAAGATGACAAAAAGAAGGAGAAGAAAGTAAGAGAGGGAAGAAACCAAAGTAAAACATTTTGCAGGCAATAGGAAAGAGTCCCATCAGATACGATTTAGCCAGCAGCAATTTGCAATGAAGCAGCAGGAGGAATAGAAAACAGGAACAAATATGTTGTACATGAGGCTCAGCATGAAGTTGGCATTTAACCCACCTAAGACAGAAAAAAAGAAAGGAAAAGCAGCCAACAGGTGTGTTCCAAGGCAAGAGGTTTCTTCAGAGAGGTTATAGAATGAGCTTTGCCTACAGAAAATAGAGAATACAGGAACATGGTTCTTTAATACTAAGGATGTCAAAAGAGCAGAAAAGGCTGTGTCCATACGTTTATCCATTACATTTCTCAGCTACCTTCCCAAAAGCTGCTCAAGGCTTCCAACTATAGTATCGAGAATTTCAGCAAAAGTCTTGTAGCCTCTTTAAAATACTGAAAACTTTTATTTGGCATGAAGTGTGGCCCACTCCTTCAGATTCACAGAGTGCAGGCATAATAAACAGACATTTGTTTATTTATTTATTTATTTGTCTTCACTGTGGAAGGGATTGTCACTCTCGAATTGGCCTTCTCAGCCACACCAGACACGGTTCCAAATCCTGCATACAGAGCACGTTACTATAGTATCTCGAGACTGAAGGATGTCTACATTGATAGTGTAATGGCAGGATAGGCGGGTGCACTGGAATGGAAATAAGGAATTCTCTCCCCTTTATAAATCTGTCTTTTGAAACAACATTCTGTGGAACTGAAGAAGTGGCTCAGAGTCCACAAAAGTGTATGCCAAAGTGAACATGTTAGTCTTAAAAGTGCCACAGGATTCTTTGTTGTTTGTCCTGCAACAGACTAACATTGCTACCCTCTTGAAAAAAATAATGAACTGTACAGGCTTCTAGTTAATGTACAGGAGGTTTGACTTAAAGTGCCAGTGTTCACCTCTAAAGCCTATTTACAAACAGTCCATCAGAAAGTGTGTCTTGTTCTGTACTAGGTATGTGCACCGTCTTGGACAAAATAAGTAAAAACTCTCCAAACTAGTGGTATTTGTATGATTCTAGAGTGATGGAGGGAAGTTAAGGATTCATTGTTTATCCTTGGATATGCAATATCATAATTGATCTTCGTATCCCATTTGGCACTCAACACATTAAAAAGATGGGCAGCAATTTGAACTGAGGGAAGGGGTAATCCACAGTAATATAAGAGTGAGCTGTTAGTGCCAACTGAGAAGGCGAGAGATGCACAACACCAATAAAGCCCAATATCTCCTCTGGGCACTTGAACCAATGAGGTGCTTCAGAAGGCTCAAATTGAGGTCACCACACAGTGGATGAAATAGGTCACAGTACTGTAACCTATTCCGCATAAGGCTTATGTCATCAGCAGTGGTGTTTCTTTAGAAATTAATTTATTCCCTTTCACCCACTTCAAAGGTTCTGAGGATCCCTTGGAATGCCCATTATAGGGAAGCCGCTGGAGACGGTGAAATGGGGGGGTTAATTTCCAGAAATAGCTAGGAATTTTTAAAAACTGAAAAATCCTCCCCATCCAGCAGTCTCCAAAGGCTTTTCCATGATGAAAGAGATCCCAAGGGAGGCACGAAACCTTTGGAAGCTGCATTTTTAATTTATATTAAAAAAATCAGTTCGGCTAATGACATCACCAGTCTCATACAGAATAAGTTAAAATAGGATTTCAGTCAGTATGTGTATCTCCTTGCCTCCATTCCACCAGCCATTTCACACAGCTGTAGGCCGAAGAGAAAGACTTGTGGATCTAGACAACCTTTTTGCATTCTGGAACATTCTTTGTTAGCCCCCTTGGTTTACTCATTTTTAAAAAGTATTATAACACACTGTCCAACCATCTCGCCCGAGGACGAGATGGTTGGACAGTGTCATCGAGGCAACCAACATGAATCTGACACAACTCCGGGAGGCAGTGGAAGATAGAAGGGCCTGGCATGCTCTGGTCCATGGGGTCACGAAGAGTCGGGCACGACTAAACGACTAAACGAAACGAATAATACTGTTAAGATTGACTGTGATTGTGGAAGGATGATTGTTGTATATGGGCTTTGTGTAGACAGGTGACAAAATTTGGGTATTGCACAGGTTCCCCCTCTAAAGCTACACATATTTCCACCCCATTTGCAGGAATATTTTTTAAAGCGAGATCCAGAAACACATACTAGATAACATCACAGACCCAGGGAAGGAGCAGGTCAGAATGTCTCCTCAAAGGTAAAGGATGTGCAAGGTCCAATCACTTTGCTCTTTATCTGGATACATACTGTACTCATCATGTATGTTCCTGCCCTTGTATGGATGCCACCATCTGCAACAGCAGCTACTTTCCAGAATAGCCTTGCTCCCTGTCTATAGAATCCGCTGTCTAGAGACAGCATCTTGTGATCCTCATTATGTAGCTGTAGATCTAGATACTTAGGTGTAAGGCTAAGAGTTTCCTCTTCTGGCACCCATTCAATCCTTTGTTTGGTCACTTATATGTACAGTCAATGTCATCAATTTTAATCGCTTAATGTTGTAATGAGACATAAACCATTATTTTGTTCTCTATTTCATTGATTATCTTGGCATATACAGCAGCAAATTTAAGGGAAGGATGCAAGGACAAGAAAGTACAGTATATATTTCACTAGCAATCTCTATTCCCTTAACAAAAAGATATAGTATAAAAAGTGAAGCAGGTTTTCATTCTTGGATCAAAAAGCACAGCACGGAAGGTTTTCCATTTAAATTGTTGCTTTGTCCACTCTCACTTTTGTGCTTTCCTGCATATTCTTTATTGCATATGGAACAACTCTGTCCTACCTAACTAACAAGCCAATCACTTCATTTTCAAACAGCTTCTCAAGTCCTACCTCTTCTACAAAACTCTATTTGGAGCAACTGACCTTCACTTCTCAGTTGCATTTAGCAATTACCAGTTAAGATTTTGCTTTACAAGTAGTGGTTTTCTCGCTTCATACTGGCTACAACAGACAAATGTGGTTTGTGGTTGGCAAAAGCATTAATGAGAAGGAAAAGCAAGAAAGAGAACAGGATTTTATGAACATGTCCTCTGCTCCAACAGAGTTACACTTAAATATTTTGATAAAGCTCTAGGTCTCAAGACGGGCATGAAGGCACAAATTTCCCTGACTGGGATCCTGAAGGGAAGACATGCACATCCATTCAACAAAATATGCTTCGGTTTGGCTTAATATATCTTTATTTTGATCTAATCATTTATGTTCATGTATCTTGATTTCCTTTTACCTGGGACTGTAGACTTCAAGCATGGTTAGTTGCTCATCAGCTTTGCTAAACTTTTGTTGAAGCCTAGCATTTTATCTATGCAATAACTGGGGAATCCACAGACCTATCAAGTGTTAAAGCTTTGAGAACCCTCTTGATTTTATGTGATTTGTCTTTGCTCACTTTCTACTAAGTAATGGCCCATTTTAAACATTAGCATTATGTTAAGTGAGCATAAATTATGGTTTTGATATCCAGGATTTTATATCACAATGCCTTGTATCTGCAGGCCAATTCATACATTATGATTTATGTGCACAAAGGAACAACTCCAAAGTCTGTATGCAAAATCATAAAGAAATATGTGAAATGACAATATACTTATTTCACCTACGAAGTAATATTAAGTCCTCCAGTAGGCAGATGGTAGAGTAACTCTTCCATCTGAACAAATCATTTAAAAACTACACTTAATATCAGGAATATTTTAAGTGCTGTGAAAGTAGTTGGTCATGTCTGAACTCCCTTATAACATGGCTGAATTATTACCAGATGCGTATTACACAATATTCTCCCCCAAAGTATGACCTTTCACAGCATGCAGCAGAGGACTCTGCTGAAGACATTGTCCTAGAAGCTTCCTCACTGGAAGCATGGCAAGTTCCTTATTTCATTTTAACTCCCTAAGAAAACCACCATCTCTTCAACTATGTAGAAATTGAAGATGTTTAAAAAAAGGAAAGAAAAGGATTTAATGATTCTGTCAGGTTCTACTATGGATGTTGCCAGCTAACATATGGCTTCAATTGGTTTTATCTCCTTCCTCTTTCTTAAAACTATCACGGTGAGAGCGAGCTTTGGGCAACAAAGTTCATTTGGAGCTTCTAAGGTCATGTTTCTATTTGCCTTTTGTTTAAGTGTATCTTGGCATTGACTCTGCCTGCCATAACGTGATTTTATTTGCAATGACTGGAATTTATCCGCCATAATTAGACCTACCCTCACGTTATAAGTTCGGGCTACAAGTTTCAGGTACTCATAGAATGTGGCAGTATGCATTTGTTATGTGCTATGAAATTGTTTCCAATTTATCTTTAAATTGTCTTGAGGATCTTTTTTTAACTTCCTTCATACCTGCCCTTCAACATTTCAGTCTTATTCTTTTTTCTTGGCTACAGTTATTTGGTTTGATGGTTGAATCACGGTATACAAAATGTTAAAACAATTTTAATTCCTTCATTGCTAACACTGAAGTTACATGTTGTTTAGTCTATAAGTCATGTCCGACTCTTCATGACCCCATGAAACAGAGCACGCCAGGCCCTCTCCTGTCTTCCACTGTCTCCTGGAGTTTGATCAAATTCATGTTGGTCACTTCGATGACACTGTCCAACCATCTCATCCTCTGTCGTCCCCTTCTCCTCTCGCCTTCACACTTTCCCAACATCAGGGTCTTTTACAGGGAGTCTTTTCTCATGAGATGGCCAAAATATTGGAGCGTCAGCTTCAGGATCTGTCCTTCCAGTGAGAACTCAGGGTTGATTTCCTTCAGAATGGATAGGTTTGTTCTCCTTGCAGTCCAGGGGACTCTCAAGAGCCTCTTCCAGCACCACAATTCAAAAGCATCAATTCTTCAGCAGTCAGCCTTCTTTATGGTCCAACTCTCACTTCCATACATCACTACTGGAAAAGCCATAGCTTTGACTATGCGTACTTTTGTTGGCAAGGTGATTTCTCTGCTTTTTAAGATGCTGTCAAGGTTTGTCATCGCTTTCCTCCCAAGAAGCAGGCGTCTTAATTTTGTGACTGCTGTCACCATCTGCAGTGATCATGCAGCCTAAGAAGGTAAACTCTGTCACTGCCTCCATATCTTCCCCTTCTATTTGGCAGGAGGTGAGGGAACCAGTGGCCATGATCTTAGGTTTTTTTAAGACCATTTTTGGCGCTCTCCTCTTTCACTCTCATTAAGAGGTTCTTTAATTCCTCCTCACTTTCCGCCATCAGAGTGGTATCATCTACATATTGGAGGTTGTTGATATTTCTTCCGGAAATCTTAATTCCAGCTTGGGATTCCTCCAGTCTAGCCTTTCGCATGATGTATTCTGCATATAAGTTGAATAAGATGGGGGACAATATACAGCCTTGTCGTACTCCTTTCCCAATTTTGAACCAATCAGTTGTTCCATATCCAGTTCTAACTGTTGCTTCCTGTCCCACATATAGGTTTCTCAGGAGATAGATAAGGTGGTCAGGCACTTCCATTTCTTTGAGGACTTGCCATAGTTTGCTGTGGTCCATACAGTCAAAGGCTTTTGCATAGTCTATGGAGCAGAAGTAGATATTTTTCTGGAACTCTCTGGCTTTCTCCATAATCCAGCGCATGTTAGCAATTTGGTCTCGAGTTCCTCTGCCCCTTTGAAATCCAGCTTGTACTTCTAGGAGTTCCCGGTCCACATACTGCTGAAGCTTATCTTGTAGGATTTTGAGCATAACCTTGCTAGCGTGTGAAATGAGTGCAATTGTACGGTAGTTGGAGCATTCTTTGGCACTGCCCTTCTTTGGGATTGGGATGTAGACTGATCTTTTCCAGTCCTCTGGCCACTGTTGAGTTTTCCAAACTTGCTGGCATATTGAATGTAGCACCTTAACAGCATCATCTTTTAAGATTTTAAATAGTTCAACTGGAATGCCATCACCTCCACTGGCCTTTTTGTACTTCTCCATATTCTTGCCTAATAATAGCTTCTTCTATTATTCTAAAACACATGCTCCACCTCAGGACAATCAAATGTTGCAGCACATGAATTTCTTTATTGTAATCCAAACAAAAGGGACTGGTTCTATGCAACCTTGTCAGTGAGATAGGACCTACCTGAGGAAAATTATCCAGGCTTACCTGACAGCGGCAGGGTTCGCGGGTGGACCCTTGTGAGTCCTTTCCTTATGAGCCTATGTGGACACTGGCAGCTGAGACAGGGCCGCAGGCTACTTTGTGAGCGAGCCCGTTGAAATAGAGGGCCATTTTGTGCCAAATTAACAGCCACCAGCAGGTGCTACCACAGGCAGAAATATCACCGACTAGCAGGGCTAGTGGTGGGAGTTGCAGCCCCCCCCTTTCAAAGGCAAACTAGGGTGATCAAATGCTGCAAGAAGCTTTTGCCTTGGCACCTGGTTTCGGAAATAGCAGCCACGTGAACAAGGCCTCTGATAAATCAGGCCCAATATACCAAACACCCAAGGGCGTTACCCCAGACAGGCAAAGCACTGACATGCAGGGCTAGCAGCAGGAACTGAAGGGGCCCATTGTATTCCCCAAAGGGAAACCCAAGCCTTACCATATGTTGCTGGCACATCTACAGCCTCGGTGTGCAGCTCCCTCCAGAAGTCGCAGCTACATGAGCAGGCACACGAAGGAGGGTTGGTGTGCGGCACTCACACACAGAGGCGCTTCCCATGTCAGGAGGAATAACTGACAGTCAGGGAAGGTGACCGGGGCAACAGGAGGCCCTTCTTCTCCTAGGAACAGGGCGTACAGAGCCCTAACTCCTGCGCGGTCAAACAGCTGTAAGCACGAGCCCCTTGAACCAAGAGGGCTGTTCCACACCAGCCTTCAAAGAGGCTGTAGCCCACTGAAGTGGGGAGCAGGAGCCTCCTTTCAGGGCTGCCCGCTCACTGCAACAGCTATAAGAGCAAGCCCCCTGAAACAAGAAGGCTGTTCTGTGCGAAACTCTGGAGAGGTTGTAGCTCAGGCAAGCTGAGAAGCTGTCCTCTTCTATCCTGCTAAGAGAAAAAATTGCAAACAGACAAAAACAAACCTGCTGCTTTCCAGCCTGGGAGTAGTTATAAAGAAGGTAAAAGAGATATTATTTCTTTAAGAGAAAAGCCCCGAGGGCTGAAACACCAGCTTTGTAAAGGCTTTGTAAAGCCTCAACAAAGAACAACTAATGCCGGCTAATATTGTATCCCCCAGGCAAAAGAAACAAGTTGTTACAAATAACAAGGGGAGGTGAAGGGAAAGAAAGAAAAAAGCAAGAAAAAGATTTGTTTCTACTTGCAAAGTTCCAATGAAGCTGCTGCTGCAGCGGCAGTCAGAAAAAGAACTGAAGCACTGGGCCCGAGGCGGAGTTATATAGCCAGGTGTAGGAGAAGTCCCAGCACTAAGTGCTTAAAGCTGTGGAAGTTACTGAAGACTGCTCTGCTCAGCTGCATATTAACCCATTAGTATGTATTCACAGAGGACACGAAGGAGAACCTATGAACAGGATTTCAGCCACTGTCTGAGAATATGGTGGTGGTGGTGATTTAATGAAATTAACATTTACCTTTGATTCTGCCTAATTTTGAGTGAATTATGCCGTCCTCCATAATCCAAGCACTATTTAATCACTTCCATTCAAACAGAAGTAGTGTGGAACTGCTTTTCCACCTCACCACAAAGACTATTTCATTTCATTTCTATAAAATACACATTGCTCTAACTGAGATACAAGAAGCTTGACTAAAGAAGAGCAACAAAACAGAAATCAATCATTTTGGGAAAGGTGTTTTTCTAATATTACAGAAACAGCAGGGCAGGTGGTGTGGAAATACCTGAACAACATCAACACCATAGCACATATATATCCACTACAGTCAGAACTGATTCAATGGATCAGAGGCACTTTGGATTAAAGAAAGAGAGAGAGCAGGCAAAGGTATATTGCAGTATTCTGACACACTGGTGTATAGAATCTTGTCAGTGGTCACAGTACTTAAAGATACAAGGAGGATTAATGGCTGTAGGAATGTTACCAACGCAGATGAATGGGAGTGATCTCTGGTATGAAACAGAGGGGGCCAATGGAGGCTGTGACAAATGGTGCAGACAGCAACCGCAGGATGACATGATGCAATCTGCCTAGTACCTGACAGGGACATTACTTAGAATGTTTTCTCCCTTCCTGTTGTGCGTTCTCACTCGTGTTCAGAATCAGACCCCATTCCCAGCAGAAAGGAGTATGTATCGCTCAATGCATTTAAAAAGCCAAGAACCACACTATTTCATATGCGGTAACAAAACAAGACGGGGAAAAGGCAACCAGAGGTAAATTAAGCAGCAGCTACTTTTGCTGTTAGTTTCCATTGTAAGGCTTTTCAGGCTGTCTGGGGCTAACCGAGATTATTTAAATTGGAAATTAAGACCCCTTACAACCTTGTACAGCTGTCGCTTTCTTTCCCTTTTATGCTGAAACGGGCGGCGTAATTGTAACAGTCATTCAGAAAGCACAAATATGATCCATAGAAAAGCAACCCGAGGACAAAGCTCTAGCAGCAGCAGCAGCAGCAAATGCAGAATGCAGCTGTCATTATCTCCTCAGGGGTGCCTTATGCAGCAAGCATTTTGTGCCCAAATTCCCTAAGACTAACCAGCCTTACCTATTCATTTCAAACTGCATTATGCCTCTTATAATCATAATTTTTGTTAGAAAAATACAGCAGCATGCAATGCTTCACAGGGAACTGAAACCTTCCCAGTGCTTTCTAATTAAACAGTTAAGATGTGGAAGATCGCTAACCCCCACCCCATGTACTTTTCTGTACAAATGTTCCTTTGGAAGCACTGCCCTCATTCAGTAAAGTTTTAAGCCAGCAGTGCTGTGCCTTGAGGATCTTGAGCACAAGGGAGTGTTCATCTATTCAGAATATATTTGTCGTTCTGTTGGTTTTATATTTAAGTGGTATGTAAATAAATATTCTAAAACTATAAAATAAATCTCACAAGGCAACGACTATTGGTATTAAGTGTAATTTATGCTGACTAGATTCTCTGTGCAGCTATTCTTAGCATAAACAGTAATTCATCTAAAATTGCTAATGCACAAAATGCTTTGCAAACCATATTTCATTTATCCATATAACAACGCTGTTGGAGAAAGTTATTATCAGTGGCATCTTACAGCTAAAGAACTGGGATAATGACAGGACCAAGGCTACTTAAGTGCTCAGTGAACCTGGGTTCACTAGCCAAGCTCAGGTCTCTATCATGAATCTGACCAATTTGTGATGCAAGCCTACACCATAAACCTGCATACAGCTCACTAGCAATGTGTTGTGACCTGCCAAATGTTTAACATCTCTCCCCACAAACACATCTGTGCATCCCCTTCCCTCCTTTCATGCACCCAAACCACCTTTTGCCAAGTTCTTTCGGGTTAATGTGCTGAGCAGGTCCATTTTAGCAATTTTTCATTTGTGTTGCATTTTTCAGAACCACTATGCTGATCTCCTAGTTCCTCCCCCTTTCCTTTTCCATGCCTTCTAAACTCATTTTCATCCCCCTTACCATTTCCACCCCTTTTATACTCCTTTCCATGCCCCAATGCTGTTTATAACACTGCCTTGTCCACATCTGGCAAGAAGACCAAAAAGAAGGCAGACTGGTTTGAAGCCCATTCAGAGGAGTTGATGCCAGCTATCGAGGAAAAGAAGAGAGTTCTACGAGTTCTCATAGCAGCATACAAAGCCTGTCCTAGTTAGTACAACTTGCAGTTTCTTTGAGTTTCTCGTAGCAAAGTCCAACACACTGCCAGGAGATGTTCTAATGATTATTAGCTTCTGCTCTCAGATACAGATAGTGGGGGAATGAATGATGGTATCAAGCAGGTTTTAGGTCCAATACAGAAGAAATCTGCTCCCTTGAAGTCTGCTATAGGTGTGATCATCCAGGACCGAGCATAGCAGAGGGAACACTGGGTGCAGCACTCTGAGCTATATTCCAGAGAGAATGTTGTAACTGAAGAGGCATTAAATAACATCAAGTGCCTGCCTGTTTCAGAAGAGTTGGACAGCAAACCAACTTTAGCAGAAATAAAAGCGGCCTTGGATTCCCTCGCCTCTGGCAAGGCACCTGGGAAGGATAACATCCTTGCTGAAATGCTGTAAAGAGATCAACACCACCGAGCTGTATGAAATTGCCTTGCCTTGCCTTTGGAACAGTCTGTCCCCAAAGATCTGTTTGGCTCCCTCGCTGGGTGTTTTTTAAGAGCAGACTTAAGATCTGGCTCTTTAGGCAGGCTTTCCCTCCTGTCATCACTTGATTTTTTTTTCTTTTCCCCATCTTGAACTATATTACTATTGTTGTTTTTTATTTTATTATATTGTTTTTATTCCATTTTTATTGTTAGTGGCCCATAGTAGACTTCGGTCTAGAGGGGCGGGGTATAAATTTAATAAACAAACAAATAAACAAATAGAAATCTTTTCTCTTTGCTGGAGGGAAGGCGGAGCACCACAGGACATGAAGGATGCAAATGTCACATTGTATAAGAACAAAGGAGACAGGGCGACTGCAGTAACTACTGTGGCATCTCTCTGCTCAGCATTGTAGGGAAGCCGCTTGCCCGTGTTGTGCTGAAGAGACTCCAGGTGCTTGCAGACAGAGACTATCCAGAATCACAGTGTGGATTTTGAGCTAATAGATCCACCACCAACATGGTATTCTCCCTCAGACAGTTGCAGGAGAAATGCAGGGAACAACAACAGCCACTCTTTGTGGCCTTCATAGATCTCACAAAGGTCTTTGATCTGGTTAGCAGGGATGGCCTTTTTTTAACAACTTTTTATGTTTTAACTACAAGGGATAGGGTAGGGACTACAAAAGATAAAAGGAAATGGGAGGGGAGGGAAAAGAAATTTAGAGGATAGAAGAGCACAAAGTATACAATCATCCAATCTTTTCATATTTCAATAAGAAAATCAACTCTACTTTTTTTCCATTTGATTGCCCTCCAGATATCAACTTATAATTATATTTAAATTTAACTCTATGTTACTCCAACACTATCAGGATATCAAAACCATTTATAAAATACATCCCGTCGTTCAAGTTCCTTCTGCCTTAGACAATATTCCAACACATCTTACAAACATATCGATTTCTGTCCCTTCACATATTTTTTCGGTACTCTCTGTAGAAGAAAAACAGAGATCCCAGACTCTAATCCAGTTTTTAACATAACCATTTCTGACTGTGGTGTCTGAATACTGGGTTATTCTTCTTCCCATTTATTTTATCTGGTGTGGCAATCAATACCAACAATTCTGGACTTAATACAGTTTCATTTAACTGCTGTTTAGTCTCTGGTAATTCCTCTTTCATCAGATCTTCCATCTGGTTGAGATGTGCATTTACCTGCTGGAATCCTGTTATTATTATCTTTTGCATGTTAACCTTCCATTCTATATTAGAATTTTGTTTTCCTATTCCCATATTTTGGATTTGGACAGGCAAGGTCCCCAACCTTTTATATTTTAAGTTTTCAGAAATTATTTCAATCTTTCAATTTCCACTATTTTATCAACGAACTGATACCCCAATCATAAACTTCCTCTAGATACTTCTTCCCATCCTTACACAGGTATTATAGTCTATAAACCAATTTTAAGCCCCACAGTTTAAATTACAACCATGGCAAACTTATCAGAGTCTCTCACAATTCAACCAAAAGGAGTCCACATTAAACAGCACACACGAGGGATCAATCTCTTCAATAGAATCCTTATAATCCATCCAGCTCCAGTCCTGATTTTATTAGCTCCTTTGTCTTGATTACGCCGTCTTGCTGATGGTTCACAGCCCGGTCTTACTTCCAAAACCTTGTTGTTCCTTCGTCAAAACCCAGCAATCTTCTGTTTACCAAGTCTTGTCCATCCCTAAGTTGCAAATCCAAACTAAGAAACAGAGTAAAGGGTATTCCAGCCAGAAAAGAGTTCAAACATAACAGCAAACACAAGAAACCAGTCTCTCCGATAAAAATCCTTATGATCGATCCATCAGACTCCAGTCCTGATTTTACTGAATACTCACTGCAGAATCGCTGTCCATTTTCTTACTCCCAAAAGTTTTTTATTCTTAAAGTCTCAGACAATCCAAGAAGTAAATTCTAGGTTACACAACATTCACAACCTTCCGTGTCTAAAAGCTTGCCCAGTGATATTCCACTTTGGGATTTTTTTCCAGAAGCAAGAGATTTTTTTGTCTCAGTAGCTCTCTTTTGGCCATAAGCCCGCTTGCTAATTAAGAAACCGTTTTGCTTTTGATGAAGCAAGCTGGTAAGTAAAGCTTGCCGCTACTTTTCTTCTTTCGGCCACTAATTTCTCTTCGTCTTAATAGTATTTATTCATGGTTCAGAGGTTTCCATTTATTTTATTATTGTATGTTTCCAATGCCGTGCTATTTGTTCTCCTTTCCTCAGGGTGTGGGGGGGGGATGGAGATGCTCATAACTATTCTGCCAAAATGGCTCCCACGCCGATCTGTGCTCAGGTGACTTTCCAGAGGAAGAAATACTGGGTTGCTGCCCAATTTTTCTTCTTTCTGATGCTCACCAGCTCTTCAGAGAGACCTCTCCTGATCTCTCCTTCGACCCCCCCCCCCCCATTTTTAAAGGGGCCCCAGATCGGGCGGTTCCTGCTTTCCGAGGAGCTTTCTTGGGGTTGCGGGCAGCACCGCACCGAAGCTCCGTCTTCCAGGGATGGCCTTTTAAAAATACTTCCCAAGACTGGATGTCCACCTCGACTCCTTAACATCATTAGGTCCTTTCATGAGGAAATGAAGGGCACTGTAGTTTTTGATGGCTCAACATCAGATCCCTTTGACATCCAAAGCAGAGTGAAACAGGGCTGTGTCTTTGTGCCGATCCTGTTTGGGATCTTTTTTGCTCTCATGCTGAGCATGGAACTGCAACAGAAGGTGTCTGTCTCTGGACTAGATCAGATGGAAAGATCTTTAATCTTTCTAGATTGAGATACATTGGCAAAGCAGCTACCATGTTGTCTAGACTCACAAAGAGAGTATGGCTCAATAAGAAGCTGTCGGCATATACCAAGATCAGGTCTATAGAGCTTATGTCCTGAGTATACTCCTGTACTGCAGTGAGTCCTGGACCATTTGTGCACGGCAGGAGAGGAAGCTGAACACGTTCCATATGCGTTGTCTCTGACACATTTTTGGTATCACCTGGCAGGACAAAGTTCCAAATAGTCATCCTAGAATGAGCTGGAATTTTTAGCATGTATACATTACTGAAACAGCGACGTCTTAGTTGGCTTGGATACGTCGTGAGAATGGCTGACGGTCAGATTCCAAAAGATTTCCTGTATGGAGTATTAGTGCAGGGAAAGCGCTAAGGAGGGAAACCACAGCTGCAATACAAGAATACAGTATCTGCAAGCGGGATCTCAAGGCCTTAGGAATGGATCTCAACAGATGGGAAACCTTGACATCTGAGCGTTCAGCCTGGAGGCAGGCGGTGCAGCATGGCCTCTTCCAATTTGAAGAGACATTTGCTCAGCAGACCGAGGCAAAGAGGCAGTCCCAAAACCAGCAAAACCAAGAAGCTAGACAGGGGACAGATTGTATTTGTCTTCAGTGTGGAAGGGATTGTCACTCTCGAATTGGCCTTCTCAGCCACACTAGACACTATTCCAAGACCTCTATTCAGAGCACGTTACCATAGTTTCTTGAGACTGAAGGATGGGTACAGTACAGTTTTTCTAGCACTACCAATTATTCTTACATTACAACTACCATGTTGGAGACTATTTCAAAAGCTCTAGAACTTAAGTTCATTTCCTTCTTCATTCAGATGCACATGTAGATGGATACAATAAACTATATTAAAATAAAGAAAGAGGGGAATCATAATTGGGTTTGAACATGCTTTGGACAAGCAGTACTATTCAGAGTGAAACTGACTGGATTTCAGCATCACCTATATAGAAGCTAGCAATATTTTGCCTCCCCCTTCATCTGGTACATTCAGCATAGCTTCCCCAGGTTTGCCAAACAGGCAATTTCTTTTATTCTGCATTTTCTATTATTATTTGAACTATGGCCTCAGGGATGACTGAGAGCAAAACAACTTCAGCTTTCAAACATATGGATGCACCACAATATCCACAACAGATGAGAACTTGAGATAGAAAAGTACGTTGTTCCAATGAGAGACAATATGGTGTAGTGGTATACTGAAGTAGAGAGAACAGAAACTGGGGAGATCCAGTTTCCAGTGTCCTCTGAGTCATAACATCTGTCAAGATTGCTAATTTTAGCACTGGGTTTCCCTCTCAGTTCAACATACTTCACAGTGCTGTTGTGAGGATAAAGTAGGGATGACCACTGCCTCATTTGTTTATTTAAAGTATTTGTTAATTACTTTTCTACCTTGAGCTTCCAAGCAATGTAAGCAATGTAAAATAAAACAAAATATTTAAAAATTAATTTAAAATTTTAAAAGTTAGTCTTATAACAAGTTTTAAAGACTAAAGGCCACAAGGAATACTATAGCTTTTGTCAAGGTCAAAAGTATGACATTCAAACAATACCCACAGAGCACTACAGAAATTTATAACATCTCTTGATAGTTTGATTCTGTGGTGGTCACAGCTAACATTTATCTTTGAAAGGGATAACTATCATTGTGTGTCAAATAATCCTGACAATCATATCAAAGTTCATCTAGATATCAAGGTATTAGTCCTTTACTTGCTCCTCCCTGGATCACCATAACTTCCATACTTGATTCATCTCTCTTCGGGAGATGAAAATAAGTTTCCACTCAGGGCAAATTAAACACAGAAAAATGAGTCCAGGCAACATTAGTTTGTCTAATTCTACAAGTTTTATTCATTCACATTGCTTCTATGCATAAACATCTATAGATGTGACATTTGTCTATTATCTCAATCTGGCACTTCTGAACAGCAACCACAGATTGCACCTGCATATTTATCTACTGAGACAGAAATAAACCCTTAGCATTTTGAATTGATATGTTACATTGATGGATCTGCACAACACTAAGCTAACCCTCGTGCAGCATATGCAGCAGCAGTAGTTCAAAGAAAATGGGAGAACAGAGAATTTCAAGAATTAACACGTAATGTATATTTTTGTGAGATATGTCAGCACAGCAGGCTTAACTTATTTCTTTATTGAAAGCTTTTCAATTGATTTCAAAGGATCATAAAGCACTGATTTGTCCTGATTCTATTTATGTGGCTGAAAGATATAATAAGAATCTTAAATGGTGGAAACTTGCCAACTGGACAATTTCCAAACCAATATCCATAGCACATAGAGCACTATGGATACAAATTGGATAAACCTTTAATAAACTTACTCCACATTACAGCACATCATACTACTGGAATACATTCCATTGCGAATAGCTGTGAAGATGTGTTAGCAAGAGAAACAGCTCAAGAATGAAGAAGGGACTCTTCAAAATCTGTAAATGTGCAAAAATCTTCAGAGGGAAATCTGCCCAAGAGAAGCCCAATAAGGAAGGACTTATTACAGAGAAAGGCCTGTCTGGTGTATTCCCTAAGTTAGTCTTTCAGATGTTGTGGGACATGCAACAGGGTGTCCAGTGAAGATCTGAGCTTTTTTGTTGCCAGTACAGGTTGTCAATTTTACCAATTTCTCTTCAATCAAGATCTTTATTTTTAGGGATGATTCTTGTCTTGTAAGTGTGGTTAAATTTTTTTGCTAAAAATGTAATTCAATATCACCTATAAGTTTTAACACTTCGGCAAAAAAAAATAATCAAGATAATCAAGACTGTGAGCTCGTGGTGCAGTGGTTAAACTGCTGTACTGCAGCCAAAACTGTGCTCATGATCTGGGTTCTATCCCAGGTTGCTGGCTCAACGTTGACTCAGCCTTCTATCCTTTTGAGGTCAGTAAAATGAGTATCCAGCTTGCTGGGGGGATGTTGATGTGTAGCCTGCATAATTAATTTGTAAACCACCCAGAGAGTGCTTGATGTGCTATAGGGCAGTATATAAGCAACACGTTTTGCTTTTGGCTTTTGCTAATATTTGTATTATTTTAAATAGTTATAACCAAAATACAACTGGTGGAAATATTAACCAGAGAGCAAGCAGGGCATATGCATGTCATCATGTACCATATAAACATAGGAGAGGCTGCCCAATTTTCTATCTATCCTTACAGAATACAGTGGTGCCCCGCATGACGATGATAATCCGTTCCGTGAAAATCGCTGTTTAGCGAAATCATTGTCATGCGAAAACCATTTCACCACTGGAATGCATTGAAACCCGTTTAATGCGTTCCAATGGGGAAAATACCTCGTTGTTTTGTGAAGATCGCCCATAGGGCAGCCATTTTGCAAGCGCTGATCAGCTGTTTTTAATCGCTGTCTTGCGAAAAACGGGCCAGAAAATACACCCGTTTCGCAAAGATTAAGCTGCCAATCAGCTGTTTTAAATCATCATCTTGCAAATAAACGGTCTGCAAAGCACGGACCAAATCGTCGTTCAGTGAAATTCCCCCATAGAAATCACTTTTTTGCGAAGCAAAATGGTGGTCACAAAACGTCTTCGTCATGCAGATTCGTTGTTTTGATGGGTAATCGTCTCGCAAGGTACCACTGTAAATACAGTGACTGCGGTCAGAGAACTGGCCAGAATGTTAAGATTTGGGGTTATAATACCATTGGAAAACCTGAAAGCATCATCATTGCTATTAGTACAGAAACCTGACAACACAGTTCACCCCTGTGACCCAGGCTGATGCCTCTTCCAGATGGATGGGATTGTAATGATCAAGGAGGAAGAATTAAGCGAACTAAGTACGCATTATGATTCCACAGCTTAAAGGACTACTTTTAGCAGCAATAACTTGAAGTAATTGTTTCCCATATGACTTAGTCTCTCACATTGTTGCTTCAATTCATTTAGGTTTGCACACATTTGTTTATACACAACTTTCTGATGGTCCCACCACAGCATTTCAATTGGGTTGACGTCTGGACTTCACCTGGGCCATTGCAACACCTTGATTCTTTTCTTTTTCAGCCATTCTGTTGTAGATTTGCTGGTGTGCTTGGGATCACTGGCCTTGGCCTGTTGCATGACCCAATCTCAACCAAGCTTTAGCTGTTGAACAGATGGCCTCATATTTTACTCTAAAATACTTTGATGTACATAGGAATTCACAGCTGACTCAATGACTTCAAGGTGCCTAGTTCTAGTGGCTGCAAAAGAAGCCCAAATCATCACCCCTCCACCACCATGCTTGATAGTACGAGGTGTTTGTGCTGATATGCTGTGTTTGGTTGTTGTCAAACGTAGTGCTTTGCATTATATACAAACATTTCCACTTTAGTCTAGTATCACCAAAATACATTGTTCCAGAAGTCTTGTGGGTTGTCGAAATGAAAACCTAAGCCCAGGTCTAATTGTACTGTCACATACTTTAACATTTAAGATGCTAACAGAGGCCTGAAGAGTCTGAGATAGGCGTGATAGCTAACTTTAACAAATGGATCCAAACTAATGACAGATAACTCAAGCATGTACGTATGTGAGCTATCTGCCCAGAGAAATCTGAGCGGAGCAAGTCTGTAAATTCAACAATACTGCAAAGAAATACATTACAAATTATTTTGAAAAGTAAGCCATTCCAAGGCATGATATAACAACCTTTGATTAACTTTTGAACTGCAGAGCTGGAAGGAACCCTACAGATCATCGAGTCCAGCCCCTCTCAAGGAGGCACAGTGGGGAACTGAACTTCCAGCTACCTAAACCACTGAGCTGTCCAGCAGTTCATCCACCTTCCTTTCCATTTAAATTATTATCCAGTGGACGGCAAATTGTTCCAGCCAATCAAGCTTTACTAAATAATCCTGGCAAATCCAATTCCATTATTTTATGACTCTATGCAGGGCTGAGATTTAGCAAACAACAATGAAATATCCCAGGAATGATTAAAGAAAATGTGGCACATCTCCCAGGTTACACACGCAGCCTGTTACAGCTTCCCCTCAGCACACCGGCAAAGCGGCAAGCATTGCTCCCAAAACTTCTGATATTCAGAGGCTCATTTAGTTGACAGGAAGCCTGTGGATCTGTGGACAGATTGTCACACAAACTGTCAAATTTTTAGAGAAATGATCAGACCTTCCTTTGCCTGTGTTTCAGAGCACATCAAAGGCACAGGAGACAAACCAGACATAGACTGCACGGAGCTGACTGAGAGGTGGGTGTACACATTCAGAGCAGGGGAGTGTGCAGTGGGGGAAAGAAGGGGGGGTAGAAAGATAAAGAATTTGGAGGGTGCATTATAAAAATGTGAGTAACAAAGGACTGAAAGTTGCAGGAGCCTGACAGATTCTGGCAGCCACTCCCATCTTTGTATCTTTGGGGTTTTTACCCCCATTCTCTGAAAAACAATTGTGTGTGAAGGGCAGGCGTGTGGGGGAAATAATGTCATAAATGAAGCAATTTAATTTCTGCTACTCCTATATTCCTTTCAGCTATTTGGGAAGATACTTCTGATAGAAATTAAGTGCTCCCACTTTCACAACCCCTACAGCTTCAAAAACCCCCCCCACACACACACACACCAATTCAATAGCCTATGAAAGACAGTGGCCAAGAACAGTGCCTTTTCTCTTGTGCTCACCTTCCAGGTGAGTCACCCTAACTGTCTTCAGCATAAGGCAAGACAATGCAGAAAGAAAAGGTGCTGAAAGTGTGTCATTACTAGAATGGGGTGGAATGAAAAGTGGGCCCTAGATAAGGAAAACCTTTGTCTCCTTCCTAAAATGTTTGGGGGCAGAACCATAAGCCAAATTTCTTGGGATGCTCCTGAAATACATTGGAATATCAGCTATCATAAATAAAAGAGCTGCTATATAGAAGCTATTTTAAAACTGTTTGCTGTGAGAACTGCCTTGATAGAGCCAAGCCATTTATGAGCAACAGCCTGCCATGTGGTTGGGCAATCTTCTCTATATTACAGCAAACCTCTAAGAAGACAGATGCAGATAAAAAGCTCGTAGTATGCACGCATACTCTTTCTCCATAGAGGTAGCTGCATCAAGTCAGAATTTTAAAATGGTCACTACATTTGGAGGATTTGGGCTGAACCTTCTGGCCCTTACAAATACTGATGTACAAAACGGAAAGCCTGTGCTTCTGCCAACCAGAAAAAAAAAAGAAGAGATATCCAAACAAAGCACTGTAGAAAACAAGATATTCACTTATCTCAGTAAAACATAGGAACTGTCTATAACTGTCCAACAAAACTGATAAAGAAACAGTTGCTGTCCATTTCCAATTCAAATTTGAAGTGATAAATATCCCCTCCCCAAGTTATGCCTCTACTTCTATAAGATGACTGTGCAGGGACTATCAGATGCAACATGAAAGATCCTGTGACTTGTTGGTAAATGAGAGTCAAAAATAGCAAATAATCCTGAAAACCCATCAGGTCTGTGCCCTTATGAAGATTAGGAAATCAGTTACAGTGGTGCCTCACACAACGATGTTAATTGGTTCCAAAAAAATCAACATTGTGTGAAACATCGTTCTGTGAAACACCATTTCCCATAGGAATACATTGAAAACTGGTTAATCCGTTCCAATTGGAACGGATTGCCGTCTTTAAGTGAAAAAACCCATAGGAAACATCGTTGAGTGAAACAATGTTTCCTCCATTGGAATGTATTGAAGCCTACTCAATATATTTCAATGGCTTTGCGAAGTCCTTTTTCGCTCCTGTAAAAGTGCCTTACAATGTTTGGAACAGGTTTTAAATGCTTGCATTCGTTAGCCCACCTCCTGAACCCTATGCAAACTTAATTTGATGTTGTTCTGAGTCGTCTTTAATTTTTGGTAATTTTTTGAATTTTCTCTCATTGGAATGCATTGGACGGAAAGTTCAATGCATTCCAATGAGAGAAAATTCAGAAAATCACTAAAAATTAAGGACGACTCAGAACAACACCAAATTAAGTTTGCATAGGGTTCAGGAGGTGGGCTAACGATTGCAAGCATTTAAAACCTGTTCCAAACATTTTAAGACCCTTAAAATGAGCGAAAACGGAAGAGCTTCAAAAGCACTGAAGCCGGCTTTAGTGCTTTTGAAGTCCTTTCTGATGTCCCTTTTCGCTCATTTTAAGTGTCTTACAATGTTTGGAACAGGTTTTAAATGCTTGCAATCGTTAGCCCACCTCCTGAACCCTATGCAAACTTAATTTGGTGTTGTTCTGAGTCGTCCTTAATTTTTGGTGATTTTTTGTTTTCCCTATTTAAATGCATTGAACTGTCCATTCAATTGATTTAAATGGGGAAAATAAAAAAATCACCAAAAATTAATGAAGACTCAGAACAAAACCAAATTAAGTTTGCACATGTTTCACAAGGTGCACTATGGAATCCAAGCATTTAAAACAGGTTTCAAACATTTTAAGACACTTTTAAATGAGCAAAAAGGGACATTGTTAAGTGAAATTCCCCCATAGAGAACATCGTTAAACGATGGGGGAAATTCCTCAAAAAAACCCATTGCTGTGTGAATTCATCATTGTATGAAGCAATCGTTGTGCGAGGCACCACTGTACTTTCACCCAAATGATTTTGGTAGCTTGCATTTTGGACACTATTATGAATACAGAGGAGGAGGCTCTTGAGATTCCCCTGGACTGCAAAGAGAACAAACCTGTCCATTCTAAAGGAAATCAAGCCTGAGTGCTGACTAGAAGGACATATCCTGAAGCTGAGGCTCCAATAATTTGGCCATCTCATGAGAAGAGAAGACTCCCTGGAAAAGACGCTGGTGTTGGGAAAAGGAGAAGGGGACGACAGAGGATGAGATGGATGGACAGTGTCATTGAAGCAACCAACATGAATTTGACCCAACTCTGGGAAGCAGTGGAAGACAGGAGGGCCTGATGTGCTCTGTTTCATGGGGTCACGAAGAGTCAGACACAACTAAACGGCTAAACAACAATGAATACAGAAAGGATTTTGTTGAATAGCTTCTAGGACAAATTCCTGATTAAATCAGGTGTTGTGTATGTTCACATACAAACACATGTATGCCCCCCAAAATTATAATGGACTTTCTTTTCCCAAAAAGACCACTAGCACAAAAGCATAGCTGATTGGGGGAAAAGGAAAGAAGCTAGTCTAAAATGTTAAGTGAAGCATAAGTCTTGATTTGTTGCTTACTAGTACACTCCTCCTCTTTGCTGTGAAATGTAAGAGTCCTGTCCTATGCATGTCGGCCATCTCTGCAAGGAGTTGTTCCAGGCATATTGGGTCTGCTACACACAAACACACACACTAAGTATTAATTTGAGAAAGAATCTGGTCCGCATCTTTTTAAAGTATCAGAGAAGGCCTGTCTCAAAAAATATTGCTTTCCAGCTTTAAATACCAAATACTACAGAAAACAGGTTCCCAACCTGTGGGTCAGGAAAGAGGGTCAAAATAGTGCTGGGGGGGTCACTGTTTTTTTAGAATGCAACAATATAAAGGTCTGAGACCTCGATCATGGCGGGGAGCAGCTGGTGGTGGTAGCAAAGGCTCTCTCTTGGAGTCTGTTCCCTCCTTTGTGGGAGCAGCAACAGCAACAAACAGAAATAGCAGCCCCTGCTGCCCAGCAGAGAAGAAGGAAGAGCCAACAGCTGGGTAAAGCCTCACCAGAGGCCACAGGGCAGGACTTTGCCATGGCTTGTTGTGCATGGCAGAGACCAAGCTCTGCCCTGCTACCTGTGAAAGGAGGAGATGCCTAGCAGGGTGAGGCAGTTGCTTCAGAGTCTTTTTCAGGACAGCAAGGAGGCAGCCAGGAATAAGAACTGTTGTTCTGTTAGGGTTGTTGCTTCACGTTAGTAGTGCTGTGGTGACTCTATTACACACGGTGGTTACCACAGACTCCCACTGAAAGATATTTAGCTTTTGCTGTTCTGAGGCTTGCTATGATGAACTTTCTGGGAGTGACTGCTGTTGGAGGCAGAGGATGTGGGAGCTGCCAGACTTTTCCTAGTGTAGCAAGATATTATGCGTACATTTAAAAGAGAGAAAACCGAGTTCAAGTTTACATTAAAATAAAAACCTACAAAGCTGTTTCTTCGAAGAGATATCACTATGGAGAGTCAGTGTGATGTAGTGGGTTGAATTTGGAGGTTTGAACCTATTGGTCATGAAATATACCAGGTATAATTTTTGAAGGAGTAGCTGTTCAAGAGTATCAGTCAAAACAAAATAAAAACCAACAAGCTACAAAAACATTGTGGCACCTTAAAGACTAGTGAATTACATCTGGAAAATCTGTATGTAATGTGTTTTCTTTACTCTATTAAAATGCCTTTCTATGCAAATGAGGCAGGGGCTTGCAGGTTACTTGGTTATTATAAAAGGGGGTTGTGAATCAAAAAAGTTTGGGAAGTACTGCTGTTGAAGCACTAGAAGGGTTGGCTTTAAAAGAATTTTCCAGATCCCTAAAACTGAGATATAAAACAAAGTTAGAATAAAGTATTTTTAAAAAAATAATGATGAGATAAAGCTACAAATTGTAATATCACCTTTAAGCTTTATTCAGTTGTTCCTGAATAGCAGGCAACATTCCTTTTACTGCTGTTAGTACAGTGGTGCCTCACAAGACAATTGCCTCGGGGGACGAAAAACCCGCAAGATGATTGATTTTTGCCTCACAAGACTTTTTTCTATGACAGTGCTTCGCAAGACTTTTTTTTGAGACCGATGCTTCGCAAAACTTTCTTTTTAAACCAATGCAATTTTCGCAGAACGAATTAAAATCGTCTTGCAAGGCACCACTGTATACACCTTGTTTCCACTGAAGTCTGTGAAAAGGAAATTGATAAGAAACCAGTTAAAAGAAAATAGCACGCAGGCAAACTTCTCTCTCACCATGGCAATTAAGAATACTTTGGAATTAAAAAATAATTACTATCTTCTAAAGGAATCTTAGAGGTTCGGTGCTGAACTAGGCAGGAATGGCCTGTATCCTTCCCTACTAAAGAGGCTGTTATCTTCAGCTGAATTTCCCCATCACATCTTCCAAATTCTGTTTTATGCTGCTGTTCTACACACTCCATACAGAATCCCTTGCACCATTTGCTTTCCTCATGCCTCCCTATTAAACACACATTTTCTTTTGTTCTGTATCATTATCTGGTGGGTTGTCCCATGACATCACTGCTAAACCTTAATATAGGTGCATGAGGTTTGCATGCTTGTTTCTTTCTTGACATACACTATGATACAAATAAACTATTGGAATATGAAAAGATTTGTGATTGTGCTGTAGTAAGAATTATATGATCCATACAAGGACAACATGAACAGGAACCAAGATCTCTTTTTAATTTTTGTGATTATAGATATAGAGAGGGACGGGCAGATGGTAGATCTCCAAAAAGCATTTAGACTGAAACTTCTATCAGTCCTGTCAGGGAGTACAGAAGCTGAATTCTAAAACAATAGGGGCCGAAAGCAATTGCTAGTCTCAGGTAGGTAAGGTAAGGTAAAGGTAAAGGTTCTCCTTGACAATTTGTGTCCAGTCGTGTCCGACTCTAGGGGGCGGTGCTCATCTCCGTTTCCAAGCCATACAGCCAGCGTTTTGTCCGAAGACAATCTTCCGTAGTCACATGGCCAGTGCGACTTAGACACGGAACGCTGTTACCTTCCCACCCAGGTGGCCCCTACTTATCTACTTGCATTTGCATGCTTTCGAACCGCTAGGTTGGCGGGCTCCTTCATGGATTGCTGCCTTGTCGTGGCGAAGGGGCTTGAGTAACTCAGAGAAACTATGGGCTATGCCGTGCAGGGACACCCAAGACGGACAGGACATAGTGGAGAGTTCCGACTAAACGCAATCCACCTGGAGTAGGAAATGGCAAGCCACTCCAGTATCTTTGCCAAACAAAAGGCTAAAAGATATGACGCTGGAAGATGGGCCCCTCAGGTCGGAAGGCGTCCAACATGCTACTGAAGAAGAGCGGAGGACAAGTACAAGTAGCTCCAGAGCTAATGAAGTGGTTGGGCCAAAGCCGAAAGGACGCTCAGCTGTGGACGCGCCTGGAAGTAAAAGGAAAATCCAATGCTGCAAAGAAAAATACTGCATAGGAACCTGGAATGTAAGATCTATGAACCTTGGGAAGCTGGAGGTGGTCAAACAGGAGATGGCAAGAATAAACATCGACATCCTGGGCATCAGTGAACTAAAATGGACAGGAATGGGCGAATTCAGCTCAGATGATTATCATATCTACTATTGTGGGCAAGAATCCCGTAGAAGGAATGGAGTAGCCCTCATAGTCAACAAAAGAGTGGGAAAAGCTGTAATGGGATACAATCTCAAAAATGATAGAATGATGTCAATACGAATCCAAGGCAGACCATTCAACATCACAATAATCCAAGTTTATGCACCAACCAGCATTGCTGAGGAGACTGAAATTGAACAATTCTATGAAGATTTACAACACCTTCTAGAACTGACACCAAAGAAAGATGTTCTTCTCATTCTAGGGGACTGGAATGCTAAAGTAGGGAGCCAAGAGATAAAAGGAACAACAGGGAAGTTTGGCCTTGGAGTTCAGAACGAAGCAGGACAAAGGCTAATAGAGTTTTGTCAAGAGAATAAGCTGGTCATCACAAACACTCTTTTCCAACAACACAAGAGGCGACTCTACACATGGAAATCACCAAATGGGCAACATCGAAATCAGATTGATTATATTCTCTGCAGCCAAAGATGGAGAAGCTCTATACAGTCAGCAAAAACAAGACCTGGAGCTGACTGCGGTTCTGATCATCAGCTTCTCATAGCAAAATTCAAGCTTAGACTGAAGAGAGTAGGAAAAACCACTGGGCCACTCAGGTATAATCTAAACCAAATCCCCTATGAGTACACAGTGGAAGTAAAGAACAGATTTAAGGAACTAGATTTGGTGGACAGAGTGCCTGAAGAACTTTGGATAGAGGCTCGTAACATTGTCCAGGAGGCAGCAACGAAAATCATCCCAAAGAAAAGGAAATGCAAGAAAGCAAAGTGGCTGTCCAACGAGGCCTTAGAAATAGCAGAGAGGAGAAGGGAAGCAAAATGCAAGGGAGATAGGGAAAGTTACAGAAAATTGAACGCAGACTTCCAAAGAATAGCAAGGAGAGACAAGAGGGCCTTCTTAAATGAACAATGCAAAGAAATAGAGGAAGATAACAGAAAAGGAAAGACCAGAGATCTGTTCAGGAAAATTGGAGATATTAGAGGAACATTTTGCGCAAAGATGAACATGATAAAAGACAAAAATGGGAGGGACCTAACAGAAGCAGAAGACGTCAAGAAGAGGTGGCAAGAATACACAGAGGAATTATATCAGAAAGATTTGGATATCCCGGACAACCCAGACAATGTAGTTGCTGACCTTGAGCCAGACATCCTGGAGAGCGAAGTCAAGTGGGCCTTAGAAAGCCTGGCTAACAACAAGGCCAGTGGAGGTGATGGCATTCCAGCTGAACTACTTAAAATCTTGAAAGATGATGCTGTTAAGGTGCTACATTCAATATGCCAGCAAGTTTGGAAAACTCAACAGTGGCCAGAGGATTGGAAAAGATCAGTCTACATCCCAATCCCAAAGAAAGGCAGTGCCAAAGAATGCTCCAACTACCGTACAATTGCACTCATTTCACACGCTAGCAAGGTTATGCTCAAAATCCTACAAGGTAGGCTTCAGCAGTATGTGGACCGAGAACTCCCAGAAGTACAAGCTGGATTCCGAAGAGCCAGAGGAACTCGAGACCAAATTGCTAACTTGCGCTGGATTATGGAGAAAGCCAGAGAGTTCCAGAAAAATATCTACTTCTGCTTCATTGACTATGCCAAAGCCTTTGACTGTGTGGACCACAGCAAACTATGGCAAGTCCTTAAAGAAATGGGAGTGCCTCACCACCTTATCCATCTCCTAAGAAACCTATATGTGGGACAGGAAGCAACAGTCAGAACTGGTCATGGAACAACTGAGTGGTTCAAAATTGGGAAAGGAGTACGGCAAGGCTGTATACTGTCCCCCAGCTTATTTAACTTATATGCAGAATACATCATGCGGAAGGCTGGACTGGAAGAAACCCAAGACGGAATTAAGATTGCCGGAAGAAATATCAACAACCTCCGATATGCAGATGATACCACCCTGATGGCAGAAAGTGAGGAGGAATTAAAGAACCTTGTAATGAGAGTGAAAGAGGAGAGTGCAAAAAACGGTCTGAAACTCAACATCAAAAAAACTAAGATCATGGCCACTGGTCCCATCACCTCCTGGCAAATAGAAGGGGAAGATATGGAGGCAGTGTCAAATTTTATCTTCCTGGGCTCCATGATTACTTCAGATGGAGACAGCAGCCCTGAAATTAAAAGGCGCCTTCTTCTTGGGAGGAAAGCGATGACAAATCTTGACAGCATCTTGAAAAGCAGAGACATCACCTTGCCAACAAAAGTCCGAATAGTCAAAGCTATGGTTTTTCCTGTCGTGATGTATGGAAGTGAGAGCTGGACCATAAAGAAAGCTGACCGCCGAAGAATTGATGCCTTTGAATTGTGGTGCTGGAGGAGGCTCTTGAGAATCCCCTGGACTGCAAGGAGAACAAACCTATCAGTTCTAAAGGAAATCAACCCTGAATGCTCACTTGAAGGACAGATCCTGAAGCTGAGGCTCCAGTACTTTGGCCATCTCATGAGAAGAAAAGAGTCCTTGGAAAAAACCTTGATGTTAGGAAGGTGTGATGGCAAGAGGAGAAGGGGACGACCAAGGATGAGATGGCTGGACAGTGTCTGCGAAGCAACCAACATGAACCTGACACAACTCCGGGAGGCAGTAGAAGACAGGAGGGCCTGGCTTGCTCTGGTCCATGGGGTCACGAAGAGTCGGACACGACTAAATGACTAAACACACACACAAACACAGGTTGGCGGGAGCTGGGACAAGCTACAGGCGCTCACTCCGTCGTGTGGATTTAATCTTACGACTGCTGGTCTTCTGACCCTGCAGCATAGGCTTCTGCAGTTTAGCCCACAGCGCCAGCACATCCCTCGCAGCGCCACCACATCCCTCAGGTACCTATCTCAGATAGGTAAGATCCACTAAATCAGTGGGGCTATATGAAAGTGTTGATTTAACCACTCGTTCATTGGACTGACTCTCAATGACAGTAACAAGTGAGTTTAATTCCTGGAGAGTGAGCTTCTCTCCACCCATTGATGAGAAGTTCTAAACTCAACCAAGAAAAAAAATCATGCAGGGGAGGCTAAAGAGAGAATAACTTCCATCTGCATACAACAAAGCTGTCAACAGAGTCATGGGATTTATGGGGGGATACAACCTGTATTTGTGCTGTAATTTAAAGTCTGACTGCTCTTCAACCTAGAGAAAGTTATTAGTGAAATTTATCATAATCCTCAGTTGTCCTTTTGAACAGTGCTGCAAATTAGATGCATGTTTCAAAAGCAGACAAGCCTATTGCAGACCACATAGAGGACATTGCTTTTAGGAACAGAACTTATACATTTTACATTGCAGAGCAAATAAAACTGTGACTAGGACAACCACATATGGAGCATTTGCATTACAAATAACAATGGGTTTTTTAAATTGATGTAATCATCCAAAATACATTATTTAAGGTAACTAGTCTCAGTATCTGGCAGTATATTCCTACAGTTTTCCTACATAAATTTACCACATTTCCTTCGGTGAGCTCAAGGCACTGTATACTTCTCCTCTGCAATTTATCTGCATAACAAGCCTGTGAGGCAGTTCATGCTAAAAGAATGACTGTCCCAAGGTCAGTAAGATTGCATTGACTGAGTGAGGATATGAATCCAAGCCTCCTAAATTCTAGTCCAACACTCTAACTACTACAATGTCTCCCTGTATTTTACAGTTATTCTCTCCTTGCAAGTGACGTATAGATTCCAACAGACATATTCTAATAGGAATGAAGCACAGAAGTGTTTATATCTCTGATGTAGAGCCGGAAAATTCAAACATGATAAACCAAAACGTGCACAGAAATGTCTATCAAATAAAATACATGCACACATGCTCATACATTCAGATACACACACACAACTGAGTTGCGTGTGTATCTGAATTACCATAGTCTCTCGAGACTGAAAGATGCCTACACTTAGTTATTAAGATATCATAAGGAAATTATGCAAATCAGACACCCATAGCTGGAGCACAGGGAACGGTATAGCTGAGAAATAAACCTGCCGTGGACTAAAACTGAGGCAATTTCATCACTGAAGATTGTTACTGCACTCTTGGTGTAGGGTATCATCAATGGACATGGGCGCTTTGCGTACATCACTGTGAGGGTTCGCTGATTACCTCAGGCTTATTGGACACAAACACTGGATGCGCATTTTCTTGAAAAACAGAACTGGGTTTTACTGGTACATCAAATAAAGTAGTATCAACATTAAACTGGTTATTGTTCTTTTCTCTCATCGCCAATGGGTCAAACGAGGGTGTCCACACATCTTGTAAAAAGGGGTTATAATTTGGATCATACCAGGGTCCCTTGGAAAACGGGTTCGTCTCACCCAGTTCCTTAGCATCAACGTCCACTTCTATCAAAGGTAAGGTCTCTTCATCTGCCCTCTCCAGCTCAAAGGAGTCGACTCCCTCAGCATAGGGATCCCATGGTCCTGTAAATACTTCCTCCGGTGAGCCTCCTCCAGACGCCATGCTTTTCGTTCTCTCTCCTCCCTCTCTACTGCCTCCTTTTCCTCCCTCAACCGTCTCCGCCACTCTTTGGCTTCTGTTTCTCCCCAATAAGACGGTTTTGGAGGTAAACCTCTTCTTCGCCTGTAGTCTGCCTCTTCCCGAGGCACCCTGACCTTTTCACATCTTCCTGTCCAGGGATCCTCTACCCAGATTAGCTCCCAAACCCCAGGTATGTTGTCTCGTTCCCCTTTTATATCTCCAAGTCCCGCCTCTACCAGCAGTTGCTTCCCCACCCGCGTTCCCGCCTTTTCTGCTCCTGTCTGGGTGGCCATTGACAGTTTCCTTATGCCCTGCTCCAAATCACAGGTGTCTACACCCTGATGTCTGACCACAACACGAGTAGTTGTAGATGTCGTTTGAGCCTCCTTCTCTCTCTTAAATGAGGACGACACTCCGCGAGCGCTTCTATAGCCTCGCCTCGGGTCTCACAATCACACATTCTAATTTACAAAAGGGGAAAATCTGGGCAAACTGAAGACAGATGAGCTCCGAACACAAACAGTTTAACCAACATTTAAACAGGAAATTCCTATAGAATTTTTTTTTAAAAAAAATTTAATTTCCAAGGACATCCTTAGGGCATGAATGGAAGGAGAAAGCAATACATATAATCAAAACAGATACAAATTTAAGCTATATGCACTACCACATGAAGAACATAATTTTCTCAAGATACTCAAATGTCTCATCTCCTATATCAAAGGGGACTTTATACAGGCAGCAGTTGAACTCAGCCTTCGGGTGAGACAAGAAAGGTGTGAAACTATGAAAAACATATTTTTAAAAACCTGTCCACAAATCCACAGCTAACAAACATTTAGAAAATGAAAGCGTTTTAAAAGCAACAACACCAATCTAACAGTGCAAGCATATAATGTCAATCTGCCAAGGTTCTAAACATGAATCGATCAACGTACAGACAGAGGAAGGAAATGTAGCATTGAGTTGTCCTTGCTCAGCATTACAGAATCATAGAATCACAGTATAATGGAGTTGAAAGGGTCTATAGGCCATTGAGTCCAATCCCCTGTTCAGTGCAGGAATCTAAATCAAAATATATCTGACAGATGGTTGTCCAATGCTCTCTTTTCTTGATCCCTCCAGTATTAGATAATAGAATAGCAACATCTCTGCCTCCAAGATAACTGTTGTACTTCTCTAACAGTATGGAATGTTTTCCTGCTATTCAGCCAAAATCCAGCTTCCTGTGTATTGAGCCCATCCTGCACTCTGGGATGATCAAGAACAGATACTGCCCTTCCTCCATATGACTACCTTTCAAGTAACTGAAAAGTGCTATCATATCTTCCCTCAGTCTTTCTTTCTTAAGGTCCTTCCTCACATGGCTTGATTTCCAGTCCCTTCATGATTCATTCCCATTGTCCCTCTCTCAACTTGTTCCAGTTTGTCTGAATCCTTCTTAATGTGCAGTGTTTAGAACTAAACACTGTATTTGAAATGAGCCCTAACCAGTGCTGAACAGAGACAGATTTCACAGGATTTGTAGGCTATATTTCTGTTAATGCAGCCTAAAATAACATTCCAAATCTACATTTGAAAAAGTGTGTGCACAGATATTTCTGCACATACCTTTATTTTATCAATATATACTTGGAAGAAGTATACAAGTTTGTATACATTTTCATATGTTCTACATATATACATAGAACAGTTAGCATCATGCTGAATAAGCACAAAGCCAAATGAATAGTGAAAAAATTAGAACCAGAGTAAAACCAAGCTTGACAGATCAGTCCCTAGTTGATAAGCTTACCTATTCTGAAACTCACAGAATCAACCATCACAGGCTTTACTCAGATAAGACACTTTTGTAAAAGATAATCCTGGACTAAAAAGAGATGCAGCAATTTACAAACACTTTTCATTTGAAAACAAATCACAAATATGGTAAGATCCCTAATTTCAGATAAGTGATTTACTCATTGCCCCACATATTCAATGTTTGCATGAGTCCAAAAATGCTAATAAAGATTCATATCCTCTATTAGTGGTGTGGATATTATTATGAAAATATACACATGCACATTTGTACAACATAGGAGAATTTAATGAGGCAATAAAAAGAGATTATACTGAGATTTGTAGAAAAAATATATACAAGAATTTGAAGAAACAGTGTCCTCTCCTAAAAATACATGTGTTATCTTCTAACTCTCAGTCCATTCTATCTGTATTTCAGGAAACCATCCTTATAATTAAAGGGCACAAGAACTCTGCTTAATCATATTATGGTAGGTCTTCAGCTAGGGATGCAATGATTTTTCCACATTGTAAGAAATCAGTGAAAAATCATCATATCAGACTTCCTTTTGCTCCACATTTATGCAGTGGTTCAAATCTCAAAATGCAGTTGTTTACTGGATATAAATTAAATCCTTAAATGCTTAGTTATTCAAGAGATATAAAATTATTCAAGACATATAAATTAAATGCTGAAAACATGTAGAAAGAGAAAAATAAGTTAGATAACTAAAAGGGAAGTCAAACTCAGTTGAGGAAAGATAACAAAACAATGTGCACGTAATAATATGTCGATTATAGTACAAGTTTTGCATAAGTATAAAAAATCTCTGTGCAGGGAGTTGCTATAAATTATATTACCAAAAAAAGAAGGTTACTTACCTGTAACCGTAGTTCGATTGGTCCTCTGTGAATTCACACATATGGGTATTGTCCGCGCCTGCGCCGATGATCTCAGAAGATTCTAGAGCTAAAAGTAACAATTCTGTGGTGTGATCTCCCATGGGGCAACGCTCCTCCCCTCTGTCTCCCCTCCTCAGTTCCTGGACGTTGTCCACCGGGCACAAAGTTATATGATTGACAGCTTATTAAGGTGCCGTGACAGACAGAGGGGAGGATGGGAGGGTAGTGTGAATTCACAGAGGACCACTTGAAGAACTACGGTTACAGGTAAGTAACCTTCTTTTTCTTCATCGTGGCCTCTGTGAATGCACATATATGGGTAACTAGCAAGCGTCACTTACCGGCAGGTGGGATGTCATGGTAGGAAAGATGCCAAAACCGCTCTGCCGAAACTAGCATCGGTGCGTGCTCTGACATCGAGCCGGTAGTGCTTGACAAAGGTCGACAGTGTGGACCAGGCTGCAGCACGACAGATCTCTGGAATATCTGTACCACATTGGAACGCAATTGACGTGGAGAGTGCTCTGGTGGAATGTCCCTTGAGTTGGTCAGGTGAAGGCTTTCCTGACAACTGGTAAGCAAGGGAAATAGTCTGCACAATCCATCTGGAGATAGATTGTGGAGATGCTGGTTCGCCCTTGTTAGTCCCAAAGAAGCAAATAAACAATCTGTTTGTGTTCCTGAATTCCTTGATTCTGTTCAAGTAGAATGCTAAAGAGTGTCTGACGTCGATTTTGTGGAGTATATGTTCCAAAGGAGTAGAGGGGGATTTGAAAAAGGCAGGTAGGATTATTGGTTGGTTTCTATGAAAATCAGTAACTATTTTGGGAAGAAATGAGACATCAAAATGTAAGGTCACCTTTTCAGGGTGAAACTGCAAAAAGGGGGGATCTGCCCGTAGAGCAGAAAATTCACTGGCTCTCTTAGCCGAAGTGATGGCCACCAAAAAGGCTGTTTTCAAAGTAAGGAACTTGAGATCGCAGGTGGCCATGGGTTCGAAGGGTGGATGCATTAGGATATTCAAGACAATCTGTAATGACCACTGAGGAGCGATGCGTTGAGGTGGGGGATGGATATTATTAAGTCCTTTGAGAAACTTTTTCACAGCTGGATGAGAAAAAAACCCTTGCTGAGGGTGAATCATTAGGTTGGTGAGCAACAATTGCTGCAATGTAGAATCTAAAGGTTGTAACTGACAGTCACAAATTAAACAGATGGAGAAGGTAAGTAAGTAGGGTATTTATGGAAACCGGTATAGCAGTAAAGTTGTTATCCTTAGTGTATTTAAGGAAAGAATTCCATTTGTTTTTGTACAGAAGTCTTGTGGAGGATTTTCGAGCCCGATCTATTATTGATTGAATGTCGGGGTCACTCTCCAGGCTGTCAAGTGAAAGGAAGCGAGATCTGGATGGTACACCATCCTGTTGTCCATCGTCAGTAGGTCGGGTAGTAGAGGAAGTCAGAACGTGTCCGTCAACATCGACCGTAGGTAAGGGAACCATGGTTGCCTCGGCCACCAGGGAGCTATGAGGATGGCGTCTGCATGGAAGTCTTGGATCCGGATCACCGTCTGCTGAATCAGGGGGATGGGTGGGAAAAGGTACAGAAGGCCCCTGGACCAGTTGATCATGAAAGCATCCCCGATGGAGTTGGCATCTGTTTCAGCTCAAGTACAGTAGGTCAAGCATTTTGTGTTCAATCTCGTGGCAAAGACATCGATGTCTGGTATTCCCCATCGATGGCAAAGCAGCCGGAAAATCGATCCTTTGAGGGACCACTTGTGCGATGTCAATGTCAGTCGACTTAGACAGTCCGCCAGATAGTTCTCCTCTGTGGAAATGCGTATCACCATTGGGAAGATGTCATTGTGATAACACCATTCCCAGAGGTCCATCGCTAAGTTGACTTGAAGACCAAGGTTTTGCAGTGTGAGCAAGGTGCTGTCTGTGGCTCTTATGGCGTCGAGATGGGAGTGTGCCACAATTAACCAATCGTTGATATAAGGGTATATGTGAATACCCTGAAGACGAAGGAAGGCGACAACTGGAGACATGCACTTTATAAAAGTCCTTGGAGCCGTAGAAAATCCGAATGGCAGGGAGCAGAATTGGAAAGCCAAATTGTTCAAATAGAACCGGAGGTAGTTGTGGTGGGACAGGTGGATGGATATGTGAAAATACGCATCCTTGAGGTAGATCAGGACAAACCCATCTCCCTGTGAAAGAAGGGGGATAATGGTGTCAAGTGTGAGCATTCGAAATTTTCGGGGTCGAATGTATGAATTAAGGTTCCTGAGATCGAGGATCGGGTAAAGACCTCCATCTTTTTTTGGTACCGTGAAGTATTTGGAGTAGAAACCATAGAGGTAGAACAGATACAATGACATTTTTATCCAGTAAAGAGGAAACTTCCTCATGGAGGGTGTCAGAATAGGGAGTACATTTAAGATTGCCCAGGGGGGTCAGGGATTGGAATTTGATACGGTAGCCAGAAGAAATAATATCAAGGACCCACTTGTCATTAGTGATGTGTTCCCAAAATGGAAGAAAGGGTTGTAGACAAGGAGTAAAGGCTTGGATGGAATCTGGAATTAGTTGGATGGGGGTATCAGTATCGAGGATGTCCCTTACCCTTCGCTTGTGTAGTAGTCGAAGGTTGTCATCGTTGCTGCTGGTTTCGAGCACGGGTGGTCGAGGTCGATGGTCCTGAAGTCGAAAAGCATTTGTCAGATTGTTGTTGACCAAAGGGACGGTATGTCTGGTAACAATGAAATGGTTGAAATGGTTGTTGGAAGTATTGGTTCGATCTGTAAGTGGGCTTGTAGGAGCAAAAGGAAGACTGGCTTGTGTATGTTTTGGCTGTTTTGCGCATCTTGTGAACATTTTCCATGGTGTCATCTGTTTTCTGATTGAAAAGGCCAATGGCGTCAATTGTTAATTTTTCAATTCTATGTTCGGCATCATCATTAAGCGAAGTAGATCTGAGCCATGTGTGTCTGCGGATGGCTATGGAAGATGCCTAAGATTTAGCTGCTGCTTCGGCAGCATGTTTCGCAACTATCTTTTGTTGTTTTGCTAGAGAAGTTGCTTCAGAATGGGCATTCATGAGGTCTGTCTTGATTAGACTCAGGGGCAGATTCGAGAAGGGGCAGAATTTTCACCCAAAGGTATCTTTGGTAGGCGCCCATTGCTGCCTGGTAATTTGCAGCTCTGAGTAAGAAGGACTGTAATTAATAGATTCTGTGAGCTATGGCGTCAAGCTTCCTTCCTTCCTTCTTAGCTGGTGAAGTGGATGGTTTACCTCTGGACTTTAGTAGATTGGATTTCACTATGATCGAATTAGGAGTTGGATGTTTTAGCAGGAATTCCATGTCTGGGTCATGGGTTCTGTACATATTGTCTGTAAGTCTGGACATTTTCAATTCTAAGGGAGGTGTTTCCAAGGCATCTTTAATGATCCGCTTCATGGCCGGGATATAAGCGAGACTGAGAGGCTGTGACATTTCAGTGTAGATGTCATCAAAAATGGTATCTGTTTCAGGAGAAGGAGTATCCTCGACTTTAAGTTTGAGTGCGGTGGCCATACGAGAAATGAGGTTTGAATAAGAGGTGAAATCCTTCGATGGCGAGGATGGTCTGAGGTCAATGGGGTCCGAATCAGGTGTAGGGATATTCAGAGGAGACTCGGGTAAGATTCATCCTCAGTGTCATGGTCTGAAGGTGGTGGAGTAGTTGTCGAATCATCATCAGAGTGGGAGATGGTTTGAGACGTCTTGACCTGAGCGGACTTCAAAGTCGTTGTTGGTTTAACATGACTATCTTTCGAAGAGTGTTTAGGCTGCTTAGGTGGAAGTGAAGATGAGGAGTGTGAATATCTCTTCGAGGTTGAAAGGGATGTTGATGTCGAGGGTGGTTCCGTAGGCTTTGATGTCAGTGTAGATAGCGGAACCTGGAAGCATTGTTGAGAAGATTCATGGCGGAATCTTTTTGCTGAAGTCGTCTGAGAAAAGCCCTGATAGGCTTCCATCTGGTACTGGTTTGTGAATGGGAAGAAATTGTCCATGCTGCTGGAATGCTAGTTGTTGGTAAGCAGGGAAAAAAGGAAACAGGTAGCATTGAGGTAATTGAGGCGTTGGTGGTGTCGGTTCCACATGCTTCCTCTTCTCCTTATGTTTCCTTGGAGACCAAGGAGGAGTCTCGGGTTCAGACGGTTCAGTGTCAAACGCTCGCCCTGAAATCGGGCTTGAATAGGCAGTGGCCAGACTGGATGGAGGCTCAGTCTCAACATGGCCAGTGGAGGGAGAGAGACTACCAGTCAGAACTGGACCCTGTGCTGAGGGAATAAGCACCTCATCCCGTTTCACAACAGACACCGCAGCTTCCATGGAAGATTCTTCCAATACAGTGGTGCCTCGCTTAGTGATTGCTTCGTTTAATGATGTAATTGCTTAACGATTATTTTTCCGGAGCGATCTTGCGCTCCGTTTAACAATGTTTCCTACGGGCAATTTTCGCATAGCGATGTTTGGGACCTTGCTTTGCATAGCGATGACAGTTTGGGTCCCCCTGTTTCACTTAACGATGGTTTTGACAGCCTCGTTTTGGCTGTCTTTTAAATGTTTAAAAATGTTTTTAAAAGGTTTAAAATGCTTGTAATCATAAGTGCACTTAATAAACCCTTTGTTAAAGTAATTTGACTTTGTTCTGACTCTTTTTGAATTTGTTGTAATTTCCCCCCCCCCATTGAAATGCATTGAATAGGTTTCAGTGCATTTCAATTGGGGAACCGTGTTTCGCTTAGCGATGTTTCCTATGGCGATTTTCACTTAAGGACGGCAATCCGTTCCCATTGGAACGGATTATCCGGTTTTCAATGCATCTCTATGGGAAAACGCGTTTCGCTTAGCGATGTTTTCCCATAGCGAAGTTTTGGCACCAATTAAAATCGTTAAGCGAGGCACCACTGTATAGGAGAAGGTGGACACTCTCCTGGCGGGTCTAGCCGAACAGATTTGGCTTTCTTAGGTTTAGGTTTGGCTTTCTTAGGTTTGTCCTTTTTCTGTTTGGATTTCTCCTTTGGAGCTTTTGATTTTGAAGCTCTCGAAGTATCAGAGCCCGTCTTAGAAAGGGGCGAAGGGGTAGCCGAGGTTTGTCGCGGCAAATCTGTTTCTGATTGAGACAGTTCAGCAGAAGTTGTGGTGGCAGGATTCATAGCAGCCTCCCAAAGATGAGACCTCAGTCTCTGTAGCCTATGCTTTAGCGCTGGCTTGGTAACACTTCTACAAGCGGTGCAAGATTGGGTTTGGTGTTTTTCACCCAAACAAAATAAACACTTGTTGTGGCCATCTGAAGATGGAATTTTACTACTGCAGCCCACACAGTGCTTGAAAAGGGCCGAAGAGGCCATAAAGGGCGGGAGAAAAACAATTGGAAGTCCAAGGGAAAGGGGGGAGGCGTTTGAAGACGAAACAGCAATCGAAGAAGAAAAAACTCACGGGAGATCAAAGGAGAAAAGATGTTGATTGAAGTAGGTGATAGATATTTAGCCGTGCTTTAGTAGCACAAAAGGCCTAACTAGCGCTCTCTTTCTTCCGTAGAACCTTTCAGCACGGCAGGAAAAAGGAACTGAGGAGGGGAGACGGAGGGGAGGAGCGTTGCCTCATGGGAGATCACACCACAAAATTGTTACTTTTAGCTCTAGAATCTTCTGAGATTGTCGGCACAAGTGCGGACATTACCCATATGTGTGCATTCACAGAGGCCACAATGAAGAACAAATGAAATTTAACTTGGAAACCAATAAACATGCAGACAGAAGTTTTTCAATAAGAAGACAAATGGAGAGTCCTCACCCATCATTTGACATTCATGTCCTCTACAACTAAACACTTTTAAATGTGCCAAAGATGGGATGAGAGAGAGTGTGACAGAAAAGAGAGGTAAACAGTTCATTAATGCTATTTTGTCTTATTCAAAAATAGTATGATGCCCTTCTGTTTCTTTCACATAAGTCTGGAAAAAGCTTGAAATCCGAGACTGACTGCAAGTCAGCCAAAGCACACTGAAGGAAACATGGACGGAGAGAATAGAAAACGTTACTTTTTGTTATGTGTTGTCAAGATGGTTGCAATTTATGATAAACCCCAACAGGGTTTTCAAGGAATATGAGATGCTCAGGGTTTACCACTGCTTTCCTCCAATGACTTATTAATGCCAACTGGAAACCAGAACCCAGGTCTCTTGAATTCTAGTCTGAAATTCATTATCTGTTATGCAACATTGGCTCCCATAAACAGCATTACTGCTTGGAAAATGCTTTAATTTTGCACTGACAACAGTACTGAGGAATCTATCTACGGATCATGTTCAAATAGAGAGAAAGTTTAACATCTTTCAAAAAGGCACTGTACTTATACTATAAGAATACATAAGGAAACAGCATATTGGAACAAGAGGCAGAAATAGCGTAAAATTCCATGAAACAAGGTGGCACTAATGTCATGTTACGCAACATCCTGTTCAAATAACCACTTACCTACATGGGCCTGATTCCATTGCAATTCCCAGGAGCTCTTGCTACAGGCTCTAGGAATGCACTTCTAGGTAGGCTCTTCAAGCCATTCTGTGGCACAGGTTGGGGCTGTCAAGAGCAATTAGACCTCTTCCACCTTCCTACTACAGCCATAAGAGAGGAGGCTGCTAAATGTTGAGTTCACTCAATATGACATTGCAAGTTAAGTCGGGGTGTGTTGTGCATTATCCTTAATGTTGTGAATCCTGGTAGCTTTCACATTCCACAGCCCATGGAGAAGGTTGGCACAACCAATACAACTGGTACAGAAATAGGATAAGATTATCAGAATGTCTGCCCCGCTTGACGACCATAATCCGTTCCAGCAAAATCGCTGTACAGCGAAATCATCGTCAAGCAAAAAAACACAAAACGTTGAAATGCACTGAAAACCGGTCAATGCGTTCCAATGGGGGAAATACCTGATTGTGCAGCGGAGATCCTCCATAGGGCGGCCATTTTCTACTCCCTGTCTTGTGAAATGGGGTCAGCAAAACAGTGGGGAGCCATTTTGAGAGCCGCCAATCAGCTGTTTTAAAATCGTCGTGAAGCAAAAAATCGGTTCCCGAAGCAGGGAACCGATTGTCATAAAGCGAAAAAACCCTATTTGAATCATCGTTTTGCGAGTGCTATAGCGATCACAAAAGCGTCGTCGTCAAGCGATTTCATCATCTACCTGGGTAATCGTCAAGTGGGGCACCACTGTATATTGGTGGTTCCACACTGAATCAAGTTTCCAGATCACGCAGAAAGAATTACAGTAGTCTAGTCTAAATATAACTCGGATGTATTTGAAAACTGCAAGGTTGACTTTCTTCAGATAGTGTTGCACTGGCAAACCAATCTATTAGAAATGTCTGCTATCTTGAACAGCATTCTACTATCTACTATCTTGCTTCCTAACCAAGAACACCTGTATCTTAGCTACATTCAGCATCTTTCATCCTAGGAATGTATGTATCAAGACATGTCCTCAGGATTTCATCCAATCCCTGGGATCAGTATGTAGAACAGATATCAACATATGTAACACCACCTTCTAAGTAATTCACTAGAAAGTGGTACTATATTGCCATATGTTCTAATTACTAAGTAATACATTCATGCCAAAGAAGTGGATGTAGTTCTTAATGAATCATGAAAGATTATTACTGGCTGCCTGAAACGTACCCCATTGAAAAGTCTATTATTTGGCTGGCATTGCCCTTCCAGAAGTACACTGAAAGGTGTTAGCATATAATAAACAAAATACAGTAAGGTAATTTGACATCAAACCAATCCACTTCAGGAAACACCAACCCCCCAGACAATGGCTAAAATTGAGGGAAAGTTTTCTGCATAAATCTCAAGCTCTTAATATTAAACAAGCAGAGGCTGGGCTAAACCTATGAAGAACAACACACCTTGCCAAATGGATGAATGCCAAAGAATTTATCCCACCAGGAGAAGACTCTGGCTGGACCACTTGGAAGCCACTTAATAGACTTTGAAGTGAAGTAGGAAGATCAAAGAATAAACAAGTAAAATGGGGCTACGTAGTTACAGCACAAATTTTCTGTGACTATGGAGAAATTCAATCAAAGCAGTACTTACGTGCATGCAAATTATGCCCTACCATGTGTACAAAAGAAGGTCTAGCAAATGGCAGAGATAACACTATTGATGTTGCCTGGTCAAAAACATCTTATTATCTTAACATTTTATTTTGATCTATATTTCACATACATCCATAATTTTAAATTGTGCAACAGGAAGGAAGGAAGGAAGGAAGGAAGGAAGGAAGGAAGGAAGGAAGGAAGGAAGGAAGGAAGGAAGGAAGGAAGGAAGGAAGGAAGGAAGGAAGGAAGGAAGGGAGGGAGGGAGGGAGGGAGGGAGGAGCAGAGTCAGAGTAACATTTTGCTGCCTGGGTTTTAGACACAGAGTCCAGAGGCACGCTATAGTTAATGCTACCAACTTGTAGGTTTCCTAAAAGCAAAAAGACTTGGAACAAATCTATATTCCTTGGAACAAGTCTCCCACTGGGGAAACCAAAACAATTTATGCTCCCCAAACAACAGAAAGCCAAAATTATTTGGAGAACATCCAAATAATTGTCAATCAAGTTTTTCCTGATTTGAGGTACAACCGGAAAAACACACCTGTGGGCACAACAGGTGCCACAAGCATATCAATAGGAAAGCCAAGCCCAGGTGCAAGCACCACCTGGAAACCTTTTTCTTCAGAATGAATGGTACCAGGCCAGAAAGGACAGATGTGTCCCTTCCCTGCTTCAGTCCCCAATATATATGTTACTTCAGCCACCATGTACATCATTTCAACCGGAAAAGCTACAAGAGTTGAATTAACATACATTTCTCGCGTCTGAAGGCTAAGGTAACACTTATGTGTGATGGTACTATGTAAAGGTAAAGTAAAAGGTAAAGGTTCCCCTTGACAATTTTTGTCCAGTCGTGTTTGACTCTAGGGGGCGGTGCTCATCCCCGTTTCCAAGCCATAGAGCCAGCGTTTGTCCGAAGACAATCTTCCGTGGTCACATGGCCAGTGCGACTTAGACACGGAACGCTGTTACCTTCCCACCGAGGTGGTCCCTATTTATCTACTCGCATTTGCATGCTTTCCAACCGCTAGGTTGGCGGGAGCTAGGACAAGTGAGGGGCGCTCACTCCGTCGCATGGATTCAATCTTACGACTGCTTGGTCTTCTGACCCTGCAGCACAGGCTTCTGTGGTTTAGCCCGCAGACAGCAAGCATAATATGTGTACTGGGGTTTTATTAAGGTTTGCTGTCAAGCATGTGACATCTCTGAGGAAGTGGACTTATGCACCAAAGCTCATATTAAAATATAGCAGTGAGTCTTTAAGGTACCACATTTTTGTCTTCATTTTCTTTTGTTTTTGGCCTCATATGCCATGTGACATGTTACTGTTTGAGGCATAGTACTGGTGTTATAATTCAACTGGCTCATATGGTAAGTCAGTAAAAATAATCATTGATCATCTTGTGGAAGTGATTTTCCAGGTAACATTGGAATTCATCATTATTATTCATTTGATACCAGAGAGGGCATTTATGTACAATTTTAAGCGAAATTACTTGTATTCAGCATGATTTTTAGCACAGAGTTAGAGCACTACATCTAACAACGTGTGTGTGTGTGTGTGTGTGTGTGTGTGTGTGTGTGTGTGTGTGTGTGTGTGTGTGTGTGTGTGTGTGTGTGTGTGTGTGTGTGTGTGTGTGTGTGTGTGTGTGTGTGTGTGTGTGTAATGAGGAAGTAGAATGCTAAAGTACAAGCCTCATAAAATCTGACACATGTAAGTACCAGAGTGGTAAGATGTCAAAAGGCCCTGCATCTTACACCAATATCTGGCCCATTAAAAAACACAACAGTATAACCAGAGAGAATGAAGCTGGGCTCAGTATGCTTAGTTTCCATCTGGAAACGGTAAGGTTACAAGACTGGCAATCTCTCCTCCCAGAATTCTTTGACTGTGTAAAACTGAGACACCAACTGAGACTTACTATCAAAAGAGCACAACAAAGACACAGGCAGCATTCAGATGTCCAAGAAGGCAAGAGCTCATTTGCATGAAACATAAGAAGCTAATAATTAAAGGTAGAGATTAAGGTCCAAAAGCACTTGGGGGGGGGGCATACAGCAACAGAAGGAGAGACTGGAAAGGAAAAAAACAAATTGAATTACTGGGCCTCAGAGTGAGGACTCGGAATGGGATTTACAGAATTAAACAACTCCCAGACCCATAATTTGGCAGGAACCTCCCAGGGAAAACTATGGAACAAGGAGCCCTCAAACCAACAGGAGGTAGGGCAGCCCCCTCACCTCCATGCTGTTCTTCAAATCGAGGAGTGCCCCATTGCACCACAGGAGCTGTGATGTTTCCTTGCGACTAATAAAAGTGCATAGGGGAATGAGTTCCACCAGAGGCTGCCTCCATACACGCCTCCAATCCCAGGCCTCGTAAGTACTGAAATAGAACCAGGCACCACCTTTTAAAACAATCCAACAGCAGAGCTGTGAAGTCAAAACACACCAGCCAGAATGTACATTCCAACCCGAACAATATAATGTTTCTTCTCTTCCCACAGCAATGAATGCTGGATGGAAATAAACAGCATAAAGGCTTGGCTACACATCATAATACCCATGGTTTTGCACTGGGTTCAGCACACTTAAAAGCAATTTTAAAATATCCACCTATGTGACATACATCTAAGCGCACATTTTTGTTTCGAAAGTGAATTTTTGTAAGCACCCACAAAAAAAACTGTTTACTTTAACTCAATTACGAATGTGATTTATTTTTAATCATTTTGGCATATGTGAAAACCTAATGTTGGAATAAATAGTGTCTGTGGGGATTTGCAAGGTTTGCTGAAATGGATGCCAAGTACAAAGGGGCTTCAATTGCAGGATACCCTGCAGTCCAAACTCGGCCTTTCTTTTTTAAAAAATCAGCTTCTATTTTATCATCACATCAATCTAGCACTACGCCAGATCAAAACTTTTAAAAAATTAAATATTAGAAACACAAGAAGACAGCTAATTGCTGCTACTGACACTGTCACCCCATGCAGCTGGACTCAAACTCATGGTTCATGCTCCCCTGAGCACTTCCTGGAAATTCCTCCTTGCCAGAACGCAGACTATGCCTTCCTTCTCAGCTGTGTGGCGCTCCCAGCAGTTGTTCTTCAGAGTGAGGAGGAAACTCCATCACTTACCCATCCTCCCCCTCAATTTGAGCTTTCACTTAGTGGAAGGTTGGGAGACATCACCCCCCGAACGGGGGTGAAGGGAGCCTGGATTTTCCTGTTTCGTGGTTTTTGATCTCATTTATGGGACCAATAACTCACACCATCTACTGACGATATAGAGGAAAGACATGGGGAGGTGCAGTGGACAATGAGATACAATGTACAAAAATGGTATAAATACTAGATCACACTAGGAGGCCACAATTGATAAAAAGATCAGAGCTATACAAATAAGCTCAGAAATTATCCCTATGTGCGGGGTGGGAGTACTTTCTCTGTTTGATTTACGTTTTTTTTTTTAATTGTGACTTGATCAATTTACTGTGTACTTATTCTGTTAAATGTGTATGGGGGGGAGTTAAACTTATTTGAGTTGATCGTGGTTACTTTGGGTTGTGCTGGTCAGCCAGTGCCTGACTGCCTGGCTGCTTCCTTGCCCCCCTTCCGCAACTGTGCTACCCAGACTCAGGAGGTCTGTTGTGCTAGGTGGTTGGCACTGAAATGCCATTGTTATTTTCTCATGTTCAATTCGTGGGTCTTTTCCATTGATTTTTGAACTGGTTGCTGGGTAAGCAAGGTTTATTTTGCTTTGAGTGTAGGACTAGTGGTGATGGTGCGTATTGGGTGGAGAAGCATCTTTGTGCAGTGTCTGATACACAGTGCACTTGGGCATGGGGACTGCCTGCATAGGTCTGGTGATGATTTTTCTGTCTCTATACTGTTGCCTGCTTCTAGGGTAGATTGATTTTGTCAGTTTGTCTCTCTGCTTCTTTGGAGTAGTTTTTAAGGGTTTTGTAGGGCTTTTGAATGTCTGGAAACAGGAACTCGAAACCTGGAATGAAAGAATCATAGATGCCCCTTTCATGTTAAACAAAAGAATCAAAAGCACAAAAATGAAAGAGGTAGTTGCAAAAGAACTGAGAACGAAATAAATATAAAATGTTTTACTATGAACATCCTTCATTATTGTACCCCCATCCAGATCCAAACCTCTCTTTGTAGGGTAGCACTGTAGGGTGGGAACCTAACTGCAATTTGCAATAGCAATAAATTAATGCACATGGACTGGCATCAGCCTACTAGCATTCTAAGCCAAGAAAAAACATATGCAAAACCAGACAAACTTCTTTTGAATACTCACTAGGGAAACTTGCAGTAGTGAGCCAATTCCAAATCCAGATAAGGGGAGTTTAAACAGATGTCCAAATATTGAACCACTGAACCTCACAATATGTGATGGACTGGTTACTTTGCAACAATTCAAAACCCATTTCATAAGCACATATAAAATTGCTTGATTTATGAGAAACAACACAGTCACCAAGTAATTCTTGCCTTAACTGGGAGAATAAATATGAGACCCAGGCAATCTTCCCTTCCGCATACAAGCTTCAAATGTATCACTCCAATAATCACACAGACCAAAAGGGAAGCAAACACTTCAGTTACTGTTTGCAGAGAAGCTGCTTGTAATTTGATGTAATGCACTACATACACATCAATCAACACAGTACTTAATACTGAACACAGACATGCACACACAAACACATAAACAAGTACGTGCCAAACAGGCAGCGATCACATCTAGAGCATTTTATTTACCCTATGTAAATGTTCCTTGAGCTCATCAAATTACCAATCAATTTCACTCATCTTTGAAAGCAGGTGCACTGAGGTATATTAACAATGAAACTTTACAAGCTTTTAGTGAAACAGTCATTAATGGGGAAATCAAGCAGAGAGCTCTGAAAGCCACAGGAAAAACCTAGCCAATGACAAAACACAGCAGTCTTTCGAAGAAGACACGCAGACTGAGTGAAGCATGAAAAGGAAAAAAAGTCAGTGTCAAATCCAGATCTTCTTGAACACTGACACAAGGTATAAAACCAGAATGCAAGGGATATTATAAAACAATGAAGTCACTTAGGTGTCTGAACAGGACCTCTGTTACTTGTCGTGCAATCAGGCATGAAGCCAGATTGAAATGGATTCAGAGCGAGATCACAGGGGGAAAAAAACTGGAGTCCAATCAATTGGTGACTGTTGGGGTCAAAGGGTGCATTATTTGCTATCCAATCCTCAGTAAACAGTGAATATAAGACAGCCTTCAGATACTTTTTTTTTTCAACTCTGCAGCCTGTTCAAAACAATGAAATATTTTCAAGAGAAATCTCTGTGCCTTACAAAGCTGGTAGCCCAGAGAGTCTCCCCATTTTGGTACAGCAACTGCCACACCCACCTTCAATGCTGGAAAATACAACAAAGAAGGGAAGGCATCTTCATCCCTGCCCAACCTCCATCTCCCATATTCGAGAGGTGAATCTATGCTGTGATTTTTGAAAGCACTCAAATTAGGCACAATATTTATAGGTGCCAAATGCCAAGGAAAATAAGGCTCAGGATTTGTGAATTGACTTCAAACAACTCCCATCTAATTTGGATTATTTATTTATTTCAGTTATTTATGTACTGGTCTTACCATAAACCACCACCCAAGGCAGTTTACAAAACAGTTTAAAACAAACAAACAAAAAACCAACAATAAAAACCTATAGGATAAAACTGAATTTACCAGATTAGTCCTTTAGACATACAGTAGTGCCTCGCTTAGCGAGTGCACTGTATAGCGATGTTTCCGTATAGCGATCCCTTTTTCGGGATCGCTATACGGAAACATACCCGATCTTCGCAATGGGGAAAACCCGCATTGCGAAGATCGGGTATTGCGGCGGCCATTTTGGAGCCGCCGAACAGCTGTTCGGCGGCTCCAAAATGGCCGCCGGAAGCCCAGAAATGGCTGGCGGCAGCCGTTTTCACGCCCTGCCCTCGCTTAGCGAGGGCGCGAAAATGACTGCCGGCAAGGGGAATCCTCACTGAACGGGTAAGTAAGCAAGGTATTGGAACACATTAAACTAAGTTTAATGCGTTTCAATACGTTTTCCCTACCCGTTTAGCGACTATTCCGCATAGCGAGGGTTAATCCGGAACGGATTAACCTCGCTATGCGGGGCACCACTGTATTATAGATTTGCTCATTTTATATCTCTATAAGCAATGTGAGATTTGTACAGGAAAGCATCAAATAGCAGATAAATTTGCCCTGTGAGACCTCTTGTGCAGGCCTCTACCTTCCTCTATTTTAATGTACCTGAAACTTTTTTTAAAAAAAAAAGTCAAATTCTAATTGAAACATGCCCCTCCAATGTCATGTTTCATTTGTTTGAGAGGCTTTGGGATGAAAGTATGTGCCCATTTGCTCTCAATCTCTAACAAGGTTGCCAATCTTTTGTTCTTTTTTTTTTTTAAGGCAGCTGCTTCAGATGTGATAGAAAAAAAAGACGTTAGCAATCCCAGTCAGTAGTGGGTCTGTAAGAACAAAACTAACTCCCTACAATTTAACTGTATCACTCATTCAGTTAACATATAAATTCAGATGGTGAATTTATCATCTGGATTTATCATCTGTCTGGAGACAGTATCATTTTTACCATTGAAGCAGCTTTTTACAAATGCACAAACACACACACAAACACAAACACACACACAGACACCCCTGCCCAACGTGTTGCATTTTAGAAAGGGAAAAGCTACTTTAAAATATAAAATATTAACAGACATAATTTTGTGGGATTTAAAGAGTATTTCTGAAGAGCCCAAATGCTTCTTTATGTGCTTGAGCAGTTGGTGTGAGTTAGGAAGGTATGAGGGATATTAAACATTTGTTTGTCTGCCTCACAGGTCTGTCAATAGATTGCTTAAATGTATGCACCCAACAAGACTGAAAGCACCTTTGTAAGACTTTATAACCCTTTGTTCTAAAAATAACAAAAAATAGATTTTATAAAGAAATACATTAAAATATTTTTAAAATTTTAAATCTATTTTTAAGTGAATATTCAAATGATGCTAATTTGCTTTTGCAAATCTAACAACTAGATTATAGTATATGTACCTTCATTTCTGGAAGGTCAGTTTAAAAAAATGTACATCCATTTTTTGAGGAAGCAAATAGGAACAAATCTTGAGCTTCAGACTTGTAACCTATCTTGAATACTGGGAGACAAAAGAGTTAAAAAAAACTTGCTTCTAGGCATGAACAGAGTACTCTCGATTATAATTATAAAGAATTATGGATTATCAGTCCATGAGGCACATATACACCTCATGATGACTCCAGTGATGACTCCTCTCTCTTTTTTGAGGAATTAAGCACTATTCCTCAGTCCTTAGTAGCAGGTGTCTGAAGAGTCTGTCACCAGAAAATAATTCTTAGAAAACTTATTTTGAATTTATTAAGAATATAATTTAATTTCTTAAGAATATAACAGTAACACCTGATACATACAAATTTATTTTATAATTTCCAGAGTGCTAATTTCCAGAGAGGCAGCTATTCGAGTCTGAATTCTGTTGCAGCAAAACTGACAAAAAATTACTGCACATTCAAGACTTGGGTTTTATTTAGCATAGATGTTCATTGACAGCAGCCCAGTTCTTTTGATGCATTCACATAGTCACCACCAAGAAAACAGAGCCTCTCTAAATATCATATAGTGGTTTTGTTCAAACAAATATCCCAACTAATTTCGGAGAGAACGCTGAATCTCTAAGTGCACAACTCTGATTCCACTGCTATCTCTGCAGACTATCCCTTAAGAGATAACAGATTTTAACCTACATATGTACTGTGTGTGTTCCTTCCTTGCAGATTAATTAATTGCTTTTAATGTGTATCTCAATATGAAAATGTACTTGCTTTCAGCCAAACACTTTTTATAGTTATTATGTGATGAATAGGGTTTCCAGGTACTAATCAGCCTGTTAGCAATGTCACTCTGGCATTTGTTAATTTAATTTGGGTTTATTTAATGTCTCGCTCTTCAGCACTTTCACATTAACCATGCTGGTACTGACAACTCCAAAACAAACATAAAGGAATAGCTCTGGTAATATTTTCATTGCCCACTCACAATCTCAGAAGAATACATATCTCAGAATATATACAGAACACATATCTCAGAAGCTAAATCAGTACAAAGTGCAATCTGTCAATTACTTCAGGAATATACATATTTAGTTATTTTTATCTTATATAAGAAATGTACAGAGCATCATTCAAAAATATTTATGCCATACCATATAGCTAGGTATGTCAGTGATAATCAGAGGCAGCAGTTACAGATATTCTGTTTCACACACGGTACCACTGGCAGTCAGTTATATATACAGACCTTTTTCCTTTCCTTTCCTTTTTTATTATGTTTTATCATCAGTGCTGCATCAGCAGCTTTGATTAACGAAACATCTTTCCACACCCCACAGTAGCTGTAATAACAGTCAGCTATTCATAGTTTGAAATGAATTCTTAAACATTAATTAACAGCCTTAAAAAGTGCTGTTGTAGGTAATCTCCTTTTTCCTCTTTCTCAAAAACAACTAAAATAGTTGATTTTCAGCTGGTACAACACTATACTTTGGTTCTATCATAAATCCACTTCTTCATGGATTGCTGCCTTGTCGTGGCGAAGGGGCTTGAGTAACTCAGAGAAACTATGGGCTATGCCGTGCAGGGACACCCAAGACGGACAGGACATAGTGGAGAGTTCCGACTAAACGCAATCCACCTGGAGTAGGAAATGGCAAGCCACTCCAGTATCTTTGCCAAGAACGCCCCATGATCAGAAACAAAAGGCTAAAAGATATGACGCTGGAAGATGGGCCCCTCAGGTCGGAAGGCGTCCAACATGCTACTGAGGAAGAGCGGAGGACAAGTACAAGTAGCTCCAGAGCTAATGAAGTGGTTGGGCCAAAGCCGAAAGGACGCTCAGCTGTGGACGTGCCTGGAAGTGAAAGGAAAATCCAATGCTGCAAAGAAAAATACTGCATAGGAACCTGGAATGTAAGATCTATGAACACTGGGAAGCTGGAGGTGGTCAAACAGGAGATGGCAAGAATAAACATCGACATCCTGGGCATCAGTGAACTAAAATGGACAGGAATGGGCGAATTCAGCTCAGATGATTATCATATCTACTATTGTGGACAAGAATCCCGTAGAAGGAATGGAGTAGCCCTCATAGTCAACAAAAGAGTGGGAAAAGCTGTAATGGGATACAATCTCAAAAATGATAGAATGATGTCAATACGAATCCAAGGCAGACCATTCAACATCACAATAATCCAAGTTTATGCACCAACCAGCATTGCTGAGGAGACTGAAATTGAACAATTCTATGAAGATCTACAACACCTTCTAGAACTGACACCAAAGAAAGATGTTCTTCTCATTCTAGGGGACTGGAATGCTAAAGTAGGGAGCCAAGAGATAAAAGGAACAACAGGGAAGTTTGGCCTTGGAGTTCAGAACGAAGCAGGACAAAGGCTAATAGAGTTTTGTCAAGAGAATAAGCTGGTCATCACAAACACTCTTTTCCAACAACACAAGAGGCGACTCTATACATGGAAATCACCAGATGGGCAATATCGAAATCAGATTGATTATATTCTCTGCAGCCAAAGATGGAGAAGCTCTATACAGTCAGCAAAAACAAGACCTGGAGCTGACTGCGGTTCTGATCATCAGCTTCTCATAGCAAAATTCAAGCTTAGACTGAAGAGATTAGGAAAAACCACTGGGCCACTCAGGTATAATCTAAACCAAATCCCTTATGAATACACAGTGGAAGTAAAGAACAGATTTAAGGAACTAGATTTGGTGGACAGAGTGCCTGAAGAACTTTGGATAGAGGCTCGTAACATTGTCCAGGAGGCAGCAACGAAAACCATCCCAAAGAAAAGGAAATGCAAGAAAGCAAAGTGGCTGTCCAACGAGGCCTTAGAAATAGCAGAGAGGAGAAGGGAAGCAAAATGCAAGGGAGATAGGGAAAGTTACAGAAACTTGAATGCAGACTTCCAAAGAATAGCAAGGAGAGACAAGAGGGCCTTCTTAAATGAACAATGCAAAGAAATAGAGGAAGATAACAGAAAAGGAAAGACCAGAGATCTGTTCAGGAAAATTGGACATATTAGAGGAACATTTTGCGCAAAGATGAACATGATAAAAGACAAAAATGGGAGGGACCTAACAGAAGCAGAAGACGTCAAGAAGAGGTGGCAAGAATACACGGAGGAATTATATCAGAAAGATGTGGATATCCCGGACAACCCAGACAATGTAGTTGCTGACCTTGAGCCAGACATCCTGGAGAGCGAAGTCAAGTGGGCCTTAGAAAGCCTGGCTAACAACAAGGCCAGTGGAGGTGATGGCATTCCAGTTGAACTATTTAAAATCTTGAAAGATGATGCTGTTAAGGTGCTACATTCAATATGCCAGCAAGTTTGGAAAACTCAACAGTGGCCAGAGGATTGGAAAAGATCAGTCTACATCCCAATCCCAAAGAAAGGCAGTGCCAAAGAATGCTCCAACTACCATACAATTGCACTCATTTCGCACGCTAGCAAGGTTATGCTCAAAATCCTCCAAGGTAGGCTTCAGCAGTATGTGGACCGAGAACTCCCAGAAGTACAAGCTGGATTCCGAAGAGGCAGAGGAACTCGAGACCAAATTGCTAACTTGCGCTGGATTATGGAGAAAGCCAGAGAGTTCCAGAAAAATATCTACTTCTGCTTCATTGACTATGCGAAAGCCTTTGACTGTGTGGACCACAGCAAACTATGGCAAGTTCTTAAAGAAATGGGAGTGCCTGACCACTTTATCTGTCTCCTGAGAAACCTATATGTGGGACAGGAAGCAACAGTTAGAACTGGTCATGGAACAACTGAGTGGTTCAAAATTGGGAAAGGAGTACGGCAAGGCTGTATATTGTCCCCCAGCTTATTTAACTTATATGCAGAATACATCATGCGGAAGGCTGGACTGGAAGAAACCCAAGCCGGAATTAAGATTGCCGGAAGAAATATCAACAACCTCCGATATGCAGATGATACCACTCTGATGGCAGAAAGTGAGGAGGAATTAAAGAACCTTGTAATGAGAGTGAAAGAGGAGAGTGCAAAAAAACGGTCTGAAACTCAACATCAAAAAAACTAAGATCATGGCCACTGGTCCCATCACCTCCTGGGAAATAGAAGGGGAAGATATGGAGGCAGTGTCAAATTTTATCTTCCTGGGCTCCATGATCACTGCAGATGGAGACAGCAGCCCTGAAATTAAAAGGCGCCTTCTTCTTGGGAGGAAAGCGATGACAAATCTGGACAGCATCTTGAAAAGCAGAGACATCACCTTGCCAACAAAAGTCCGAATAGTCAAAGCTATGGTTTTTCCTGTCGTGATGTATGGAAGTGAGAGCTGGACCATAAAGAAAGCAGACCGCCGAAGAATTGATGCCTTTGAATTGTGGTGCTGGAGGAGGCTCTTGAGAATCCCCTGGACTGCAAGGAGAACAAACCTATCAGTTCTAAAGGAAATCAACCCTGAGTGCTCACTGGAAGGACAGATCCTGAAGCTGAGGCTCCAGTACTTTGGCCATCTAATGAGAAGAAAAGACTCCCTGGAAAAGACCCTGATGTTGGGAAAGTGTGACGGCAAGAGGAGAAGGGGACGACCGAGGATGAGATGGCTGGACAGTGTCTGCGAAGCAACCAACATGAACCTGACACAACTCCGGGAGGCAGTAGAAGACAGGAGGGCCTGGCGTGCTCTGGTCCATGGGGTCACGAAGAGTCGGACACGACTAAACGACTAAACACACACACATCATAAATCCAAATGAAGATTGAGGCCAATAAATCGGGAGACTGAGTCTTGAAAGAGCAGCTATGAAGGAACTGGAAAAGATCATCAAATATAAGTATGTACCTATGGACATCAAGTCCAAGATCATGCTATCTTATTCCCAGTTACTACATACAGATGTGAAAGCTGGGCAATGAAGAAAGATGACAAGAAAAAAGTGATTCATTCAAAATATGTAGGAAAGCTTTAGAAGTACCAGGGACTAGCAGAAAGACAAATAAGTGAATACCAGATCAAATCATGTCTGAATTTTCTCTAGAAGCAAAACATAACTAAACAACAAACAAAACAAAACAAAAAAACAAGACTTGTTGGAAAAGACAATCATGCTAGGAAAAGCTGAGAGCAGCAGGGGAAAAAAAAGACCAAATATAAGATTGATGGATTCAATAAAAGAAGCCAGGACCTTGAGTTCACAAGTCCTGAGCAGGGCTGTTAATGATGGACCTTTTACAGGTCACTATTTCATAGGACTGCCATAACTCAGAAGTAAATTGGTGGCACATAACAACAATGGCAACAACAACAAACTTCAGATGAAGGCTATAAGTTCATCACATCAACTCCCACAACAGAGCACAAGGCAACCACATTTGCACCCTGTGATATACCTCTTCCACAGTTACTGAGGTTTCAATCTGCTGATCAAAAATGTAACCACAGGTTACAATTACACTACAAAAAGGTTTAAATTATTCATTGTAAAGTTAAATCCTAATGCAAATTAGTTATGCCTCACATATTACAAGAAATGAATTAATTGTTAATCAGTAGTTATTTTAACTAGTCTCTTGCAGTCTGCAATAACCTCTCGTAGTGCTTTGTGAGTGCCACCACTGATAAACACCGTGGTTGAATACTATATCTGCAATGTGAAGCCTAAGCAGGGCGCCAAAGACTGAGATTAATTAAAGGGAGTTAAAAAGTGGACGATTTTTTAAAATAAATTTCTATAAAACTGCAGATATGCAACCACCACAGGATACTCAGAAATATTTTGAAAAAAATCAACACAAACAAAGGGTTTCAGTCCACCAGCTTTAGAAATGAAAGCTCATTTTCTGAGAGCAGTCACAAAAAAGATTCTCTCTACAGGCATGCAACTGTACAGTTATTCATAACATGAGACACTTCTGAATAAATCCTTCCACTGGCAAGACAAGATCAGCCTCTCTAGCAGCACTTCTCAGCAGGCACCTCTCTGCAGCACATCTGCTTTTTTGTGTGCAGCATGCTGCGGTTAGTGGGCTTTAGAGGGGTAGGTAGCCAGATGATATCTGTATCTTACACTCTTATCCTGTAAAGGCCCTTTGAGGCCTCCATAATGCAGAGACGTCAGCTGCCAACAAGCATTCTTATGCCCAACACAGAGGCAGGCAGATCAAGGAACCAAGGCATTACAGGTTCACATTGTGACTCAAGAGGCCTTAAGATGAAGCAAGGATCCCACCGGTCATCAGCACTGGGAAACAGCTCAAAGCACAAGGACAACATAACTACAGTCACAATGCCAGTGCATGAAAGCAGATGGCAAAACAGTGTGTCTGACTTCCAGTCCTCTAAGATAGGACAAGCTGATGTCCACTCCTCAGACATAGTGCCAACATCACTCATTTTTAATTACTTGTATATCATGGATATAACAGAATGCAGATTCATACAAGGAAAAGAAAAGGATGTCCCTCTTGGAAACCCAGCTTAATATGGCGAGGGGGTTTGAATGCATCTGGCAAGTTGAGAACAGTGCTTGATTCCACTGAGTATAGATTCCTAGCAGATATACTCAACACAAAATGACCAAAGATGAGACACCAGACTAAAATGCATTTATCCTCTCCAGGAATCCAATTTACTGTGACCCTTTCCAGCGTTTTCTTAGATATAAAGTACTCAGAATTGGTTTTCTATTCCCTTCTTCTGAAAGCAACCTGGGACTGTACAACTTGCCAAGGCTACAACAGGCCTTTTCTTTCTTTGGGGGGGGGGTGGGGGGTGCACAAGGAACTGAATTCCCAAGATCTGGGGGGGGGGGGTTTGAACATCCCTGTTTCCAAGCCATAGAGCCAGCATTTATCCGAAGACAGTTTCCATGGTCACGTGGTCAGCACGACTAGACATGGAACATCGTTAACTTCCCACTGTAGTGGTACCTGTTTATCTACCTGGTAGGTTGGCAGGAGCTGGGACAAGCGACAGGAGCTCACTCCGTCGCGTGGATTCAATCTTATGACTGCTGGTCTTACGACCTTGCAGCACAGAGGCTTCTACGGTTTAACCCACAGCGCCACCACCAATAAGACTTTTAAGGTAAGCGATATATTTAAGGAATAGGTTTACCAGTTCCACACCCCCAGTGAGCTTCCATGGCTGAGCAGATATTTGAACCCAGGCCTCCGTTGCTCTATCCATTACACCAGTGGTCCCCAACCTTGGGCCTCCAGATGTTCTTGGACTAAGAAGCCTCCCAGAAGCCTTCACCACCACCTCTGCTAGCCAGGATTTCTGGGAGTTGAAGTCCAAGAACATCTGGAGGCCCAAGGTTGGGGACCACTGCATTACACCACACACCTGATGCAGATATATTTTCTGAAACTAAGATGGCTGGAAGAGTTGGATTTGTTTCCAGCCTAGATACAAAACTAGGCTGAAATAAGAGGTAGGGACATGAAATAATTTTTCATTGGCCTGCCCCTCCCCCACTTTGGAAAGGACTGCCTTGTAATTTGAAAACAGTAGTACTCAGTGAAGTACTAGGCTGATCTTTGGAGTGCATTTTCTAAAAACGCCTCAAAAATCCATCTCTTTTTGCCAAGAATACTAAGGACCATCCTTAACAAGCAGCAGCTTTAATAGATAACAAATATCAGGCATTCATATGTACATCAAAAGAGTTAAGAACTGGATTTCTTTATTTTTGTCCCTGTGTTTTGGTATCATCAACATCAAAATCATCCTCACCATCATTTTAACTGAACTGTACAATGCCTACTCTCATGACAGTTACAAATGCACTGGTAACATCCCGCATAAATTACTGTATTGCGCTCTACGTGGGGCTGCCTTTGAAGACAGTCCAGCGATTGCAACTGGTCGAGAATCGAGCTGCACGGCTGGTGAGTGGTGCGGCCGCCAAGGAACATATCAAGCTGATTCTGTATAAGTTACATTGGCTACCAGTTGCTGCCCAGGCCCAATTCAAAGTGCTTGTTTTGACATATAAAGCCCTAAACAGCTTGGGCCCTGGATACCTGAAGGACCGCCTCCTTCCATATGAACCTACCCAGCAGCTAAGATCTAGCCAGGGGACCCTTTTGAAAGATTTATCCCTCAAGGAGGTAAGAGAGACGGCTTGTAGACAAAGGGCCTTTTCGGCAGCTGCCCCCAGACTATGGAATGCCCTCCCGACTGAGATTCGTCTGGCGCCGACACTGATGACATTTCGCCGCCAGGTCAAAACCTTCATGTTCCAGAAGGCTTTTAATTGAAATAATATTAGCTATAGGTCCGATGGCAATTTTTATATCTATTTTAATTGTATTTTAATTGTTCTGAATTTTTATTGTATTTTAAAAGTTGTAAGCTGCCCAGAGACCTTTAGGTAGTGTGGGCGGCATATAGTAAATTAACTTAACTTAACTTAACTTAACTTAACTTAACTTAACTTAACTTAAATTGATGATGATGATGATGATGATGATGATGATGATGATGATGATGATGATGATGATGATGATAATAATAATAATAATAATAATAATAATAATAATAATAATAATAATAATAATAATAATAATAATAATAATAATAATAATAATAATAATAATAATAATAATAATAATTCGGAGGAGCTAATGCCAGCCATCGAGGATAAGAGAAGAACTCTAGCAGCATACAAAGCCTGTCCTAGCAAGTACAACTTGCAAGCTCTTCGAGCTGCTTGTAGCCAAGTCCAACAGGCTGCCAGGAGATGCTCCAATGATTATTGGCTCCAGCTCTGCTCTCAGATACAGATAGCAGCGGACACAGGTAACATCAAAGGAATGTATGATGGCATCAAGCAGGCCTTAGGTCCAATACAGAAGAAATCTGCTCCCTTGAAGTCTGCTACAAGTGTGATCATCCAGGACCGAGCACAGCAGATGGAACGCTGGGTGCAGCACTACTCTGAGCTATATTCCAGAGAGAATGTAGTAACCGAAGAAGCATTAAATAACATTGAGTGCCTGCCTGTCTTGGAAGAGCTGGACAGCGAACCAACTTTAGCAGAAATAAAAGCGGCCTTGGATTCCCTCGCCTCCAGCAGGGCACCTGGAAGGGACAACATCCCTGTTGAAGTGCTGAAATGCAGTAAGGAGATCATCACCACTGAACTCTATGAAGTCTTTTGTCTCTGCTGGAAGGAAGGTGGAGTACCATAGGACATGAAGGATGCAAACATTGTCACATTGTACAAGAACAAAGGAGACAGGGGTGACTACAATAACTACCGTGGCATCTCTCTTCTTAGCGTTGTAGGGAAGCTGCTTGCCCGTGTTGTGCTGAAGAGGCTCCAGGTGCTTGCAGACAGAGTCTATCCAGAATCAAACTGTGGATTTCGAGCTAATAGATCCACCACTGACATGGTATTCTCCCTCAGACAGTTGCAGGAGAAATGCAGGGAACAACAACAGCCACTCTTAGTGGCTTTCATAGACCTTACAAAAGCATTTGACTTGGTTAGCAGGGATGGCCTTTTCAAAATACTTCCCAAGATTGGATGTCAACCTCATCTCCTTTACATCATCAGGTCCTTTCATGATGGAATGAAAGGCACTATAGTTTTTGACGGCCCAACATCAGATCCCTTTGACATCCGAAGCGGAGTGAAACAGGGCTGTGTCCTCGCACCAACCCTTTTTGGGATCTTTTTTGCTGTCATGCTGAAGCATGCCTTTGGAACTGCAACAGAAGGTGTCTATCTCTGGACTAGATCAGACGGAAAGCTCTTCAATCTCTTTAGAGTGAGAGCAAAGACCAAACTCCAACTGAAATGCATGTGGGACTTCCTCTTCGCAAATGATGCAGCCATTGTTGCTCACTCTGCTGAAGACCTCCAACAACTCATGAATCGTTTCAGCAAGGCCTGCCAAGACTTTGGACTAACAATCAGCCTTAAGAAAACACAAGTCATGGGCCAGGGTGTGGACTCACCTCCCTCTATTACCATCTCCACACAAGTATTGGAGGTTGTTCATGACTTTGTGTACCTTGGCTCAACCATCTCTGACACCCTCTCTCTAGATGTCGAGCTGGATAAACACATTGGCAAAGCAGCTACCATGTTCTCTAGATTCACAAAGAGAGTATGGCTCAATAAGAAGCTGACGACACATACCAAGATCCAGGTCTATAGAGCCTGTGTCCTGAGCACACTCCAGTACTTCAGTGAGTCCTGGACCCTTTGTGCACGGCAGGAGAGGAAGCTGAACACCTTCCACATGCGTTGCCTCCGACGGATTTTTGGTATCACCCGGCAGGACAAAGTTCCAAATAGAGTAGTCCTAGAAGGAGCTGGAATTTTCAGCATGCATACATTACTGAAACAGCGACATCTACGTTGGCTTGGGCACGTCGTGAAAATGGCTGATGGTCAGATTCGAAAGGATCTCCTGTATGAAGAATTAGTGCAGGGAAATTGCCCCAGAGGGAGACCACAGCTGCAATACAAGGATATCTGCAAGCGGGATCTGAAGGCCTTAGGAAAAGACCTCAACAGATGGGAAACTCTGACATCTGAGCGTTCAGTCTGGAGGCAGGTGTTGCATCACGGCCTCTCCCAATTTGAAGAGACCCTTGTCCAGCAGGCCGAGGCAAAGAGGAAGTCACAAAAGCAGCAAAACCAGGGAGCTGGACAGGGGACAGATTGGATTTGTCTTCAGTGTGGAAGAGATTGTCACTCTCGAATTGGCCTCCTCAGCCACACTAGATGCTGTTCCAAGTCCTCCATACAGAGCACGTAACCATAGTCTTTTGAGACTGAAGAATGCCTACGTAATTTTATGAGGTGTCCAGTATATAGAGATAGATAAAACCCTCATTGGTATAAGTATCGTATGTTTCTGTGTATAAGATGATACAGTACTTTTGTCTAAAATCTTTAGATTAAAAATTGAGGGTTGTCTTATGCATGGGAGTAAGGAAGTCTGTGACTCTTTCTACTCTAGTATATATTATAAATAAACAAACTGAAAAAAGGGAGGTCTGAATGGGGTCATTAGCCATGATGTATGTCAAAGCAATGTCCACTCAAATCACTACATTTTGCATTTTACAACTGGAGGGTAGCCTTGAGAATCCATGTGACCAGGGATCAAGCCAAATCAATGCCATGGAAAAGTATAGGTGAGGCAGGGGAAATACTGATTTCTAAACTGAATTACCACCTTGCTTTTTACCCCCACCCGATCTCTCCAAATGCCCTGAAGAGTTGAGCTTTACCAATTCCAGAACATCCATCCATGACAATCTAGCCAAACAACAGCTGTTCAGAAGTTTTCCCCTGAATCTGTCTCCCATGGAACCTCATTTTCTTAAAAAATGGATTTAAAAGTTCTAAAGCAGCAGCTACAGAAGGAAAAGGGAAAGAAAGTAAAGGTTTGCGTGTGTTCAACAAATGAAAGCAGAATTGTATGAAGGCAGCAGCTAATATAAAAGATCGTTCACTGCTGCATTTTCCATCTTTCCGACCATTATGGGAACAAAATTATCCATGAAGAAGATCGAAAATCTTTTTCAAAACTAATACAATTAAGCTTTATTACACTGTTTCAAGTACATTTCTCTCTTCTGCCAGCCCCCTCCATCACTGGCTGTAATCTAGGCTCATTCTATAACAGTTGAAAGCATTCTTCTATTTTATTACCAGCAAAATGCTGGTGTTTAAGGGTCAGAAAACTATCTAATGCCATAAAGTGTAGAAACGAAACCTGCCCTTAATACTGACTTGCTATTGTGCAGTGAAGAGTGCAGAAAAGGAAGAAAATGTGTATCAGCTACATGGTTTTCAGCACCAACTCCAATATGATGCTCCTGCAGCTAAGTGCCAATTGTTTTATTTTAAAAGGCCTCTTTACAGTACAAGCAAGACATAACATAGAGTACAATGACATTTAACTCCCATGTCACTTTAGAGTTACAAAGAAAGCAAAAGAACATATGTTGGAAGAAGGAAAGACATATCCTTGTTTGTTTGGGCGTAATTCTGAAAAGAGATTCTATGAATAAGGGACAGCTCTGGACACATTTTCTCAGTAACCAATACATCAGTGGGAAAAGATATTCCCAGCCACTTCCACTTTGTAACACATACTTTGCAGACAAGGGCATGAAAAGATGCACTGGTGAGATTAGAATAGATAGATAGATAGATAGATAGATAGATAGATAGATAGATAGATAGATAGATAGATAGATAGATAGATAGACAGACAGACAGACAGACAGACAGACAGACAGACAGACAGACAGACAGACAGACAGACAGACAGACAGAATCCCTCACCTATGAACAGATGGACAACTGTGATAATTAGAGCTATAGCTGGTGATTTGTCTGAGACGTAACTGTGCAATCCCCATTAAACATAAATGGGATTTAAACCTGAGAAGCAGCATTGGGCAGAAGCTTTATTTTTAAAAATAATTACACAGATTTGATGTAGCCAGGTGCACAGAGTGAACTTACTCTTAAGCATGTTTTGGTATTTCTGAACAACAGAATATAAATGTGTTTCAATGTATAACCAACAATATAAATGACACCTTTTGTCTTTTTAGCAAAGAAAGAAGGGCTGTCATGTCTGCCCTTTCTTACCAATCACAATTACACACTATGTAGTGTTAGAACAATGTACAAACACATGAGCAAGGATTATGAAATGGCAGGTGGGGATAGAAAGGCAGGTCATCTGGATTCATTTCCCCGTTTTGTCTTTTCTAGATCTATGGGTAAACTGGTACCTTTAGACATCTTCCCTCAATCTCTCTCTAAGGTTACTTCCAAATTCTTCCTCCTCCTCCTAGCTAATGGCAGACATCTTTCCCATCATCTTCTTCTAACTGGAGATGTCAGGAAGTGAACTTGTGGTGTTCTGCAATGTGAAACATTTGTTATGTCACCGAGCTACAGCCCCTCCTCTTCTAATATGCTGCTAAAATAACAAACAATGCACAAATACCACCATCCTCAGGAAACCATTTTTGTTTAAGGCATGGGTGAGCAACTTAATGCACAGGAAGCAAGGCTCGATGGTTCTGAATCCTAGCTCTCCTAATGTTGCTGGCCTTTCGCTTTCAGAAACCTCATCCAATTATGACCAATAGTCAGGGATTCTAAGATTGCAAACCGACAACCTTTAGGGAGAGAAAGTCGACAGTCAATGCCATGGGTGGCACTGATAATTAAAGTGTGTTGCCTCTCTGGTGTTGTGCTGTACCCTTCTGCCTGCAAATCAGAGGCAAAACTATGCTGAAAGAGGACAGGCATGCAAAGCATGACCCATAATGCAGAGTAAAGCAGTACTTTACTGGGCTTTGGAATTAGTTCGAATCTTTTAAAAGCAGGAGCCAAGAAACCTTTAGCTTTCCAAAAGAATGGTCCACAGCTTCACCCAGCATGGTCAATAGTAAGGGAATTGCCAGCCAAAATAACTGGAAGGCCAAAGGTTCTTCTCCACTAATTTAACAAAGAAAATAAAAAGCTTAGCTGCCTCTGGCTTGAATTTTAAACAAATGCACTTGTATCACTAGGAGTCAGATGCACAAATCCTGTCAAAGACTCTTTGCAGTCGTGGAATATTATTTGCACATTTATTAAAAACTGAACAAATAAACAAAACGCAAAAACTGCTGTGAGCATTGCTTCATTTAACTGGGAAGCAAAAAAACACATTAGTTCCTCAGGAATAGCGTGCGTGTTCCAATTCTTACGTCATCAATATTTAAAAACTCATCAGGGTAAACAATTAAACAGAGAAGCAAACGCCACATTCAAGGGAGAGATTCAAATCCCTAAATGGATTTCCAAAGGTCATTTCAGGCTGAAAAAAAATGCTTGATGGTATCTCTTTAAATCATGTTCATTTCAAAGGCTTATCTCGCAAAGGAGCAGACAGCAGTTTGCAGCAACACACTTTGATCTGTTGGCTTCCCAAGAGATAAATTAATAATAACAACTTTAATTCATATGTATAGAATGATCTGAGGTTACTTTCAGCTTTTTTTCCAAGCCACGGGTTTTTTTTTCACAAAGAGAATTTTTAAAAGGTAACTTTGCTTTCAACTAAACCCCACAGTGGCATGCGATGGGATGGACACCGTGAATTATAAACTAATGTGTGTTTTTTTTAAATTGTATGGTTAAAAACCAATTATCTTTTAAATGCAAGTTCTTTAAAAGGTTCAGCTCGTGAAGCAGTTTAAGAGTGTGTGATGGGGAGGAGGGGCCCATGGGATACATAATAGGGCCTGACAGTTCCAGGTTTCAGCACAATCGTTCTCATTTCTCTTCTGTCCCAATCCACTCACCTGGACGTCTGAGCCTGTTAGCATTCAACCACTGCAAATAAAAGACAACACTGCCTCACCTTCTTCTCAATGCGAGCCAATTGTTCCTTATAGAAATTATCTTTGCGCTTCAGCTCTTCCTCTTTCCACTGCAGTTCCTGGGTCTAGGAGAAAGGACAACACAGGGTGTTAACTGAATAGTAGGTTGGAAAGAGGAAGGAAGGAAGGGTCAGGGCAGGAGCAGGCTTGGGACAGTCAGTGACTGGAAGTTGTTTCCTTATGTGACATGGTACTACGCTGCTGGCAAGAAAGAGAGGTTACTTACCTGTAACTCTGATTTTTCGAGTGGTCATCTGTGAATTCACACTAATGGGTTTAATCTGCACTTGTGCAGAGGTCTCCGGAATATTCTAGAGCTCAACATGTGTTCACTAGGACCCCCCCCCCAGTACACGTGGTCCACTCATCCTGGTGATTACCTCAGTACCCAAAAAGCCCGCCACTGCCTGAAATAATAAGACAGACATGACGGACAGAGGAGAGGACAGGCGGGAAGTGTGGATTCACAGATGACCGCTCAAAGAATCAGAGTTACAAGTAAGTAACCTCTCTTTCTTCTTCGTGGTCTCTGCGAATGCACACTAGTGGGTGATTAACAAGCTTACCATACAGGTGGAAGGACCTCACGGCAAAACCAAAGACAAGACTGCACGACCGAAAGTCGCATCTGACTTGGCCCTTACCTCCAAATGATAATGGGATGCAAATATTGATGGAGTTGACCAAGTGACAGCCTTATAAATATCTGGAACAGGTACGCCTCGAAGAAAAGCCATGGAGGTGGCCATTGCCTGGTGGAGTGAGCCTTGACATTAGTAGGCAGAGGCTTTTGGGCAAGCTAATATGTGAGGCGTACAGTCCACACAATCCATCATGAGATAGTTTGGGGGGACACCTGTGCACCTCTATGTGGTGAATGAGGGGAAACAAATAGCCTTTTAGACTTACGAAAAGAGGTAGTTCTTTTGACATAAAAGGCGAGGGCCCTTCTCAAATCTAGGAGATGGAGGGATCGCTCAACACCTGTTGATGGCGATGGGAAGAAGGTAGGCAGGATAATAGGTTGGTGGACGTGGAAATCAGAAATGACCTTAGGAAGGAAAGAGATGTCTGGATACACTGTGACTTATCTGGATGAAACTGAAGGAATAGGGGGTCTACACGCAGGGCCGCCAGTTCCGACACCCTATGGGCAGATGTGATGGCTACGCGAAACAATACTTTAAAAGAGAGCAAACAATTGGAGGAAGTTGCAAGAGCTTCAAAGGGCGGCAGTGACAAGCGCCGGAGGACAGTGCGTAACAACCACTGTGGCGTTGGAGAGGGCCTGGATGGATGAAGATTAGCTACACCCCGTAGAAACCGCTTCAATGTGGGATGACTGAATAACAAGGCAGCATCTGAGACCTGTGATTGGTAAGCCACAATAGCCGACATTGATTGTAGATAATGATAGATGGCAGTCAAAAAGATAAGAAAGAAAGGCCAACACTGCTCAGAGGATAGTCAGAGTCGTCAAGAGATCATTCTGACAAGCAAACTTCTGGAAAGTGGGTGGGTCGAGAAGAGGGTCGAATAGGGATAGGTACCACGATTGTAACGAGCGCATCTTCAATCAGGCATGCTGAATAACGGATGTGGTATAGGCCACGAGGAAGAGGAGGCATTGTACCTGATGAGCAGTGACCAGCACATGAGGATGGAAGTGGCTAACAAGAGTACGTATCTTGATTGCATGTTCTCGAGGGAGAAAAGTCCTCGCGTGATGTGAGTCTAGAACCGTGCCTATGTAAGTGTCTCTTTGAGAGGGAGTTAGTAGTAGCTTGTTCATGTTGACCTTGAGGCCCAGATCTGCCAGTAAAGAAAGAATGACAGCAATGCCCTTCAGAGCTTGCACGCGTGATTGAGCCACGAGTAACCTGTTGTCAATGTACAGAAACAACAAAATTCCCAGGGTATGAAGGTGCACTGCTACGGGGGCCATGCATTTCATAAATACTCGCAGAATGGTGGAGAGGGCAAATGGTAGGGTGTTGAATTCATAGCTGGTCTGACCGAGAGAAGCAATGAAATTTGGGGTGGTCCTGTCAGATGGTGATATGATATGAAAATAGACATCACTCAGGTCGATGACAGAGAACCAGTCTCCCTCTTGTAGAAGGGGAAGAATGTCTTCTAGAGTCACCATGTGAAAGCGTCTTTGAATAATGAAGTAATTGAGGTCGCAGAGGTCAAGAATGGTACGTAGACTGTCGTTTCTTTTTGGAACGAGGAATCCCGGGTCAGAAGCACTCGGAATGATGAGTGAAATAGCCTCCTTTGAGAGGAGTGATTGAATCTCTAATTTGAAAGCGGTGGATGGTGAAGTTATGACAATCTGTGGTGCTGGTGGTACGGAAACGAATTCTATCACGTACCCAACGGATATTATTGACAGGACCCACAAATCTGTGGTTATGCGGGCCCAAGATGGAAAACGGGATGCGAGGCAGGTGGTGAAGGGAGGGGATAGAGTACGGATCCAAATGGTAGGGGAGTCAGAAGTTCTGCTTGCTCTTTTTCTCAGGGCGCAAGAAGGACTGGCGACTTTTACTGGTGGAAGGGATATGGACGACGCCACTGATACCTTTGAGGCCTGTAATACGGCTGAGTATTGTAGGAGCGTGCTGTTTTTCTCATCTTTTGTAGGTACTCCAGAATCTGTTTTCTCATCAAACAGACAAGCACCGTCAAAAAGTCCTCAATTCGCATCCTAGAGTCCTCTGAGATGCTCGCGGAAAGTAGCCAGGCATGTCTACAAAAGGCTACAGCTGAGGCCATATGTTTAGAAGCTGCCTCAATTACAGTGGTGCCTCACTTAACGACGTTAATCCGTTCCGGAAAAAAAGTCGCTAAGTGATTTAATCGTTAAGTGATTTTTAAAAGCCCATAGAAATGCATTAAAACGTGTTTAATGCGTTTCTATGGGCTTCAAAACTAACCTTAAGCGAAGATCCTCCATAGGGGTGGCCATTTTCCATGCCTCTTAAGTGAGGCAAAACAGCGGGGGTCCATTTTGAAACCGCCGATCAGATGCTTAAAAGCATTGCAAAAGCGGGAAAGAGCAACGTTCGCATCTGCTCTCCTTGTCCAGGGAGCCATTTCCCCTTCTCTCTCTTTTTTTTTTTTCTCTCCCGCCCGGCTGCCTGAGCCCGCCACTGCTTTCCTCCACCAAGTGTGTGTTTGCGCGCGCGCGCGCGCGCGCGTGCGTGTGAACACATTCCTCTTCCCCTCGCCCCAACGGAGCCCAAGGCCCGACGGCCGGGATTGGCCGCCCAGGGCCCCGAGCTCCGCCCGCTTGAGCCTGGCTTGGAAGAGAGCGAAAAGGAAGTGAAGGGAAAAAAAGACAAAAGACAGGGGAGGTGAGGAGAAAAAAAAGGAGAAAAGAGCGGGCACTCCCTGTGCTGCCTAATCTGGAGCAGCAGCAGCAGCAGAAGCCTGCTGGTCTAAGGAGGAGTCAGCCCCGTAGCCCTCTCTGCTCCCTGGGCGCAAGGCAAGGCAGGCGGGTGTGTGTGTGTGTGTGGTGGAAGGCAGCGCTTCTTTCCCCGCCGCAGAGCAAAACTGCCATTTGCAGGGCGGGGGATGGAGGCGGCTGTATGGGGGGTTTAGGGTGGAGAGTCTTTGACACACACACCCCGGCTTGGAGGGGCAGGAGGTGGACATGTGGGTGTCCTGATGGCCTAAGTGGCCGCAGAGGTGCTCCTTGCGAGGGGGGGGGAGGACAGACTCCAGGCTAGAAGGCGAAAGGGGGAAGCCGGCGGAGGAGAGAGCGGCCAGTGGTGGTGGTGGGGACTCCCAATGGAGGGTGGGCTTCCACGAGATCCCTTGGCCGGGATGAGAGGCTCCCCCTCAGCGCACCACTGCTCTGCTCTCCTCCGGGTGGATCCTCCCACCTCCTCCCGGACGTGCAAGGGTCGCTTTGCCATGATCGCAAAGCGATTTATCCCCATAGGGGCCATCGCTAACCGATCGCTCTGGCGATGGCCAAAACCTCATCGGTAAGCGATTTCATCGTTAAACGGAGCGATCAGTAAGCGAGGCACCACTGTATATGTGAGGCTGTGATGCGCTCTTGTCAATGCCATAGCCTCTTGGTGAAAGGCGAGATCCCGAGGTTTGTACTCTCCAGAGGCCAACTGTAGGGATGGAAGGGCCTTGTTCCAGAGAAATCTGTGATAGGCTCCCGGTCACAGCAGCACATAAGTGAAAGATGCGAGAGAGTAAATTCCATTTCTAATAATGCCTAATAATGTCTAACTTCCTATTTATTGTTTGGACTGGTGTTAGAACGATTACATTCACATTTTTGCACTGCATTGACAATAACTGAATAAGGAGGAGGATGTTTGGAGAGAATTCTGTGTTAGCACTGTGGGTCTTGTCGTCGTTTAGTCGTTTAGTCGTGTCCGACTCTTCATGACCCCATGGACCAGAGCACGCCAGGCCCTCCTGCCTTCCACTGCCTCCCAGAGTTGTGTCAATTTCATGTTGGTTGCTTCAATGACACTGTCCAACCATCTCATCTTCTGTCATCCCCTTCTCCTCTTGCCTTCACACTTTCCCAACATCAAGGCCTTTTCCAAGGAGGCTTCTCTTCTCATGAGATGGCCAAAGTACTGGAGCCTCAGCTTCAGGATCTGTCCTTCGAGTGAGCACTCAGGGTTGATTTCCTTTAGAATGGATAGGTTTGTTCTCCTTGCAGTCCAGGGGACTCTCAAGAGCCTCCTCCAGCACCACAATTCAAAAGCATCAATTCTTCGGCGGTCAGCTTTCTTTATGGTCCAGCTCTCACTTCCATACATCACTACAGGGAAAATCATAGCTTTGACTATGCGGACTTTTGTTGGCAAGGTGATGTCTCTGCTTTTTAAGATGCTGTCAAAGTTTATCATCGCTTTCCTACCAAGAAGCAGGCGTCTTAATTTCGGGGCTGTTGTCTCCATCTGCAGTGATCATGGAGCCCAAGAAAGTAAAATCTGTCACTGCCTCCATATCTTCCTCTTCTATTTGCCAGGAGGTGATGGGACCAGTGGCCATGATCTTAGTTTTTTTGATGTTGAGTTTCAGACCGTTTTTTGCACTCTCCTCTTTCACCCTCATTACAAGGTTCTTTAGTTCCACTTTCCGCCATCAGACTGGTATCATCTACATATCGGAGGTTGTTGATGTTTCTTCCGGAAATCTTAATTCCGGATTGGGATTCCTCCAGTCCAGCCTTCCACATGATGTATTCTACATGTAAGTTAAATAAGCCGGGGGACAATATACAGCCTTGTCATACTCCTTTCCCAATTTTGAACCAGTTGTTTCATACCCAGTTCTAACTGTTGCTTCCTATCCCACATATAGATTTCTCAGGAGACAGATAAGGTGGTCAGGCACTCCCATTTCTTTAAGGACTTGCCATAGATATTTGTGGTCCACACATTCAAAGGCTTTTGCATAGTCAATGAAGCAGAAGTAGATATTTTTCTGGAACTCTCTGGCTTTCTCCATAATCCAGCGCATGTTAGCAATTTGGTCTCGAGTGCCTCTGCCCCTTCAGAATCCAGCTTGTACTTCTGGGAGTTCTCGGTCCACATACTGCTGAAGCCTACCTTGTAGGATTTTGAGCATAACCTTGCTAGCGTGGGAAATGAGTGCAATTGTACGGTAGTTGGAGCATTCTTTGGCACTGCCCTTCTTTGGCATTGGGATGTAGACTGATCTTTTCCAATCCTCTGGCCACTGTTGAGTTTTCCAAACTTGCTGCCATATAGCACTTTAACAGCATCATCTTTCAAGATTTGAAATAGTTCCACTGGAATGCCATCACCTCCACTGGCCTTGTTGTTAGACAAGCTTTCTAAGGCCCACTTGACTTCACTCTCCAGGATGTCTGGTTCAAGGACAGCAACCACACTATCTGGGTTGTCCGGGATATCCAAATCTTTCTGGTATAACTCCTCTGTGTATTCTTGCCACCTCTTCTTGATGTCTTCTGCTTCTGTTAGGTCCCTTCCATTTTTGTCCTTTATCATGTCCATCTTTGCACAAAATGTTCCTCTAATATCTCCAATTTTCCTGAACAGATCTATGGTTTTTCCTTTTCTGTTATTTTCCTCTATTTCTCTGCATTATTCATTTAAGAAGACACTCTTGTCTCTCCTTGCTATATACCTGAGTAGTCCAGTGGTTTTTCCTACTCTCTTCAGTTTAAGCTTGAATTTTGCTATGAGAAGCTGATGATCAGAGCCACAATCAGCTCCAGGTCTTGTTTTTGCTGACTGTATAGAGCTTCTCCATCTTTGGCTGCAGAGAATATAATCAATTTGATTTCGATATTGCCCGTCTTGTGATTTCCATGTATAGAGTCGCCTCTTGTGTTGTTGGAAAAGAGCGTTTGTGATGACCAGCTTGTTCTCTTGACAAAACTCTATTAGCCTTTGCCCTGCTTCGTTTTGAACTCCAAGGCCAAACTTCCCTGTTGTTCCTTTTATCTCTTGACTCCCTACTTTAACATTCCAGTCCCCTAGAATGAGAAGAACATCTTTCTTTGATGTCAGTTCTAGAAGGTGTTGTAAATCTTCATAAAATTGTCCAGTTTCAGCCTCCTCAGCAATGGTGGTTGGTGCATAAACTTGGATTACTGTGATATTGAAAGGTCTGCCTTGGATTCGTATTGACATCATTCTATCATTTTTGAGATTATATACCATTACAGCTTTTCCCACTCTTTTGTTGACTATGAGGGCTACTCCATTCCTTCTATGGGCTTCTTGCCCACAATAGTAGACATGATAATCATCTGAGTTGAATTTACCCATTCCTGTCCATTTTAGTTCATTGACACCCAGGATGTCGATGTTTATTCTTTCCATCTCCTGTTTGACCAAATCCAGCTTACCAAGGTTCATAGATCTTACATTCCAGGTTCCTATGAAGTATTTTTCTTTGCAGTATTGGACTTTCCTTTCACTTCCAGGCACATCCACAGCTGAGCGTCCTTTTGGCTTTGGCCCAACCACTTCATTAGCTCTGGAGCTACTTGTACTTGTCCTCCACTCTTCCTCAGTAGCATGTTGGACGCCTTTCAACCTGAGGGGCCCATCTTTCAGCATTATATCTTTTAGCCTTTTGTTTCTGATCATGGGGCGTTGACAGAGTTGCGGTATTACCAGGATGCACCAGGTGGCACTAACCAAGAGAACTTCCCTGAGAGATGAAGATGCCAAGCAATAAAGCAGTGTTGATAGCAGAATAGTTGTATTATTTAAAGGATATATGCATACATGTAGAGCTTAGTCCTTGTTTCCAGTCCCGAAGTCATACACAGCAGTTTCCACAGAGTTCAATGCACAAATCAGAGTCAAAGTTCTTGTAAATTAGTTCAGCAGTCAAATACCATATGTTCAGTCCAGTAGCCAGAGTTCTTCTTCCAATATACAGCACAAAGACATGGCTTCTTCCAGGATACTCCAGCACAGCAACACAACGACAGCAATCCACGATGACACCAACCCACAGAGTGTGTGTGCTAGGTCTGCTAGCTTTATCCCAGAGTTAGCCAATCCTGCGATTGCTCTCTCAGCTGTTACAATTTACTCAGCTGTATAAATTCTTGCCTTGCTTCTTTCTACAGTACTGATTCTGATAAATACTTATCGCTATGTACAAAACTGTATTTAACAATTCCTCCAGGTTTAGCTTAAACCTGTCAGGCATTTTTGGCAAAGATACTGGAGTGGCATTGCCATTTCCTACTCCAGGTGGATTGCGTTTAGTCAGAACTCTCCACTATGACCTGTCCATCTTGGGTGGCCCTGCACAGCATAGCCCATAGCTTCTGTGAGTTACTCAAGTCCCTTTGCCATGACAAGGCAGAAATCCACGAAAGGGTGTGGGTCTTGTACAGATTCTCAACTCTGCAAAAGATCTGAGGCACTGAATATGGTTTGGCCCAAGACTGATTAATAAGTTTGAGCAGCAATGGAATGAACCCCATACGAAGTGGGGGTGTCTGATCCTCATCAATCTCCTCATATACCTTGTCAGATTCAGATTGGGTTGGTTGCTGGATCTCAAGGTCCACACTTTGGCAATACAGAGAACTAATTGAGAATAGGAGGAGAAATCCTCCGATGGTGATGGAGGGTTAGCATCAGCTACATCAGAATCGGGAGTCGGAAGATTGGGAGGTGATTCTTGTAAGGCCGTGGAATCAGAGGACTCCGAGTCCGAAGAATGCGCTGATAAAGGCGATGAACCCTGCTGATATGAAGAGGCTGACGTATCAGGAGGTGGTGCTTAGGATCCAGTCCTAGCGAATGCATGTTTGAGCTCTATAATATTCCAGAGACCTCTGCGCAAGAGCAGATTAAACCCATTAGTGTGTATTCACAGAGACCACAAAGAAGAACAATTGAACATTTTCCAGAAAGTACCATATTTTTCTGTTTCTAAGACACCCCCTCCATTTTTTGTAACCCAAAAATTAAGAAAACCTAGCTCTGAGGATTCAGCCTCTGGGCTCAGAATGGTCAGACATTACGAGTCCCTGTTGCATCTGAGCCTACAGGCTCCACCTCCAACGAGATGTGTTCCAATTGGTTTGTTCAGCATCAGCTGACATCAGTTCCATATGGCTCATGATTGGAAGAAGCTAAGTCTTCTGACTGTAGGAAGCTAAGACTCGTGACTTAAGGAAGCCTATTTGCAGAGGCAAGGTATGGGCCGTTTTGTTCTCTCCTCGGCATACTTCCATGTATAAGATGCCCCTCAATTTTTAGTGTAATGATTTTAGGAAAAAAATAGTGTCTTATACACAGAAAAATACAGTTGGTTCTGGGACAAATCCACTGTTTCACACCTTCAAACTCTAAACTTTTATTATGAAAAGACTGGTAAGATAAATGGTCTGAGATCTTTCAACTTGGGCTGATTTCATGTCTCTGATACCAAGTAAATTTTTCCTAACTGTTAGTATGGGAATGGAACCAATTACCTCCAGAGGTGGTGAGTGCTCCAACACTGGAGGCATTCAAAAGCAACGTAGATGACCACCTAGCAGATGTCCTTTGATTTATATTCCTGCATTGTGCAGGAAGTTGGACTCGATGGCCTTATAGGTCCCTTCGAATGCATTACTCTATGATAAACCTGCTGGATCAATACATGCAGCAAAATGAACATTACAAGTCCTGGGATGGTAGGGGATATGTAGTTTCACAAAGCAGAATGGAAATCTAAGGCTGAATAGCTTTCATGTTTTGGTTTGATTTTTTTAAATCAGTGCTTGCATAAAGTGCCAGATCTATACCCACTTAACTTCACATGAAATGAAATCATTGAGGACTCCCAAATAATTCAAAGGGAAAACCAACAGGTAGTGTCCCCCCAGCTAGGAAATCTTGCAGATGCCATATTCTTTTCAACCACACATGGCACAAGACTATTTACCTGCATAAGAACAGTGAGTTCATAATATACAGATTTACAAAATCCTGAAAGAAATAGACGACAGTGACCAGGGACCCAGAATGAATACCGACAGTCATGATGAGACACATGGAACTCTCACAACATGTAGGTTGTGACAGATGTAACTCATCAAGGGCACAAGATCCCTCCCCCGCCCAGAACTGACCGTGATTAAGCAACTAGAACAGCAGTGTTTCCTATGGGCTAAAACATATCATTTTATCACCAGCTGCCATAGTAAGGAAGAAAAAAAAATGAGAAAATGCTTGTTGCCAATAGTTTTCTTCCCATTTTTTTGGTGGGAAAACACCTGTATCAGGAGGAGTTCTGAAAACGCAAAAAGAAAGAACGGCTACAGGTACATATCATCTTCCCACAAGCATGGAACTCATCCAGCCTCAGTGCATGGGCTCCACTTAATGCCACCCAGAATGTATCATAATCAAATAAAGCATCAAGTACAGGTATAACTTTACGATATGCAATCTTTCTCGCCTATCATATATGTAACAGGGTTTTCAAAAAGTCTATTACAATTAGGCCAGCATACCTTTACTACTATAAAACATTTTTAATCCCATCACAACAACTTCCAGAGTGGGATAATTAAAAAATATGCCTTTACATGACAAAGGCGGGAAGGAGCATACAGGGGAAGGAGCATACTGTTTTCCAGATGTGGACTACAGCTCCCATCGTTTTTAACATGAGCCATGCTCATTAGGACTGATGGAAACTTCAATCCAATAATGCCTGGTAGGCCACATATTCCCTATCCCTGGTGCAGAAAACAAAGAAATCAGCAACTTGATAGTTCCGATTTTCACCACTGAGCTACATTATTTTTCTTTCTTCCACCTACTGTGTGAGGGAGAGGTACATCACATATCTTGCCTGATGTGAGAAAAAACAGCTATGAAAGATGAATATCCCTGAGTTCAAAGCATCATAACAACACCTTTTCCTCAAGATTTAATGAAGCAACAAGAGACTATCATCACATGTAAAGTTTCCATTCCAGAATGATGAAGACCTAAAAAACAAAACCTGAAACAGAGGGAGTATTATAACACAGTGGTGCTGACACTCCTCTCGATCAGTCGTCTCCCTTACTCCATAGTATGGTTAATATTAGGAACTTGGGGGGGGGGGAGCAGAGGAAAAGTTTTACTCATAGATATGTTTTCAATAACTTGCTCATTTTAAAGTGATTCTTAAGGGAAAGCTAAAGCAGGAAGGAAAATTAACTGCAAAATATTTTCCTCCGTTAAAAAGATGTTTTCGTTGTCTACTTTACCTCCAGCTGTTATTACTGGGAGCTAAAATATGTGTTTTTGTTGCTGTTTTTGTAGACGTTGTGATGCTTGGAGTAGGTATGATACACTGAGAGGGTGTCATTTGAAATCTTCACCATACAAAACATTACAAAGGTGGGTTAAGCAATCAGGGATACTTGGTACAAACACAGGATATTCAGTAAGCTTTCCCTCCGTCCTGCCACTTATTCTCCTGAAAAGAGAACCCTGTGAAAGTCCCAGAATGAACTAGCTGCTGTGGAAACTACTGTTTCAGAAAGGATGGACACCACAGGTAGCCAAAAAGGTTCCAGAAATAGTTTTCATGAAAAGTGGCCTTGCCAGCAGAAGGAAAGGGGAAAATTTGGAACAGAAATATTGGATCATACTTCTAATTACAAAGTCTGGGTTTTATTTCATGTTCATGCTGAACGGGAACATGAATACTAGTTATTTGGGATGCCACATCTACAGTTTACATCAACTACCAGCCTTCCGGTCTTAACAGATTCTTCCATATATCCATGGGAATGTCAACCATGCTGATCTTACAAAAGACACTCTCTGGCTACCCTCTGACTAGGTGCTATTTTTGTTTCATTGGAGCAATGTCAAAGGAGAGGCTTCAAAGAAGAGGAATAGTGGTAGCAGCAAAGCAAAGAAGGAGGTGATGGCAGGAGCATCTTGAAGAAGAATTAAGTGCAGAGAAGCATCCAGGAAGTGCCATCTCCAACCTTCAGAGAGAGCAGAAAAGGAGGAAGCAAGAGGTAGCAACATCTGCCAGAAACAGTGATGGATCACCTAGATCTCCCCCTCTTACGTATCAAACCATGGACATTTATTGGAAGCATGTGTGGCACTGGTAAAACTACTCCTTAAATATATCATATACCTTGTAAACTCTGTTAGGTCACCATGAATCAGATACAACTTGACAGACACAATACACAACAAAGGTATCCCCTCATTATGGATTTTGATTTTCAAGAATGTTCCCAAAGAAGAGGAACTAGGCAAAGTGCATTGCAAAACTGCTACTCCACACTAGTCACAAGAGCAGCTGTTTTAGGGGATTGTGGGCAGCATCTGACATTCAGTCTCAAACTATACCAGCAAGACATGGTAGGTCAATGTACCTGGAACAAACTACTTAGCTGTGAAGTAGATTTCCTGGGGAAATACGTGGGGTTATTTACATCCCAAGTTGAGGGATCCCTGTAAGACTGATGGAGGCAGAGTCCCTAAGCAGTTGCCTAGCTCAGACTCAAGATAACAAGATGACCCTGATTCCATCCAGAAGCATTCCTAGCAGGATGCCATGGGCGGGCATCAGTTGGCAGGCAAGTTAACCAATGACTGGATCCATACCCTATGTGCTACAAAATTCTACATAAACAGTAACCAATATGGATGTATGGCCTTCTCAACACAAGGTGCCCTAGGTTTGTTTCCCCCCCCCCCCTTATCAACCTATCATTTGTAGTGCAAGGTTGCACAGGTTTGGTGGGTCTAGTGGTTGATTTTCTGTCCCACGATCATCTAAGGACTAAATATGTCAAAAATGAGAAGAACCCAAAAAGCCTAGTTGTGTTTTTTTTTGGGGGGGGGGTTGAGGGACAGCGTACAAAATAGTGCAGGAGACCCTGTGGCCTACTAGGAAAGTGAACTGCAGCTCTTGGCGGCTTTCTACAACAACAATAGGAATTTTTTTGTTTAACTTAGGAAATACTTTGATTACTTATTTACTTGCTCATGCGCTTATTCAGTGCTTACTCATGTCCGTACTTGCTTGCTTGCTTGCTTGCTTGCTCGCTCACTAACTTAGGTGCATGAGCCCAAGTGGCCAAGGTCTGCAAGAGCGACTTAGGAGACTACATCCAGCCCCAGGGCCACACTTTACCTACCCCTGTTCTATGGACACTAATAAGGAGAGGAACAAATTAATGAGAACAACGTTTAAGGTCCAACTAGTTACAATTTAAAGCAAGACTAAGGGGTCCCAGAAGATTTTCAATTTACAGTAAGGAACTGCAAGAAATAAATATGAGAAATAAATGCAGGAAGTAGAGCATGAAAACAATTGTGCAATACTTTCTAAACTTCACAAGGCTCTATTTTATTTCTGGTGGTTCCATGCCACTCAGAATCTTCCTGTTTGAAACTCTGAATGCATTTAAGCAGTTAATATTGCCATCTGAACCATTTTATACTGCCCTTGTCTTTCGGACCAGCACATCAATCGCTCTTGTGGTTAATGTAAAAATAAAGGGAACACAGTTATGTAACACAAACTGTGACAATTATTTAAGTAACAATAGATATTAATGCACACTCTTGAATTCCACTGTCGATAGAGGAGTCTTTATCTGGAAAGCACTCTGTTCATCTTTTTTCTTCTCTCACATCCACAAACATCAGCCCATCTAAAGTGCTTTTGAAGTACAATCATCTCCACAGACACTAGTAACTATCAAGATGCTGGTGATCCGAGACCTAATGCTTTTAAACAACCACAAAATTAAAAGATAGCCATTTGCAATTACATTAAAGTGTTCACCAGTCAGGGCTGGGGGAGAGGGGTTAACTCCTCATGAAAACAGAGTATTAGCAAAGAGTTATTTTTCCTAGATAAAAAGAGAAAGGAAAAATATACAGTAAACATCAGATGTATTTGAAAAGACTAAAAGTGAACTCCTGTATTGTACAAGCTCTGTTAGATATACCAGTAATCTGATTTTAAAGGGGCTCCAGAGAGAGAATTTGTTTCTATTCTCAAATTTTATTTTGGGACCGGGACTACTCCTCCTGATGGTGAAAGTGGGCTTTCTATCTCCTCAAGAGTAGGGGTGAGATATCCAACCTGCAGTTCATCTGTGGACTGGGGTGTTGGTGGCAATGGTATGGGCAACACCTTGGAGACCGCACATGTGAACATGGAGGGGTGACGATTTAAGGAGAAGAGCAAGGAGGGAGAAGAGGACTGTTGGGCGGACGCTGTTGACTGGGAGACATTTGAAGCCAGGAGGTGATGACTCTGCCCAAGCACTCGATAGTCAGTTGGGAAATGATCCATTGCTGACACCATGGCCCTAGGCAATGGGAGCAGTTCTTCATGCTGCAGAGGAAGCAGCTCATGTATGCTGAGATGAGGAAAGGTGGCGCAAGGCAAAGCAAAGGGCGCAAGGGCAGCAGAGGAAACAGAAGGGGCAAACAACCCCACAACAAGGACCCAGAGGCCAGCATACCAAATGCCAGCCAGCCAGTTCTCCTTGTATTCCACCTCCCTTCACAGCTCGTTACTCCCATGATCTCAGCCATATTGAAATAAACTTTGGCCTTCCCTGTAAGGAAGATTACTGCACATGCGCAGCAGCTGTCACCAAAGGTGATGATAGAGGGCTAACTGGGGAAGGTGCCCAACCTACATTACTCCAGAGATAGTTAAGTGCATGCACCCAGCACTCCTGCTGAGGTGACCCATGTTTCATCCATCTGAGGGTCATGCTGGAGCTAGTAGAGGAGGTGGGACTCTACTCCTTCCAGGAAAGAACTGTTGTGGACTATTCCATTGACCCAAACTATTTGAGAGTGCAACTAATTCCCTGATGCCCATAGAAATACTTAAGTTTCATTGTTGAGCCACATTGGCTCAGTTACCGTTGTGCTGCTCTAATAAAAGAGCCTGGTTCTGCAAATACTCTCTACATCATAATGTGAGATGGAGGGCGCTCACATTTATAATAAATAATGGGTGCAATTTACAGACCAATTAAATAATTTGTCTTCTTCCAACAAAGTCCCCAAAACTAACGTCACATTTTTAAACATGTAGAAGGAGAGGAATGGCTTCTACTTCCTGTGTAACCTCCAAAGTAAGAAGTCATACATCCGCTTTCAGAAGAAAGAACAAATCTTAGATTAGTATGCAGAGTAGAAAGGAAACTATTCATGTCTGAGATTTACACACAGTAAAAATCAACCATGCTTCCTCATTGCACACATATATAGATATATAGAGAAAAAAGAAAACAAAAAAATTCCTAAGTGCTCTGCAAATCACTGCTGAACAACATGCTTCAGTTCTATTGCAGATGACAGGAGGGAACGCCTTGCAGAAAAACAAACATTTCTAGCAGGCAAAAGACAGTCTCTTTTTAGTTCAACCTTATTGCTGCAGAAAGATGGGGCTAGAAAACTGGTAGCAGAAGCCCAGCTGGGGCCATCATTATCGTACTACACTCCCATCTCTTGATTGCCCCGATTCTGATGGCTTTGGTTTGGCTTCTGCTTTTTGGCTCTCTTGAGACTTTGGCCAGGTCAGAAAGGCAAGAACATCCTGAATGAACACACATACACTTACACACACATGAAACAGTTTGTGTGTGTGCATGCATGCACGTGTGTACCTGTGTGCATGTCTAGAAATAAGCATCCATAAGGACCAATGTGACTTTTATCTTCTACTTGCTTTGTTTATGATAGAAGAAAGAGGGATCATTGCAAAATCTGTGTAAGAAATTGGGCTTTCTGTGACAATCTGCTTCCTTTTTGTTTGGCGAGCTCTTAAGTCTCCCTGTACAGTGGTGCCTCGCTTAACGGGCGCCTGGTTTAACGACGAATCCGCATAGCGATTAAGTTTTTGCAATCGCTTTTGCGATCGCATTGCAATGATTTAGATAGGAAAAATTGCTCTGTGATGATCGGTAAGCTGTTTCGCTTACCTATTTTCGCTTAGCGATGTTTTCCTAACAGCTGATCGGCGGTTCCAAAATGGCCGGCGGGTTAAAAAAAAGGCCACCCGCTGTGTTTTCGCACCGATTCCTCGCATACCGGGCAGCGAAAATGGTGGCCATATGGAGGATTTTCACATAACGATGAGTTTTTTGCCCATAAGAACGCATTAAACGGGTTTTAATGCATTCCTATGGGCTTTTTTATTTCACATAGTGACGAATCCACATAGCGACGATTTTTCCGGAACAGATTATCATCGCTATGCAGGGCACCACTGTATATGATACATAGGTCTGATCCTGCACACCCCTTTCTCACTGGACAAAAGAGAAGAGAGCAGCTGCAAAGTTGCAGGTGGGGAACAAAGATAAGTCTTTTCCTCTCTTCTTCACAGTTATTGGGAATAAGGCCTACTGAATTATGTGTGATTACCTTATGAGTAAACACATGAAATCATATTTCAAAGCAAACTTGCATTAGCTAAATACAGTGCAAGAAGGAGAAGGTGGGAGGAAGGGACTGTAATAAACAACACACCTTTTTTAATTAAAAAGCTAAGAACATCACAAGGATATTAAAGAATGCATATACATCCATGGGCCGGGTAGCTGGGACTTGTCAGCCCTGGAAGGCAGCCCATCTAGGAGAAGGAAAACTCTGACTTCAAACCTCCACTGACTTGTGGCTATATCCACTCATGGAAAAGGCTTCAGGAGTAAACCTTGAGGCAAAATCTGGAGCCGAAGTCCCGGAAGCAGTTTGTGTCGTTCTGTCAACTCCTGTGATGTTGCTGAAACCAGTTGTATTGGCTCTTGCCTTTCCATTGGTCTATTTCAGTGACGTGGAGAGGGGGGATTTGCTGGCTGGGTAACAGCCTATCCTCCATATTATTTTACCCAGGCTTCGTGCCCTGGAGAGGTCACTCCAGTTTCACGTACAATGTCAAAATACTAGACGCTGTTCCAAGTCCTCCATACAGAGCACGTTACCATAGTCTCTCAAGACTGAAGGATGCCTATGACATCCATGGGAAATAATGAATCGCAAAGTAATGATGTAGCTATGGACATTTGAAACAATGTATTTATATTAAGGATGGTACAGGACACCTTTTAATTCTCTCAATCAACTTTTCTCCAAATCTTACATTAGTAGAAATGTTGCCCAGCAGCCAACTCTGAGTACCTTGTACTAGTACCTCAAGGTTAGCTATTAAGATTAGCTATTGGTCCAGCCTACATTCAGTTTGTCAATATCTGCTGGGGTACCAAGCTTCATTCTGTAATCATGACAGCTAAACATTTAGTATATTCTTCAGCAAAGAGATTTTGGTCTTAAAAAAATACATACCATGGATTCTTGGTACAGAAGTCAGAAATAATGCAGAGAATTACAAATAAGGATTATTTTCTGTTAGTTAGCTTTCTGCCAATCAGAAGTATTTAATAGGGTTCTTACTTATCTCAAACTTTTTATCCATTATAAGTCAGAGGGAGGGAGGGGGGAGGGAGAAAGAGACAGACAGACAGAGAAAGAAAGAAAGAGAGAGAAAGAAAGAGAGAACGAGAGAGAGAGAGAAAGAAAGAAAGAAAGAACAAAAGAACGAACGAACGAACGAACGAACGAACGAACGAACGAACGAACGAACGAACGAACGAACGAAAGAAAGAAAGAAAGAAAGAAAGAAAGAAAGAAAGAAAGAAAGAAAGAAAGAAAGAAAGAAAGAAAGAAAGAAAGAAAGAAAGAAAGATGTTATTGCACCCAGAAGGGGAACCAAATAAATTGCAGGCATATTGTTCCACAGAGAACTTTATTCATTTTATTCATCCAGTTATCTGAGGATTGATCACTCGACACATCCTCTCAACTTTTACTTCAGACATGCTGTAATAAAATATAGAGAACACTCTTTTACACAGCAAAGAATATGCTATTTTCTAACTTAACACCTCCTAAAATGTAAAAACCGATAAAACTGTTTCTGCATCTATGATGTGCAATAGCAACTGCATCTGAATAGAAGCATCCTGGATAAAGTGGGTAACTGCATTTAATAAAACAAACAACATCAAAGAATGGGGGGGGGATACACATGCAGTCAGAAGAGGAACTTACCAAGGCATCCAAATCTGTAGGCTTGACAACAGAGAGAGAGAAAAGAAGGAAGTCAGAGAATTATGAAGACCACCTATTTCTACACAATATAGCTCTCAAAGCTATGAATCAGACAAGGGGGGGAATGCCCTTTTCTTTAAAAATGACAAGCATTTTCAACAATGAGGCTAAGTTACCTGTTCACTACTTGTCCTGTAAAGCAAAGACCACAAAAATTGTCTTAAACTGCATTAAAAAACACACAAAGAGTGGATGTTGCATAGCGTTCTCAATGGTGAATATTCGAACAAAAGCTGTTGTGTAACTGTTAAGAGTTCAGGAGTTCTGCAAGATGCTACGGAAAACAGTATCAACAACAGCATAAGAAATACAAAGTTATACCACATATGACAAAAAGAAAAAGGTCAGAAGGCATGATATCTCCAAAGAAGAGTCAGTTTTCCCTGTCAAAATATTCGCATTATATTATAAAAACAGTCTGTGCTTGTAATGATCAAATAAAATTCAGCTTCCACAACTTCTTGGTCAATCAACCTGCCCCAACTAGCCTTATGAGCTGGGAAGGTTATTTAAATACACTCTGGTGTGATTTGAATCTATCAATTCTTGTCCTTGATTTTACTAAGTAGCTATTTCTCCACAACTTCACTATATTGGTCAACTGCTAAATTAACTGTTCCTTACTTTCTTCCACAAAACAACTTTTTAAAAGGCCAGTTCACATTCCCAAACTCATCATGAGATGATTCAACTGCACAGATGCACAAAGATGAGTGAAAACTGGGTGTTCACACAATAAATAACGTTGAACTTTTTCTATAACCTGGAATTATGGAAAGGGCAGTTGATTTCTCATGGTTCACACCAACCTTCCTCTAACTGGTCAGTCATGTAACTGAGAAAAAAATACAAGGGGAGACATTGGAAATGTGAAGTGTTTCAAGATAAATTACCCTTGACAACAAAACAGCCTAGCTTCAGACTGAAGTGTTTATGAGGAAGCTAGAGTGCTCGTTCATTGTCAAGGGCCAATGAGTCTCCCATACTTCTACGGGCTACTCTCCCTTGGCAGCCCATTCTTTTTGTAGTAACTTCTTTTAAGGCACGGCCTTTATTGTTGTGGTTATTTATCTGAGGAGGACTGGTGAGGTGGGACAAATGTGCTTGTTGGTCATAGTTCAGGGCTGGAGATGACAGAAAGGCACAAAATAGCTCCCTGTTTATAGGAGCTGCTATCATTCTAAACGGCATAGAGATGTAATTAAATATGGGGAAAGGGACAAATTCTGTGACACTGGTTGCATGTTGCCTATCAAGCCTCCTGCCACACATCCCAGAACCACCATGGATGGAACTTAAATGCCCACAGCTCAAGGTGAGACAATTTCCTCCTTCCCAGAGAAAAAAAGGGACAAGAACACCACCATACCACCAATACAACCACAAACAATATAAAATGAATATAGGCAACCATACACCAAGTGGAAGGTGCAGTGCACTTGATTGTTTGACAAGTCAGTAACAGAGCTTCCTTCCAGATGCAGAGGAGAACATCACTTTACTGACCAGAAATCCAAGAAGTGGTACTTCCCCTGTATCACCTAGAAAGTATGTTACAATAATAGACCTTACCAAATGGTTACACTACAGTAATTTACTACTTGATAAGTATCATTTGGCATGATTTACACCACCTATTCAGCCATCTAAACAATTATTTTGTGCACAAACTAATTCTTTCTTTAATTCAGAAAACAGAAATGTTGGTCTACTTAAAAAACAAACAACCTGAGAATGAAGTCTCTCTTAATTATTCATGAAATGAAGCAATTTATGGTTCTTCTCTTTCTACAGTTGTAACATAGATACTAAAGCCTTATTTTCTAAGACAATAGTTCACACCTTCCATAGCGAATAAAATTAGAGACTAATAAAAATGGAGGAACCTTATTAAAGAGATTAGTTGAAAATAATACAATCTAGCTGTGAAAACAGCCGAAGGATACTGAAAACAACCAAAGGACACTGATTAAGGGACTTCATAAGGAGATGGACACTACAAACAAAAAACAAAACAGAAGTTTCATTACTATTGATCATTTAGCAGACAGACAACGTCCAAATTGTATTAATTAATATTGATTGATAACACATTCAGAGTACTAGCTGTTGATTTTCAGACTTTAAAATGTTTGGCCAAGAATGAAATGTCATTATCCATTTTATTATTTGGCCAGATAGGTATGGATTTAAACTGTGCTGCTACTTAACCCATATAATAAGTTATGGTCAAACACTTATGTATCTCTATGCTAAAGCAAACAGTACAAAATAATACCTTGGGAGTGCATTACCACAAACTCTATAGTGGAGGAATAATCCTTTTTAGTTAACTATATCATTCTGGATCAAAAAGGTGTACAATTAAAACCTTCACTCTAATTTTCTCAACAGGTTGTCATTTCCAAATAATTTTAAATCACAAGGTTGCAGAGAACTCCACAGAAAAGCTCATCCTGACAGTGGATCCACTATTGAACCCAACTGGGCAAGAGATACGCTCCTTTGGCAGCCTCCTCTCAGAATTAACTATACGGAAGTAAGAAACAAAGCCAACCTCTTAATGTCTTGTCCTGGTATATTGTATAATGGAGAAACAAATTTATTCAGTACTTTCGGGCATTCAATATAATTTGTCTCCAAGAAACCTGGAAAAAAATTATTTAAGCCTACAGGGATTTAGGACATGGGGACATTCTGCCCAGAAAAGTTCCTCTTTGGGTTGTGGTAGTGGAGGTTTGGCTATCTCAATCTCCTCTACCCTACAGATAGAGGGAAGAGAAATAGCTGACTTAAACTCTAATTATTGGCAAATTTTGACTATCTAAGGTTGCAAACCAGCCACTTTGAATTGTGTTAATGTTTATCTTCCAACTAAGACCTACTGGCTTTTCAATAGAGGTTTGGGCTAATCTAGAAGATTTGATACTCTATTTAGTGTGTATTCTATCTTCTTCTAGTTTGTGGTGATTTCAATGCTAGAATCATCAACAATAATTTACATAGGCAAGCTGACAGTGAAGCCATCTCAACATTCAGGAACAGGGGAAGATCCAAAAGTAATAAAAAGCTGAGATCTTTGTAGCGAACAGCCCTGCCCTCACCTGTCCGTCACAGCAGAACAGTGGAGTAGGAGCCAATGAGAGGACGGAAGGTGGAGCCAAAGAGGGAGGGGCTGGATATAAAGGCTGGTGTATGGAGTGTGAGGAGAGATTCTGATAGTGAGAGAAAGTGTGAAACTTAAAAGTGTACTAAGAGTGAGTTAAAGATCTGTAATGGAATGCTGAATGGAACAGAGAGCTAATAGAGTTTTAAAGTTAAAGTAGAATTGATTTAAATATAAGTGATTAGCAACCTATAATTTACCTATTGAATAGTAACCAGATGTTAACTTCCCTGATCTAATAAATGACTTAAGTTTTAAAAGCACACCTGTCTCCATGATTAAATGGTATTAAGGCTGTAATACCTGGTGGCGGCAAAGAAAGAAGGGTGAGAACCTTGTGAAGACCTGAGGGGATAGGGGTTTCAGAGTAGATCGCCACAATTGTGATCCTTAAGGAATGAGTATAACACCATCCAAGAATTATCCAATGCCAACCTATACACCAACTTCCAGTGTCTTCACTGTTTCTGTGCAAAGTTTCAGTTTATTCACTGTCATTCACATTGTTCTGGGACCCTGCTGATCAGAATTCTAATCACCATACCAGAAACAAATGATAAAGAGAATCAGAACTGGTTGTTAGCCTGCTGCCGATACTAAACATCAAATTCCCAGGTAATTTCCCATTAAGTTTTACAAAGATTTTAAACAGCATGAAGAACAAAATGGGACTAGTGGTATTCTATAGGTCAAGGAGTGGCAAAATGTATACCCAGTGGCTATAGCTTCCCAGCACTCTCACCCCCCACCAATACAGTTTAAATACCTTTGGGTGAAAATTGCACAGAAATTCATCTTGTGTCCTCTAGGAAGAGTGGGGAAGGGTCAATTTTGTTATGCTTTTGGGTGCCTCGTATCTACACACAGACACATTCACCTACTAGAAGGTATAAAGCAACTTTTTCAGTTAACTAAAACTTCATATTTGTAAAGCTGAACCACTTTTTAGTTTAAAAAGCACATTATAGTGACCTTTACAAAATACAAAGAAACGAGGAAATTTGCAAATCAAGCTATTGGATCACAACCTTCCTTCTTGAACTTGCAGCCCTTGGGTGCTAACAAAGCTGAAAAATGGCTGTGGAGAGCATAACCCCTTTAATATGCCAGTGACCTGAGAGCACAACAGATATCTAACAACTTTTGATTCCTGACTCTGAACAGAGCACAGATGACGAATAAAACTGAGCTAGACCCAGGGAACTTGCGACCAGGGGTAGTGAACAGGAGTTTCCAAGGGAGTTAAATAGGGGAGATTCTTAACAAAAATTTTTGGTTCTTTGGGATATATATTTGTAGATGCTCCCAGCTTCAGTCAAAGTAACAAAATAAAAGGGACAGGCATTCATAAATGATCAGTTGAAAGCAAAAAGTTAACAGGAATTATGGAAGGTAAAGACAATTCAGCTGTAGTAACCTGGAAAGTTTGTGCTATGTTTGTCTTTGTTCCTGAGTGTAACACAGTATACACATGTAACAAGTGCAACTACAAAAAAAAAAAAGCAAAGCGTGCTGCTAATACACCATCCCATAGTGCTTCAAGCACTCTCTGGGCAGTTTACAAGTTTGTGCTATGTTTGTCTTTGTTCCTGAGTGTAACACAGTATACACATGTAACAAGTGCAACTAAAAAAAAAAAAGCAAAGCATGCTGCTAATACACCATCCCATAGTGCTTCAAGCACTCTCTGGGCAGTTTACAAGTTAATTGTGCAGGCTACACATTAATTCCACCACCCCACCCCACCCCCAAAGCAAGCTGGGTACTCATTTTACCGACCTCGGAAGGATAGAAGGCTGAGTCAACCTTGAGCCGGCTACCTGGGATTGAATCCCAGGTTGTGAGCACAGTTTTGGCTGCAGTACAGCAGTTTAACCACTGAACTGGAGCAGTGACTAGCCACACTCAAGGCTATAAGGGAAGATTTGTCAAGAACAAATTCTGCCACACTAATCTGTTCTTGTTTTTTGATCTGGTAAACTCCCTGATAGACAGACGGAATGCTGTAGACAGAAAATCTTGATTTGAGCAACGTTTTTGACAAAGTGCCCCATGATATCCTGATTAGCAAGCTAACCAGGTGTGGGCTGGATAGATCAAGTGTCAGGTGGATACACAATTAGCTACAGAATCTTACTCAGAGGGTGATGATTAATGGGTCCTTCTCTAACTGGGAGGAGGTAACAAGTGGGGTACCCCAAGGCTCAGTCCTGGGCCCGGTGCTCTTCAATATTGTTTTTAATTACTTGGATGAGGGAGTGCAGGGAATGCTTTTCAAATATGCAGATGACACAAAATTGGGTGGAATAGTTAATACCCTAGAAGACAGAAACGAAATTCAAAATGATCTTGATAGGATGGAGCATTGGACTGAAAACAACAGAATGAAATTCAACAGGGATAAGTGCAAAGTACTGCATCTCGGAAAAAGAAATCAATTGCACAGTTATAAGATGGGAGATACTTGGATTAGCAATACTACAAGCAAGAAGGATCTTGGAATTATCGTAGATCACAAGCTGAATATGAGCCAACAGTGTGATGTGGCTAGAAAAAAAGCCAATACTATTTTAGGCTGCATTAACAGAAGTATAGTTTCCAAATCCTACAAGGTGCTAGTTACCCTCTATTCAACACTAATTAGGCCTCATCTTGAATATTGTTTCCAGTTCTGGACACTACACTTCAAGAAGGATGCTGATAAACTGGAACAAGTTCAAAGGAGGGCAACAAGGATTATCAAGGGGCTGGAAACCAAGCCTTATGAGAGAAGACTGAAAGAACTGGCATGTTTAGCCTTGAGAAAAGAAGAAAGGGGTGATATGATAACACTTTTCAAATACTTGAAAGGCTATCATACAGAAGAGAGGCAAGATATGTTCTTGAGCATGCCAGAGTTCAGGACACAGAACAATGGGCTCAAGTTACAGGAAGCCAGATTTTGACTGGATGTCATGAAAAACTTATTAACTGTTTAAGACAATGGAACCAATTCCTTGAGAGGTGGTGGTGAGTGCTCTAACACTGGAGGCATTCAAGAGAAACCAAAACAACCACCTGGCACATATCTTTTGATTTGTACTCCTTCATCGAGCAAGGGGTTGGAGCTGATGGCCTTCCATAGGCCCCTTCCAACTTTACTATTCTACGATTCAGTGAACTTTCTGGAAACTATCTGGTAGCAAAGGTTGAAAAACCACAATATGCAGTCATTATTCCAGTGTGATAAGCTAGAACAGTACCACAGTGATGAGTACTGAAAGCTCAGGAGAGTTTCACACTGTTTCCTGTATCTCCCAATGTCACTCATTCATCAGGGACTCCAATTATAATGTTCATTCAAAAAGCCAAACTATAAAACAGAACGTGTTGAACTGATGCTTCTGCCATCTAAAAGCACATATCATTTTATGTTCCTCTAATGTTATCTATCAAATATGTATTCTGAAGGAGTAGTAATGATATTGAATGGATTACCTGTGATCCTTCAATGACATGAACATCACCAAGATAAGGCATGTTCAATTCTAGCTTTCAGTATGCAGGAACATGCACAGATGATTTGAGTAGCATACAATAAGGCTTTTAAGTAGTGATCTCAGTGGTTCCCAACTTTGAGTAACCCAAGCTGTTCTTGGACTGAAACTCCCAAAAACCCCAGCCAGTACAGCTAGTGGTGAAGACTTCCAGGAGCTGCAGTCCAAGAACACCTGGGTTACCCAAGGTTGGGAACCACTGACCTAAGTAATATAGGAAAGGAGGTCAGACTTGTGTGGAACTTCATAATCCCTGCACTTCTAGATTCCAGGACTGCCAGCATTTCTAGCATAACAATTAAACCAGTGGTATCTACACTCAGTTCATTATGAAAGGAGCTGAAAAGGTAAAGGTAAAGGTTCCCCTTGACAATTTTTGTCCACTCGTGTTCGACTCTAGTGGGCGGTGCACATCCCCGTTTCCAAGCCATAGAGCCAGCGTTTTGTCCAAAGACAATCTTCTGTGGTCACATGGCCAGTGCGACTTAGACACGGAACGCTGTTACCTTCCCACCGAGGTGGTCCCTATTTATCTACTCGCATTTGCATGCTTTCGAACCGCTAGGTGGCGGGAGCTGGGACAAGTGATGGGCGCTCACTCCGTCACGTGGATTCGATCTTACGACTGCTGGTCTTCTGACCCTGCAGCACAGGCTTCTGCGGTTTAGCCCGCAGTGCCACCACGTCAGGAGCTGACGTTTTAGCTTAAAATAGTAAGGTGGGCAGAGCAAGAGACTTGAGCAATGGGAATTAACAGAACAGCTGTTGAAGGGTCCCTCCCATCTCATCCTGAAATTCTTGCTTCCCTTTTCTTTGATGACTTCAACAGACTGTGCAAGATACTTGGGTGAGTTTAATTCCCACAAATGAAGGTTTAGATTTGTTTTGTATTGCAACATCGCTGAAGTAATTTCCAAAATGCATTTTAATAGTGTGTCTCAATGGCCTGATCTATACACTAATCCTTCTGTGGGAAACAGAGGTTCCATAATGAGTTTCTTCCTTCTTACTGAGAAGTAATACTCACAGTACACCTTGGGGTCATTACTGACCAAATCTCCAATCCAATTCAATGCAACAGCTGAAACTTGCTACATCACAACCTCTGAGGATAGTTATGCAGCAGAGACCAACCATATGAGAGATAAGGAAGTGCCTTTAGTAGAGAGCAAGGGTCAAGAGGAGACAAACTGATGAATCCACACTCAAATGAGACAATTTTAGAAGAAAAGAAGGAAATTTATGACATCTCAAGGTAGCACTCCAGTTTTTCAGGGAGCCAGTCTAACAGATGTGTGTCATACCATACTGTCTGTGAGCCAGACCTCATTTCCTAAATGAGGAAAGATTAGGTACTTTTTCTCTTTGTGAAGAATCCACACAGTCCAAGGTGTTTCTATGGTGATACGGATTAGAAAACATCAAGGCTGTGACTAGGGCCTTATTTTCTATGTATCCATCCCTCTCCCTTCCCTCTCAAACACATTCATTGTAATGAAAGAGAGAGACCAGTGTTGGCATTAAATGCAATGAGAGATGGAGATGCAGCCAGCTGACAAGAGAAAGAAGCAGAGAGAGAAGGTTGACTGCTAGGATTAATTTTGAAGAAAGGTTCTGATAAAATTGCCCATTCTAATGTATCCTCAATATATACAGTACATTTTACAAACATTGAAGAAGGAAAGCTTTAGCAAAGACCTGTTCTCCTTTGTGATTCAGGGACAACAGCCCTACTATGCTTCTAGAGTAGCTGCGAACAGGCTTGTCTTGCCGAGAGCTGAAAATTCTATAGTGAATGAAATGCCTTACAAAATCTCAAAATAAACCAGATATTCAGTTTTCTTTAAACACTTAACCTCCATTAAAAAGCCTTCCGTTTCCTTACCTCTTTCTCCTTGTAAACAAAAAGCTACCAGCCAAGCTGTCAAGGAGAAAATATGAAAGGCCTATTTTTAAAAGGTGGGAGCGGGGAGGCAGGCAAAGCTGAAGGACATCCAGCACTTTTTGGTTGACAAGAAAAGCTACAATGAAAACGTATGGCAATTCCCCTTCACTCAGGACCCTATACAGTTTTCCTATAATGTTCTGCCTGTACTGAGATTAGTTCTGCTGACCCACAGAGTTGTCTTCCACTTGCCAACAGGAACATCTTCTTGTTTGAAGATGGCTTCCCAAAATCCATTCCTTTCACATGTGCATGTACTTGCAATCCAATCCACCCTAGATTGTGCCGGGAGTAAAAGTCAAATGTAAATCTGAATTCATTCACATGGTTTTCTTCTACTTTTCTTTCCTACAGCCATGTAATGCTATGTCTGATTATTTGATATTCCTCAAACAAGAAAATAAAACTCACTTGGGAGAAACTGCAATCAAATAGCTGAAAGCACTTGAGTTCAATCATTCCTTACAATAAGAAGTAGGAGGCAGAGGAAGGGTCACTCCTCCATCTTTCTCCCTTGTTGCAAAGAAACAAGATAAAGCCAACAGCATCACGTAATAAAACCAACATGGGCCAAACATACAGAAACACTTTTTTCTTTAGTAATTTATTTCCAGTAATTAAAACACTATTTTAAAAGGGGGAGGCAGTCATCCAATAGAACTCAGAAACCCAAATAAAGCTTCCAGATCATCACTGTTAGTCATACTGGGAACACAATTTTGAGCAGTGACTCGAGTGTGCAGAACTAGGACAAGATTGTTTTTAAGAGAGAGGGACCCAGTGCAATGCACCAAGGTAGCCACTTATACATTACCCATAAAGATTATACACAACACTAAAAAAGAAGGTAACATAAAATATAGATTTACATATGCTTATTTATATGTGAAAATGCAAATTTAGAAATACTGTAATTAAAAAATTATAGTACATTACACTATTTGGATCTTAAATCATGTATGTATGTATGTATGTATGTATGTATGTATGTATGTATGTATGTATGTATGTATGTATGTATGTATGTCATCTTTCTCTTCTAATGGAGAGAGAACTTAAATTCAATTGATGAAGCACTCCTCAGACTCCCACTTACTGCTTAATAGCCTGCCTGAAAAGGAAAACACTAAAGTAGGTGATGAGGTAGGGAAGGAAACGGGTTGCTCTCTGATAGTTTCACTGTCCTATCCGTGAAAAGGATCTCTCCAGCACTTTCGAGATAAAATATACAAGGAGTGAGGATGCTGACCATATACCGTATTTTTCTGTATATAAAACAATACTTTTGTTTAAAATCATTACACTAAAAATTGAGGAACGTCTTTTACATGGAAGTAAGCTGAGATAGCTGGGGAGAGAACAAAACGGCACATACCTTGCCTCTATAAACAGGCTTCCTCCAATCACGAGCCTTATGGAACCGATGTCAGCTGATGGTGAACAAACCGATTGGAACACACCTCATTGGAGGTGGAGCCTGTAGGCTCAGATGCAACAGGGATTCCTAATGTCCGAGTGTTCTGAGCCCAGAGGCTGAATTCTGAAAGCTAAGTTTTCTTAATTTTTTGGTTAGAAAAATAGGGGTGGGTGTCTTATAAGTGGGAGTGTATTATAAATGGAAAAATACGATATATTTGTATGCAGATAGCATTTCTCTTCATTTCACTTAGGTGCTAAGTGAGGCCATGTGCCTCTTCCATTACGGATTAGCAGAAGATTTTTAAATCAGAGCCTTTACCACAGACACCACATGCTTCTGAAAGCTGCATATGTATGTGACTGTCCAAGTTTCCAAATTCCAACTGTGGTGCTTGTGAGCCCTGACAAAGCCTGTCCAGTTCTTTCATAAAAGGGAGAACTGGGAGCAATGGGATACCAACACTGCTGTCTGCCAGGCAGGAAAGGCAAGACCTCCCAAGACACAGTCAATCAGGTTCAATTCTTCTGGTAGCAGCAACACCTGCTTTCTGTCTCTTTTCCTGATCTCAAGGAGGCTTAGACAGGCAACAGTGCTAGAGGTGGAATGAGAACAAGTGATGAGAGAGCAAGACAGAAGCTTGCAATGGCAGCTCAGATCACCAAATGCCTAAAGGAAATGGTGGCATTAGATGGCCTTTACTCTTGAAGAGAACATGGGCTTCAAGAGGCCACTGGTGCTGCTCGTTCTGTCTTATGCTCTGTCCTATCACCCCATCTTAAGTAGGAGCATGGTGCCTGCCATCTATGGCAGTGGTCCCCAACCTTCGGCCTCCAGATGTTCTTGGACTATAACTCCCAGAAGCCTTCACTATCACCTCTGCTGGCCAGGATTTCTGGGCGTTGAAGTCCAAGAACATCTGGAGGCCCAAGGTTGGGGACCACTGATCTATGGGACATGCACAGAGAAATTGTTGGAATAGCTGGTCAAGGCAGAGTCTCAGATGGGGCACTTCACCATGGACATCCAGACTCAGCTGGGAGTCAGCAAACACATACTTCTTTCAAATAGCTCACTGGTAGGCACAGCCAGTGAAATAACTGTCCCAACATTTCCAGGGGAACTGGAAAGACAGAGACGTTCTTGAGTCTTAAGAAAAGGACCAGGTCCACATGGCACAACCAGCAAGCAAAATCACAGGGGTCATGAAGTGTGTGATACAGGACTGGCTGGAGAGGCAGTAGGTCTGACAAGGTTGCATGTTAACTGATTCAAGAAAAAACATGGTAAAGTCAGGTTTCATGGACATTTATCTGCTATATCACCTACACCTTCCATCTGATCATGAAGGACACCCTTGCCTTCCTCTTCCTCTCTTCCATGGTGTCCATGATAAACCAGTCATTTCACTAAAACTACCCTCCCACCTTATTTTACAATACCAGAAAAAGAATCCTAGCTGGACAAGTAGCTTTTGGAAAATATTCCTTGCTTTTCCAGTGCATATTAAACAACATGACTTCTTCAATCTCAGAATACAAAGGCACAAGAACTCTATCTGGAGAAATAGTTTCAGAAAAATTGTAGCATCCTCCTTCCCCATCATTCCCTTCTCCTGTAACCAAGCACTACTGCTATAGGGAACAACAATTTTGCAGGAGAAGGGGAGGAATAGAACTATCTGTACTTTACAAACACATCTCTCCAGCACAGATGAAGTTATGATAAGCCCAACTTAATTAATCTATATCAGCAAACTTCACATAAAACATAGCTTCTTCCATAAAAGATGAATTCCAAGGTCTCTTTTTCTCTCATGGCACCAGCAAACAAATTACCTCCATGGCAATGGAAGAAGATCTTATAGGATATGCTATGTTCTTTTCCAGGGAGAAGACTCCCTGGAAAAGACCCTGATGTTGGGAAAGTATGAAGGCAAAAAAAGAAGGGGACAACAGAGGACGAGATGGTTAGAAGTGTCATTGAAGCTACCAACATGAATTTGACCCAACTCCGGGAGGCAGTGGAAGACAGGAGGGCCTGGCGTGCTCTGGTCCATGGGGTCACAAAGAGTTGGACACAACTTAACAACAACAAATGTTCTTTTACTTATACATACAATACTTACACTGCCTTAAGTTGCCAGCACTTACATGAACAGTGTTCTCCGCCAACCAACCACCAACACAAAGATTATTCCTGAATTGGCAAGATTAAGCAGCCAAAGGGAGTCTTTCTTTCAAAACAACAACAATTTTGGGTGTGGTGGGCAAGAACACCTCAAAAACTGTGTCTGCAATTTGGCACTGAATTGTATCTTTGTAGTTTATCACAGCATCAGGTTGCAAGACAATGTATTTAAAAAACAAACAAACCCAACGTTGTAGCTATTTGTGTTTCGCCATGTAAGTGAATGGGATCTGTGCACAGTCCTTTTATACCTTCACTGTATCTGCATGACAGAGTATAAGAAGTATTTCTTTCCCTTCTCTCTCTCTCTCTCTCTCTCTCTCTCACACACACACACACACACACACACACGCCTTCCAATGCAGCATTATTAAATTGCTGTTTTCCTCTTCTGATACTTCAGGTACTAGCAATTCCGATGCCCAAGAGTCTATAGCAGGAAGCTCGATGGTATAATCCACTACAACAAATCCTACGTTCCTGCCAAACTAGCTATCATAAGATTAGAAATCTAATTTCTCTTCATTTATGAGGCTTCTCACAAGCACTCTCAGGGCCTGAAGGGAATGCATTCAGCTCTGGGGCTACAGTTTAATAAAGGCCAATATGCTTTTATTATCTGCATTGCCTGGGTAAGGAAATCCCATGAAATCTTCAGAGATCATGGCTCTGCATTCCTTCTTGCTTTCTGTAGTTGCTACCTACTGTCCTGCTACAAGGTCACATCATAGTCTGAAATTTGTCCTTTCTAAAACACACAGAGAGAGTTTCTTTGGGCATAAGGAATCTTGTCTGTTTTCTTAGTTTTCTGCTCAGCTTCAACTCCAAACAAGCATATGCTGCCATTATTTCCTAGGGGCCAAATTGCTGAACTTCAGTGGGTAGAGTTACGGTCATCACATCCAGCCTATGATCTTTTCTTGCCAGCTTTCTGAGCTTTGCTCACTTTCCTTTCTCATCTTCCCCTTGTGCCTCACATGGCTACCAGCACCCAAACCCTGGCTGGTAAGCTATGTTGCACTACCAGGGGTTGCAACACTTAGTTTAATAATTAATTAATGAAACGTGAATGCTAGAAATTAAGAAAATGATTTTAACATTTAAAATGGAAATATTTAACTCATGAAATTGGTGTTAAACATCTTAATTTGAACATTAATTTAGTGGATTCTCTATATAGGACCCATGCCATTTATACTTCCTTCCACTCAAAGAGAAAATATCTATATGTCCCTTTAGAAACTAGGTTTAAAATAAGTAGGCTAACTTGAAAGTATGAAGAGAATTAGGCTAATATATCTAGGCATCTTAATCAAAACAGTTTGGTCTAAGACGATCGGGAGGCTCAAGATTGGAAACCACTGCTCCATAAAGAGCAATTAGTTATTGCCAGTACACTTGTTTACTACAGCAATATATGAACTTTTGCCCATTGGTACCAGCATAATTAAAAGATGCTTTAGAGAACTGCAGACCTATATGATCTTGGACAGGGTTATAGTGGTCTTATTACTATTATTCCCAAATCAGTTCAACAGCAATGTTCCACAAATCTTTTTAAAAACTGATTTCAGTCTTCCGTGGATAATGTTTTTAAAATATAGTAATATCTTGCATAGCACTGCTCCGTTTAGTGCTGATTCACTACAGCACACATGCTTGGGCAGCAATTTTGTAGTGCTTGACAGAGAACTGGTCTATCTACAGGAGACAGACAATGCATCCAGGAGACAAGGAGCCCAATCTATCTAACTGAACCTGCAGGAGACCTGGGGCCTGTCCAACCACTCCACACTAGTTTATTAGGATGATTCCATTTAGCACTGATTAGTTCATGTGCCATTTTCTTGCAATGTATCCTGAGTGCTAAGCACTAGTCTAATGTTATTACAGCACAATCACATCCAGTCTCTTTACAAGATAAAGCTGGGATGATTTGCAAAATCTATTCTTAAAGATCTGCACTCAAGAAAGGCCCAACCAAACCAGACGTCCTTATCCCAGAAGTGCCTGTCTCAATGAGAAACACAATGAAATGATTTACTACATTTATACCTTTCTTTTCCATGGGGTCACGAAGAATTGGACACGACTTAACGACTAAACAACAAATTTCTACTACAATAGTGCTTAAGACAGCTTATAACATTTTAATGAAACAAAAACATTTAGCAAAAACCTTGACAAAATCATATAAACCTGCCCCATTATAAAGCCATAAAAATCAAGCAGAGAACATTAAAAGCCATTACAATGGCAAAGACAGATTTTAGAAACCACCTCAGAGCAGATCAAACACCAAATGTCTATCTAAAACAATGGGGAGGGGGGTTTCATGCCTTGTTTAAAGCGGTCAGAGTGGAAACAGATTGCAACTTGGAAGGGAGTGTATTCCATAACCTAGAGTCACATAGAAGACTGATGAGTTTTAAACCTCTGTTGGTGCGAGGATGGACCCTTTTACATTTGCAACTATCTGAGTGACAGCCCAAAGGAACTGGCTTCAAAATGTAGCAGCTTAGCTTTCTGTATCTGCCGGTTCCACAGTAATTAAAAAGCACTTTGATAACGCTGTGTTCGCTGTGTTAAAGAAGTGTAACAAGAATAGCTAACTGGCATTTTCTAAAGCAGTACTTCCCAACTTTGGGACTGCTAATGATCCTAAACTTTAATTCCCAGAAGCCCAGAGAAGTGCCAGACTCTTGACTGTGTTAAATTGGATTTCAGGATATTTTAGTCCAAGTTGATTTACAGGGCCATGTTTAGTATAAATCTAGTTTTTAAAAAGAACTACAGAGCTGTCTTCTTTAGAAGTGGAATGATGTAAGCCCTTCAAGAGAAGGGCATGCAACTGAGCAATGTGTGTGGAAGCTTTCAAGCTGCTATGCGTTTGAATTAAAAGATGTACCGCTCAGGATTGACCTATCCTGTATCCTTAGGGGACATTCCAATATGCTCCTCATTGGGTCCATAACATTACTATTATATTTCCTGATCTATGCTTAAAAGAAAAAAAAAATCCCCCAAATGGAGGGGAAATACAAACAATGATGATTCAGGGGACCTATGCAGAGCCCTAATTATGTCATTCAAAGCCCATGCAACAATTATCCTCCTACAATCTCTCTCTCTCTCTCTCTCTCTCTCTCTCTCTCTCACACACACACACACACACACACACACACACACACACACACACACACACACACACACACACACACACAAATTATAGTAATATTTTAGTAAAGTTTAGTAAATTAAGCTGATTAATAGGGGGGAAAAGGAAAGGAAGATTATCCTAGAATGCAAAATAAGCTATTAACGAGTGTCATAAGCCCTTCTCTTTGTCTTATAGCTCCATGAAATGGCCAGTGGAGAGATTGCAAGGGGCTCTACCTACCTCCACCAGACATTTCATGCAGCTGTAGCACAAATGGAAAGCTTTATATTGCTGTAGCCTATTTTATTTAGGTAACCCTCCCTTGTGCATTAGTGATTGCAATGTTCAGGGTAGATCTTGGGAGGGCAAATGTCACTTGCCTTCTCTTCAGGTACAAGCAACTCAGTTTACTGTATTACTTTTGATCTCCCCATTCCACAACTGTGAGTATCTTTTTAAACCTGAAAATACCCAATGGAATACACAAGATCTGTTCTGGTATTGCTTCATCCCATAGTTGCTCCAGAAGTACACAAATATGTCTGACTCAGTCCACTATTGTAGATTTTCCAAAACCAGTATATTTTTCATGAGTAAAAGCTATCCTATTAAAAAACATTATTTTAAAACATTTGTTTTTGATGGCTTTTTTGTGTTGGCCCAGAAAACAATATTAAAGCAATAATTTTAACAGACCCACATTGGGTTTGTTAACAGACCCTCCCTCCTACAGACCCACATTGGACAAACCTCATTCTACATCAAAGAGGAAATTTCATAAGCAAGATCAGTATCCTAAAACTCCAGCCCGGGGACAGACTGATTAGCTTTGACGTAGTATCCCAATTCACCAAGGTACCGATAAAGGACACTCTGACACTCATCCAGCAGTTCTTTCCAAAAGACATCAAGGCCCTCTTCCAACACTGCCTAACGACCAGCTACTTTAAGTGGGATAACGAGTTCTATGAACAGACAGGTGGAGTGGCCGTGGTGAGCCCCCTCAGCCCAGTTATAGAAAACCTCTACATGGAACATTTTGAAAAATAGGCCCTGGCTTCGGCACCCTTCACACCCACAGTCTGGTTCCGATTCGCAATTTGGAACCACAGTGAAGAAAAACTAGAAGAATTGCTAAACCATCTCAGTAGCATCCATCCAAATATACAATTCACCATGGAAAAAGAAATAGAGGGCCAACTCCCTTTCTTAGATGTCATGGTCCTACGCAAACCTGACCTACGCAAATCTGCAGTAGCTGAACATGTCCTAAAACAAACTGGACATGAAATTCTATTTCAAAATACCAAAATACTGGACAACACCAGCAATCATTACGTCAGACTGCACAGGAAGCCACTGAAATCCATAAGCACCAGAAGAACTTCAACAAAAAAGAGGAAAGTTTGAAACTCAACAAAACTTGGCTCCCAGCTCTCAAAAATACAGCGTGCAAAAGGTCAACAAACTCTACCCAGCCACAAGGACCGGGGATCACTACACACAAAAGACCAGCCAATGACAACCATCAACCACAGTGACAGATAATCTCTCCTTCTTGTCACAACAATACACTCACAACAAGACACACTAATCACCCATCTACAGAAAAAGATAAAAGCCCATCTCACAGCCATAAATACTCCACTCACAAGCCAACTACACTAGAACACAGAGTGCTATCCTCTGAAGATGCCAGCCACAGAGACTGGCGAAACTTTAGGAAGAACAACCTTCAGAACACGGCCAAAGAGCCCGAAAAACCCACAACAACTATTAGATCCTGGCCATAAAAGCCTTCGCGAATACATTGTTCTGTGTTTGGTTGTAAAAATATTTTTAAAAATATTTTGAAAAGAATAGAGAATAAATATTCAAAAGCTCACTTCTTTCAGCTGTGAAATTACTGTTTTTTCTTTGTGGCTGGGGATGGGCTTACTCAATATTAGCAGAACACTGGTGCCTACATCCTGTCATAGTTTCAACCATTCCATCCAACTTATCACTATACAGTGGTCTGGTAATTAGGGGGGAAAATTCCAAAGATGCTATGTGCTATCAAGTCACTTCTGATGTGTGATGTCTATGAGTTAATTTCCTCCAAAATGTCATATCATTAACTGCAATGCTCAGATCTTGAAAACCAACATCTCATATTAGGTTGTTCTCTCTTCGTACTGCCCTCCCTTCCTAGCAATACTGTATTTTCCAGTACGTTCTGCTCAGGTCTTGCAAACAAATATTTGTGACTTCCTTTATTGGGATCATCTGTCTCACTTTAGGTCTTTATCTCTTCTTACTGCCCCCCTCCCCCCTTTCCCAGCAATATATTTTCTTTTCTGATCAGTTCTGGATTTTCATTGAAGGATAACCTCAGTTTACACTTTTTTCTTGTAGTGAGAGTTCAAGCTTGACTGATTGTCCACTTTTCAGCTTCTCTGGCTGTCTGTGGTATCTATAAGGCTCTCCTACAACACATTTCAAATAAGTTGATTTTTATCCTTGCCTTTTTTTCCCTGTCTTTCTTTCACATGCCATTTATAATTATCACCTTGATTTCCAGTGATAATATCTGTAATTTCCCAGCTCTCCCATTTTTTTTAATTTCAAAAAGTAAAGGGATATTTTTTGGGGGAAATGCACACAATGTGTCTGTAGAGCTTTTGGTTTGATATAGCTTTTCTTCCTTTCTTATCTACCTCAAGGAAAAGGTTTGGAAATTGGAATATAGCTTTCCAGTCTGTATTCTGCAGAGCTGGCATGGCAACATTAGTTTACCTGAGAGGTTAAAGGTTGCATGTCTCTCCATTGTATACACTGCACTTACCATTTCATTAAGTCCAAAAAAGGCACTTCAAAATATTTTGGCACAGAAGAACCACAGCCACATCCCATCTATTTTTGCTTCTGCCTTCTCCCAACAACCATAGTACAGATCACGTCTTCATCTTCTGGAAGCCTTTAGCACAGGGTAATTCTGCATAAGGAAAGTTGCTGTTGGGATCTCAGTGTAGTGTGCGCATACTTAAACTTCAATTTTAAAAAGCCAGGAAATTCAATTCTTAAAAAAAAAAAAGCTTCCAGTTTATGAATGAGGGATATTGTGTTTCCCCATCCTTGATTCAAGATACTAACACCAGGAAACTGCCTTTGCATGCCCACATTGCCAGCAGGAAAAAAAATATATCAAGCTTTACATAGAAAAGAGCATCCTGAATGTTGATGGCATCCATGTCACCAATCAAGATAGTCTACAAGATACCCTTTCCTACTCACTACCACTCACACTTGTGGAAAAACAGGCCTGTCAGAATCCCTTCTCCCTAAAGAGAATGTGATCTCAGGTGAGAAGTGACTGTAGGCGCAAGACTACCACTTTTAGAAGAAGAGAAAAGAGAGGTTTGTCTTTTTGAAAGAGAAGGGGGGGCAGATTCGCCCAGCTTCTCTAGATGCTAAGTTGTAGCGTACTCGTCAAAATGATTACTTAAATTAGTTTAGCTTTTTATTATTTTATCTAAGAATAGTAAACCTATTTTAGTCATAGTAATTGATTGGATATGACATGCTTTATGTTTTTAATGTGACAACTGTATTCTAATGAAACTACTTTATTTTCTTAATAAAAAATATAATTCTTCAACAGAGGACTAGTGTCTTGAACAGCAAGATTGCACGTAAATCCAGTAGAGATTGGAAAGGTCACTAATTGCTACTAAATAGAGAGGTCCTACCTAGCCAGTCTGTTGTGCTGGTTAAGGAAGCACACAGTCAATGGTTGATTGCTTTGTAAGCAGGCAAGAGTTTTCTTTTAGGTCAAGCTTTGTCCATAGGGCAAAGGCTATGCACTTCTGAGACTAAAGGGCCTGTCTCAGGCATAAAAGTGGTAGTCTTGTGCCTACAGCAACTCCTCGCCCAAGTTCACATTCTCTTTAGGGAGAAGTGATTCTGACAAGACCTAACAATTTCTTTGTGCTTGGGTGACAAGTAGAGATGGGGGTATTCGTATTCATATACGAATGTCCCCATCTCTAGTGACAAGTGATTAATTGATTAAAAAATTGAGTCAGCTTCTGGGCTTTTTCCTTGCTTGGTGTCACTTTGTGAATGATAGTGAACATGAGGGTATCCTGTAGACCATCTTGACTGCTGCCATTGATGTTGTCAACATTCAAGTAGCCTTTTTGCTATGTAAAGCTTGGCATCCTTTTTCATAGTAGCATGGGCACAGTATTGTGCAGCAATACTAGGGCTTTTCCTGGTGTTTTGAATCACAACATCCCACATTCATAAGTATAAATTTAATTCTTTTTTACAGAATTACATGTATCTTGTCCCAGATTTCCAAAAGTGTTGCTCCACTCAGCTTAGACTACATCTATGTGTCATTTTCTTTTCCTAATGTTCAGAACTTTGAATGATTAAATATTTCAAAAAGCAAAACAAAAAACATTCAATAGTACATTACAAGTATGGTCTACAACTTTGCGAATACATTAAACCAAAAAAAAAATCTGTGAAAATCTTTATTTTTTCTTGTCCTCTTCAGAATAAGTGTTTCTAGTCTTGTTGTGTTCTTGTCAAAACGAAAAATGTATATAACTGCCCTCTCCAAAAATCAGCAAAAAAAGGAAAAGAGAAAACAGATATCTGGCCAACAGAGTATAACTACACAATCACATTACCAATAGATAATGTTATATTTGACCACTTGTATATTTCTGCAATATAACAAATACGTCATACTTCAAATACAAATAGCCCTAAGACTATACAGTGCTGATTACTTTTGCTGGAGAAATGTAAAATTCACACAGCTACAATGTAAACATTACAAGTATGGTCTACAACTTCACTGCTAATGTCGTTTTTTATAGGGTCTTGCTGAATCCAAATATACAATTTTCCAGCCTTTTCTTCTATGAGCAGTCCTCTGTCCTGACCTTTAATACTCCAAAACAGCCCTCTGTGTTTCCTACCAATACAATGTAGTTTTCTTTTATAGGCAAAGAACTACTCACCAGGGACTCAGATTCTTATATCCGGGTTCTTGTCTCCAACTGCGCATTTTCTAGACATTGAGTGCCTTGGTTCCCACATGATTGCATTATCAACTCCCTGCTAACCTCCTGAACATAAAGGAAGTGCTGCAAGGAAATATCTTTTAATGAAGCTAAATGTATCCTAATGAAGTCACAGTGAGTGTGAATTTAGCAAGAAGAACATTTCAGGCAATTGTAGAGCTACACAGCCTCATTTTTACAATGTAATCTCCAGGGCATGCCTATATCAAGGGGGGGGGGGGGGGCGGAATCTTGCAAATCTATGTCACTGCCAGCAAAACTTTGATTTCCATTCGATAGTACAATTTGCAAACAACACTTTTTCATGTTATGTGACTGCTTAACATTATTAACAGCTGCAAGATTTCGATCCCTATTTATGTTGCTAGAAGATATAACATTACAAAGCACAGATTAGGGTCTGAGAAGCAAGGCTTGGGAAGACTGCAAAGCAAAACCACCCCACAGAAAGAACAATGATAACCTTTCATGAAGCAGCAAAAAGGCAAATATAGCCAGTTACTAGCTTCATTAGTAGAAAAGATGCTATAGACAGCCTCAAAAACATTCCCAATATAGTAATCAAACAGGCATATAATGATGGTGCTGTGGTTATCATGGACAAATCAAACTACAAACAAGAAGGTAAAGACAGTTGACCAACTCTAAATTTTGCCAGCTCTAACTACAGACCCTATTACCAAATATGTTAAGGAAACACAAAATCTTATGGAAAAGTTCACTGAAAACGCACATGAAGAAATCCTTACCAACAAACCACAAGAACCTCAAGCAGCCACCATCTAACTCCTACACAAAATGCACAAACCAGGAAAACCCGGTAGGCCCATTGTATCTAGCATCGACACCATCATGGTTGCAGTATCTGGATACATGGATTCCATCCTCAAACCATATACCACCAGTGCAGCTACCTACATAGGAGATACCACAGAATTTCTAAGGCAACCTCAATCCATACATGACCTCCCTGACAACACCATCCTAGCCACGTAGACGTAGAAGCACTTGACACTAACATCCCACACAGAGACAAGCTAGTAGTAGGCATCCTTCAGTCTCGAGAGACTATGGTAACATGCTCTGAATAGAGGTCTTGGAACAGCGTCTAGTGTGACTAAGAAGGCCAATTTGAGAGTGACAATCCCTTCTACACTGAAGGACAAATACAATCTGTCCCCTGTCCAGCTCCCGGATTTTGTTGCTTTTGTGACTTCCTCTTTGCCTCGGCCTGCTGGACAAGGGTCTCTTCAAATTGGGAGAGGCCATGATGCACCGCCTGCCTCCAGGCTGAATGCTCAGATGTCAGGGTTCATCTGCTGAGGTCCATTCCTAAGGCCTTCAGATCCCGCCTGCAGATATCCTTGTATCGCAGCTGTGGTCTTCTCTGGGGCGATTTCCCTGCATTAATTCTCAATACAGGAGATATTTGGAATCCAACCGTCAGCCATTCTCATGACATGCCCAAACCAATGTAGACGTCGCTGTTTCAGTAATGTATACATGCTGAATATTCCAGCTCGTTCTACCCTGTTTTCCTGAAAATAAGACCTAACCTGAAAATAAGCCCTAGTATGATTTTACAGGATGCTCATAAAATAAGGCCTACGCCAAAAATAAGCCCCAGTTAAGTGAAACCCTGCCCTGCATCATTGTGCAGCAACTAGAAGATGACATGACTGTATGTAAAAAAATGTAGATTGTTGTACATGAAAAAAATAAAACATCCCCTGAAAATAAGGCCTAATGCATTTTGGAGCAAAAATTCATACAAGACCCTGCCTTATTTTGGGGAAAACATGGTAGGACTACTCTATTTGGAATTTTGTCCTGCCAGGTGGCACTAAAAATGCGTCAGAGACAACGCATATGATACATTTTCAGCTTCCTCTCCTGCTGTCCACAACGGGTCCAGGACTCACTGCAGTACAGGAGTGTGCTCAAGACACAGGCTCTATAGACCTGGATCTTGGTATATGCCATCAGCTTCTTATTAAGCCATACTCTCTTTGTGAGTCTAGAGAACATGGTAGCTGGTTTGCCGATGTGTTTATCCAGCTCGGCATCAACAGACAACCTACAGACTGTTACAAATAGTATTAAAACATTTCGGCGACAGGTCAAAACCTTCCTGTTCCAAATGGCTTTTAACTGAAATAACATCAAATGTGGGTCTAATGGCAATTTTTAGAATATATATTTTAATTGCATTTTAATTATTTTGCCCTTTTATTTTGCCTTTTTATTGTATTTTAAATGCTGTAAGCCGCCCAGAGACCTTCGGGTAGTGTGGGCGGCATATAAGTTACCGTATTTTTTGCACCATAAGACCCACTTTTTCTCCCAAAAAAACTGGGGGGGAGTGCATGCGTCTTATGGAGCGAATACTGTCCCCTCCATGCCACCATCGCTGGTTTCCCAGGCCTCCGGAGGCCTCAGCAGGCCCCGTGGGGGCCTCCCCCAGGCACCATCGCTGACTTCCTAGGCCTCCGGAGGCCTCAGCAGGCCCCGTGGGGAGTCCCCCACCACCACCATCACTGGCTTCTGAGGACCTCCAGGAGGCTTTTGACCGGTAAGGTGCTGCTTTTTACTTTTTAAAAAATGTTCTGGGTGGGTTTTGGAGGGTAGATTTGGGCTGGGGGTATGTTTCTATGTTGCTTTGTGTTTTGGTGATTCTTTTGCAGTCCCAGCATGGGACTTGCTCTGTTTATTTATTTTTACTTTATTTTTTGGTATTTAAAAATTAGTTGCTTCTTTTTACTTTTAAAAAAATGTTCTGGGTGGGCTTTGGAGGGTAGATTTGGGCTGAGGGTATGTTTCTATGTTGCTTTGTGTTTTGGTGATTCTTTTGCAGTCCCAGCATGGGACTTGCTCTGTTTATTTATTTTTACTTTATTTTTTGGTATTTAAAAATTAGTTGCTTCTTTTTACTTTTAAAAAAATGTTCTGGGTGGGCTTTGGAGGGTAGATTTGGGCTGAGGGTATGTTTCTACGTTGCTTTGTGTTTTGTTGATTTTTTTTGCAGTCCCAGCATGGGACTTGCTCTGTTTATTTATTTTTACTTCATTTTTTGGTATTGAAAAATTAGTTGCTTCTTTTTACTTTTTAAAAAAGGTTCTGGGTGGGTTTTGGAGGGTAGATTTGGGCTGGGGGGCATGTTTCTATGTTGCTTTGTTTTTTGGTAATTTTTTTTGGCAGTCCCAGTGTGGGACTTGCTCTGTTTATATATTTTTATTCTATTTTAATTTTCAATCTTTAAAAATTAAGTGCGTCTTAACGTCCGGTGCGTCTTATGGAGCGGAAAAATAGGGTAAATAAAAGAAAGAAAGAAAGAAAGAAAGAAAGAAAGAAAGAAAGAAAGAAAGAAAGAAAGAAAGAAAGAAAGAAAGAAAGAAAGAAAGAAAGAAAGAAATACTTGCCATGTAGTCCCACTTTTTTGTCTGAGGAAGTGGACTTGTCCAGAGTAGCTCACATTAAAATATAGTAGTTTGTGTTTAAGGTGGCACAATGTTCTAGTCTTCTTTATTTTTTATTTTTATTTTTGCCTGACAGTACAAAAGTTGTTTCCCCTTCATGGATTGCTGCCTTGTCGTGGCGGAGGGGCTTGAGTAACTCACCGAAGCTATGGGCTATGCCGTGCAGGGACACCCAAGACGGACAGGTCATAGTGGAGAGTTCCAACCAAACACAATCCACCTGGAGTAGGTACTGGCAATGCCACTCCAGTATCTTTGCCAAGAACGCCCCATGATCAGAAACAAAGGGCTAAAAGATATGACGTTGGAAGATGGGCCCCTCAGGTTCAAAGACATCCCACATGCTACTGAGGAAGAGCGGAGGACAAGGACAAGTAGCTCCAGAGCTAATGAAGTGGTTGGGCCAAAGCCGAAAGGACGCTCAGCTGTGGACGTGCCTGGAAGTGAAAGGAAAGTCCAATGCTGCAAAGAAAAATACTGCATAGGAACCTGGAATGTAAGATCTATGAACCTTGGTAAGCTGGATGTTGTCAAACAGGAGATGGCAAGAATAAACATCAACATCCTGGGCATCAGTGAACTAAAATGGACAGGAATGGGTGGATTCAACTCAGATGATTATCATATCTACTACTGTGGGCAAGAAGCCCGTAGATGGAATGGAGTAGCCCTCATAGTCAACAAAAGAGTGGGAAAAGCTGCAATGGGATATAATCTCAAAAATGATAGAATGATGTCAATACGAATCCAAGGCAGACCTTTCAACATAACAGTAATCCAAGTTTATGCACCAACCACCATTGCTGAGGAGATTGAAATTGAACAATTTTATAAAGATTTACAACATCTTCTAGAACTGACACCAAAGAAAGATGTTCTTCTCATTCTAGGGGACTGGAATGCTAAAGTAGGGAGTCAAGAGATAAAAGGAACAACAGGGAAATTTGGCCTTGGAGTTCAGAACAAAGCAGGGCAAAGGCTAATAGAGTTTTCTCAAGAGAACAAGCTGGTCATCACAAACACTCTCTTCCAGCAACACAAGAGGCGACTCTATACATGGAAATCACCAGATGGGCAACATCGAAATCAGATTGATTATATTCTCTGCAGTCAAAGATGGAGAAGCTCTATACAGTCAGCAAAAACAAGACCTGGAGCTAACTGCGGCTCTGATCATCAGCTTCTCATAGCAAAATTCAAGCTTAAACTGAAGAGAGTAGGAAAATCCGCTAGGCTACTCAGGTATAATCTAAATCAAATCCCTTATGAATACACAGTGGAAGTGAAGAACAGATTTAAGGAACTAGATTTGGTGGACAGAGTGCCTGAAGACCTTTGGATAGAGGCTCGTAACATTGTACAGGAGGCAACAACAAAAACCATCCCAAAGAAAAGGAAATGCAAGAAAGCAAAATGGCTGTCCAATGAGGCCTTAGAAATAGCAGAGAGGAGAAGGGAAACAAAATGCAAGGGAGATAGGGAAAGTTACAGAAAATTGAATAGAGACTTCCAAAAAATAGCAAGGAGAGACAAGAGGGCCTTCTTAAATGAACAATGCAAAGAAATAGAGCAAAATAACAGAAAAGGAAAAACCAGAGATCTGTTCAGGAAAATTGGAGATATTAGAGGAACATTTTGTGCAAAGATGGACATGATAAAGGACAAAAATGAAGGGACCTAACAGAAGCAGAAGACATCAAGAAGAGGTGGCAAGAATACACAGAGGAATTATATCAGAAAGATTTGGACAACCCAGACGATGTAGTTGCTGACCTTGAGCCAGACATCCTGGAGAGTGAAGTCAAGTGGGCCTTAGAAAGCCTGGCTAACAACAAGGCCAGTGGAGGTGATGGCATTCCAGTGGAACTATTTCAAATCTTGAAAGATGATGCTGTTAAAGTGCTACATTCAATATGCCGGAAACTTTGGAAAACTCAACAGTGGCCAGAGGATTGGAAAAGATCAGTCTACATCCCAATCCCAAAGAAGGGCAGTGCCAAAGAATGCTCCAACTACCGTACAATTGCACTCATTTCCCACGCTAACAAGGTTATGCTCAAAATCCTCCAAGGTAGGCTTCAGCAGTATGTGGATCGAGAACTCCTAGAAGTACAAGCTGGATTCCGAAGGGGCAGAAGAACTAGAGACCAAATTGCTAACATGCGCTGGATTATAGAGAAAGCCAGAGAGTTGCAGAAAAATATCTACTTCTGCTTCATTAACTATGCAAAAGCCTTTGACTGTGTGGACCACAGCAAACTATGGCAAGTCCTTAAAGAAATGGGAGTGCCTGACCACCTTATCTATCTACTGAGAAACCTGTATGTGGGACAGGAAGCAACAGTTAGAACAGGATATGGAACAACGGATTGGTTCAAAATTGGGAAAGGAGTACGACAAGGCTGTATATTGTCCCCCGGCTTATTTAATTTATATGGAGAATACATCATGCGAAAGGCTGGACTGGAAGAATCCCAAGCTGGAATTAAGATATATCAACAACCTCCGATATGCAGATGATACCACTCTGATGGCGGAAAGTGAGGAGAAATTAAGGAACCTTGTAATGAGGGTGAAAGAGGAGAGTGCAAAAAACGGTCTGAAACTCATCATCAAAAAAACTAAGATCATGGCCACTGGTCCCATCACCTCCTGGGAAATAGAAGGGGAAGATATGTAGGCAGTGACAGATTTTACTTTCTTGGGCTCCATGATCACTGCAGATGGAGACAGCAGCCCCGAAATTAAAAGACGCCTGCTTCTTGGTAGGAAAGCGATGATAACCTTGACAGCATCTTAAAAAGCAGAGACATCACCTTGCCAGCAAAAGTCCAAATAGTCAAAGCTATGGTTTTTCCTGTCGTGATGTATGGATGTGAGAGCTGGACCATAAAGAAAGCAGACTGCCGAAGAATTGATGCCTTTGAATTGTGGTGCTGGAGGAGGCTCTTGAGAGACCCCTGGATTGCAAGGAGAACAAACCTATCAATTCTAAAGGAAATCAACCCTGAGTGCTCACTGGAAGGACAGATCCTGATGCTGAGGCTACAATACTTTGGCAATCTTATGAGAAGAGAAGAATCCTTGGAAAAGATCTTGATGTTAGGGAAGTGTGAAGGCAAGAGGAGAAGGGGATGACAGAGGATGATATGGTTGGACAGTGTCATCGAAGCAATCAACATGAAATTGACACAACTCTGGGAGGCAGTGGAAGATAGGAGGGCCTGGCGTGCTCTGGTCCATGGGGTCACGAAAAGTCGGAGACGACTAAATGACGGCGACAAGAAAAGTTGTTTAACAGTTATTTCCAAATCACAAAGAGGACTGTCTCCCAGAGCCAAACAACACACTACTGAAATATAAATATGTATGCACATGTTTAAAATGAAACAAATATACAGATTCCTGGCATAGGTGTGTATTAAATATATCAAAGATAAAAACTGTTATCTAAATGAAAAAAATATAGGCTGGCACTTAGAAAATGTGGTAGAGGAAGGACTCTTGATTGCAGCTTTTCGGTTTCAGGAAATCAATCCAGATTTAAACATAGCATAAATACTCAAATTAAACCCCTACATTTATTACAGTAGGTGCTATTTATAAATATACCAGCAGAATTGCTCTCTAATTACAGCTGGGGCAGATTACACACTCACACACTAACTCACACTCTTACTTCTTTTCCTCTGAATTGCCTTTATTCCTTGGAATTCTCATTCTCAGTTGATAAAAAACACCTCAGGAATGAGCTACTTGACTGAAGGAGGAACAAGACAGGCAGCCCGTAACATCTTTAGTCATGCCTTAAATTAAAGATTTAACCAACTTTGCTCTTTGCAATCTATTTCCACCAGGTCTTCCACTGCCATCCTGTACGGCTTGGTTAGGAGTTAGTCATGTAGGCCAGTGGTTCTCAATCTTGGATACCCAGATGTTGTTGAACTGTAACACCCAGAAATCATGGCCAGCACAGAAAACAGTGAAGACTTCTGGGTATTGCAGTCCAAGAATATCCAAGACTTCCAGGGAGTCTTCTCTTCTCATGAGATGGCCAAAGTACTGGAGCCTCAGCTTCAGGATTTGTCCTTCCAGTGAGCACTCAGGGTTGATTTCCTTTAGAATCCATCCACCCGGCGCTCACTTGCCAGCCAGCGAGCCAGCCCGGGAGACACCAGGCGTCCTTGGGCGGCGGGCGAGCGAGGGCTCTGTAGGAGGGCTGCCGGGAACACACGGGCCTTGCCCTGCCTCCTGGCTCTCCCACAGCCACCCCTCAGCCCCGTCTCCGCCGCCACTGGGAGGAGGGCCACCGGAACACCCGGGCCTTGCCCTGCCTCCCGGTTCTCCCACAGCCACCCGTCACCCCCGTCTCCGAAGCCCCCGCCGCTGAGCTGGGCGAAAATGCCGGCGGTGGAACCCTCCCCCACAGTCCTTCGGAATCTCCCGCTGGTCAGCTGGGGGAAAATGGGGCTATGGGGAAAAATCAACATCGCAATGCTATCGCAAAAGCGATCGCAAAACAGCCATCGCTATGTGGATTCGTCGTTAAACGGGGCACCCGTTAAGCAAGGCACCACTGTATCTTAAACAGGATCTCTCAAAACTAGTGGTCTAATAGAGAAGAATTAATTGATCAAGATAAAACTCTCTCTTCTTGGTAGGAAGACTAAGTTGTTTTATGCTTAACAACAATATTTGCTATTGAGTGTGACAGGCAAGCTTTGCCTGAAGTATAAATGGCAAGTGTATACTGGTCAGAACTTCGCCAACCTTGCTCTAATGACCCAGGGGGTGACTGTTACATTTGCCTCTAAATGACAGCATAAATGAAAGAGCATATAGAGGACTGATTAGTTGGTTTAGCCTCAGGCCATTCCTGACTGAATTGTTGCCATATGACAACTATTGTGTGGTCTGTTCAAAGTAAGCAATGAGAGTTATTTCTGTTCAACATGAACAGGTACCCACATGGAAACAACTACAGTGGGGTCTCTACTTAAGAACGTCTCTACTTAAGAACAATTCAACTTAAGAACAGCTCCATTTGCTAAATTTTGCTTCTACTTGAGAACAGAAATCCAAGATAAGAACAGGAAAAAAAAACCTTTCCTGCTTTTTTAACCTTAGGTCATCTTAGGTTAAAAAAAAAATTCTCCCCCTAGTGGTAGAGTACGTATTAACCAGCTTTGCATTAGTTCCTATGGGAACTAATGCTTCAATGTACGAACACACCTCTACATAACAAAAAAACAGCCAGAACGGATTAATTGGTTTTCAGTCCATTCCTATGGGAAATTTTGCTTCAACTTAAGAACGTTTCAACTTAAGAACACCATTCCAAAATGGATTAAGTTCTTAAGTAGAGGTTCCACTGTAGTTTCTATGGACGGAAAAGAGCAGATACGGATTAAATGGTTTTCAATGCATTCCTATGGGAAATGCAGATTCAACATAAGAACTTTTCAACTTGAGAACCACCTTCCAATACGGATTAAGTTCTTAAGTAGAGACCCCACTGTAATTCTACATAAGAAGTCTTCACAAACACTCCTGTGGAACTTAAGAATCACTGAGAAATTTGTTTTATCTTTACTCTCAACAAATGAAAGATTGCAGAATTCAAACACAATTTGACCTCAGTCATCAAAACATGCAGTCCATAGTTAGAGAAGATGCCACATCATTTCACAAAACTAAAAACTTAGATGAACGAAGATTCTGACTGTGTCTGCTTGGCTATGGAAAGCTGGCATGATGTGTGTAATTTTTGCTGCCTACAAACTGGCTTCTTTCCTGATCAGCTGCACCTCTGCCTGTAAGCAAGAAGCCCAGTCTTCACTTGGTCATTTGTATGTTCTCCATCTTCCATCTCTCTCTCTCCCTCTCTCTCTGGTACCTCCACAAACCTAGGAAGTCCCAGAGCCTCCTACAAATTGCTTTACCATTTTTGCACGAGAGGTAACAGCAAAAAACTGGAGATTCGTGTTCAGAATATCAGGACTCTAAAGTCATTTAGCCAAACCTGATGTAGAATATGTCCTACTACAAGAAACTCAATAGAAAGCCACCCAACCTCCATTCAAAAACTTCCAGCAAAGGAGAGAAAATGCCTCTAAGGCAGTCTATTTCCCTGGTAAACAGTGTGAATCCTCAGAAATTCCTCCTGAAGTTTAGAAATTATAATTTATAATTTTAACATTTTTTTTCAAATCAAGATCATGTTATTATGAATCAGAGGTAGGCATGGACATTCCATTTTTAAACTAAAGACCCCTAAATACAAAAAGGTTCTATGCTCTGTAGTTCAGTTTGATTTCAGTAACTGCCAAAAGAGACCCTACAGATTACTAAGATTCATGTTTCAAAAGACAGCCATGCAAAACGTTCATGTTCCTTTTGTGTTCCCTCTTTCATGTTAACCCTTCAATGTCAAATTGTCTGGGATTTTTTTTCATCCAATAGCGTAACAATGGCTGTCAGCAGCCACTCTAAACATCTTTCGGGTAGGAGCAGGAATTCTGAATCTGAACAAGGCCTGCACCTCAGTGGGAAGTGCTCTTTGGTTCAGTTCTTACTATGTGCTGAACTCCTGGTGCCTTCCCTCTTGGATCACAGAATCGCAGAATAGTGAAGTTGGAAGGGGCCTCTAAGGCCATTGAATCCAACACCCTGCTCAAGGCAAGAATCCAAATCAAAGGATGTCTGCCAGGTGGTTGTCAAAATTGCTCTTGAATGCCTCCAGTGTTGGATTGCTGCTTGCCTGCTAACCTGTCTCTCTCCATCTCGGCCACTTTCCTTTATTTCTTGAATTTTGAGGAAATTCCCCTCCCCCTCAATTTATGTGGAGTATTTTTAAAACAGATCTTAGGCAACTGCCTGTGAAAGAATGCCTCTTTAGAATTATCTCTTTTTTTGGGGGGGGGGGCAAGTTCTCTGGTGATTTTTTTTTATTTTGAGGGTTTGTTGTCATTGTTGTCCTTTCCTTTCTTGGATTATTTATTGCTGCCTGTTTATTCAAAGAAGAGAAGAGAACACATTAAATGTGAAGCAAGAATTCTCCCCATATTCTCATAATTATATTGGAGGGGGAGGGCTTTGATTGTATTTTTTGCCATTATTCACTTGCTTGTTTTTCTCAGTTTTTGCCAGAAGGGGGACACATGTATGTGCTTTATTCACTGTCAAACCTACAGTTCAATGCATTCCAATGGGGGGGGGGAATTCACCAAAAATTAACGAAGACTCAGAACAAAGCCAAATTAAGTTTGCAAAGGTTTTACAAGGTGCACTAACGATTCCAAGCATTTTAAACAGTTTTTGAACATTTTAAGACACTTTAAAAATAGCGAAAACGGACCTGTCAAAACCACTGAAATGCACTGAAACCTATTCAATGCACTCCAATGGGGGAACCGTGTTTCGCTTAGCGATGTTTCCTATGGCGATTTTCACTTAAGGATGGTAATCCGTTCCCATTGGAACAGATTATCCGGTTTTCTATGCATTCCTATGGGAAATGGTGTTTCGCTTAGCGATGTTTTCCCATAGCGATGTTTTTTGGGGAACCAATTAACATCATTAAGTGAGGCACCACTGTATATGAAAAATATTAAATTGAAAGAGGCAAAAAACTCCCACAACAAATCTGAAACAAAAGAAATATGAACATTTTCACTGTGCACGTCCCTGCTCAGAGATGTGTCAGATTTCTGTCTATACCTATTTTATATGTTTTTTCTCTTCTTCCTCAAAGTGACTTTTGCTCAGTAATGGAAACAAGGTGAAGGAACAGATCACTTGCAGACAAAACATATGGAGTATGAAAGATTGCTTCTGAAGACTAATATTCACAGTTTTCTAATTAATATGGACCTTTTTCCCCCAATGCAGCTCCCTCAGACTGTATGAAATACCAAAACTAAATTAAAAGTTTTTTTTGAAGGCTCACTTACCTCCCTCACTTTCTAAATATACATGATAAAAAGCAAAACCCACTTAAAGAATCAACACTTTGATGTTCCATTTTCTCTCTTGTGCTGCCATATCTTCCACACACAAACAACTCTTTGCCTTAAGACACTAAGCTTTGCCTCTTAATTAGAAACCTCCTCATATTGTCAAAAATGCCTTCTGTCCCCTTATACCTTATTGAATCAGTCCCTGACAACTTCCAACATAGCACTAGACTTTGCCCCTCCCATCCAGTTTCATCTCCCCGTCACTAATTTTACGTGTTCAGAACTGTGAAGCACAAAATTAGACATTTTGAATTAAGAGACGGGGGATGGTGCTTGGCAGGAGAGAAGAAAGAAAGAAAATAAGGGAACCTTATTAAATCAACATTAGCACTAAGAGAATGACTTCAGAAAAAAAAGTTATTATAAAACATTACTTGTTTCTGTAATGCACTTTTAATACCGGCAGAAAGGAGAGAAGTGGACTTGTGGGTTCAGTCACTAGGCCCAGGGCACCATCAAAATCCTTTCCTGTACAAATTCCTCCTGTCAGAAGGGTTTGTTTTGACTCTACAAGTGGAGCAATTGCAAATCTCTGAATACAATTCAAAGGAAATTCTGCTCCAGTTCGAAATCACAGCAGTCTTATTTGTATAATATGCAAATACACATATTATGCAAATCAGGCGCATTCATAATTTTTCAACCCATATGTTTCATCCTTGGCAAAATTTGTACAGTTAGCACTAATCAGAGACAAGCAATACAGTATAAGGATTAAATTTCTGGATTCAGAATAGTCTCTGCTCAGTCACAAAACTTACTCTATTTTCTTAGACCAGTTGGTATCTTTCAGCCAAGTACACCTTACATCGTTTTTCTGAAGTTAAGTGAAGACAGGAGAACAATACAAAGTTGCCTTACACATTGCTGGCACATTTAAGCAAAAACAACATTTTGTCATGTGTTGAGGGTTTTGGTGATATTTTTCTGGGAACGTTGTCATTCTTATCAGTTTCTACTAATGGCAAAAAAAAGCTGTATAGAGCCATATGAATATCACAGCAATCCCCCACAAGTGACATACTACCTTCTGATTTACAAGAATTTTTTTTAAAATGAGATCATTTTGAAACCCCTCATTTTGAAACCATCATTCATAACTAGCATAAGAGGCAAGAGAAGCACATGAACAGGAAGATTGGTTGTGCTTATTCTGAACCCAATCATAGGGAAATAGTAGTACAGAGGATTCTCTTTAAAAAACCACAACTCAATGATTGTGGAGCCTCGTAGTGCAATGTACTGCAGCTCACGACCAAGGGTTCAATCCCAGGTAGCCAAGGTTGACTCAGCCTTCTGTCCTTCCGAGGTTGGTAAAATGAGTACCCAGCTTGCTATGGGGCTGCCAATGTGTAGCCTGCATAATTAACTTGTAAGTCGCCCAGAGAGTGTTTAAAGCACTATGGGGCAGTATACAAGCAGCATGATTTGCTTTTGTTTTATCTTCACCTTTTGACATACAGCTGACAGAGCACAGCAGGCAGGCATAGAAACACTCAGAACTGTTCTATATGTTATGATTTCATGGGGTTGCTCCAGCCCCTCTGTCATATTACTTTGAATTTCCTGAGTGTATGAGAGACATAGGCCAATCAGATTATGGATCTAGCTACAAACCTCCAGGGAAGCCCTTAGCCTTGGTTCCCACCAGCCTTAGCCTTGCTTTGACTATATTGTGCTTCCAGGAACTCCAAAACCCATAAGGGTATCACTTTACTTTCACCCCAGCCCAGGGAGGTAAAACTGCTACCACTACGCATGCACAAACTGAAAAACCCCAGAATGTAGTCAAGAGGAAAAGTTGGATTTGTTACCAAATCTCAAACTCAATAAACTGGCCTTTAAGTGGAGAAAAAGCTCCATTTTATTAAAGTCTTCAAAAAGCAAAAAAGTTCAAAAAGGAGCCAAAAAAGGCAAAATCTAAGTTAAGGCAAGTTTGAAAAAAAGAGGTCACATATAAAAACAATAAAGCTATCTTTATTATCCAGTACTTACTTAACAGCATTGGGGACACAATAATTTCTAACCACAAGCAGAGTGCAATGCTACCAAGCAAGGCAGAATAATGGTAGATCAAAACATCCTGCCATGAAGGTTCCTAGGTACACCAAAAGTAACTTCTTTAGCTCCTTTATGTGCAATAGCTAAAATCTTGTTGCTTCGTGTAGTAAATCACACTAGAGTAGGCCCACTGAATCAATAGAGATTTGATGATTTTTAACTTTTCCTTAAGTTCCATTGATTCAAATGGGCATACTCTGTGACTTACTATGCTAAACAGAGATGGGGGATTTGTATTTGTCTCCCCTCACAACCCGGCATCCACGTACAGCGTATAGCGTGGCATGTGGTGCCATCATTCTTTTTTCCGTGCCAACTGCGGAAGTAGCCCGGCTGGGCTTCCATGCTTTCATGCACTGCAGATCAATCAGCAGTTGTGCAAAGAGGCCTGTCATCCTGCCCTGTCGTTGGATTGACCAGCGGCACAGGGAGGCACAGAAACCCCAGCCAGGCTACTTCCGCAATTGGCACGGAGAGAACAATGGCAGCACGCACCACACTGTAAGCTGTAGGTGGACAGCCAGTTGAGGGGGAGGGTTTAATCAGGCTGGCCAACTGTGATAGTGGGCTTCGTACAGTGGTGCCTCGCATAGCGAGGTTAATCCGTTCCGGATTAACCTTCGCTATGCTGAAGCATCGTTGAACGGGGCAGGGATTTCAATTGGAACGCATTAAACATGGTTTAATGCGTTCCAAATGAGCCAAATACTCACCGTTCAACGAAGCTTTCTAATGGCCGGCAGCCATTTTCGCGCCCTCGCCTCGCTTAACGAGGGCGCGAAAACGCTGCGCACAGCCATTTTAGGCCATTTCCCGGCTTCCGGCGGCCATTTTGGCCGCCGAACAGCTGATCGGCGGGGGTCATTTTGCGAAGATCGGTAAGCGAAACGCTTACCGGTCTTCACAAAGCGAATTTTTCCCTATAGGAAAAACGTTGTGCGATCGCATTAGCGATCCGAAAAAACGGATCGCTATGCGATTTAATCGTTATACGGTGCGCTCGTTAAGCGAGGCACCACTGTATTTGTCTCCCTCAGAAGATGAATACAAATCCCCCATCTCTAATGCTAAAGCAAAGCAACAGGATGTTGGCCTAAAAATTCCTAGCATGTTCCTTTCTAATAACTAGAGATCGGGGTATTCATATTCGTATACGAATACCCCACACAAGTGGACATAATGAGGGGCTGGCCCCCTGAGGCCAGACTGTCCACTCTTTCTTCCACTGCTGCCGCAGGCTCCATGCTCCCTTTCTATCACTCCAGAGCTCACGGTCGACTAGCCACTCCTAGCAGGAGGTGGGATGACGAGCCTCCCTGCCAGGTCAAAGAGTGGCTAGTCGACTGCGAGTTCCAGTGCAACATGAAGGGAGCCCGTAGCCCGTGATGCAGCGGAAGAATGAACGGACAGTCTGGCCCCAGAGGGCCAGACCCTCATTATGTCCACCTGTGCGGGGGAATTCATATACGAATACCCAATCTCTACTAACAACCAATCGACCTTTATTCTTTCCAGAAACTTCAAAAAGACAATTACATTTTCCAGCCCTACCCCACCACAGCTGAGAGCATTTTCTTAATGAGAATGGCACAAGACTTAGCCTTTCAAATATGTCCTTGAAGGTTCTCTTTCCATGGGATAGGAAAGCATGTTCTTCTACTTCTGCAAACAAAACTCTAACAGAACCAAACAGAAAGCATTTCCACAGGCTCACACAAGCCTCACTAAAGATGGAGTCCACCTCCCATGTTCCCCAGATTCTTCACAATATATAGGCAATGTATTCCAGAAACTAGAAGCCCAACTACACCATCAAATACTTTGGGACTCACTTCATTTAGAAAATAAGTGATTTTGAATTAATTTTTCCTGTCCACATGACACAAAGGCTAAATTGAATCTGTCTAGCCTTTTTGGCTTGCAAATTGGCTATTTTCATTCCTGGATGGAGGCTACTGCTTTTTTCTTGCCAGAAAGATTCAAAAGTTTTTTTTCCCTGTGCAGATGCTAGAATGACTTGTCTGTAGAAAAGGAAGGGGGAAGAGTGGAAGGAGAAGTGCCAGCCAGGAGAAAAGAGAGTAGTGTAAGAAGTGTAGTGGACAAAAAGAGGGGAGAATGCATGCACATATACACACAAGGTGCAAAGCCTCTCCTCCCCTAAGCTGCTGCTTATTTTTTAAAAAAATTCCTTCCCTCACAGTCCTGTTTAGTCATTGATTTATTGACAGCTTAAGAACTCTTCTCTCTCTGGAAAGATAAGCTACCTAGTGATTAAACTGCAGTACTACAGTCAAGACTCTACTCACAACCTGAATTCAATCCCAGTGGCTTCAGGTAGCTGGCTCAAGGTTGACTTAGCCTTCCATTCTTCTGAGGACAGTAAATTGAATACCCAGCTCAGTGGGGATGGGGGCAATGTGTAGACTGCATAATTAAACTGTATATGTTTTAAGTACTGTGGGGTAGTCTATAAGCAACACTTTCCTTTTAAGGCAGTTCCTCTGAACTGCACCACCTACAGATGCTTCAAATAGAACTGCAAGTAGAAGGCTCCCCCTCCCCGTTTCTATGACCATTTATATCAGAGACAACCAAATGTCCCAATGCAACTTTACAGCAAGAGAAGGTGAGTTAATTCACATTTCCCTCACTATGTAGTCACAGTCTACATGAAGTATGGCAACTGTACACTTGTCTTGGTGGACTGCGGAAAACCTCTGAGAGGTTTCTCTTTGAAATGAGATGCAGATCTTTTGGATGTTATCACTGGCATGTCCTCTATCTTCCTCAAAAGGCAAATTGCATATTAAGATCTTGATTGCTCTGAAGTCTTGAACAAAAACTACTTCTTCATCAACTGTATAAATAAACAGTCCTGTGAGTAACCTGAGGGCTTGAGCATTGACCAATTTAAAAAACCCACCAATGACCTTATTTACATACTACAGGCACACAATGTGTTTGGCTTGGTCCAGAGGTCAACAGTAGCATGAGAAATAATTGACTATGCTTCTTTAAATTCATCAGATTGCCTCATATCTACATACAATTAAGGTATGTACATACAAAACTAAGCACTGAATACTGTTTGTGCAGTGGAGGTACAAATGGACTGGATGGTAGACAGGTTTAAGAGCAAATAAATAATATTCTGAGTATGAAGTAAAAAGAATCCATTGATATGTATAATTTCACAGGTTTCCGCTTTCCACCCTATTTGCCAAGCTCATGCAACCACAGAACTCAATGCTCTCTATATAAAGGTCTTAAGCGTAAGTCAAAAGATCCTACCTTAAAATGGTCAGCATGCCTCTGAAGGCCTGACACATTACTGACGGAAAGAGTTGGGAGAAGGAACTATCTGTCTTTGAGTCCATAAAGCTGAAATGTCAGGCAGACAAAAGAACTGGACTGTTCACCTAACAAAGCACTACAATTTCATTGCTAATACAGTCTTCAGAGCTCTATGAACTACATATGAAGGTCTAAAACGATAATTAATTTAGAAGTCATAAAATGAACTAAGCATCTGTGCTCCTTGAGGAGATGAATCTACACCCAAAATGAGAATTGCCTTCTCTCATTCAGCAATATTACCTTCCTTGGGATCCATAACTTTCTTCCGATCTTTTCTCACATTTGCCAATACCATATCCAAATGTTCTTGAGTTAAAAAATACAACTTTTTCTTACGGATAAACAGGATATATGGTTACTATATGGACATCTTCCTAACACAAAGTCATCATCATTATCTCCTCCATGGACACAGGCCTTGTTGAGATGGAAGGGGCTGCATGCTTTAGTGAAGTTGAGAGCTATGCTGGTGGTAGTATTGTTACCTGAAGGGTCTCTCAAGCCAGACAGTCTTCTCAGCTGAGAAGCCAAACCAACTATGTCCACCAAACCATCAATTATATTGAGAGGAAATAAACAGAAACCCATACCAGATCGGTCATCACCCACATCAACAAGGACCATGTCAGATGCTATAGCCCCTGGACATCTGGTGACAAATAGGCTACAAGGCTCAGCAGATCCTGTTGAGGAACCAGGACAGGCTGCTGCAAATATACAGGAACAACACATAAATAAAACTTGGACTCTTGCAGAGAATTGATAACAGACTTCACCATCCCCTCAACTTCAGTTGTCTGCATCTGCCCAACACTCATCTAACCTGTTCTGAAAAGTTTCTGTAGCTGTACATAATGTTGTATGAATATCAAAATTATGCAGTCTATGATACAGACAGGTTTGGCTCCCAAGTTTATGAAACATGTTACTAAGAAGTGGCTTCCATACCCTTTTCTGCAAAAGGGCGCTCATGAAGTGAAAGCAATACTCTTGCTGACCTTTAGATTCAGCACTCTGGCTGATTTCTCCCAGGAAGCACTACAGCCCCAAAATAAAGACCTACAATGCCACATCCTTGGAGACTAGGCAGGGTTCCAAGTAAGCAAAATGTGTGAGTCTGTGGGCTGGAACATCTTATATGTGTTGTAGTCCTTTGTTGTTGTTTAGTCGTTTAGTCGTGTCCGACTCTTTATGACCCCACGGACTAGAGCACGCCAGGCGCTCCTGTAGTCCTTCTCGAACAATTTGTTCCTTGACCTTTCGAAGCAAGATATTAAAGTTAGTGAGTATGTGTTTGTATGAGAAACAGGACCTTTGGGAGAAAGGACGACCTGGGTTTTTTTTTAACAGACAAAGAAATGCCAGTAAAGATATAATTGCTGCTGCTTCCACAAGAAGGGGATTTCATCTATGATATGTTACTTCCAGATAGTCTAAAGAAGGTGAGGAAAAGGAAAAGAACACACACACACACACACACCGCACAATAAACCCCCAGGAGGGGGACAAAAAAAAACGTTGGCTCGCCTTTTCTGCAGCAGGTGCAAGGAAAGCTTTGTGCCAGGGGGATCCTCTCTACATTAAGGTTCCCCCCCCCTCACTGGGTACCAACAACGTCCTTCCACTCCTGGCCCATCTTCAAAGTCTTTTCTTCTCCCTACCTTTAACCCCCCCCCCCCAAGCCTGTTTGAAGTTGTGGTGAAGGAGTCAGTGGCAGAAGCAGAAAGAGGGTGAGCAGAAGCAGCATCAATGGTCCCTTCATATCAGGGACAGGAATGGTGACAGCCTATTTATACAATTGTGAAGCAGGTATTGCAGGTCACTTGGCTATTATAAAAGGGGGTTGCAACTCAAAAAAGGATGGGAACCACAGGTCTATAGATATTATTCACCTGTATAACTCAGTTTCAGGGAAACTAATAATTCATAACACTGGCTACTACAGTAACCAGTGTAACAGATATGATTCAAGCAGACTATCACCCTCATCACTCTTCTTAAGAATCACAAGGATTCGACTAGAGTAGGTCACTTCCTAAGGAATCAACTTCCTAAAACTATGGGATGCAGCAGCAGTAGCATCTCTCTCTCAGGCTTACATCTTTGCTGTTAGTTAAACACTGCATAAGATCTCAGAAAGGGAAGATGATGCTTCCCATCACAGTAAAAAGCCTTTTGCTATCAGTAGATATATTTCTGCACACCTCTAACTGTGAGACTGGATGACAAGAAAAAAAATGTAACAAGCGAATGTGATTCATTTAAGATAGTAATAATACGAAATTAGTGAGTGCTATCCAATCCCTCTAGGTAGCATGTCTGTGGTTGGCAACAAGGTCAATGAAGGAAGTTTGAATTGAGAAGAAGAGAAGGAGTCTTAAGAAGGATACAGATAAGATGGAGAAAATGATTTTTAAAAGATGGCAGCAAGTGGAGATCTCATCATGCTAAGTCTTCCTTTTCTTACTTACATTTTGCTGGTATCCCTTATTCTGTTTAGTTCTTCAGGCAGCAAATCAAGAATTAATGTTCATGAGATCGGATGAGTGACATAATTGCAATTTTAAAAGGGCAATTAATCATCAGCTGTGCTGCTGGCTGCCTTGTCAGTCTGAGATATTCGTTCATTCTATGAACACTGACACATACAGACTCACATGCAAAGGCTCAAGAGCAGAGCAGACAAGACAGCTCCACAATAGGATTCTATTGACATGACCTGGTATTCTAAAAATAAGAAAAATACAAAGTGTTCTTTGCCAGCTTCAGCCTTTTCTCCATCCACTGTCCTTTCGCCTACCACAAGGCAAAAATTGTAATATTGATGAATTACTGACCTAGTTGTGCAAATAAATTCACAACAGTTATGAGCTCACTAAATATTTTATTAGCCTCACCACACACATCTGCAATTTGCAATGTCTTCATACGTGTTACACATTACAGATCACAAGTGGTAAGCCTGCTGTTTGCAAAGACGGGGGGATTCCCTTCAGGTAGCCAAGCTGATCTGCAGGGGCACAGACAGATACGGCAAGCCATCCAAGGTGAATCCTCACCCCCCCCCTACTGTCTTTGCAGACAGCAAGGCTTCCCTTGTCTGTCTATGTCCCCATAAACTGATCCACAGAGGCACAAACAGATAGGACAAGCTACAAGAAGGAAATACCCCCCGCTGTCTTTGTAGAAGGGGATTCCCTTCGGGCAGGCAGGCTTGCTTACCCTGTCTATGCCACTGCAGATCAACTTGCAGGGGTATAGACAGACAGTGAAAGCCACCTGAAGGGAATCACCATCTTTGTCTTTAAAAACAAGGGCGTGGGTTTCCCTTCAGGCAGCCTAGCCTTCCCTCTCTGCCTATGCCCCCAAGGAACAGGTGATCTCCAGGGAAGTATGCAGAGAGGGGAGGTTAAATTGACAAATATGGAAGTACGAATATCTGACAAATCAGCAATATTCAATTAATATAGCAGTTAGTTATTATATTTGTCCCCATGTCTATTCTAGACTATATTACCAGTAAGTGGTGCCCCATTTTATTCTCAGTGGTGGTAGTAACAACATTCATCTTAGAAACATCCCTTTCCCTTCATGGTCCACATTATGTTTTTAACTAGAGTGTATCTTTTTAACGAACAGAATTTATAAGTAAGCCCTATTGATTAATTGGGACCAGAATTTTGATCTAACCTGTTTCATTAAGAAGAGAATCTCAATGAGTATTTTAAAGGCAATATTCACTGAGAAAGACTAAAAATACCTTAGCATTATGAATTTAGCTTGTGCAGTAAGCATAGATTTTTGCATTTAGACACCACATTTTGCACATAAACTGCACCAAGATTATTATTCTATGGCTGGGGGGAGGGGTTGAATCCCAGCTACCATCACTATTGTCTGGAGACAGATGATAGCTTTTTCACAGATGTGATGGCAGTTCTTCAAAACAATCACAGCTTGCGGTATGTTCATCTAGTTCTACTCAAAAGGTTGTGTATTATTTCAAAAACTTATTCAACCAGTGATTATAGTGAGATTCAAACTGTGTGTGTCTGCCCCTGTGTCTCTGACCACCTATCTATCCATATCCATACCCACACCCACCAAAGGAAAATAAGCCACTCCCAAATCACTTGCAGCTCAGGCAAATTACATCCCAATTGAACTCAAGTTCTGCAGACAGCTAATAACGACCAGCAAATAAAAGCAAGAAGGGAAGTGAGCCGCCTAGAGTGGTCCTGAGTTGGCTAGATAGGCGGGATATTAAATAAATAAATAAATAAATAAATAAATAAATAAATAAATAAATAAATAAATAAATAAATAAATAAATAAATAAATAAATAAAGGTGGTTCTGAAGTAAGAAATCTTTGAAGTCATTTCATCCTCATTTCACTCAATAATTTTCAACATTTTTCTTTTCTGTAACTATAAATGCTGGAGCTCTAGATACGTTCTACTCACACTCAGAATATGGATTTTGGGGCAGGGAACTAATAACTTCTCTTTGCCTACCATAATCAAGCATCAAACAATATTTCCTTCTCATACAAACCCACCCACTTCCATAAGATCAAAACTTGCACAGATTAACCACCTACTACAAGCACTGGTCTCAATCATGAACTACAATATTTGTAAGTAACAAAAAAACAAGTACCATGATTATACCAGAAAGGGAATGTTAGATTCAACCTACCTCCTCAGCAGCCAGAGTTGCTGCTAACTGAGAAGCATCAACCTGGCCTGCTATGCATGTTCTAAAATGAAGAAACCAGCTATTACTTCCAGAGCTACATAAACCCCTGCTGCAGGATGTGTGGCTCAGAAGATTAAGGAAAGGAACTGCAACATCGCTGTGGACTATGTTACCTCTCTGTATAGGCAAAGAGCCCCCAAGCAAGAGGGAGTAAGAGGGAGAGCTGAAGTTGCACACATAGGAAAGGGTTCAAAAGGGAACCACAGAGAGCTACTTTGAGCACAACACATTGTGGAAAAAACAGTAGATAAAGTGTGACAGACTAAAAAGCGCACAACTGATGAGGCAGAATAATAAGCCAATTTGTTCCTTCCCCTCAAAGTATTTACCCACCATGAGGGAAGCCCTGAATAACCTCCTCTCCTTTCCCAGGCAACATACCGATAAAAGTTTAATCAACATTCAATAACAGTATTTGCTAACAGTATTAGCAAAATGGAGACTCCCAAGACCATGCCACCGAATTTTCATTTCCTGAACGAGTGCCTCAACAAGGAATGGGGGCAGGCAGTAAGGGAACAATGTTCTCTCTGCTAATGGTTGTTAACATGCTCTTCCATCCTGGTATGCAACTGCATCAGACAAAATGTGTTTTCATTTCTTTATTTAAATATTTATAACCTGCCCTTCTGGACCAAGTCCACTCAAGATTATGAAAATAAAACAATAAAAATGAAAATCCAATACTAGGTATGGAGCAGAGGGAGGGTGAAGGAAGAAAATATCAGGAGAGGCAGGTTCATCTTTGCATTATTTCTTCAAGTTCTGCCCCACAAAGATTTGGAAATTACTCTAATTTGTTGACCTCCAAGTGATCATAGAGATGCTGCTCTCAGATGGAGTAACTTGAACTGACAGCTGTGGTAAATGTCAGGGTTAGCTGTTGGCCAGCCAGTCTGGGAGTTTTAAAGAATAAAACCAAACAAAAATTCAGCACAGTCCTCTAAAGTGAAAAAAAAGCAAAAACAAATCCCAGCAACAGATTATCACCTAATGCACGTCCTTCATATCCATCCTCTTCGTTGGATGCGCTACCACAGGGTACTATAGAATTTGGTAGAAATGTTTGAGAAATAACCTACCATATTTTTTGCTCCATAAGACACACTTTCCCCCCAAATAGTGGGGGAGAAAGTATGTGCATTTATGGAGCGAATACAGTAAAAAAGGGTTCAACCACCACCACCCAGAAGCCTCCCACTGCCATGCTGGGAGGCCTCTGAACTAGCACCAGAGACTGCTTGCTGTTTGGACCCCACCATTTTGCACTGCTGGCTTTCCAGGATCTGCTTCCGGGAGCCCACCTGGAAAACCAGCAAGGCCAACAGGCCTATGGCAGCAGGCAGTGAAAACAGCCAAGGACCAAAGGGGAAAGAGTGATTCTAGAAAGACCAGGGGAAACCACACAGTCCCCCACTTAGGCAGTTGATTTTCCCACATTTGGGGAAATCACAGGGGTCAGCACATCCAAAGTGCAATAGATGAGCCTCACCCTGGGAAAACCACTTTGATGATCATGGTATCTCCTCTGCCAGGTATGAGTTGGAATGGCCCCTGAACCTCCTGCCCCTTTCTGTGCCCTGTCCCCCAAAGGCATGGTGACCCCCCGGCTGCACCTCCTGATCAGAAGAGGGCTGCACAGCCCCAGTCCCGAAAGAGGCCAAGAGAGCTCCTCAGTGTTTTGGGGTGCCCCACAGGACCCCCATCAGGGGCTGGATGTTCCTCCCACAATCCTCCAGTGCACAGATATTAGCATACTTAATATGCGGGGAAGGCAGGGAAAGCAGGGAAATTCAAACTTTCGGTTAGTGAATAGGCTGCTTGTCTGCTTCCTTGCTAGTCCAAGCGGTTAGAGAGCTGGGAGAGAGAGCTGGACTGCCTGGTACTGTCATTTTAAAATGTAAAATTTAGTTTAAAAGCTGTTTGTTTGGGGTTAGGTGCTCCATTTGAGTTGACTCCTGCTTGTGTAGAAACATGCATACAAGTACTTGCTTTAAAAGCTGCCTGGGAAGCCATTCAGACCAGCGCCAATCAGCTGTTAGGTGGGGAGAGGGGAGGGGAAAGGAGCAGGAGCAGGAGCGAAGAAGAGCACAAAATGGCTGCCGGCTGCCAGCTGGCTTTTAGCTGTTTGGGGCTCTTTTTTGGCTGTTCTGGGGTCTACCAAGGCACTGTGAAGAGCCAGGCTCAGTCTACAGTACCTGGTAAGTGACTTTCTTTTAAGTTTTTTTAAAGTTTCTGACCTCCCCCCCCCCATAAAAATGCATTAATTAATTTTCAATGCATTTCTATGGGAAATTTGGATTCAACTTGCAAACTTTTCAACTAGTTCTGGGCATCTAATAGAGAATGTATTTCCAAAGGGTGTTGCAGCAAGGAAACTAACTGTGCCTCGTGACTTCTAACTGGATTACAGTATCTGCTTCCTGATTTCAGTTACTATAGTTTGTATTCAGTTTTTTTGGCTCGTCAAGAACATTGTTCATGGCTTTGTATGGCCTAATCTGTTGTGCCTTGCATGCTATAAATGTTCAATTATGTCAGAAAATGGAGATTTGGTCTTATGCTGAGCATGTGCTATTGCTGGTGAATGGGATCAGGTTAAGCTTTGTGTTGCTGTTCTTTTGCATAACCTAAAGTAAATAAGGAAAACCAGCTGTTAAATAGTTTAATTCTATTATTTATCCTCCACACAACTAAGAGACCTCTCAATGAAGTGACAAATCAGACAAACCATTTCTAACTTAATATAGGCTTGAGCTGTAGCTAGGCAGAGTTGCACAACAATCTCATCTGTCATTGAGACATTTCTATAAGCATGGGGAGGAGGTGGATGAAAGGAAAAGTAAAATATAGGATAGGTAGAGTGGTATAGGCCTTATCACTGGCTGATAATGGTCTATATGTACTTGAATTAAATTTATGGTACACAAATTTATGGTACATAAACTAGAGTACACAAAGCTTTAAGTCTCTCCATTTTTAATGACAGTGGTAATGGTTCTTAATGCCACTGTTGACTGCTGTTAACTTTACATGGTTCAAATGTTATTCTGTTATAGTTTATTAAAGATTTTATTACACTATTTGGTTCAGAATATATTTTCCCTGTTTTCCTCCTCTAAAAATTAGGTGCGTCTTAAGGTCAGGTGCATCTTACAAAGCAAAAAATATGGTATTTGACAATCTAAAAATGTCTTACAAGAAACTCAAAGGTTCACTACTTCTGATGACTATTTTAGGAATAGAAAAAACTCAGAAACTTTAAGGTTATGGTAAAAAAATCGTAGAGGGAGAAAAATGCATGTGATAGAAGAGAACACCATATAGGAAGTATAGGATGTATGTCTTCTATTCTAAATTAATAGACTCATGGAAACAACATACCCTCTAATTTTCAGTCCCTCTCGGCAGGGCTCCGCCTCTCACGTGAGCAACTCACCTCCCTGCACTCAGAGTTCCATCACGACCAGAACCAAAGGATTTGAATGTGATCCCTGCGCAGAGGAGGAACCCTGCGCCCAGCTTAGAGGGAACCTTGCACGTAACCTTTGTTCAGTTTTTCGCTACTACTAGTTTCACCTCAGAGATATTTATTTTTAATGAAGACGCTTCTATACTTATTCCCACTAACCAAGTCTTTCTTTTGGTGGTGGAACATACAAGCCTAAGATGAACTATAACCTACATTTACAATGGAAAGAGGCAGCCTTTTTGATATTATAACTGCACAAGAGTACAGTGATGTTATTGTGCTGGCAGACAAAATCAACGCTCTACACGGCAATTCTAAAAATCAGGGCAGCCTGAACTAAAAATTATGAGTTTGAAACTGGACTTCAGAATTTTTGAGTATGTCTGTGAGGATAAAGGAAAATTGTTATAAAATAACATGAAGATGGTATTTAGCACCAATAAAATTGAACTGCATGGATTAAAAATATTCTATATCATGTTGGAAATATGGCCAAGTTATGGGTACTTATTTTCATATGAGGTAAAAATGTGATTTTGTTTTGAAACTCTGTAAGATTTTTAAGGAAATTACTAAAATACAATGCATTAAGATGGAAGTATTTGCAAAAATTGCATTTTTGTCTATTTTTGAGAATGATCAATGGGGATGAACAAAAAAAGGATTAATAACAAGTTCACTTATGCAGAAAAGCTAATTATAGCCAAAAAAAGAAAGTTAAATATACAGTGGTGCTCTGATTTATGAACACCCTGACCTACGAACAAATTGACATACGAGCAGCTCCGGCCGCAAAATTTTGCTTTGGCTTGCAGCCGGAGCTTTGATCTACGAACAAAAAAAGGCAGGGGAAAGGGGCGGGAAATTCAAAAAAACTAACTGTTGGTGGTGAAGAGGCTGCTTCTTTGTAGCTCTTTTGCCGCAACGGTTAGCGAAAGGGATGTGGTGGCGGTGGTGGGGGTCCAGCCAGGAGTCGGGGACCCATCCCAGCCGGGCTCTGGCTCCTGGCTGGACTCCCGGCCAGATCCTGGCCCGGGCGGCTGACCATGGCTGGGAGGCTTGAGAGGAGGCTTCATGGGGAGGTAAGTGTGCTGCTTTTTACTGTTTGGGGTGGCTTTTGCAGGGTGGGATTGGGCTGGTGGGTTTATTTTTGGGGTTATTTTTATTTTGTTTTGTTTTTTGCAGCCCCAGGAGCTTGCAGAGTTTTATTTTTATTTCGGGGGGTATTTTTTTCTTCGGCCGGAACGGATTAATGGGTTTTCAATGCATTCCTATGGGAAATTGTGCTTTGACTTATGACCATTTTGACTTTCGAATGCCATTCCAATGCAAATTTGGTTGGTAAGTCAAGGTAGCACTTGCAACCAAATAAGTAAATGGTATAAAAAATTGAGGAATTTACCTTTTAATGACAAGCTCAGATGCGAGATTAAATTTTTAAAAGTTTGTTCAAAATGAATAGATTTCATGTCATATGGGGAGACTTTATAGAGCATGTTTTTGTGAAAGAAAAAAGCTAGGCATTGGCACGAGAAACATGGCAGATTTGGAAGGTTCGAGGGGTTTGGAATAAATAACTAAATGGTTATCACTCAAAAGTTCCCAGTTGAGGGGGAGCACAGAATGTTAGTAATAAGGATAATTGGATATAAGAGGCTTTATTTATTTATTTATTTATTTATTTATTTATTTATTTATTTATTTATTTATTTATTTATTTATTTATTTATTTATTTATTTATTTATTTATTTATTTATTTATTTAATTTTTACTCCACTATGCTGGAGGTTTACAACATGAGAAAACAACAATCAAACAGCAAAGACATAATTGACTACATAACTAAAACTTCAAAATAATCATAAAATAGAAGTAGAATAAATTTTAAAATACGTTATAAAAGACATAAAACCTCTCAAATGGCAGTAATCAATCACTTGTACTAACAGTATATTGTTATGTTTGTAGTTACTAATGTTATTTTCTTTTGTACTTTTTTGTTATATTAAAAATTTAAAAAGAGAAAAAAATAAACTTGACTTCAAATCAGCATCAAATCTGGAGAAAAATCAGTCCCTCTGCTCTTGCTCTGCAGCCAAATTTAGGGAAGTTTAGGTAAAGGGTTTCTGAGTTACAATTTTTTTTAAAAGTAAAGCTGTTTTTATCCACCCTGGTGCAGAAACAAGTGACTTTTAAATGTCCTCAGATTTAAACTGATCAAATAAATTGAAAATAACAACCCAGCTTATCTTAAAATTTATGCCAACTTAAGACCTGGCTCTTTAGGCAGGCTTTCCCTCCTGTCATCACTTGATTATTTTTATTTTCCCCATATTGAACCATATTACTATTGATACTTTTTATTTTATTATACTGTTTTTATTCAATTTTTGTTAGCCACCCAGAGTAGACTTCTGTCTAGATGGGTGGGGTATAAATTAAATTAAAGTAAATTAAATTAATTAAAAGAGAATGGCAGGTCCAACCTGCTTTAAAAAATTGGAAGTAATCTAGGCTGCAGGGGCTGAAATCCTGATCCTCTAAAAAGGTCTTTCAAAAGAGGAAGACAGTTACCATATTTTTCCGTTCATAACACACCCCCAATCTTGCATCTTGAGCCTACAGGTTCCACCTCCAAGGAGTTGTATTCCAATTGGTTTGTTCAGGATCAGCTGATGTCAGTTCCACAAGGCTCGCAATTGGATGAAGCTAAGTCTCCTGACTGTAGGTAACTAAGTCTCACAGCTGAAGCAAGACTGTTTCGAGAGGCAAGGTATGTGCCGTTTTGTTTTCTCTTCAACTATCTCAGCTTACTTCTGTGTAAAAGATGCCCCTTAATTTTTGGGGTAATGATTTTAGGAAAAAGTAGCATCTTACAGATGGAAAAATATGGTACTTGCTGATAAGCATGTCCGGAAGAGGCTTTCAAGCAAGTACAATCAAAAGTAGATACATTGAAGCTTTGTGAGCCATGAAGGGAGATGTTTGGAGAGCAGTTAAAGGTCACAGAAACAGTCAAAAGGTAAGTTTCCATTGAAGAGTAAAAAAAAAATGGGTGTTCTTTAAAGAAAGCAAAGTGACTGGCCTTCAGAATGGGTCCTTTTGCCACATACCTCTAAGCACACAATTTTGTAAGGCATATTCAAAGTATTTCTGTATTACAAAAGCCCAAATTGTGTTTGTCCCAACCTTGAGTGCTTTCAGTAAACATTCTCTCAGGATTTCTGAGACTAGGCTTCTGACACAAGTCTCCAAAGGGGAAATCTGAACTTTTGATTTTGTCAGTCAGGACCCAATTAGCTGACTCTCAAGAGGATAATTTTTTACTGCTTCCGGCACAAACAGGCATTGGTACTGGCAAAATGATTCTCTGTATGGTTGCAATTTTAAAAAAGATATTTAAAATAGAAACATCATCATCATCATCACCATGTGCTATCATGTCAATTCTGACTTATGGTGCCCCTTTTCGGGGTTTTCTAGATAAGTACAAAGAAGCTGTTTACCATTCCCTTCTTCTAGGGTCATCCTGAGACCATGCAGCTTGCCAAAGGCCACACAAGCTGGCTCTTCTCCAGGGATGCACAGTAGGGAATCAAACTTCCTACCTTTGGCCCTGCAGCCAAATACCTATCCCACTGAGCTATCCAGCCAGCTATAATTTTACTCTCCAAAATAACTGAAAGAAATTCACATTTTGGGAAATTATTTCAAAGCAAATCCACTTTTTTCTAATTTACTCATCCATTTGTGATATCCAGGGCTTTAAAAAGTTTAGAGTGTCTCACAAGCCGGTCAAAAATTTCACCAGTCAGTATGACTGGACTATAGCCTTGCAATTTATTGGGACTGGGTATCACTGATTTATACCCTCAGACTTAGGTTGCTTGGGTGTGCCTCTGGGGTCATGAAGCTTTTTTTTTCTTTTGAATGTCTCCAGCAAAAATAAAACTGAAAGCAAAAGTGCCCAGCCTCTTAAGGAGCCACAGCTCCCTCCCACCCCTGGATGTGTCCTCGTTCGGCTGAAATTGAGAGCAGGGAATCTCCATATTCTCCAGCATGGGACTACTCTACATTCTCCTACAGAGCTATATCTCTATGTACCGCTCGAACTCTCTTCTTGGGAGAAGATGGCAGTTTTCCTTTTGCAATTGGAGGGGGAATGGGAGGACTGCAGGATTTGAGGAGGGAGGGAGGGGAGGAGGCAGGAGGGAGGGAGCTGTGACTTGTCAAGCAGCATTTTTCACTCATCACAGACAAGTGAACAAGTCAAGCCCTGGTGACATCGTATCAAGTAGTCAAACCTCTAATCCTGCTGACATAACTTTTGAATATTACTCACACTTGTTGAAAAACAGCTCTGACAATTGCTTTGTGTTTGGGTAAGAAATGATTAACTGATGAAAAACTGAGTCTCGTTCTGGAATTATCCCTCGTATGGTGTCACTTTCTGAATGGTAGTGAGCACAAGAGGATTTCTTGTAGACCATCTTAACTGCTCTCATTGCTATTGTCAATATTCAGTAGCCCTTTGCAATGTAAAGCTTCGCATCCTTTTTCCCACTGGCAAAGTGGACATAATACTGTGTAGCAATATAAGGCCATTACTTGGAATTTTGAAGCATTACTGAAACACAATATCCCACATTCATAAACTGGAGGTTATTTGAAGAACTGAAATTTTTATAAACAAGTACTGACAACACTTGGAACTCGGCATGCACACACAAATATAAGACAATATATAACGCAATAGGATTTGAGCCAGTATAATATATGCAATTTATAGTGTAATGTTACCCGGAAAAAAAGGTATATCAGAAAACATCTTACCACTGCTTTTTGTACCACCAGCAGTTTCCAAATACTCTTCAAAGGCAACCCCATGTCGAGCTCACTACAGTAAATTAACTGGAAAATGAACAAAGCATGAACCTCTATGGCCATTTCTGCCATCTCCAAAAAGCGCAGCTGGCACACTAGCTGAAGCTGGGCAAAAGCACTGCTGGCCACAGCAGATAAGTGGACATCCTGAAGCACTCTCAAACTGCAAAACTAATCCTTCAAGTAAGTGCAAACCCAAAATAGTTGATTAACCCTATTAAGATATACTGACTAGTAGTACAAGATACTACACTGCACATGAAAAAAGGAAATTGCAGACAAACAGGGAGAGAATGCCTGCATTCCATTCTGCAGCTCCAAAACACTGCAGCACACAGGGCTAGTACTCATAGTACAGCCCTTGCCCTGAGCAATGGAATATTTCTGAGCAAAGTTTATAACACACTATCCAAGCAATTCAATGTGTATGAATTTCACAGGTTCTGTCCCAATTATCGATACTTAAAGAAGTTTGGGTATCAGATGCATGACTGAAGTTCCCAGTGAAAGAATGTGGAAACATTCTGAGTCATAGTCTGTGGAAAAACGCTTTCAGATCTCCGAGGACTCTTACATAAGACATTGTGAAAATATGGCCCTAATATACAATATATGACTAAGCTATGTAATTCAACACAGATTTGTTGTTGTTGTTTAGTCATTAAGTTGTTTCTGACTCTTCGTGACCCCATGGACCAGAGCATGGCAGGGCCTCCTGTCTTCCACTGCCTCCCAGAGTTTGGTCAAATTCATGTTGGTAGCTTCGATGACACTGTCCAACCATCTTGTCCTCTGTCGTCCCCTTCTCTTGCCTTCACACTTTCGCAACATCAGGGTCTTTTCCAGGGAGTCTTCTCTTCTCATGAGATGGCCAAAGTATTGGAGCCTCAGATTCACGATCTGCCCTTCCAGTGAGCACTCAGGGTTAATTTCCTTCAAAACGGATAGGTTTGTTCTCCTTGCAGTCCAGTGGACTCTCAAGAGTCCCCTCCAGCACCACAATTCCAAAGCATCAATTCTTCGGCGGCCCAGCTCTCACTTCCATATATCGCTACTGGAAAAACCACAGCTTTGATTATGCGGACCTTTGTCGGCAAGGTAAGGTCTCTGCTTTTTAGGATGCTGTCGAGGTTTGTCATCGCTTTCCTCCCAAGAAGCAAGTGTCTTATAATTTCGTGGCTTCTATCACCATCTGCAGTGATCATGGAGCCCGAGAAAGTAAAATCTGTCACTGCCTCCAGATCTTCCCCTTTTATTTGCCAGGAGGTGATGGGACCAGTAGCCACGATCTTAATTTTTTTTTTCATGTTGAGCTTCAGGCTATTTTTTTGCGCTCTCCTCTTTCACTCTCATTAAGAGGTTCTTTAATTCCTCCTCACTTTCTGCCATCAGAGTGGTATCATCTGCATATCTGAGGTTGTTGAGATGTCTTCCGGCAATCTTAATTCCGGTTTGGGATTCATCCAGTCCAGCCTTTCGCATGATGCATTCTGCATATAAGTTAAATAAGCAGGGAGACAATATACTGTACAGCCTTGTACTCCTTTCCCAATTTTGAACACATCAGTTGTTCCATATAATTGATTAGCATGACAAAGAACATATTAAGGCTTATAAATATTTGGGCGTCGTCTTTCAATATACAGGGCCCATGTTAACAATGTGGTACAAGCAGCACAAAAATCTAGCCTTGCTATACTAAAATTCTTCTATTCAAAGGGAGGTCAGTACATTCCAGCTCCACTAAGATTGTTTCAGGCCAAATCCCTTAGTCAGCTCTTGTATGGGGCACAATTGGGCCCCTATTCTTCATTTATCCAGTTAGAATCTAAATTCGTGAGGGCTATCTTACAAGTTCCAAGAGGGGTAACCAATGCAGCCCTTAGGCTTGAAGTGGGCTACCTGAAGGTTGAAGCTAGAGCTTGGCTGGCTATTTTTAACTTTTGGCTAAAACTAACCTTTCAACCAATTGGGCTGACTTCACTGGTATTACAGGATAACCATCAGTCACCTTGGAAGAGAGCAATATACCATAAAATCAACAGATACGGCTATTCAGTAGAAAGTAACCAACAAATGGGATATGTTAAGGCCAAGAGTAATCTTAGGCAATGTGTTATTGAGACAGAAAGGCAGCAGGACCTTGGTATTATCAGAAATAGGTTTATACTTGACAACACAGTGCTGCCACCCAAACTAGCTAAATATCTCTACTTACCCATAACACCTAAACAATGCAAAGCTCTTACTCTGGCCCTCTTCAATGCACTTTCGTCAGCAGTCCAGGAAGGGAAGTATAACAACACTCCTTACCCTCAGTTTATGCCCCTGTAACTCTGGTGAGATCAAATCTATCTCCCATGTGTTACTTCACTGTGCATTTTATTCTGAGAAGTACTTGTTAACCCTTACATAAGGGCATTTCCTGGATGATCAGAGGCACATTACACACTGTTTTTGCTGACCCTGGCAGATATACTGGGCTAAACCAAACTTCAGATATGCTGGAAAAAGTAGCTAAATTCTGTGCTGCTGCAATCAAAATCCGTAAAGGAAAGTGCAGTTATAATATTTGTAAATTGGTATATACCAATTTGATATAATTATCACACAGGCTCTATGAACTTCAAAATAACAATTCTGTCATCCTATGCAAGCCGCAATAGCCCACAGATAAGGCCTATGATAGGAAGGCAGGAGATATTTAGTAAGATGTATGAATGTAGTTTTATATATATATGTATATAGGTGTTTTTAGTGTTTTTAGATTTTAGATTGATTTTATGTCTCCTAATTTAAATAATGTTCCTTACTTTTGCTGGTCAAAGACTGTAATAAAACATTTATTGTTGTTGTTCCATATCCAGTTCTAACTGGATGTTTTTCTGGGACTCTCCGGCTTTCTCCATAATCCAGCACATGTTAGCAATTTGGTCTCTAGTTCCTATGCCCCTTTGAAATCTAGTTTGTACTTCGGGGAGTTCTCGGTCCACATACTGCTGAAGCCTACCTTGGAGGATTTTGAGCATAATCTTGCTAGCGTGTGAAATAAGTGCAATTGTACGGTCGTTGGAGCATTCTTTGGCACTGGGATGCAGACTGATCTTTTCTAATCCTCTGGCCACTGCTGAGTTTTCCAAACTTGTTAGCATATTGAGCATAGCACCTACACAGCATCATCTTTTAAGATTTTAAATAGTTCAACTGGAATCCCATCACCTCCACTGGCCTTGTTGTTAGCCATGCTTTCTAAGGCCTACTTGACCACTCTCCAGGATGTCTGCCTCAAGGTGTCATGAGTTCAGCTGAAGAAGATCTGGAATCTGAGGGGTTAATTACAGTTGAGAAGAATGCTGTGCAATCAGAATCACAAGCAGCTGAATCACAACCAGATTCTCCTCCCCCAGTAGCCAGAGTGAGGGAGAAGCTTCGGCAAGGACTCATGACGCAAAGATCTGAAGCCCTCATGAATGCTTCCCAAAGGAACATCAGGTTGACCAGCCCTGAGTTTTAGCAGGATGAGGTGTTTAGATGACTGCTGTTGGTATAAAATCTGCACCCAGACGCTTGCAAGCTTGTGGAAGCAATGTCAATTCCCTGGCTCAAATCCAAGCTCCTGCTCATCTTGGACCTTGTTTTCTGGACCCTTGGCTTTGGACTCTCACTTCTGACTACAGTTTGTGTTTTGGCTTTGGCATACTGGTATCTGTTTTGCATCTAGTGGACTTCTGATATTGGACTGGTTTATTGGACTTTTGCCTGTTAAAATCCCCGGAAATGTGACACAAGGTCAGCAACCACACCATCTGGGTTGTCCAGGACATCCAGATCTTTCTGCTATAATTCCTCTGTGTATTCTTGAGAACAAACCTATCCATTTTGAAGGAAATTAACCCTGAGTGCTCATTGGAAGGACAGATCCAGAAGCTAAGGCTCCAGTACTTTGGCCATCTCATGAGAAGAGAAGTCTCCCTAGAAAAGACCCTGATGTTAAGAAAGTTTGAGGGCAAGAGAAGGGGACAACAGAAGACAAGATTGTTGGACAGTGTCATCGAAGCTACGAACATAAATTTCACCCAACTCTGGGAGGCAGTGGAAGACATGAGGGCCCGGAGTGCTCTGGTCCATGGAGTCACGAAGAGTCGGACACGACTTAACGACTAAACAACAACATTCTTGCCACCTCTTCTTGATGTCTTCTGCTTCTGTTAGGTCCCTACCATTTTTGTCCTTTATCATATACATGTTTGCACAAAAGTTTCCTTTAATATCTCCAGTTTTCTTGAACAGATCTCTGGTTTTTCCCTTTCTATTATTTTCTTCTATACCTTTACACTGTTCATTTAAGAAGGCCCTCTTGTCTCTCCTTGCTATTCTTTGGAACTCAGCATTCAATTTTCTGTAACTTTCTCTGTCTCCCTTGCATTTGGTTTCCCTTCCCTTCTCTGCTATTTGTAAGGCAGGGTTGGACAACCACTGCGTTTTCTTGCATTTCTTTTTCTTTGGGATAGTTTTTGTTGCTGCCTCCTGTAAAATGTTATGAGCCTCCATCCATAGTTCTTCAGGCACTCTGTCCACTAAATCTAGTTCCTTAAATCTGTTCTTCGCTTCCACTGAGAATTCATAAGGGATTTCATTTAGATTATACTTGACTAAAAGGTAAAGGTTAAGGTTCCCCTTGACAATTTTTGTCCAGTCGTGTTTGACTCTAGGGGGCGGTGCTCATCCCCGTTTCCAAGCCATAGAGCCAGCGTTTTGTCCGAAGACTATCTTCCGTGGTCACATGGCCAGTGCGACTTAGACACAGAACGCTGTTACCTTCCCACTGAGGTGGTCCCTATTTATCTACTTGCATGCTTTCGAACCGCTAGGTTGGTGGGAGCTGGGACAAGCGACGGGTGCTCACTCAGTCGCGTGGATTCGATCTTCCGACTGCTGGTCGTCTGACCCTGAAGCATAGGCTTCTGCGGTTTAGCCCACAGCGCCACCACGTCCCCCTATATTTGACTAGCCCAGTGGTTTTTCCTACTTTCTTCAGTTTAAGCATGGGTTTTGCTATAAGAAGCTTACGATCAGAGCCACAATCAGCTCCAGGTCTTGTTTCTGATGACTGTATAGAGCTTCTTCATCTTTGGCTGCAGAGAACATAATCAGTCTGATTTCGGTATTGTCCATCTGGTATTGTCCATATGTAGAGTCGCCTCTTGTGATGTTAGAAAAGAGAGTTTGTGATGACCAGCTTGTTCTCTTGACAAAACTCTATTAGCCTTTGCCCTGCTTCGTTTTGAACTCCAAGGCCAAACTTACCTGTTCCATTTATCTCTTGGTTCCCTACTTTAGCATTCCAATCCCCTATAAGGACAAGAACATCTTTCTTTGGTGTCAGTTCATTTTTGAGATTGTATCCCAGTACAGCTTTTCCCACTCCTTTGTTGACTATGAGGGCTACTCCATTTCTTCTACGGGATTCTTGCCCACACTAGTAGATATGGTAATAGTCTGAATTGAATTTGCCCATTCCCATCCATTTCAGTTCACTGACGCCCAATATGTCAATGTTTATTCTTGCCATCTCCTGTTTGACCATATCCAGCTTACCAAGGTTCACAGATCTTACATTCCACGTTCCTATGCAGTATTTTTCTTCCCAGCATCAGACTTTCCTTTCACTTCCAAAGCAAAGCAAAGCAAAGCGTGCTGCTTATATACCGCCCCATAGCGCTTCAAGCACTCTCTGGGCGGTTTACAATTTAATTATGCAGGCTACACATTGCCCCCCCAGCAAGCTGGGTACTCATTTTACTGACCTCGGAAGGATAGAAGGCTGAGTCAACCTCGAGCCGGCTACCTGGGATTTGAACCCCAGGTCGTGAGCACAGTTTTAGCTGCAGTACAGCGATTTAACCACTGCGCCACGAGGCTCACTAATGTGTGTGTCCACAGCTGACCATCCTTTTGGCTTTGGCCCAACCACTTCATTAGCTCTCGAGTTACTTGTCCTTGTCCTCCACTCTTCCTCAGTAGCATGTTGGATGCCTTCCGACTTGAGGGCTCATCTTCCAGTGTCATATCTTTTAGCCTTTTGCTTCTGTCCATGGAGTTTTCTTGGCAAAGATACTGGAGTCGCTTGCCAGTTCCTGCTCCAGGTGGATCGCATTTAGTCAGAACTCTCCACTATGACCTGTCTGTCTTGGGTGTCCCTGCACAGCATAGCCCATAGCTTCTCTGAATTACTCAAACCCCTCCACCAAGACAATTGTCGTAGATCACAAGCTAAATATGAGCCAACAGTGTCATGTGGCAACAAAAAAGGCTAATGCTATTTTAGGCTGCATTCATAGAAGCATAGTTTCCAAATCCCATGATCTGCTAGTCCCCTTCTAATCAGCACTGGTTAGGCCTCACCTTGAGTACTGTGTCCAGTTCTGGAAGCCACACCTCAAGAAGGATGCTAGCAAATTGGAACAAGTTCAGAGGAGGGTGACAAGGATGATCAGGGGGCTGGAAACCAAGTCAGAATTGGGCATGTTTAGCCTTGAGAAAAGAAGACTGAAGGGTGATATGATAGCACTTTTCAAATATTTGAAAGGCTGTCATACAGAGGAGAGGCAAGATCTATTCTTGATCATTCCAGAGTGCAGGACACGCAACAATGGGCTCAAATTAAAAGAAGCCAGATTTCAGTTGAATATCAGGAATATCAGAAAAAAACTTCCTGTCAGAGCAGTAAAACAGTGACACCAGTTAACTCGGGAGTTGGTGAGTGCTCCAACAGTGGAGGCATTCAAGAAAAACTTAATCACCTGGCAGATATGCTTTGATTGTATTCTTGCATTGAGTAGGAGGTTGGACTTGATGGCCTTGTAGGCCCCTTGCAACTTCACTTTTCTATGATTCTAAGCAGGTTGCACCTGTTCAGTTTCTCTTAGCACCATATGCACCCTCAGTTTTCTAGGAGACAGACTACAGCTTTACATATATAAATGCTGCATAGAAAATTGATCACATTTTTAGTGCTGAGGGTGGAATCAGCAGGTATGATTCCGTTCATCCTCTCCATTCATTTAATCATCCACACATGACTTGTATAAACCTTTTAATAGGATATCTAATGAATCTTCAGGGTGCATGAATGTAGTCAGGTCAAGAATAATCCTCATACTTTCCAACTGGTCTTGAAGGTCAGAAGGCAGGGACGCATCCTCAAGGACTTTGCTGTGCTTCATTAACAAGAAAACAGAGCAACATCTACAGTTTTTATTTAATTTATATCCCATGCTGCATTCCTGAAGATCCTCCAACTTGATTAGCACTGTGAAAACAAAATCCTCTAAAAACATAAAACCCTATGACTAGAGAGCAAGAGCTTAAATCCTGGGTAATAAAACCTCTTCCAATGTTCCAAACAATACCTTGCAAAAAGAAAATGTGGGGTAGAGGTGCTTCCTACTAGCTTACCTCTCCTGATCATTACATTCTCCAGCATTCCTTTGGAATTAGCAAAGTGGGGGTAAAAAATCAGTCTCATTATTCTTCTATTCTTCGTATTATTATTCTTCGACAGCCTCCCAGTTTCTTCAGCTTCAGTCTCTTTCTCTAAAAGCATTACTCTGCCACTCTCTAACTGTTCTGGGAGGCATTGTTCAATAAATGTTTTCCCTTGATCTTTCCTAATCCTTCTTCATTCTATGCTACACTAGCAACATTTAACATGAGACCCTCCCAATTGTCTGTGTGCAGCAATCAGCAACTGACTAGGAACTGGGATAAAGCCCAAACTGTGGAAGTGCTGTTGAACACTTATTGTCACTGAGCCATCCCACACAAGAGACAAACCTGTCTCAGGGGGCTGTGTTACTATGTGATAATTAAAGCAAGATGAGTGTCATGGTGGTAGGTGATTATACAGGAATGAAATTACTCAGTGGAATATTTTCTTTTTAAAAATCACTTAAAAAGAGGTTTTGGTGCTTATATCATGGTGCCAGGCTGACTATCTTGAAGAATTCAGTGTTCTACCCACAGAAAAGTCTATTTTGAGCAAATTTCAACTAAACCCCAAGATGCAGCTTGCAGAAAAAGGCTCTGTCCTAACAGATACTTATCTTCTGGGCCTCCATGTGACTACAAAGGTTTATTCTGCAATGAGTTTTTATTTCTATGTTAGAAATTAAGTGAGATTTAAAATGCAAGATTTCTGTTTTTAAAAAAAATCAAATTTATACTGCTAAAATAAGTAGCAACTAGAATAGGCACTCTGACTAATTGGAACGTATAGAGGAGTAGATTTATCAAATCCCTACTGATTCAATGGGCCTATTCTAGTGTAACTCAGTATGCAGTGGTTCTTAACCTTTGTTACTCGGATGCTTTTGAACTGCAACTCCCAGAAACCCCAGTCAGCATAGCTGGTGGTGAAGGCTTCTGGGAGTTGCAGTCTAAAACTCCTGAGTAACTCAAGGTTAAGAACCAGTGTGCTAAGCAATAGGATTTCAGACAATATTTCCTACTGTAGTGAGGTCTATGATTTTGTCACAATCTTCTGTTTGATATAGACCAGAGAGTCTCAAAAGTACAACTGACTTTTCAGTACCTAGTTTGAGGCACACTCCACAAACTGATTTTCTGATACCCTATATGAGCAGCCATACCTGCAATGTAGCTTTGCATAATCTTCCAGATCCCTGCTGCTCTTCAACGAACCAGTGGTTTGATACCAGGAATTAAATAAGAAGTGGCACTGTGGGTTTTCCCTTTATAATATTATACAAATGACAACAGCTAGTCATGTCTGAGTTTTGTTGTTATTATTGTTTAGTCATTAAGTCGTGTCCGACTCATTGTGACTCCATGGACCAGAGCACGCCAGGCCCTCCTGTCTTCCACTGCCTCCCGGAGTTGGGTCAAATTCATGTTGGTCGTTTCTATGACACTGTCCAACCATCTCGTCCTCTATCATCCCCCTCTCCTCTTGCCTTCACACTTTCCCAACATCAGGGTCTTTTCCAGGGGTATTTTCCAGCATAACCTCTTGCATGCATGAAGATTTCCTGCTTCCATATTTATTGTGATACAGATTGTGAACAGAACTAATTAAACTAAGCAACTACACAGGACTTCCCTCACTGACACCCAAGGATGTCAGTGTCTCCACAACTCTGTAAGATTTTTAAAAGTGTGGCATCATATGGACTACAGCATTCCATATTCCTATGCCTCAGTCATGGTCAAACAAAATGGGAGCCAACATGAAATGAAATATGGGCACACATTCCATCCCATAATTTATTGTATATTATGGGGGGAGGGGGTGGGTCAGTATGCATGTAAAAAGATTGGTTTTAAAGTTATGTTTATTTCACTGATTGCCCTTTTAGGCATGAAAAGTATGCCGAAAACAAGCAATGGATAACACGCAGATGCCTTCAACGTCCTTTAGTATAAAAATCCTGAAAATTTTATTCTTCTCTTTCCCAAAATAATCACACCTGAACTTGCCCCCTTTTGCTCTCATCAAGATCAGCTCTCAACAGGGTCTGCCTGCTTGTTAAAATGAGGATTTTCAAGGTCAGTCAGAATATATAAAGCAGCCATTTCATCTTTCCTGGCTCTCTGGCTAGTTTCCTCTATAAAAGCTGCTGAATGCTGGAGATTCTGCTGGGCTTGAAAGGCCTGCCAGACTAAGGCCAATTAAGAGTTTTTAGGATGTTACACATTAGGGTTATTATAGGCGACAGTTATGTAGCCAGAATTAATCTAATATAAACCTTTAAAGTGGTTTCTCTAACTCTGGTTTCCTTTTTCTAGCTGAACAGACAGGACAATAGGGAGGCAAAGCTCTCTTCCCCCAAAGGAATTCACAGCCAGTCAGCAAAGCAACAAAAGCTACTCCAACTTCATGGGAGAATAAAGTTATTTAGTCAACATGCATGCAAGCTAGGACGTCCCAACCTTGCAACACTCTCTGGCTAGTCATTGATTCACGACATAGATTCTTCATCCCAGCACTGTTAACCTCCTTAACTAGAAGAAAAAGAGATGTTGTTGGAATGTACAACAAATACTGGAATAATCCATATGGAGTTTTAATTAGAACCCATAAGGGCCAGAAAAACTGGACATTTCTACATACATATTTTGGAAATATATTTGTTCATCTAATCTTTCTTCAGCTTAGTCATAATGGCTCTACTTTGGCATCTTTATAACCATTTTCCAAAGAATGGCAACATTTGCTTTCTCTAGTTTAAGAAACTTGCAGATAATAGGGTTGGAAGAAAGCTTTCACCACTCAAAACAGACAATACATGGCTAGATGGAACAATGGAACAATTCAGAAGGTCGCATTTTCACCTCTACCAAGGAATAACCTATATATTGCCCTATCTGCATGGATGGAGCCATTTACACTTCTTTTCCAAATATGGCTGTAACATCTACTACAGCCATATTAATATTCTTGCGTGTATAGGATGTTTCCAGACTATTAACTGAGAACTCTAGGAGTGTATTGTACAAGAATAAAAACTCAGCAAGAAGCATCTTTATAGAAACCTGCACTATAACACAGATTTCTATGTTGATGCATCTTGCTTCGTATTATCTTAGAAGCAAAATTCCACATGGAAAAAATAATACATAGATTGGTTCTGCATACAGGTAAATGGTTTTCAATGCATTCCTATGGCAAACTTTGCCTTGACTTATGAACTTTTTGACATACGAACACCGTTCCAATACAGATTAAGTTTGTAAGTCAAGGTACCACTGTATTTTCTTCATATGTTCTTTACAAGGGTCCTCTCCACCCCATTTCCCCTCCGCCCCATCAAGGCTCCTCTTCACCCCATTCCCCCCCGCCCCATCAAGGCTGCTCGCCACCCATTTCCCTTCTGCCCCATCAAGGGTCCTCTTCATCCCATTTTCCTTCTGCCCCATCCAGGCTCCTCTCCACTCCATTTCCCCTCCGCCCCATCCAGGGTCCTCTCCACCCCATTTCCCCTCCACCCCATCAAGGCTCCTCTCTACCCCATTTCCCTTCCACCCCATCCAGGGTCCTCTCCACCCTATTTCCCTTCCACCCCATCAAGGGTTCTCTTCACCCCATTTTCCTTCCACCCCATCCAGGGTCCTCTCCACCCCATTTCCCCTCCACCCCATCAAGGCCACTCCCCACCCATTTCCCTTCCACCCCATCAAGGGTTCTCTTCACCCCATTTTCCTTCCACCCCATCCAGGGTCCTCTCCACCCCATTTCCCCTCCACCCCATCAAGGCCACTCCCACCCATTTCCCTTCCACCCCATCAAGGGTTCTCTTCACCCCATTTTCCTTCCACCCCATCCAGGGTCCTCTCCACCCCATTTCCCCTCCACCCCATCAAGGCTCCTCTCTACCCCATTTCCCCTCCACCCCATCAAGGCCACTCCCCACCCATTTCCCTTCCGCCCTATCAAGGGTCCTCTTCACCCTATTTTCCTTCTGCCCCATCCAGGCTCCTCTCCACCCCATTTCCCCTCCGCCCCATCCAGGGTCCTCTCCACCCCATTTCCCCTTCACCCCATCAAGGCTCCTCTCCACCCTATTTCCCATCCACCCCATCAAGGGTCCTCTCCACCCCATTTCCCCTCCACCCCATCAAGAGTCCTCTCCACCCTATTTCCCTTCTGCCCTATTAGGGAGCAGGCTGGGTAGGTGGGGCTTGTCAGCCTTGGAAGGCAGCCCATCTAGGAGAAGGAACAGTCCAATTTTAAACTTCCACTGCCTTGTGACTATATCCACTCATAGAAAAGGCTTCAGGAGTTAACACTGAGGCAAAATCTGGAGACGGAGTCCCGGAGGCAATTCGTGTCATTCTGTCAACTCCTGCAATGTCACTGGAACCAATTGTATTGGCTCTTGCCTTTCCATTGGACTATTTCAGCGACGTGGAGAGGGGGGATTTGTTACTTGGATAACAGCCTATCCTCCATATTATCTTACCCAGGCTTCGTGCTCTAGAGAGGACACTCCAGCTTCACATACAGCGTCAAAACAACATGGGAAGTAGCAATTACCAGTTTTAAGTCTTTGCTCGATTGGTGTAGAGCATGACACCAGATGCTGCCTCGCTACGGTCTGTTAACCTCATGGGTTGCGTGGGGTTTACGGTGAAAGTCAACAAGCAGATCAATAACTGTGCACCACACAACTATTGTAAGAAAACTTCTGCCCTAAAGTTGGACACCTGGAATGCTCGGACAATGAGCCCTGGCTTTGCTCACAACAGCTTTTCTGATGACCTGCAGGAAATAGACGACGTGCGCAAGACAGCTGTCATTGATATGGAATTGAGTAGACTGCAGATGGACATTGTTGCCCTGCAAGAGACAAGATTGCCAGACTCAGGATCTGTCAAAGAAAAAAACTTCTCATTCTTCTGACACGGAAAACCATTAAATGAGACCAGGGAACATGGTGTTGGCTTTGCAGTCAGAAATACTCTGCTGAGATCCATTGTTCCACCTACTGTGGGGAGTGAAAGAATCTTGTCTCTGCAGATCCACTCATCAGCGGGACCAGTCACCCTCATTAGTGCATGTGCACCAACACTGTCGTCCACAACAGAAGTCAAAGACAAATTCTACAATGATCTGGCAGCTACTATCAAAAAAGTCCCTGAGAGAGAGCCACTGTTCATTCTTGGAGACTTTAATGCTAGAGTTGGTGCTGATCACAATTCATGGCCCACTTGTCTTGGCCGTTTTGGCATTGGGAAGATGAATGTCAGCAACACGCTCTTTAATATGAAGCTTCAACACAGAGTTTCCTGGAGACATCCAAGATCCAAGCATTGGCATCGGCTTGATTTGATCCTCACTAGACATTCTAGCCTTCCTGGTATTACAGTCACACACCTTTACCAGAGTGCTGATTGTGATACTGATCACACCCTGGTGTGTAGTAGAGTAAAACTGCGAACAAAGAGATTGTATCACATGAAAAAGAAAGACCATGTATTGACATCAGCAAGACTTGCGATCAAAGAAAAGTGGAGGAATTTGCCCAAGCACTTGAGGAAACCCTTACAGGCCCGGCTGATGCAAATGCACCTTAACAATGGGAACACTTCAAGAACACTGTTTATAACAACACCTTGTCCATATTTGGCAAAAAGACCAAAAATACGGCAGACTGGCTCAAAGCCCATTCAGAGGAGCTGAAGCCAGCCATTGAGGATAAGAGGAGAGCTCTAGCAGCATACAAAGCCTATCCTAGTTAGTACAACTTGGAGGCTCTTCGAGCTGCTCGTAGCCAATTCCAACAGGTGGCCAGGAGATGTTCCAACGATTATTGGCAGAGTCAAAGGCTTTGCTGTAGACTATAAAGCATAGACTGGTCATCTTCTGAAATTATTTGGTGTTCTCCAATAGTCAATGGATATTTGCAATATAATCTCGAGTGTCTCTTCCTTTTTGGAATCCAGCCTGAACCTCAGGCATTTCTCACTCCATATAAGGTTAAAGCATTTGTTGCAACACCTTGAGCATCACTTTGCTTGTGTGGGAAATTAAAGCAATGGTCCTATAATTGTTGCGCTCATGGGCATCTCCTTTTTTAGGGACTGGAATGTATGTTGAACATTTCCCGTCTATGAACCATTGTTCTGTTTTCCATATTTGTTGGCATATACCTGTTATGATTTTGACAGATTCAGTTTCTGTGGCTTGACATAGTTCTATTGGTATTCTATCTTCTCTGGTAATTTGTTTCTTTCTAGTGTTTTCTGAGCAGCTTTTGCTTCACTTTCTAGAACAGCTGTTGAGGAACTGTCATCTTCATATTGTTTTGTGTCCACCTGCAAGCAGACATTTGCTAGTCCTTTCACTTTGCTTATTCAGGGAAATAGGTTGCTTGCTACAACATTATGTGCTGGCCCATCTTTCTCACTTTTCCTTCCATTCCTTTTCTTGGTTCCTTGTCATTCCACCCTTAGTGTAGCCATTTAAAAGGATGTTATGTGGGCATGGACAGATTTAATGATACTGTACTTGATTTTGATGTTCCATATCCGGGTTACATTCATGGTATGAAATAGCATGATAGCTTATTTGTGGAGGAGTGGCCAAACTGGATAGCCTGTCAGATCTTCAAACACTATGACCAGTCAAGACTATTTGGCTTTCATCTGTTTTCTCTGTTGAGGCCAAGGGAGTCTCAAACTTTATTACAGCGAATCTCTCAGATTAAAAATATACAAAGATCCCTAGGAATATATATAAAGCATCTGGCTTATCTGGAAATGTTTTAATTCTTCTGAGCCTGAGGCCAATATATAAAAACTAGAAGGATAAGGAAGAAGCTCTAAGGAAGTTGAAAATGGTATAAGGAGGGGGAAATACATTTGAGAGTCTCAACATAGACAATGTGTGCAAGTGAAGCACACAGTCAATTCTACTGTACTTTAATTGATAAGAAAGGAAAATCAAATTGGTACTCTGTTCCCTGATCATTTGAATGCAAATGGAGAAGAGCATGAGAGTCAGCTTGAGATTCCCTTGGCAACTGTGTCTGTTTCTTTTGGAGGTGCCTGATTTACAGATCATTATAGGTCAGTTATTAAATCAGTGACAGTTTAATATGCATTGTCTGTGTCTTTTTTCTCTAGCTGCCAACTTCCCTAGTTACATTCTCCATTTCTTCACTGTGCCTTACATATCATTCTCCATTTTTGTACCTCCAACTCTTGTATTTTGAGTTTGACCCATGCTTTGACTTCTGATCTGTCCTCTGACATCTCTGTTCTGTTTATGCCAAAGGCTTTGATTGTTGTGTGTGCTGAGAAAATTCCCAATATTCTCGTCATTCTGGTATCCATAGGTAGAAAAAAATGAAGGGTAAGCAAGAAAGGAGAAGCAGTGGGTCCAGCAAAGGAGTGAAGGCGGGCCAATAGAGGTCGGCTTTGTAAGAAAAAGTATAGCTATAGGGATCAACAAAAGTCTTTATGGATAAAATGGGGTTTCAATGAAGAGGAAAAAGTGGTTAGGAGCACTTGGAGGCAGTGTGAGAGAACAGGAGAATAAATTCAAGCTTCAGTGGAGCTTGTGGTTGAAATTATGCTGTTCCGCATTGTTAATCACATCTAGGCACATTCAAATCAATAGACTTTATGGAGGAGTTCACTCTGGAATCAAATGGGAAGCAAATCCCATTGATTCAATGGGTCTATTCTAGTGTGAGTTATTATGCTAAATGGGTCTACTCTAGTGTGAGTTATTATGCTCAACAACAGGATTTCTGTCACTGTAAAGACAGTAAAGGCGTCCTTCAGTCTCGAGAGACTATGGTAACGTACTCTGTATCAAGGACTTGGAACAGCGTCTAGTGTGATTGAGAAGGCCAATTCAAGAGTGACAATCCCTTCCACACTGAAGACAAATACAATCTGTCCCTTGTCCAGCTCCCTGATTTTGCTGGTTTCAGGACTGCCTCTTTGCCTCAGCGTGCTGGAAAAGGGTGTCTTCAAATTGGGAGAGGCCATGATGCACCGCCTGCCTCCAGGCTGAATGCTCAGATGTCAGGGTTTCCCATCTGTTGAGGTCCATTCCTAAGGCCGTCAGATCCCGCTTGCAGCTGTGGTCTCTCTCTGGGGCGATTTCCCTGAACCAATTCTCCATACAGGAGATCCTTTGGAATCCGACCATCAGCCATTCTCATGACGTGCCCAACCCAACGTAGACGTCGCTGTTTCAGTAATGTATATATGCTAAAAATTCCAGCTCGTTCTAGGACTACTCTATTTGGAAATTTGTACTGCCAGGTGATACCAAAAATGTGTTGGAGGCAACACATATGGAACGTGTTCAGCTTCTTCTCCTGCCATGCACAAAGGGTCCAGGACCCACTGCAGTACAGGAGTGTGCTCAGGACACAGGCTCTATAGACCTGGATCTTGGTATATATCGTCAGCTTCTTATTGACCCATACTCTCTTTGTGAGTCTAGAGAACATGGTAGCTGCTTTGCCAATGCGTTTATCCAGCTTGACATCTAGACAAAGGGTGTCAGAGACTGTTGAGCCAAGGTACACAAAGTCAGAAGACCTGCAGTCGTAAGATCGAATCCACACGATGGAGTGAGCCCCCATCGCTTGTCCCAGCTCCCGCCAACCTAGTGGTTCGAAAACATGCAAAATGCAAAAATGAGAGTAGATAAATAGGTACCACCATGGTGGGAAGGCAACGGCGTTCCATGTCTAGTCACGCTGGCCACGTAACCACGGAAGATTGTCTTTGGACAAATGCTGGCTCTATGGGTTGGAAACAGAGATGAGCACCGCCTCCTAGAATCGGACACAGCTGGACAAATTGCCAAGGGGAACCTTTACCTTTACCTTCTGAGATGACAAGATTTTCTGGAAAAGGCAATAATTCCATCTGGGAAAGTGGAAAGGAGCAGCAAAAGAGGAAGACCAATTACTGTATGAGAGGGACTAAATCCCTAAAGGAAGGCACATGCTTGAGTTTACAAGAGCTGAGAAGAGATGCTGAGGACAGGCTATTTTGGAGATCATTCATTCATAACAACAGCAGGAGCAGCAGCAGCTCCTGGGCTGTTATAAATCCTTTGCCAATTAGAAAATAAATCCTAAATTTGCCCAGTAAACCACTTCTCTGTTCACATGTCATCCTCTCCTCTATTCTGCCATGGCACACAACATCCCCTTCATTCCAAATTAATTATGTGAGAGAATTTGCTGTTTATTTGCATGTTTTACAATACTAGAGTGTAGGGTGTTCATGTTACCCTTTTTATCATGTTTTCCCCCAAGGAAGCCATAGCCTTCAGTTTGCAAGAGCTGTTCAACTGATGATATTTTGGAGATTGCTTGTTTATAGGTTGCCATATATCAGAGGCCACCTGACTGCATATAACAAGAAGAACAAAAGTATAGACTTTTCCACAGTAATCTAGCATCTAGGATACTGTTGGCTTGGGTGGCATCTTAAGCTCTAACAGGATAACAACACTGCTATACTTAAACCAATTCATTATTTCTTTTCTGGACCCACAACTTCACAAGAGACAGATGACTGCCAGAACTGTGGAACAGGCTTATATTTGGATTAAAAATACAATATAGTCTACAATATCTCAAGCTCTAAAAAAACCCAGCACCCTCTGACTTAGTTTCTTGATTTGCAAGAGGATATAAGAAGTAACTCAGATGCTTTGCTTGGAAGTAAAGTTCCATGCTGGAATTCTACTGCCACCCAGTGGAATGTATCTCAAATGTGGCAAAAAGAATGTTCTGTACATATCAGAAAACAGATCAGCCCAGGAAAGGGCAGATTCATCACTAAGATTTGTCAAATTCTTCCACCTGAGAAGGAAAACAAAAACAAAAATCAAGGAAGTGATGTGACCAGTAAGAACTGCGTTTTCTTTATAACTCAAAGAGGCATAGTAACCAGATAAGATGGAAACTGTGCAGCACTGATCTCACAGAAGAGACATTCTGTGTATTCAGGACTCTGCACAACAGGCAAACTAATCAATCACTTGTTGCTTACTGGGAAATCTGGACACTGGAAGTGCCCAGTACTTTGAATCTGCCTGAACTGCTCCAGCTGCAACACTAATTTCTCCCAGACGCATCAAGCCATTAGGAAAGCAAGCACAAGGCGCCTAATCTCAGCTGGCAAGTATGTGAAGTTTTTCATGAAAAGTATAAAACAAGTTTTGAATTGCTTTAGGGAAAGCACTACAAGCTTGACCATTAACCTTTCTCTTCTGGTGCCCTACTTGTGGAGCATTCTTCCCATTCAGGTGCAACTGTGGCACCACCACTGTATTCGTTTTTAATGCCAGGCCAAAATTTATTTGCTTGCCTAAACATTTTGTGGGGGCTAATGAAACTGGGTAGTGAAATTGCAAAGTAAAACACTAGGATGTTGTATCACATTTAACATATTACTATATAGAGATTTCTTTTCTCTGTGTGAAGATGTCTGAGTCTGTCTAAATATGTCAGTGGTTTACTTTGCCTGTTTGAGTTTCTGAAGACATTAACAAACAGTGTATTTGAAAACCTTAACTATCGGGAAGGGTCAAGGGATAACCATTCACCTCAAATTCCAGTTCAGGCTGCCTTTATTTAAACAAATGTAATACAGCAGCTGAACTCCCTGAGTTAGAATGCCACAGCTCAAGGGCAACACCTGCAGGATAACTTAGAGAAGCAACAGTATTGGGCTTCAGTTCTCTCTGGTACAGAAATTCTTCTTTAGCAACATTTTGTTATGAAGGGATAAATCTTCATTAGAAAACTTCATCTGTGACATTTAGGATGCTCAGTTGCATAGAAAGACACAGCCCTTTACCTTCAACAGCTACGTAGAAGAGGGAATATCAGTATCATTCTACAGCAAGCAATGAAAACAAAAAAAAAAAACCCAACCAAAATGTGTCTTTTCTATAAACCAATATAGAAGTACAGGATTTTGTTTCCCTCACATTTGATAACCATAAACACACTGAAGGAACCTCTTAATCTCAGTCTCCACATCTAGATTTTTTTTGTACAGTATTAGGGTTTCCACATTCATATATAATCCAACCACGAAGCTAAAACATTCATCATTCTAAAGTAGGGTGTGAATCAACCAGAGAATAAAGTAAGGTGTGACTCAACCAGAGAATGATCCACAGGCAACAGCGATAGTTCCATAATGATCAACAATTTGCATGCAGAAGCATCTAGCGTAAACCCCTGGCATCTCCAATTAAAGGGTATCAGATGCAGAGTTTGGAAAGATCACTATTTATTGGCCTTCAAATGCTATTGCCTATGAATGCAGACAATGCAGAATTAGAAAGATGCTTCTTCATCTTACCCACCAACTCAGCTATCTTCTCTAAACTCTCCTCCTCTGCTCCCCTTAAGACTACTTTGACAGGTACCCCCAGACACCATTTAACCAGCTAACCTTAGTCAGGCTCCAAACAAAGAAAACTAAGATTATTAATGTTTCTTTCCCTTGAGGCACCTTAAAAGATTTCTCATTAACGCCAGAAAAAGAACCTGTAATGACAAACTTATTTTATTATTGTAGCAGGGATATGGCTAATAGTGTTGCTTTAATTGGGACATGGAAGAAGTTACTCTTTTTGCTGGAATCATTATCATGAAAATTAAGCATTCATCTTCAAATTTATGGACTTTGCCTCAGATGCATAAAGCATGGCTGCCCACACAAATTACTTATAAATCTTTTTAAAGGAAATAATGTGGCAGGATAGCTCAGATGGTTGCAAATGGGGTAAGGAGTGCTGAAGCTTTAGATCTACCGTAATCTGGATGAAGTCCAGAAGAACTGGAAGTAATTATATACTACATGTACTTGGAACATTCTGCTCAGGAAATGGGTGACATCCCTTTCAGTTTCCCTTAGTGATATTCCTATCAGCAAATATTGTGGATTATGAGGGATAATGATAAGGGATGGAGATAGATTTCTTTCCTCTTGATGGTAATAAGGAATATTCTGAGAGGGCAAGTGCTGGAGTGCACTTCATAAGTACTGGGAAGGATGGTTTTGGCCACAGCATAACGAACTTCATCAGGAGGAATTTAAACTGAATCAGAAGTGAGAGGGATATGTAAACTCAGAGGTAAAGATAGGTGAAGGCTTATGAATGGTATGAGGAACAGACTGAGCAGCTTTAATGAGGTCCAATAAGAATCTTCATTAAAATGTACAAAGGAAAACAGGCCACAAATCACACTATCTCTGATGTCTATATATGAACACCAGGCGTAAGGGAAACAAACAAGAACTGGTACACTTAGTTCAATAGGGTAGATATTGAAGACTTGACAGGGATAACTGAAACTTGGTGGGATAACGTCCACGACTGGAATACAGCAACTGAGGGATATAAATTGTTCAAAAAGAACAGAAAAACTAGAAAGGGTGATGGAGACATAGTATATGTTAAAATTACATATTCTTGATCAGAAATACATGAGGATGAGCTTGGTTGTCTCATTGAGAGCATCTGGATTAATATAACTGAGGCAAAAAACAAAAGGAACATGGTAGTCAGAATGTAGTACCACTCGCCCGATCAAGGTGTAAAACAAATGTTTTTTAAAAAAAAGCAAAATGTTTAAAAGAGACACAATATAGTAGTAACAGGAGGTTTCAGTTATCCTGATATCTGTTGGGAAGCAAATTCTGCCAAACATAGCTCTTCCAATAAATTCCTGGCTTGTGTTGCTGATAATTTTATTCTGCAAAACATGGAGGAACAAACTAGAAGATTAGCAATCCTGGACTTGATTCTAATCAACAGAGATGGCTTGATGAAGTGGCAGTAAGGGGAACTGTGGGGGAAAGTGACCATGTTATACTTAGTTCTTGATTTCAAAGGAAACGATTTCCAAGGAATTGCTGTAGACAGCAGGTTGAATATGAGCCAACAGTGCTAATTGGTGCAAAAAAGGCAAATGTTATTTTAGGCTGCATTAACACTAGTATAATCTCCAAATTCCATTAAGTGCTAGTTCCCCTCTATTTGGCAATGACTAGACCTCATATGGAGTACTGCGTCCAGTTCTAGATGTCACACTTTAAGAAGGCTGCCGACAAAGTGGAACAAGTTCAAAGAAGGATAACAAGGATGACCAGGGGACTGGAAACTACCGTAAGTCCTTTGAGGAAAGACTGGGCATGTTTAGCTTTGAGAAAAGGAGGCTTATGGGGAGATAATGGTAGCTCTTTTCAAGTACTTGAAGGATTTAGAACAGATCCTGCCACTCTTCCTTATGACAATCATCCCAGAGTGCAGAACACATAATAATGGGCTCAAGTTACAGAAAGCCAGATTCTGGCGCGCTTTTTTGGGCAAAACTTCCTGTTACAGCATTACAAAAATGGAACCAATTCCCTCAGGAGGTGATGACTGCTCCAACGCTGAAAGCATTCAAGGGAAAATTAGACAATGATCTGTCGAATATACTTTGATCTGGATTCCTGTATTGAGCAGGAGGTTGCACTCGATGGCCTTACAGACTTCTTCCAATTCCATTATTCTACAATTCTATGAAATAAATTTGTGACTGGTAGTTGCCTCCTACTAGAAAACCAGGATCACTTTAGAAAGTTGTTCTAATGGTCCTGGTCCTTCCAATATTACAATGTGAATATTCAGGGAACTTAGTGTGGAACTTGGGTCCTACTTAACTCTATTATGAAGGAGGATGTGGTGAAAATGGGTTCAGTGCAGACAGGGCTAGTATGAGATTAGGCTGGATCACTCTAGCAAGCCTGGCCCCAAAGACGGTACAAGTGAGGAAGCACAAGGAGCATCCAGGATTATAGCGTCCTTGCTAAGGAAGGCAGTCCATCTCTGGTCATATACACAAGACAGCCAAGGTACTTCCAACTGCAAAAATATCAGAATTTTCAAAATTGGAAGAGCTGGTGAACTATTATTAACACACCATACAACTTTACACTAAGGTGACCTTTCTCCTGTCTACTCACATCTGTTAATTTTTTCCCTTGGATTCTACAATATTATTTAGCAACCATTTATTATTTTATTGTAAATCTTGCACTACACAAAAAAGGTATTCCCTGACTTTCTATAGCTATCTTATACTGTATAATAAAAATAAAAGAGAATGCATGACTGTTTTTCAACTTATAATTTCAAGACCAAGCAACCTAGGCATCTGAAAACTGGTGCACATACTGGCAATCACTAGAAATTATGCAGCTCAGTGTTATCTACTTTTTAAAATGTCTCATTTTAATCTAAGTATGCCCATGAGATTAACACTGGCAACAGCACTTTCATTCAAGAGATGGCACACTTCCATAACCACTGCATAGGTTTGAAGTCAATTTTTATTTATTTAAAACATTTATATGCCACCTTTCTCCTGAAGGATCCAAGGCAGATGACAGTATTTGAAACAAACAATACTATCTGAAACTAGAGAGCAGTCATTTAAGGGTCAAAGTTATAAGGTTGTCTCCTCCCTGTTTAACTTTGAGTCAGTAAAAAAATCATGCTCTCCAGGTAACATGAAGACTGGCAGTTTTTTTTTTTCTAAAATCTGCTACAGAATACCACATAAAGAGAGTCCACACTGTATTCAATGATCTGTTCCTGTTTTGTTCTCTCTGTCTGGATTTTTCCCCATTTGCACTGGAGTAACAGAGTTTTATCTGACACTTGATGTGGCCAAATCTTACACCATCCTTCTTTCTGGCCACTGTTCCACTCCCTTTCTTGTCAGAGACTTAAAAACAAAACCAAAGAACCAACAAAATAAATTAATTTACTGACATCTTTCAAGAAAGTTGCAAAAAGAATGAATCTCATACACACTAGACTTTCTTAATGGCTAGCTAGAGACAGTACAGTGAGGAACAAAAGCAAACAAAACAAAATGCAGCAAAAAATAAACTGTTTCTATGAACACCTCTGTGTCAAGAATAAGTGTTAAGATTAAAATGCATATTTACTTCCACAAAGACCTGTGGAATGCATTTCAGAAACTTATCATTCATCATATTTCTACTGGAGTGAGACCTATGTATAATGAATTGTATTATGAGAGCCTTAGATGTCAGAATAGACTCATATAATTTGTGGCCATACAGAGTGTCCATCTCCTAATCCTAATGTACTCCTTACCAGGAGTTTATACAAGCCAGTTGACAACCACTCATACACTAATCCCTAATGGACTTCTTAAACTCCATAACATCTTCATTAAGTATACCTAATCATGCATTTGCAATTAGTCAGAAAATAAGTTGACTGAGGTGAAAGATTTTCTTAAGCCAGACAGCTACCGGAGAGTTAAACATCATTTTCTCATCAAAACCTCTTCCAAGGAGGTTAAGCACACAATAGACTATCTAAAGCAACAGCTAGAGAGGCTCTTTGAAATTCTACACATGTGCCTCAGCAATGCATTTCTATTAATGTCCAGTGTGTGTCAGCATGAAGATAAGGCACCAACATCATGTCCAACCAGCCTGCTAGAGAATGGGATACTGTGTAAAACATTGTCTGATACTCAGAATCCCACAGAATGGCACTGCTCACAATCTCATCCTTTGCGAGTGCACCCTTCGCATGCCTGATAACACGACAAATGAGGGTTAGCTGGAACCACAAAAGGAAATCGTTCTACAGCTTAAGGTAAAAAACATAAATTGAGAGGGCAGGTGCAAGAACCTTGGAGAGGAAGGACAACAACCAAGAAACTTGATCAGTAAACAAGAAAAGGTATCTTGTGCCAGCTGTGCAAAAATGACAGTCTGCACTTAAAATTAACTGTGAGAAAAGTCCAAAGTGGAATTTTCTCCTCTAATCAGCTTACTTTAATCTTCAAGAAAAAATTATTTTCCTTTCATTCCATATTCAGCTTGTTTTCTCCAACTAGTCTGCCAAGCATTCTTCGTATCCTTCATTTGACAGAAGAAAGTTATTCCCACCTCAAGCATGGAGGAAATGGCATCATCTGTTGCAGATTCTCTACAGTTTACAGACAAAGCTTTTGAGAAAGACTGGATTTTATCTCTTTCAGGTGGTAGGAGAAATCTGCAGTATAAAAGATTAAATCTAAAGTCATAAAGGAGCAGATGCCATAGACTGAGCTAAGACTCTGACGAAAGCAAATGTATATATATATGAGAGAGGCAGCAACCCTGCCAGCTTCCCTGTGGATGTGCCATCTACCTCCCCCCCACACACACACACACACCCACAATGCACAAGGGCATGAAACAAAAAGTTATCCCATCAAAATAATAGACCTGGCACTGGATTCAGTACCCCGGCTGCCGAGAACCCCTAGTGGCTGCCAAGAACACAGAGAATGTGGACACAGCTAGGACAGAAGGCCCCAAAAAAGAGGAAACCGCAAAGGTGAACGAACCAGCAGGGACACAGGATGGAGAGCAAGGGGAAAGACCCTGGAAAAGAAAGGGGGAGAAGAAGATATAAAAGGAAAGGAGAAGAAGACAAAGGAGGAGAACAACCAATGAGAAAGAAGGAATAGGAGAGGAGGGATTGCTAGGAGTATGGGAACGGGTGGAGACGGAAGATCCCTGGACAGGGAGCTGGTTAAGTTTCAGCTACCTAACGAGGAAGCAGAGAAGCATAGACATCGAAAAGTTCCCCAAAAGCCATCCTATTGGGGAGAATGGGAGTTTAGAGAACAGTGACATCTGAGGAGAGAAGGAAAAATTAGCAAACCCCAAAGGAGGAAGATACACAGAATGGCCAGGATGGGAAGAAAGGAGAAGGGAACATTCCTGCACTCATGGAATAAAACGGGAGGAGGCGTTGAAGGAGGAATCAGTGGAAAGGGACCGAATTCACCGTCTTTGCTGCAGCAGCCTGTGCACCTCCAAGCATCTACCACAGAGAACCCCTACCAACAAAGACAGGCTTGGTGGAATCACCTGTTAGAGACTGAGGTTCCATTGTCTGCTAGTAAGAATAAAGAGTTTGAGTTACAATCTTTGTTGGGAAAGGATGTTCCAGATGAAGTGGTGGTGGAGCAAATGCGTATGTTATTTAATACAAGTTTTGTAGAAAAATCAATCACCTCTCCACCCGTGAATCGGTGGACACCAAGCAAAGGGAACTGGTACAGCCACTGGTGGCAAAAGTACTAATGGGAGACTGATTCTCAAGATGTAGAAAAACGGTAGCAATGTAGATTTTATTCTTATTTAAAAAGCTCAGCCTCAACACCTTTTGGCAGTAGACTTCTTCAGGAGCTAAGCAAAAAATAAAATAAAAATAATTAATTTAGAAACAGCTGGCTTGGAACAGTTACAGCCCTTTTTCTTGTCTATAGAATTAACAATATAAAATATTAATAAATATGCACATAACAAGATGCATGAATACACATGAATGACAGCATATAAGATACAAACCAACCTTTTAGAACTTTTGCTTCTTGTTTGGTCTATACCAGCTCCAATGTTAATCCAAAGTGCAAATGCAAAAGGGATGGTATCTATTTATTCTCAGCTGACAGATGAGTCAAGGACAGTGAGATAATCAGCAAGGCAGTGGGGGCTGTGCTATAGTAAGGGCAAGAAATCTATTGGTTCGTTTAGCCAAAAAGGGGCTAAAGTGTTCAACCTCAATATCCAGTCAATCTCCCTCCTCAGTAAGGACCTCTCATATTTAACAAGAACCATATCCACAACCCAGAATATTACATCTCTTATTGTGTGGTTGAATTCTGTGAAGTGGCTGAAAGGACTACCCAGTCTTCTATTTCTTAAATTACCCATCTGTTCTCCTATCCATGTCTTAAGAGGTCTTCCCTATGTACATTCATGGCCAAAAATACTGGCACCCTTGCAATTCTGTCAGAAAATGCAACCCTTCTCTCAGAAAATTGTTGCAGTTGCAAATGTTTTGGTACTCACATGTTCATTTCTTTGGCTTGCGTTGGAACAACACAAAAAAACAGAGAAGAAAAGTCAAATTTGATACAATCCCACACAGAAACCCAAAAATGCACTGGCCAAAATTACTGGCACCCTGTTTAAATTGTAAGAAATAATTGCTTTTCAAGCATGTGATACTCCTGGTGGAATCCCCTGTTAGAGACTGAGGTTCCAGTAGAGAGTATTTAGTATTTAGACACACCTGTCACAAGTAAGAGGTGTGGGCAATATAGTTATCACACTTTCAACCAGTTAAGAAAAGTTGACTCAACCTTTGTGCTGTGTGTGACACTGAGCATAGAGAAAAGAATGAAGTGTAAAGAGTTGTCTGTTGATTTTAGAGAAAAAATGTGGAAAAACATCGACAATCCCAAGGCTACAAGTCCATCTCCAGAGATCTTAATGTTCCTGTGTCCACGGTGCGCAATATCATCAAGAGGTTTACAACCCATGGCACTGTAGCTAACCTCCCTGGATGTGGATGGAAGCGAAAAATTACAACGAAGGGTTGTTTGAATTGTGGATACAGAACCCAGATTAACTTCCAAACAAATTCAAGCTGATCTGTAGACACAGGGTACAACAGTGTCAGCTCGCACTATCTGTCACCATCTGAATGAAATGGTAGGAGACTCAGGAGGACACCACTGCTGACACAAAGGCATAAAAAGCAAGACTGGAGTATGCCAAAACTTATGTGACAAAACCACAGTCTTTCTGGGAGAATGCACTGTGGACAGATAAGACAAAAGGAGAACTTTTTGGTAAAGGACATCATGGCACTGTTTTCAGGAAAAGAAATGAGGCATTCAAAGAAAAGAACACAGTTCCTACATTCAAACATAGTGGAGGTCCAAAGATGTTTTGGGGTTGCTTTACTGCTTCTGACACTTGATGCCTTGACTGTGTGAACGGTATAATGAAATCTGATAATTACCAAAGAATTTTGGAGTGCAATATAGGGGCCAGTGTCAGAAAGCTTCATCTCCACCAGAGGTCATGGGCATTCCAGCAGGACAATGACCTGAAATACACTTCAAAAAGCACTCAGAAATGGTTACAAACAAAGCACTGGAGAGTTCTGAAATGGCCAGCAATGAGTCCCATAGAATACCTGTGGAGGGATCTCAAAACAGCAGTTGGGAGAAGGCATCCTTCAAATCTGAAGGCCCTGGAGCAGTTTGCAAAAGAAGAGTGGTCCAAAATTCCAGCAGAGAGGTGTAAGAAACTCATTCATGTTTACAGGAAGCGATGGATTTCAGTTATTTTTTCCAAAGGGGATGCTACCAAATATTAAGTTAAGGGTGCCAATAATTCTGGCCAGTGCATTTTTGGGTTTCTGAGTGGGATTGTATCAGATTTGACTTTTCTTCTCTGTTTTGTGTGTGTGTGTGTGTGTGTGTGTGTGTGTGTGTGTGAGTGTACGTGTGCGTGTGCGTGTGCGTTGTTCCAATGTAAAGCAAAGAAATGAACATGAGAGTACCAAAACATTTGCAACTGCAAGAATTTTCTGAGAGAAGGGTTGCATTTTCTGACAGAATTGTAAGGGTGCCAATATTTTTTGGCCATGACTGTACAAATTGTTGCAAGGACAATTTATGGCATAGATCACTCCCTTAGTACTGCAGTTGGTGAATTTCTTCAGGATGTATATCTTTAAACCAAAGGCAATAGAGAATGAAACAGTTCCATAATCAGTTTCCTCCACTTCTATAATTATTTAAAATGCAGGATGGAAGTGGGGGAAAGACCCAGCGATAACATTCTTCAGTCCAAGCAACTGTGACAACTGGAAGCTCACGAGACCATCAGCTGCTGAAATCTGCACAAAACCCTCCAACACAAATTAACCTTCAGAGTCAGGAGATAAAAGGAGATGAGAGGAGCAGAACTCAGAAAGATTTTTTTCCAAGGCAAAAAAAGAAAGATTGCTACAGATGTCTAACAAATCACACTCTCCGTAGCAGGGAAAATTAAAAGCACAGAGGCAGTTGGAGTGGCAGCCTCTTATCCTCAGCCAGATAATACCTTGACTTCCCCCTAGGGCAAAAAAATAAAATGCTGAGTTTTTAATATTTCAGGTTCACTGTGGCATATTAGGGTGGTTTTTCAGCTCAATCTCCCGCCCGCCCTTTCCTCAGCAGTTTATCCTTTGACAATCACGCTGTTTTTATGCATCCAAATGTGTTCAGTCCCATCCTTTGCTGAAGCCCTCTAATAATGAGGGCTGACAGCACTACATTTGCACTAAAGCAAAGCCTGCTGTATCGTGCTCGTTTAACACCCACTGAACACTTTTCATCCTAATAGACCCCTTAAATGTTTAAGAGGCCGCATACAAAGAACACTAAAATGTGCCCAACTCCCATGGCAAAAAGGGGGCAACTGCACAGATAGCTCATTAGTGTGGGAATGGAAGAAAATGTCCTCTCCACAGTTATCACATAATTAATGTCACTGTTCTCCATCCCCCGTTTGGCAAGATTAACCTTCTTCCTGCTCCTTTCCATGGGCTCTAAGCTTATTGGAGGCTTAGCAATAAAACACTCACCTGGTTGCCTCTATTTTTTAAAAAAATCACCCCTAAGCAACCAAATAAGAATATTTTTGTAAACTGGAAGAGATTTGGTCTTGCAGCTTACATTGGTGGTAAATGTGACTACCTTTGGTATGTAGAGGCAGCCAGGCTAGGATTTGTGAGAATTTACTTGCAGCGCTGCATTCATCCTGGACTGCAATTCTACATTCTGCAATGAATTTAAAGAAGTCTCAAGAGTTGTGGAGTAGTATTAAGGGTTTGCACATGACGTGTTCCTAAATCTAGCATAACTGTTCTCTAGAGAATCACTTCCTTTATGTGGCTTGACTTAAAAAGGATCCTGTACCTAAAATATATAAAAGAGATGGAGAGCAAAAATAGAGTCACAGATTATGTTGATTGATATATTTTTGTTCTTCTTGTTATGATTTTTGTAATCACCATCATTGTGAAGCACATCGTACCAATGTAGGTTTTTTTTTCTATGCATTCAATGCTGCTGAAAATACCTGCTTTGCCAAGCATATGCTCTCCCTTTCCCTCTCTCACACACATACACTAATGCACACCCTTGCTGATCCCACACATTTTCGTTATGAGCTGCTGAATGGTTAATTTAAGAGGCAATTCTGACCTGCTCAAAATAACAAGAGTACAGAGCAAGTAAATTCTGGCTTGTCGAAGGGTTCCTGGTTTGAAAAATGATTTATTGGGTCAATTGACTTTCAAATTACAACTGCCAGGGCAAAGCAATGCCCAGCAATTGCTTGAGAGGACTCTTGTCTCATTAACGGGCATAACATAGAAGGGAGCATGTCACTACCAGTCAAGGGTGCCATGGGCTAGCGCAGGAGCAACTGCAGACCTCATACAGTGGCTATAATTACTATAAGGTTGAGTTCATTCTGCCTGCCTTCTCACATAGCTTGAGGCTGGCAGCTTCTTCAGGTCTTCCATATTACACTGGAGATAATATATTGAACCATTAATCAGGAAAGATGCTACAGTTACCTATTTGCCTAACAATGTCAGCAGTTTATAAGAATTTGGGGTTTGCATCAGCAACTTAGAAAGAGCTACAAGCTCATTAGTGATCCTGTTCTCCGCACAGAAACAAGCTTTTTAATGGAGAAACGTCTTGTTAAATGGATGTTGATACTATATTTCTAACATAAAAGCTAAATTCATACCCTCCATTAATATTATGCAAAGCACAAACAGCTTATTTTAACCCATTAACAACCCTTTCTTCAAAAGAGATAAGAGTACAATGATTAATAATACCAGTACTTATAAAATGCAAGGAATCATTAATTCAGAGAATAAGAAACCATTTTTCCCTTCGTCTAACAATGCTTGTAGCTCCAATCCTGCAAGTGTGAGCCACTAATACATTCAAAGGGGAGAAGGAAGAAGCAACTAAATACCTTAGCAGTTCTCCTTCCTGTGAACACTCATGTGGTGTTTGTGGCAAGGAGAATGTGTGTATGCAAAAATGTGCACGTGCACACACACACTTTATTGTGCACACTAAAAGCAGGATAAAAGGAGCATTCAAAAGCACAAGTTACTAAAAAGGGATGAAAGGTATACAGCATGAAGCTAGAGAACCAGGTTGTTGCAAATACACCAACAAAATTCCAGTTTGGTCTCTGTTGGTGACCCAACATAGATAGTCTATGAGTAGTCATTACTGACAGGAACAACTATCAGCAATTAACTGCTGATAGCTGCTTCTATAAGTAAGAGAAATTAGGGCACCATCTGTAAGTTTCACTCTGATGCAAATGATCAAGAAACATTTCAAAAGTCAGTACAGCAAATCCCGGACCTGATGCAGGCAGTGTGGACATTGGCCACCCACTGCCAGTACCTTGCAAGAGTTTGCATCCACTGCAGCCAGAGCCCAAACAGCAAATGTTCTGAAGAAGCAAATATCCACATACTCAGGTTTTATCATTGGTAAGATAAGGAGATGCTGAGAAGGCTGAAATTGACCAATTCTATGAAGACTTACAACACCTTTTAGAACTGACACTAAAGAAAGATGTTCTTGTCCTTATAGGGGACTGGAATGCTAAAACAGGGAGTCAAGAGATAAAAGGAACAACAGGTAAGTTTGGCCTTGCAGTTCAAAACGAAGCAGGGCAAAGGCTAATAAAGTTTTGTCAAGAGAACAAGCTGGTCATCACAAACACTCTTTTCCAACAACACAAGAGGTGACTCTACGCATGGATATCACCAGATGGGCAATATCGAAGTCAGATTGATTACATTCTCTGCAGCCAAAGATGGAGAAGCTCTATACAGTCAGCAAAAACAAGACCTGGAGCCAATTGTGGCTCTGAGCATCAGTTTCTTATAGCAAAACTCAAGCTTAAACTGAAGAAAGTAGGAAAAACCACTGGACTACAGTAGTCAGGTATAATCTAAACCAAATCCTTTATGAATACACAGTGTGTAAGTGAAGAACAGATTTAAGGAACTAGATTTGGTGGACAGAGTGCCTGAAGAACTATGGATGAAGGCTTGTAACATTGTACAAGAGGCAGCAACAAAAACCATCCCAAGGAAAAGGAAATGCAAGAAAGCAAAGTGGCTGTCCAACAAGGCCTTACAAATAGCAGAGAAGAGAAGGGAAACAAAATGCAGGGGAGATAGGGAAAGTTACAGAAAATGGAATACAGTGGTGCTTTGCTTTACGATTGACCCATTTAATGACGAACCCGCATTACAATGAACTTTTTGCGAAAGCTTTGGCAATCGTAAAACGATGTTTCCTATGGGGGAATTTCACTTAGCGATGATCAGTTCGGGAACTGATTCATCGTAAAACGATGATTTTCCTAGAGCTGATCGGCAGTATCAAAATGGCTGCCGGGTAAACAAAATGGTCCCCCGCTGTTTTCTGGGACAGATTCCTCGCTGCACAGGCAGCGAAAATGGCCACCCTATGGAGGATCTTCGCTGGACTGTGAGTTTACAGCCCTTTGGAACGCATTAAACGGGTTTTAATGCGTTTCAATGGGCTTTTTCTTTTCACATTACGACGTTTTCGTTCTACAGCGATTTCGTAATGTGAGGCACCACTGTACTGACTTCCAAAGAATAGCAAGGAGAAACAAGAGGGCCTTCTTAAATGAACAGTGCAAATAAAGAGAGGAAAAGAATAGAAAGGGAAAAAGCAGAGATCTATTGAAGAAAACTGGAGCTATTAAAGGAACCTTTTGTGCAAAGATGGACATGATAAAGGGCAAAAATGGTAGGGACCTAACAGAAGCAGAAAACATCAAGTAGAGGTGGCAAGAATACACAGAAGACTTATACTAGAAAGATCTGGATGTCCCAGAAAACCCAGATAGTGTGGTTGCTGACCTGGAGCCAGACATCCTGGAGAGTGAAGTCAAGTGGGCCTTAGAAAGCTTGGCTAACAACAAGGCCAGTGGAGGTGATGGCATTCCAGCAGAGTTATTTAAAATCTTAAAAGATGATGCGGTTAAGATGCTACACTCAATATGCCAGCAAGTTTGGAAAACTCAACAGTGGCCAGAGGACTGAAAAAGATCAGTCTACATCCCAATCCCAAAAAAGGGCAGTGCCAAACAATGCTCCAACTTCCGTACAATTACACTCATTTCACACACTACCAAGGTTATGCTCCTACAAGGTAGGCTTCAGCAGTATGCGGACCGAGAACTCCCAGAAGTATAAACTGGATTTTGAAGGGGCAGAGGAGCTAGAGACCAAATTGCTAACATGCGCTGGATTATGGAGAAAGCCAGAGAGTTCCAGAAAAACCTCGATTTCTGCTTCATTGACTTCGCAAAAGCCTTTGAATGTGTGGACAACAAGAAACTATGGCAAGTCCTTAAAGAAATGAGAGTGCCTGATCACCTTATCTACCTCCTCAGAAACCTATATGTGGGACAGGAAGCAACAGTTAGAACTGGATATGGAACAACTGATTGGTTCAAAATTGGGAAAGGAGTATGACAAGGCTATATATTGTCCCCCGGCTTATTTAACTTATATGCAGAATACATCATGCGAAAGGTTGGACTGGAGGAATCCCAAGCCGGAATTAAGATTGCCAGAAGAAAGATCAACAACCGCAGATATACAGATGATACCACTCTGATGGCAGAAAGTGAGGAGGAATTAAAGAACCTCTTAATGAGGGTGAAAGAGGAGAGCGCAAAAAATGGCCTGAAGCTCAACATCAAAAAAACTAAGACTATGGCCACTGGTCCCATCACCTCCTGGCAAATAGAAGGGGAAGATATGGAGGCAGTGACAGATTTTACTTTCTCGGGCTCCATGATCACTGCAGATGGTGACAGAAGCCACGAAATTAAAAGACGCCTGCTTCTGGGGAGGAAAGCGATGACAAACCTGAAGTGATGTATGAAAGTGAGAGCTGGACCATAAAGAAAACTGACCACCGAAGAATTGATGCCTTTGAATTGTGGTGCTGGAGGAGGCTCTTCAGAGTCCCTGTGAGTACGTTCTGGGTTCGAGTTAGACTGTTCCTGATCTAAAGATGAAACTGAGGCAGCTGATTCATGAAATAAAGTATTTTTTATTATTTGTTTCAACAGAGTCTCTTTTGTCTAACTCACTAGAACAGCAAACAGATAATTGTGGGGGAGATTCATCCCATAACCAGAACAATGAATGACTGTCAACATCTTTTAACAATAAATTCTTTTCTATTAAACTTTCTTGAATGTTTCTCTCATGCGGGGGTCGCAACCCACACACGGGGTCCCGCAACACGGGTGTCAAGCCCACTCCGCTGTTGCTGGTAACTCTCTCATCAATTTCGGATCTCTTGTCGGCAAGGGCATTGGTCCCTCTGGACCTAGTACTCTGGGATAAACAAGGACGGTCCATTCTAGTGGACTTGATCCTGGAATAATTGGACAGTAAGTCACTTTAGCAGAAGCTCCCTCTCCAGGGTCATCTACCGTCTCTACTGGTCTCTTTCATGGTACAGAGAAAACATGACTAAATTCCTTAGGTTCTTTGACTTCTCTCTCTAGGAAAACGTTCACTTTCTCAGTCTCGGCTGACATCTCTCCTATTTCTGTAGTTAAGAAAACATCTACCCACTCCCTTTCCTCACTTGGTTCACCTCTTCCCCTGCCAGTCTCTAACTGTCCTAACGGAATCTTTCTCCTCGCGCCTTCCCTTTCTCCTCGAGCTCTATTTCTCCCGCGTGGCTGTCTTTTTCCTCCTCCTCCTTGCACGGTTCTGCTGAATGTCTCTCTATCTCTTTAACTTCTCTTTCTTTTCCTCCTTCTGTGGGTTTCTGGTCATATTTTATATTATATTCGTGAGGGGACAGCTCACTCCGGCTCTTATCCTCACAGTCCCCTGGATTGCAAGGAGAACAAACCTATCCATTCTAAAGGAAATCAAGCCTGAGTGCTCACTGGAAGGACAGATCCTGAAGCTGAGGCTCCAATACTTTGGCCATCTCATGAGAAGAGAAGACTCCCTGGAAAAGACCCTGATGTTGGGAAAGTGTGAGGGCACACACTTCCACCTCCGCAGCCCAGTTCTGGAAAGCCCACAGACCGGCACTGGGCCACAGACCAGGGGTTGGGGACCCCTGATCTAAAGGGCTGAGTTTAAAAAAAAGAGTGACAAAATAGTACAAAAAGCAAACATTATACCATAAGAGCTATGATGAGTTGCAAGCTATGCATGCTCATGGCAAAATCACACCTTCTTAAAAACAAAGAGCAGCACTAAGGCCAGCTGCTACACTCTTGTTTCTCAAACAAGTAAAACTTTCTGTTGTAAGCAGAATTTCACAGAGCTAATGACATTTTCTAGACCCTTACAGAATGTTAATGTATAAGCTATGACAATTCCACGATAAATATATCATCCAGAAACAGCTAGTCTACACTGTTATCAATTTGGTCATGCTCTCCACCACCCCTTCTCCCAATTATAAATATCTATTGGAAGAGACAGAAAGAACTCGAGTTTTTAAAAAATAGACATATTAGTTTACAAACAAAAAGCAAAAATATTGTGACATCTTATCGAGTAAATGTTATAATTTTAATACGATCAAATCTACTTCCTCAAGCATTGCAATGAGATTATATTAAATATAAGAAGGAACTTATATAGCCTGTTTCATTCTTTAGGACACTTAAATGGTGTCCTAAAGCAATTGTGACCAAGGCCTAGGATAGAAACTAGTCCTGTAACCTACACCACTACTGAACAAAAGGGTGAAGACATAGCCTTCTTGATACTAGGACTGGGATTCCATGAATTACGTTGCAAGTGTTTTTTTCCACAACAAAACTGGGTTTTGAGGAGCAGTTTCCAGGCACAAAACTCACATGTGAGGTTGCAAAGAGATTTTGAATGGTCTACACATGGAAAAGGCAATCTGAGAAACCACTAAACAAAACTACTAAACACAATGATGGTGATTGCAAGAATCAAAACAAAAAAAAAAATCTTTTGTACCAACTTGCTCTGTTTGCAGCCACTCGTGCAAGAATTCCATATAGTCCCAACAATATGTAGGACTTGAGCAACTGAAACCAAACTAATACTGAATTTTCCATGTAATAACACATACAAAGACAGGACGATCTAGCTTTACAAACACACACACACACACACATTTGATTGCTACTGAAATGCTGCCAAAGAAACCTAATCATCCCACATAGTTGTAGCCCATTTCCTACAATACGGGGATGACATTTAAGGAACCACAAGAAAGATTTATGCTCAAAAGGAAGCCAATCAGTAAACTACAGCTTCACTCTAATTGCTTTCCATAGGTAACCCAATGCTCTCTTTCTCTCGTGACAATTATGAAATTGTCTAGCACACCAAATTAATTTTTGGAAAGAAAAAAAGAGGGGGGAGAATTAGAGGATTCCTCGGTCAATATATCTGACGAAGCTATTATCCTGTGGGATTAAATGAGATAAGAACTTCAAGGCTTTGCACAAATCACATTAGCCCAGTTCCTAAATCTGGCTAATGCTTCTTTCAGGGTATTAATTTCATTTATTCTATTTGCTCTCCCTCCATCCTCATAATGCTGGGATTCACAGACCCCTCCTTAAATGGGATCTTCCTATTTTATAGGATATAATCCTTCCTTTCTAGAGCAGTAATGAGATGTCTTTGCTTAATCACGTTTACTTCTCCTCCTCTCTCCCAGTTCCATCACTGATTTGTTTCAAAGGTTTTACTTAAACCCATTAGGCCTTAAAAGCTGTTGTTACTGCTGCTGCTGCTGCTCTTACACATGCTCAGCATGTATGGTACAACATATCCAAAAATGACAATTGGAGGAAAACAAAACATTTCATTCACCGCAAAGAACAATGCAGGATTTGGGCAGGAAGCAGATGTGCATCAACCAGAAATGCAAACATTATTGCCTTCCAAAATAAACAAGAGATTTCACAATTAATTTTTTTTTATTTATTGTACTTGAAATATTTTTACCCCTCATTTCACTTAAAAAGGGACCCAAGGCAGCTCACACATTTTCAAACTTCAGTCTCAAACGGTCAAAGTTGTTAGAACGTTTAAACAATCTGCATTGTGGTGAAGCTGCTGGACATACACTTAACATCTTGAAATATAGTAAAAATGTTAGATAAAAGCAGCAAAAAAAGAAGTTCCTTTCCCATGTCCCCACCAAACACACCTGTGAAGGTGGTGGATCTGAAATAAAAGCCTCCCCTGATTATCTTAACACCCAAGCAAGTGCACAATGAAGATTTGGTTGTTGTAATAGCTTAGACCCAAGCCATTTATGGATTTATAGGTTAAAATCAGCACTTTGAATTGTTCCCAGAAATGGATCGGCAACCAGTGGGGCTGAAGTAAAAGAGAGGTAATGTGATCCCTGTAACCAGCTCCAGTTAACAATCTGGCTGCAGTATTTTGGATCTGCTAAAATTTCTAAGCACTTTCCCAAGGCAGCCTGATGTTGAATGCATTATAGTAACTAAGCCGGGATGGAACTACGGCAGCAGTTCTTGACCAAAGATGTGTGCACCCTTGGGGATGCAAGAAACCATTTCTAGTGGTACAAGTGGTAACAATTGTTTTTTTAACTTCTAGATTTATAATATAAAATGTAAAGCTGTCACTATATAAATTTGACTCAACTATACAGTACCATGTACTCACACATATGACCAGACGGTATGATGATATGAACCCCACTACTACCCACCCTACTTTTGTCATGGCACATGCACTTGCCAGAACAATCAGAAATTGCTCAAAATGTGCACTTCATGGTGCACAAACGTGAATGAAGCAGAACAATGCACAAACGAATGCTAATTTTCTTTATTTTCAGTATGAATTATAATTAGTTTTTTGCTTATCCGTTATTTTATAATCTACTTAAAATGTGTAGTTAAGATAATGTATGAGTATTATATTACTATTTGTAGCAATCCTTGCCATGTCAAAAAGACGCCAATGGAAAGACGATCATGTTGCTTATAGATTCACTTGTACAACAAAGACGGTACTCAACTATCACAATGCATTTTATGTTGCAAGATATTTTCAAACTTCAATCCCAAACCGGCAAAATTGTTAGAATATTTAAACAATCTGCATTGTGGTGAAGCTGCTGGACATACACTTAACATCTTGAAATCTAAGAAGGCATTATTTGATACCAGAGGTACTATCACAAAATTTGATTTTGCACCAGTTCAGAAGCTTCTTATCAAGTGGCATATCTGTGTCCTAGGAAAAAAGCCTCATACAATAGATGAGGAATTGGTAACACTATGTGTGTTGGAATTTGCGAAAATTGTATTAGGTTCTGGAGTACATAAGAAAATTCAGCAGATTCCACTATGTGATTCGAGATATCAATCAGGATATTTGACTGCAAGTAGTACAAGATATTAAAGCCAATCCTCTGAAAGTGGGTATTCAATTGGACAAGTCAACTGATGTTGATAATTGCTGTCAGCTATTAGTATTTGTGCATTACATAAAGGAAAAGGAATTTTGGAAGAATTTTTATCTTGTGAGCAACTGAGTTGACGGCAAAAAACCTGATGTTTTCAATCTCATTAAATACTTGTGTTCTTTTTTTTTCTTCTCTCTGTCTGTCTCTCTCTATCTCTCTCCTTTTGCAATATCAAATACCAATGGATGTAATGGTATTTGCAGATAGTGCCCCTGCGATGTTAGAAAAAAATCTGTATTTTTTGCATATATGAAGAAAGAAGTACTGAAATTTACAATAACACATTACAGGTTGCACTGTGTTGAAAACTTTGCCAGAGAAGTTAAAACAACACTTAGCTACTGCAGTAATGTAGTAAATTATATCCGAGGGTAGGCCCTTAATCATTATATCTTTCATGCTTTTTAGAAGAAATCGGTGCTAACCATGCTCTTTTTCTTTATCACATAAAGACATAAGGTAGCTCTCCAAGGGACATATCATAAGCAGGGTTTTTGAAACACATGATGAAATAATTCAGTTTCTTACTACTGTAACTAAAATTGCAATTTAGCTAAAGACTTTGAAAAGATAATATTTCAACTGGCCTACTGAGCAAATATATTCACTCACCTGAATTATTGAAATGTATCAATGCAAAGATATGGTAAGAACATAATAACAGCTACTCAAAAATTATCTGCTTTTATTGAAAAACTAAAAATATGGATACGTCGAGTTGAAAATGGTAATTTTGCAAACTTTCCCTCACCCAATGAAATTGTTCTGGAAAATGAAAAAATCACAATTTTGTAATACATTTGCAGCAATTGAGTGCATCTTTTCATGGATATTTTTCCACGGAAGATATTGGCAAAGAGCAAGGATGGATACTGGATCCATTTCTTTTTGACCTTAATTCTATAGATGACAGTAATGTAATAAAAGATGATCTCATTGAAATATAGGCCAATGCACGTATTCAAACGGAATTTGAAGAACTGGACTTAGAACAATTTTGGTGTGCGCAGAATCATTTCCACCACTGGTGAAGGCAGCACTGCAGACACCCCTACCATTTGCTACCACTATCTGTGCATATAAAAACAAAAACCAGAAATCGCTTAAATGCAAGTGATGACATATGTATAGCTCTTTCAAAAAAAAAACACCTCACTTTTAAAATATTATTATGAACAAACAACAAATTAGCCACTAAAAACTGAGTAATTATTTTAATTTTATGTCGATATATGTGTGTATCTGTTTTTCAGTAAATATCTTATTTTTCCGTGTATAAGACGCCCCCATGTATAAGACGCCCCCACTTTTCTAATCCAAAATTGAGAAATCTAAGTGGGGCTTAGCAAGTGTAGGGGGAAGGGATCAAAGCGCTGCAGGATCGCTTTCATCCCTGCTTTCCCCGCCACTTGTTTTTGTTCTCTCCTCAGCTTACTTCCGTGTATAAGACAACCCTCAATTTTTAGTCTAAAGATTTTAGACAAAAGTATAGTCTTATACACAGAAAAGTACAGTAGACTGTTTTGCAATAAATGTAATTTTCTAACAATAAATTGGAACACATTTTTCAAGCGGGTGCAACAATGTATTTTTAGATTCAACTACCACCACAAAGGTTAGGAACCTCTGAACTAAGGCATATACAGTGGTACCTTGACTTACGAACGTCCCTACTTACGAACATTTCAACTTATGAACAGCTCTGTTCGCAAAATTTTGCTTTGACTTGCGAACGGAGCTTTGACTTACAAACGAAAAATGCAGGGGAAGCGGGGAAAGCGCGAAATTTGAACTTTCAGCTAACCGTTGGCCAGCGAAGAGGCTGCTTGTCTGCTACCTCACTCGTCCCAATGGTTAAGTAACTGGATAAGGAGAGAGACTTTGGACTGCCTGTTACTGCCTGGTATTGCCTGGTACTGTACTGCCTGGAACTGTACTGTACGGACTGTATTTTGGGGGAGCTTTTTGTAATTTTGATTTTTGGATTTTTGGCTTTCTTTTTTAAAACAAAGAGACTGACTGTTCTGGGTGAGTACACTGTATTTACTGTACAAGGGTTTTTTGCAGCTTGGTGGGGGTAAGGCTAGGTGGGGGTTGTGTTTCTGTGGTCTGATGGGTCTTGTAGTGTGGATTTAAAAAGTGAAAAGTAGACTAATATTAAATTACAATTAAATGTGAAAATTAGACTACAGTAATTTTAAAATTGCTCTCTTTTTGTACTGAGGGGGTCTGTTTGCTGGAATAACGGTTGCTGGTTGTTGATGCAGGCAGGCTGTAAAATGCAGTTTAGACTCCAAAGTCTTTTTTTCTTAAAATCAGAAAATATTCTGTGAGGGGCTGTGCTGGCTGGTTTGCTCTAAAATGTAGTTTAGACTCAAATGTGTTTTGTTTAAAATGTGTTTTAGACTCCAAACTCAATTCCTATCATGTTAAAGCAGTCATTTTTTAAAGAATTCAATAAGATAATTATGAGATTTATATGGCAAGGAAAAAAACCAAGAATTAAAATTAAGGCTATGCAAGATGCTAAGCAGAGGGGTGGCTTTGGTCTTCCTGACTGGGAATTGTATTACAGAGCTTGTATTCTAGATTGGATAAAAGAATGGATAACTTTAGAAAATGATAGATTACTTAGCTTGGAAGGACATGATTTACAACTAGGCTGGCATGCTTATTTATGGTATAAAAAGGACAAAGAACAAAAAATTTTTAATTCACATATGATAAGGAAAGCTTTGTTGGTAACGTGGAGAAAAATTGTACAAGTTTATTATAAAATACCTGCATGGGTGTCACCCATAGAAGCCTTCACACAATCCAATCTTATGACAAAAGCAAACCTTCTAAGATATCAAGAGCTATTAAAAAAGGACGGTGAATTAAGATCTAAAGAGGAATTAGAGTCGCAGAATGTTTATTTAGACTGGTGGCCTAGAATTCAGCTAGAATCCAGATATACAAAAGATAAAATAGAGGGTTTCTACTTCGAACAAACTATCTTTGATAAACTGTTATTGGGTTCAAAAGAACAAATTGTTAAGAAAATGTATAATTATATGTTGGAAATTCAAATGCAAGAGGAAATGGTTAAAGAACCTATGATTAAGTGGGCACAAAATATAGGGCACAACATTGATATTGATCAATGGCTGAAAATATGGCAAAATAACATAAAGCTCACAAGATCGGTTAATTTTAAGGAGAATATATATAAGATGTTCTATAGGTGGCATATGACCCCTGAAAAACTGTCAAAGATGTATACTGATGTATCAAATAAGTGTTGGAAATGTGAAACACAAATGGGAAGTTATTATCATATGTGGTGGTCGTGTGGGGTAGCAAAAAAATACTGGAAAAGAGTGCATGTTATGTTACAACAAATTCTGCTTTGTAAAGTACCACTAACCCCAGAATTGTTTCTATTAAGCATGATACCCGATAACATAGATAGGTCAAAGGAACATATAGTTATATATATTATTACAGCAGCCAGAATTATGTATGCTAGAAATTGGAAAAGTACGGCGGTGCCGGAACAAGAAGATCTGATGGAAAAGATACGGGAAATAGCCGAAATGGACATCTTATCGGAAGTTATAAAGGACCAATCCTTGCAAAGGGCAACAGAAAGATGGGACTTATTTTATAAATGGACTGAATTAACAGGTAGTAGCTGAATATATATAGTGAAATGTGAACCTTATACATAAGGCAGAAAAGAGTAAATAGAATGATTTTGGATTTGATATGGCAATAGGTATAGATTGGATATTAGTATGCTATGATTTCCCCTCTCTCACACAAATCCCCTTCCCTCACAAACCCTAATCCCCATGTCCCTATGTCACCCTTTATGCAAAAAATAAAATAAAATTATAAAAAAAAAAGACTCCAAACTCTCTCTCTCTCTCTCTCTCTGTCTTCTCTCTTTTTGTGCTTAAAAGCACAAACCTTTGTCTGAGGGGTCTGTGTGCCCCAGTAATGACCTTCTTTCTTTCTTTCCTCTTTTCCCCATTGTTCCCTCCCTCCCTCCTTTCCTGCCCCTTTTTTAACCTAAGTCATCTTAGGTTAAAAAAAGAAAAACTCTTCGCCTAGTGGTAGAGGATGGATTAACCGCTTTTGAATTAGTTCCTATGGGAACTAATGCTTCGACTTACAAACCGTGCCTCTACACAAAAAACAGCCGGATCAGATTAATCCGTTTTCGATGCATTCCTATGGGAAATGCTGATTTGACTTACGAACGTTTCGATTTAAGAACATCTTCTGGGACGGATTAAGTTCGTAAGTCAAGGCACCACTGTAACTGAGACGTGTGTCCTCTGACTCCTCAGCCCCTAAGTCTGGGTCAGAACCACACTGGTGTCACAGGACATGGCCAGTCAATACCTGCATTTATTATCTATTATATGTTCCAATTACATGATGCTGAAAAGATGGAAACCTTCCCACAAGCTTACAAAGCTTTATTTCTCAGCAGCATCGGCAGCAACAACAAAATCCTTCACTTTTCTAACTCTCATATTCATAGAGAATTGGGGGGGAAGAGACCTTTGGGTAGTGTGGGCGACATATAAATTAAATTAAATAAATAAATAAATAAATAAATAAATAAATAAATAAATAAATAAATAAATAAATAAATAAAATATCAGATGGTGTAGTAGAGAAAAAAGTCTAGCAGGTAGACACACCCTACAATTCCCTCTCCTGCCCCTTTGCCATTAAAAACACTTGCAAGATACCTAATCATAACCTGCCTGCCCTGTCATCACCCAAGAGGTTTCAGAACTTTTCAAAACAATGAAAATGGAATAAAACTATACACATAAAATATATAAGCAGATTATGTGCTTAAATCTGGCCACCAACTTAGATGGCTTTAAAAGCGGATTATACAAATTTATGAAGGATAAGACTGTCAAGGCTTTAGTTATGATGCCTAAGTACTATCTCTTGAGGGTCCAGATATGCCTCTGAATAACTGGCTGAAAACATCGGCAGGAGAGTGTTCTCATGGTCCTGGTCTGCTTAGCAGTGATGGTGAACCTTTTTGAGCCCAAGTGCCCAAAGTGCAACACAAAATCAACTTATTTATTTCAAAGCGCCAACACTGAAATTAAAACCTGAATACTGAGGTTTTAGTTTAGAAGAAACAACTGCTCCTGCACTGCAAGGGTTAAATGGCTGGTGTTTTTTCCTAACAAAGAAATACTTACTGGCCCTCCAATCCCCCATTGGACTAGACTGGTAATGGTTGCCATTGAATCCCTCAGCTGGACCACTGCACCAGCAGAGGGGAGTGCAAAAATCTAGGATCAGAGGATGGGTAAGTATTTCTTGATGGTGACTTACATCTCGGGTGCCCACAGAGGGGGGCTCTGTGTGCCAGCTGTGGCACACATGCCATAGGTTTGCCATCGCTAGCTTAGGGGCTTCCCACAGCCATCTGTTAGCCACTGTGGGAACTAAATGCTGGATTGGATGGACCTCTAATTTGAACCACAATAGCTCTTATATTCATAAATATGTAACATTTAAAAATGAATAAATGTGTAGTAAAACCAGCAGCAATGACCAGAATACCTGGAAGGCTAACGAAGTACATTTGTCACCATTTCCTGTTGTTAGTCTTTTCGAGATGTGAGGTGAAGCCAGCAATAAAACATCAGCAAACATCGACCGAACACTAAACTGCATTTAGTCCAGGCTACAGAGGCTTGTGGAGTGAGGGGTGTTACAATGAGATCTATTACAATTAACAGCGATGGTTTAATGGTTAGTGGTTTGGCTGGTTTGTTCACTTTGATTTTTGCTCAACAAACATGTGTTAATGTATTTTAAGGATAGGGGGAACACAAAGGAGGCTCTTTCTCTTTTTTCATGTTCCTTTTTTCCTGATTCCTCAAAGAAAGCACAAGTGATTTACATTAACAAAAGAAGGAAACATGAAAGCTTTTGTTTAACCTTTTTTTCACCTTTTTGTCTGTCAAACTACCCAGGAATTTTTTCATCCAATAGTGTCACAAGGGCTGCTGTTAGCAGAAAATCGGAGTATCCAAGGGGAGTAGTAATTTTGAATCTGTAAAAGGGCCTAGAAGGGTTGAAACCCAGTGAGAGTGTCCTTTCTTTATTTTGGTTGTTTCTTGTGATGCACAAGCTCCTGATGCCCTCCATTCTGTGATGTCTGCTTGTACCTCTATTTTGGATTCTTTCCTTTCTTCCTTCTTTTTGAGGCAACAGAGTTTTTTCCCATCTCTTTCTATTAGTTCTGCAGCTAGTAGCCTGCCTGTGCCAAAGACTCGTTTAAAATTGTTTTTAATCCCCCTTCTTAATTTCATTGGGGATTCCTCTCCCCTTGGTTCTTACCTTTATTGGATTATTTCTCATCCATGCTCTGAATCCAAAGAAGGGATGACATCATGTGGTATTAAGAAGAGAAAATGAGAGAACTTCCATATTCTAGCTGTTTTGATATTGTGGGAGCTTTGATTGCATTTTTGTTTCTATTTGCTTGGGTGGTTTTTGGAAGGGAGGCTATATTTATGTATTTTATTTTGTGGATGCTTTCCTTCTGATTTTTAAGAACTGTTATTTGGTTAAATTACTGTTTGTTTATTTGTTTGTTTACTTACTTGCTTACTTACTTACTTACTTACTGCTCCATTAGTGCAAGCACTACTCTGGGCAGTTTACAGGTTAAAACTCCACAAGAGCCCAAAACAATACTTTCAAAAATATGGTGGTTCACAAGTATAAGTCTAAAATTAAGAGAAAAAGAGAAAGGTGGAATAGAACAATAAAAAATAAAAAATTAATTAAAGGTATATATTTTGATAGGGCTTGGGTAGACTGTCTTGTCTGGTGATGGTGACGGCTGGTTGTACTGTTTCCAGCTTTTGGAGTATATTGATTCTCTGTTGCCTTGTCTCTACTTTTCTACAACAATTTTTATGCATTCCTCAGATGTAAATTTTTTTTGGACCAGCACCAGAAAACTTAAATGAGGAAAAGCAAAACAAATAGATTCAATAGATACAGTTCTTTTCATGTTAAACAAAAAAAAACTGGCACACCAAAAAATGAAAATGAACAAAGTAGTCCGCCCCCGAAAGAACCAAAATGGGTCAAAAACAAAAGTTTTTACTGTGCACATCCCTACTGATTATCTTATTGTTATACTGAATGTATTCTACAGTAACTGATCTTTTTTTTTTGTTCACTGAATTTATTCATAGACATTTCTTTCCCGTGAGCGATGTACTTTAGTTGACATACATTATACGCTGCTTTTGGCACATTTTACTGCAGAAAAACAACATGTAAATAAGACAGCTACAGTAACTAATTCCAAGACCAGAACTAGAACTGTCTGCACAGGATCCATGGTCATAAGGGAAGAAGACTGGCAGTGAGTAAATATAAGCCTGATTAAAGCTGTTACTTCCCCAGGTGCGGGAGACTCTGATATACAGACAATCCTTCTTTAAATTTCTAACGCTAGGTTGTTTCTCAGCCTGTTTTTCAAGCAAAGGGCCTCTTATAAGTAATTAATTATGCCTAGAAGCCTGATGGGTTTCTGTTTGCAGTCTAATCTCTAATTCCAAGGTAGCACACAGAGTAATAAGACTGAATCAGTGCTTTACACAGATACTACTAATAATAAAAGTCAGTGGATAAAAACTGTAAAGAACACAGATTAAATAGCTAACAGCTTTCCATGCAATCAAATGAAAATCACTTTAAAAATACAGTCATTGTATTCAGATTTATGACCTGTAAGCAGGAAGGTGAAGAAAGACTGTTGCTCGTCTGAGCTGAAGTACCTGATTGAGCAAAAGGTATTAATGACTGAATTACTGGTACAGCAAAGGCATCAGGTGTCTCCAGGTGACCTTTCCAATGATACATAGCACAACCTTCAACTCCCAAGAGTTCAGGAGAACCCATAGGCTTCCCACTGACAGGCCATCCTTTTCCAGCACACTGCTTACGCACAAGCAACCCAAAGCCTTATTATTTCTGGCTTCCATACCCACCTGTTACTTGCGGCATTAGTATTACAATAATCATCTATATCCAGGCTTCCAAATGCAGATCCTTCCCCATCCCAATTATGGAGTAATATCCACCCAGTAAACGATGATAAAGAGAAGACATTCGGCACCAGCAAAAGGTATTGCAAGCCTCCTGGGTTCATACTACTTAGAGACAACATTCTGAACACGACGGAGTGGGAGGGAACAGAATTGAGTGGTTGTGTCTGATGACCAGAAAGACAGGCGAGAATGCAGAGTGTAGGGAAGTCTGGACTGTGGCAGCTAGAGGACGAGGGGAGGGGGCTGAGAAGACTATGGCATTCCCTGCAAATGCTTATTTTATTTCTGCATCTGCCTGTTCTTGCATCTACTGTTCAACATCAATATTCTGTCCCATTGAACTGTGGAATCTGTTCCTGTTTTGAAAGAAATTCTGAAGAGTGCTCTTGTTTTCAAACAAAACCACATAGTCTCAATACCCTTTCCACAAGATAATATTTCAATCTGACTGTGGAATATGCCTGAAGGGGGAAAAAAGGAGTATAAACCTGAAAATTATGCAGGTGCACATTCTAGCCTATGGCTTCCCAAAGAGAGGCATCTGAACATGTAGAGAACTAAGAGTCTCTAAGGCCACCAGGAACTTCTTGTCTTCCTCAAGCACTGTGATGCACGGTGGTGAAATAATGAGAAAGAGAAGTAACTAAGGTGGCTAAGGTGAACGATGGCAGGCCTGTTTATGCCCTACACTAGTGGCTCAGGCTCCGGAAAGGAGAATCAGCTCTTCCCAGGCCTTAAAAGCACAGACGGGAATGGAAACCAAGGGATGGCACTGGAAGGGATAAGTACATTGGAAAAAAGAAATATCAGATGGTGTAGTAAAGGAAAAAAACAAGCCTGAACATGAGGGTCTGCTGGAAAGCTGTAACAACACTAAATATAGTCCCTATATTTTAAGAAGCAAGTGACTCTTGTTCCACTATGTTGACATCATGGCCACCTAAAAACAACTGCATCACAACTGGGCAACATGACGTAATGTTACCTCCCATTACTGAGTAACCATCTTGTTATGGAAAACCAAGTGGTATGTCCCCTGACAGCCTCAACTGCCCCAGGGTATTATGGTGCTTGCATGGGCATTGCATAGGCATCCTTCAGTCTCAAGAGACTATGGTAACATGCTCTGAATCAAGGAGTGTTCTCTCCAGAGCATGAAGCCCGGGTAAGGTAATATGGAGGATAGGCTGTTACCCAAGCAGCAGATCCCCCCTCTCCACATTGCTGAAATGGTCCAATGGAAAGGCAAGAGCCAATACAACTGGTTCCAGCAATGTCGCAGGAGTTGGCAGAAAGACACATGCTGCCTTCAGGACTCCAGCTCCGGATTTTGCCTCGAGGTTAACTCCTGAAGCCTTTTCCATGAGTGGATATAGCCACAAGGCAGTGGAGGTTTGAAATTGGAGTTTTCCTTCTCCTAGATGGGCTGCCTTCCATGGCTGACGAGCCCCACCTACCCGGCATGGGCAGACCTCAGAAATAAGTAGGTTACCTTTAGCCAGTTCACTGTAACTAGATCCTTTATGAGGTGATGGCAACTAAGCAAATATGATGTAATTACTATGAGTAGCTACAAAATTACTTTTTAGCACCCAGAGCAACATTTTCTAAATACCTTCAGAGGCATTTTAAGCTGTTTCAAGAAGTAATTTTTGGCATGAATATATCAAATTTTATTCTATTCCCTTATCAATTCTATGTGGGAAGAGAAATATTCTTAAGCTTCTTCATTTTTATTGTCAGACTTATTTTCAAAAATCAAAATTAGACCTGGTCACTAGAAGAATCCAGGTACCAGAAACCAAATATCAAAATTGACCACTAGGGTAAAATGAAAAATAATTCCCTCTGTTTTTCTTGTCCACTGGTAACGACGACTCCCAAACTCCTTTTGTGAGTAGAATCTACCTCTTCTCAGAGTAAGAGACAAAGAAAACATATCTACTATTATTATGGCATACCTACTACTATGGCACTAGTACAGGTTCAACAATAACTTCCTGAAAATTTCATAAAGCTTCAGAAGAGATAAATAATCTTCTCTTAATTAGAATCAACACCAATTAGATCCACGTAATTCTAAAGATGATTTAGAGCACATTACAAACAGTTCTTTGGAGCAGTAATTCTGGAAAGAGAGAGAGAAAGGACAGTCAGACCAAGACTTGAAAGCACTCCTCTCAAGTCCTAAGATGCGTAATTTATTTTTAAAAATTATTCCCAAGGTGCCCAACCCTTCATTTAACACAAGGGTGAGTGAAGTACCCCACGACCGAGGATGAGATGGCTGGACAGTGTCTGCGAAGCTACCAACATGAATTTGACACAACTCCGGGAGGCAGTGGAAGACAGGAGGGCCTGGCGTGCTCTGGTCCATGGGGTCACGAAGAGTTGGACACGACTAAACGACGAGTGAAGTACAGACATGCAGACTTTCCCGTGGGATACAATGCACTCATTCTAGGGTCCAAATAGCATTCAGGCAGTAAAAAGCAGGAGGAAAAACATGCTATCACAAAATTCTGAATATTTGGAATCAAATGACTTAAGCAAGAAAAACTTGTGTCTTGGGATGGAAGGCAGATACAAATTTTAGAGAAGCATGCCATGACAGTTATGTCAAAATGTGTATTGTAGCTCTGCCCATCCTACAATGTCTATAGGTTGCAGTCTGAATTGCTGTAAACATCTGCAAAAACTGTGTGACTGAACACCAGAATAGTAACATATGACCCATAACAACCTGAAAAGCCATTTTCCTTAACAGCTATGGTCAGCACTCAGTCATATCTATCAGCTTAACAAATAACTGGAATGTTAGAATGAGGTTTGAACAACATTAGCATCAGTATGTTCTGAACACTGTATGCATCAAGATTTCATTAACTTTAATGTCACTTCCATGACTCCAAAACAAAGAAGCACTTAATGAACGCTGTTTAATAAGGATTTTAAATGTTTGAATGTAGGGTTTTTTCTTTCTGAGTCAAGTTAAAATCCATTTGATATGTATTACAAATCCTCAAGTAGGAGGATTACTAAAGCCATATTAGTCAGTTTAGATTACAGTTAATGCTCTGGTTAATACTGATTAAGTTAACATACATCCCAACATTGGCAAGCCAATGGTTTCACTTTCTAACCTCCACGTCTGCATGGATTAGGTTCTGTAGGGAGAGGATTGAGCTCGCTATCTACTACTGAAGAGTCCAGATCTATTGCATTAAGTATAAATTTCACTGTCCATCTTTGCTATTTGTGTACATAACACCATCAATACATGTGACAATTTATTAAAAAATGAAACGGCAATTTCTCTGTCTTGCAGAGTATAAATACTGTATTAAATTCTAACATGTGTCTTACATTCATGCCAATGATGCCTACATTAATAGAATAAGTACTGCTTTCTTACTACCAGCACTGCTTATTTAATCTCTCTTACTGAAAGCTGCAACTGTATACAGAGACATCATATATAAAGTATTCTGAATATTCAAAAGTACTATTTATTTATATAGAGAGCTTTTGTGTATTGAAAACGCTTTATATATATTGTCTCAGTATGCAGTTGCAGTTTTCAATAGGTAGAATGACTGATAAAGCAAACTTGCTCTTATTATTGTCACTACACACTAGCAAGTACTAAATAACAAAATTCTGAAAGTGTTTATGTTTGGAATCATAGAAATTTATGACTTAAGTGTGAAAAACCCTGATCTTCAGCATCATGAGCTGGAAGCTATATGCACATTTTTAAGAAGAATTTTCGAAAATTCCTCAGGAGAATATTCTACTACTCCCAATCACTTAACTGTTGGTCTTGCTGATCCTTTTATTCTGGACCCACAACTCAGTTTCTGGCACTTAGGTTCTTTAACAACATGTCAAAGTGTACATTACCATAAGGCCTAATTTCTTTGTGGCTTCTTAGCAAACTATTTCCTGATTTGCAAAACCTCTATTTAATCTATGAAGGTGAATTCTGATATTGTTATGTTTGCTACACCTCTAAATCCTATGCAACATTAACACAGGCAGGATTTAGAAATTCATCTCCCTCCAAGGTAAACATGGATATTACTGGTATCTATAGTTCAGCTGTTCTCACAACTTTTTCAAATGCAGGTATACATCACTTCCTCTTGAACTCTCTTCTCATTATTTTTTATAAAACATTTTCCCAACGAGAGGAACACTCCTTGGTTGCTTAAGCATACCTAGGAACCAACTCTATGACACACTGAATGTCTATTCCTTGATGTGCCTTTCAGCTACACAAAACATCTCTATCTTATCTGAATTATGTTGCAATTTGTTTGCCCTCATCCAGTCCATTATTGACATGACGTACTAATTTGGAACAGGAATAGTTTTCTTGCACTTAGATAGAAAAGAGGGCCAAAGATAGAGTGGGCTGTCATCAGTGTCCTGATAGCGCTGAATCCCAAAACTCCAAGCAATCTCCCCATGCAATTTCAGGCAAATGTTAAACAGCATGGGGGACAGAACAAAACCCTGAGGAATATCACACACTAAGAGAGGCATCCAGCACCACCTCGAGGTTGCTCCTCCAGGAAGGACTGGAGCCACAATGCCTTCAAGTTGTATCTCAGAGAGGCAACTCACTAGGACACTATGCAAAGCTACCAAGAGGTCCAGCAGAACCACCAAGGAACATTCTCCTGTCCAGTTTCTGGTATAGATTTTCCACCATAACTACCAAAGTCTGTATCAAATGAGCAGGCCTGAAGCCAGATTGAAATGTAGATAATCCGTCTCATCCGGAAACAGATGGCACATAACAAAGGAAAACAAGTATGCAGTTTATATACTGCCCCATAGTGCTTAAAGTACTTTCTGGGCCGTTTACGATTTAATTGTACAGGCTACACATTCCCCCACCTCCCCGCCCAGCATGTTGGGTACTCAGTTTACCGACCATGGAAGGACAGAATTCAGACTGCATTTCGAGCCGACTACCTGGGATTGAATCTGGGCTGTGAGCAGAGTTTTGGCTGCAGTACAGCAGTTTAACCACTGTGCCACAAGGCACTTGACTACTCACGATAGATCTGCCGGACCACTCTGTGCAGGCAGACAGAAGGGTGACAGACAATTTCTTTACTACAGTCACTACCATGGAGTAGGCCTTCCAATGGGCTGTGGCCCATCCAAGTCATTCATTCACTGCCAACTCCACAGTAAACCATTCCCACTCTTTGCCTTGGGATGATAAAGAGTGATCACTTCCTCCATCCTGGCAATTTTCCCATTCCAAAAAACACCAAGACTTTGACAGAACCATTTGCCAAGGTGACAAGAAAAAAAGTATGATTTCTGCCACTTTCAAAGTCCTTTCTAAAAAAGTATATACAGTATACATCAGGAAGGAGCTGTAAAGTAAGACTAAAAAGTTTAATTGTTGATTTTACAACATTCCTGATTAGAGATGGAGATATTCGCATTCGTAAATGAATATAAATATCCCTGTCCCAGCTGGACGTAATAAGGGTCCGGTCCTCAGAACCAGACCATCCACTCAAGCGTCCTGGCGCCACGAAGGTCCCACTCTTCCCACCAATGGTGCCAGGAGTGACCAGCCGAACAGCAGAGAAACAGCAGAGCTCCTGGCGCCACTGGCAGGAAGGGTGGGACTTTTACGGTGCTGGGACATGTGGGTGGGTGGGCTGGTCCCAGGGGCCGGACCTTCATTAAGTCCAGCTGGGACGGGGATATTCATATTTGTTTATGAATACAAATATTCATAAACGAATGGTCGCAATGACCAGAGTGGTCACAATGACCAGATAGGCAGGGTATAAATAAAATAAAATAAAATAAATAAATATCCCTATCTCTATTCCTGACCACCAAAAAAATGGCTACAATGAAACAAGTGGCAGTTCTCAATTTTTATTATTTTTAATCCATATCACTAATATTATCTGCAGGTGCTAAATACAAACAGAAAATAAACATGAATTGTTTCCTGTGTCAAAGGTGAAATGCTTTTATGTAGAAAGGTGAAATGCTTTTTATTTAGATAATATGCATGATAACCTAAAGGCAAAGAATGCATTTCCTAAAGAAAAATATGTTAATGATCTATCAGAACACATGCACTCAATTTAGACTTTAGTCCTGTAATAATTTATCTAGGATTAGCTCCAACTGAATTGAATGCAACTAAGCAAATATGGATGAGACTATAAGTAGATATGGACAGGACTGTGATTGTAAGATTCTTTCAATCAGGCAACAGACCTACTGAGAAACCTATCCCAAGGCAATTGACTGCCACTTTGGGGCCAGTTTTCAAATTTTGAAAATGTTTCTCCTTCAGTTTTCCATCCAACTGTAGAAAAGAAATGATATACAGTAGCTGAACAGTTCAATCTTTTAAGCTTTTCTAGAAGGATCTGCTCACTTCTTCCGCCAGTGACAAACTATGTTAAAACTTAGTCCACATAACCAACTACCACATGTAGACTCTACCACAACATGGTATAAAACAAAACAAAAAACTAAAAGTAACTGATTTGTACTGTAGTGATCACATTAGAAAATTAAAAACCACAGGTTCAAAACTGAACTACCTCCAGACAGACTGCCATGGCAGGAAACTCTACCTTAACCATGCCAGCAGGAGTGATTAAACTTGGCATATAATTCATTTTATGTCATCTGCATTCAAAGAGGCCAGCAAGGCAGGAACAGAGAAAACAAGATCAGAAAATGAATTGCTGTAATGGAATTATGTAAGCAAAATGCCTTTTAACAAATCATGCTCCAAGGTGGGACAAGAAAAGAAGGAATACAGTGCAGTTTGGTTTTGTGGTACTCACCAGCTGAGCTGTTTTCTGCTTTTCCTCATTGGTTCTATTCCTCTCCCGCTGGAGGGTCACATTCAGACTCTCATTGGCTGCCTCCCGCTCCCTTCTGGCCAATCGGAGAAGCTCCTCTTGGACCATTGCTTGTTCTTGTTCATACCTGCAGGAGAAAAGGAATCAACTATTGTTTTACTAAAGGATCCTGGAATCATCTCTGAGCTTGGATGCCCAGGATTCCACGGTGGCTAGAAATGCCCTTGCACAATTAAAACTAGTAACCCAGCTGAACCCACTCCAAGAGAGGTCTGATCTGGACATGGTGACACATGCCTTAGTTACATGCTGGATGGATGACTGTAACACACTCTACATGGAGCTGCCTACGGAAAATGTCAGGAAACTCCAGTGGTCCAAAATGCAGATTGCTAACTGGGGCTGGTTACAGGGATTACATATTCTGCCTATTATACAGGGATCACATATTCTGCCTATTATACAGGGATCACATATTCTCCCTATTATACAGGGATCACATATTCTCCCTATTACACCAGCTCCACTTGCTAGCAATCTCTTTCCAGGCTGAATTCAAAGTGCTGGTTCTAACCTATAAAGCCCTAAGTGGTTTGGGGCCATCTCAAGGACCACATCTCCATTTATGAGTCTGCTTGAGTATTAAGATAATCAGAAAGAGGCCTTTCTCTTGTTCCTGTCCCTTTCACAGGTGCATTTGGTAGGGACAGAGGAGAGGGCCCTTTCTGTTGCTGCTCCCAGACTTTGGAACTCCCTCCCACAGGAAGCTAGGCTTCCCTTCTTTACTGTCCTTCTGCAAGCAGGCGAAGACCATTCTCATCAGGCAAGTTTTCCCTGAGTGACTGACTGCCTTGGTGAGGTTTATGCTTACTGCTCTGAATGTGTTTTGGTATTGCTTGTTTTTTTAGTATGTTATTTATTTGATCCTTTTTGTATTTGTATAATCACCATTAGTAGCTTTAAATACTGTATTTTATTGACTTAAAAGATGCCTTACATCTTTTTTAAAGGAGAAAGGCATAGTAAAAATATTTTAAAATAAATACAATAAAAATTAGTTTGGTAGTCAATAGTACATGGAATGAGAATTATTTTTGTTGTCCTAAAGCATATGGCAATACAGAACCAACAAATGTCATGCTTTTCATAGCAACAATTTGACAGGATTGTGGCCACTGTGTCATTCACCATGAAACAGTAGCACATTGTCTCCAAAACAGAGCAATCTGGAGGGCAATCCTACAATACAAGAATATCCCACCTCCTGTACAAATCCTCTTCAGCTTCAGAGGGCTTCTGACCCAAGCTGTCTGCTGTCGGTGGATGGATCTCTGAAGAAATGGGAAGAAAATAATAACTCAGAAAGATATACTATGCATCACTTCCCTTAATGAGAATTAAAGTGGTATGAAATTGTAGAGAAGCAAAATCTCAGCAAATTGCTAAGCTAAATTAGATAGAAATATAAATAAATAGACACACACACACACGTAAAACATTGATGCTAACTACACAGATTGTTTAGCAAGTTTGGAATGCTCGAGGGATGGACTGGTGAGTTCTTAAACACAATGAGAAAATATTGTCTTTCCTAGAGAACACCCATCTGACCACAACTTTTTGGCTCCTGTCAAGAGGCTACTTCTTTTCTGGTGCTGCTCAGATTGCTCTGACTTGGAACATTTTCAGAGCAATCACTAGAATCAATCCAAAGGAAGCCTTCCTCTTTCAATTAGGCAATATGGTGAAGTGGCCAATATCCATCAGGATATTGGCAAATTAATCGTTTCCTCTGTTCAGCAGAGGGTAGGGGAAGTGAAAACAATTTTCTGACAATATGGGCTCTTGCTGATGTGTTGAATCAGATTATTTTTTTAAAAAAATTAAAAACTGCCTACAGCTGAAACCACTGCCATGGATTCGACTATGGACAGTTTCTCGACTGGTCCTTTAAGGTGAAACAAAGAAAATATATTTTTTTAAAATGTTTAACTGATATTATGTATCAGTGATAGCCTACATACAGTAAGAAAAAAAAATCACTTCCTCTACCCTCTGCCGAGCAAAGGAAATGATTAATTTGCCAATATGCTAAAGTGGCTCACTTATTAAGCTACTTCACAATATTTGCAGGAGCCATTTCTGTGTGAACGATTAGGCTTGATTAAATCATTCGAATCAAGCCCAACCATTCCCAAGTGGCCCAGCTTGTTCCTGCTACTAGTGTCACCATACTCTTAGCATCACCACAGATTTCAATAAAACCTAACAATTAAGGCTGAATAAATCATGACTGTTAAACATTCCCTCAGGTGGGTGGGTGTTATGTAGAGTGCATTGTTACAACAGAAAGGCAGTTAGAAAGTTTGGAAAAACCAGAAATAAGCATGCAATTAAATGTAGTATTTTATTTCTTTTTTGGTCTATAGTGTTAGTTTCTGGTAGTAAAGAACTGGTTCACTAACCTACACATCACTCTGCATCCTGTAAAACAATAAGATTAAGGATCCTCAAAGGACAACTGACAGATAAGCCAAGAATGCACAGTTGGGCACAACAGAGTAAATGAAGAACCATCTGACTTAAGTAAGCAAACTACACACAATAAACCATTCTTCACAATAAGCCATTAAATATAGAATGGAACAGCTGAGCTCCAGCAGGATTTTTCTAATTCTTTCTTACTGATAACATATGGAATGTGTTCATGAACTTCTGAATGCACAGGACTACATGATACTTCTGGTACGTTCCCTAAGCACCAAGAAGCAGGCCACTCACATACTTCTTCTAAAATGACACCAGTCATGAAGAACACTTTGGCTGTAATAGCAACTCTCCCCTAAATGCTGCATAGAATATTATACCAGCCCCTTGAAGGTATACAGAACAGGTATTCCTAGCACTCTAGGACAGGATAAAAAGTATGACAGAGTCCACGGCATATTAAAGCCTAACAAATTTTATTTGGCATAAGCTTTCATGGACCTCAGTCTACTTCACAAGTTTCACTGTAATATTGGTTTCTCCCCACACTCCATACCAAATACAATGTCTCTTTCTCTGTTCACTCTCTTGCCACTATCTTTCTATTTTAAAAAACAAACATTGTTTTTAAAAATCATTATAGTTGTGTTCATCAAACTATTTTGCAAACTCTGTTCGGAGGCATAGCAAATAATTCTCCCCTAACTCAAAACTATGAAGTGGTATTTACTATTTTGGATTATATCTGTCAGGAAACAGAAACACTAGGTTTCCCAGAACCCTGTTCAGCTATAAGTTTGAAAATCCTTGATTTAACTATCGTATACAGGTTGCCCTTCCAGAATAACCAATACTATGGATATCAATATGGTTTTAATTATTGGTATTCCCATATAACCAATGATGTACAAGTATAAAATTTGGAATCCACAATTTGCAAAATCCCACCCTCCCCAAGAAAGTGTGCCATTCTCGTTTCGTGTTGGGCAGTAGCACCTGGCAGACCGTTTCCTTTCTATCGTGATTCAGCTGCCTCTCGCCCTGGGAGATGATAAATCCCAAATATGCAACTTATGCCAGTCCTATTTGAGCTTTCTCCTTTGACACCTTGAAGCTCTCATATCTCAAGATTAACTAAATCTACTGCTGACAGAAGATCATCCACATAGAGCACATGGCATTCCACTGCTAGGACCAAAAGGTGTAAAATTTTACTCAAATCCTCCCAAATAACGGTGAATTTTTCCATCCTTGTGACAATACCAGCCACCCATAGCAGCCAGAAGGGATCCCAGAATATCCCTGGAGTTCTTCTCAAGTGCAGGCAAAAACATGTCATGAGGATTCTGTTAGTGGAATCATAAAGAAAGCATCCTTAAGGTCTTAACACATGAAGGAGGCGCGTGTTCCAGATATCAGTTATAATTAAGGTGTACAGGTTGGGCACTACTGGTGTAATGTCCTTGGTGACTGCATTGACCACTCTTGAGGTCTTGGACCAGGCACTACTTCCCTTCTTTCTTTGGCACCCCTGTGATGGCTATATTAAACTGAAAATTACATGGGACAATAAGTTTCACTTCCAAAAGTGAGGCTACGACTTTGTGTAAGCCCTTTCTAGTCTCAAGCTTCAATGGGTATTGTTTAACATGGACAGGGTCAGTTCTTGGTTTCAGGGTGACTTCTACTGGTGTTGCATACTTTGACCAACCTGGGATTCCACTTGCCCATACCCACGGGATGACTTGATCCCCTACCTCACACAGGCCTTCTTGGCCAGCTACATTTTAGGTTCCAGGGCTTCTCAATATAAGGATAAAAGGGGCCACCATGGGGTTATACTGTTCTGATGTATTAAGGCTACAGTGAAAATGCGTTGAGAGGCATTCTTGGAATTTTAAGTCAGTGGCAAGGGCCAAATCCTTTGATTTAGGAATCTCGTTGCTTTAAAAAAAAGAAAAAGAAACAGCAGCAGCACAGTTTGGTAAAGTGGGGTGGTGGTTAGGAAAACAATATAAATCAGCATAATTGTACTAAGCCAGTGCAGAGGTACTTGGGAACAAGGAAAGTCAGCAAAATATTTACCCATGTCTTGTCAATCTGATTTTGTTTGAGCCTCATCTTTTGGGAAACTAGTATTTTGTTGTGGGTTTAAGTGAACTATATGGATTAGTATGTGATCCAACTTTTGCCTTATGCCCAGTTTCTTGGGCAAGTTACTTGTCTTAACCTCACCATTTTACCATGTGTGAAATGATGTCTTGTAACTGGCATTTACAACAAGTACATGTACACACAACTCTTGAAAGCCTTTTTATGGGAACACACTCACACACAATATATATACCAGGTTGGAGATCCCTATACTAAGAAACCTGATGTTTTTATCAGAAAAAAATTGTAGAAGCCCAAGTAAAATCAGTAGACTTATTTAGAGATAATCATGTTCATAAGCTAGGTGATGTTACAGAGGTTTTGCATGTACACGTACTAATCTAACATGTAACTTGCACTAAAGAAAATGCACTGCATATAAGCAGTCATCCATCTCTCATATATAGCTATAGATAGTTATAATAAAAGCCTAATATGAATAATAAGACATGAAATACCTGCAGAAGCCTTAGATTTCCCTTCAGTAGGTTGTGATGTGGGTGGAGACGACAAGGAGGGCGATTGCTGATCCCTTTTAGGTTGGTAAGGTTCCTTCATTCGGTTCACAACATCTTCGGAAAGCTAACACAATAAGAAAGGGGAGAGAAATTTGTGAAATGGGTTTCTGAGACTGGACGAATTCCCAACTTGCCTGTCTGAGATCACAAAAACATTTTATATACTGTCTTCATTTCTCTAATCTAGAAATTATGAGAAACATAACATTTCCCTCTTATAAGAACAACAAAAATACATTAAAGGGAAACATCTATTGATTAAAGGTTTTCATCTGTATTTTTGACACAAAGCTGGAATACCTTTTTAATGGCATTTATTTTATTGTGACTGTTGTTAATTTGCCAAACCGGCTTGCACATTTTTAAAACAGTGCCCGTCGCCATCCAAGCCAATGAGAAGGAAACAAATGGGGTGGGGGAGGCCAAGGTTTTGCAAACACCTTCTATGGGGCTTCTGCGGCTCCGTGGCCACGGCCTCCCAACCCTGGACCCTGCCCTGCTTTGCAAAGAGGTCAAACCTTTCCCTCCCCCCTCCCGCAAAAGGAATAAGCGAGGTGCGTGCATGCATGAGGGGCAGCCCTAGCCGTCCTACGCAGCCCCACTCCAAGCGCGCTTACCGGCATCTGCGATCTCAGACAGCAGAGGCTGCCAGCTTCGACTCTGGCGGCATTATGGGGCAGAGAGGGGGTCCACCTATTGACGGGGATGGCGCAAAATGCAGTCACGCAGCCCCCCTCTCCCCTCCCCTCCTGCTCCTTCCTTCCTTCTTTCCGTCTCTCCCCCTCTACCGTTGTGATGTGCCCCGGCCGCATTCTGGCCGCAAGCACCGGCAGTGTAACTTGAAACTTTGGAATTTCTTTAAAAATTTAAAATTGCACTGGGCCGCATGCAGCCCACAGGCCACAGGTTGGACAAGCCTCCACTAGAGTGTTGAGCTAGGGCTCAGGAGGCCTGGGTTCAAATCCCCCTCACTTGGCCTTCAAACCTATTGTGTCATCTTGGGCCAGTCGCTCTCTTTTGGAGTCTGACCTCCCTTACAAGGTTGGCATGAGGAGGACCCACGTGTGCTGCCTTCAGCACATTAAAGATCCGGCGTAAATGTAATACATCTTTTTGAAAAGGAGCAGGACAAGGATCTCTCCACCTCAGTGCTGCTTACATTGCAGTGATGGTCTGTGGTCTGTAAACTGGGTGTCAGAGAGAGCTGCAGCTCTCCTACGCTGACTGACCTTCACTCCCTGGTGTCTGGGACAGAGTCTTCCTCACTTTCTGGGCAGAGACAGCAGAACTGAATGGAGACCTCCCATGCAAAGCATTAAATCACACTCCCTTAAAAACAATTTAAGCTCCTAGTCCTCATGGTGCTGAAGACGGGGCTGTTTAAAAAAGAACTCTAGCAAGCAGATGACATGGGGTGTGTCAGATGGGATTGTCTAGCCCCCATAAGTAGTTAGCTTTCATCAAAATCGATTTTGATGGGTGCCACGCCCCTTAGAGGCAGGACTATGGCCCTAAGCTATCCAGCCAGCTCCTGTGGCCATAAGGTAGTTCAAAGCCCTCTTTTCATCATTCATTTCCTTAACCTCGAGGCAAAATCCGGAGCTGGAGTCCCGAAGGCAGCTGTGTCATTCTGCCAACTCCTGCGACATTGCTGGAACCAGTTGTATTCGCTCATGCCTTTCCATTGGACCATTTCAGCAATGTGGAGAGGGGGGATCTGCTGATTGGGTAACAGCCTATCCTCCATATTACCTTACCCGGGCTTCATGCTCTGGAGAGGACACTCCTCGATTCAGAGCATGTTACCATAGTCTCTCGAGACTGAAGTATGTCTATGCTATGCCTATGTTAATTTGCCAGATAAGCTGCCATGGATATGATTTATCAAGGAAAGGTAGCATATAAATGTCAAAAATAATTAAAATAAAATATATTTAGGAATTAAAAGGAAAAACAATTACCTAGCAGGTACGACTTTGCCGTTCTACCAACCCTTCAGTAGTGCTTTAGAAGGTACAGTTCCCAAGTTGATTTTTGCTTAATCAATGCTCCAGTAAAAATATTGATTAAGATATGTTAGAAAACAAGTTCTGTAAAAATATTTTAGATTTATTTAGAATTCTAGCTGACCTCACTCCTTGGCTCTAAACAAGTTACTAACAATTCAGGCATGTATTTTAGATTTTTTGCCATAAAACAATGTGCCATTAAAACTGCTATCAATATATCTTTTAAATTTGAATTAGAACGGCTTTATCAATCTGCTGGTTTAGTTTACTATATGTATACATCTCACCTTTCTGTTTTGTAAATTGCCCTGAGGAAGCTTGCAATTCAAAAAGCAGAATATTAAATAATTTTAAGTAAAGGAAAATCAGATTAATACATCATAATGTTAATAATCTTAGAACTGCAGAGCTGGAAGGGACCACGCGGATCATTGAGTCCCGCACTGTGTCAAGGAGGCACTGCGGGGAATTAAACTTCCACCCTTTGGCTCCTCAGCCAGAGACCTAAACCACAGAGCTATCTAGCAGCTGCCTTCATGCCTAGAGGTGTATTTGTTCATATGACAAAAAGAGAGAGAGAGAGAAAGGCTAAACATATCACTATAGATTCTATGTAAGTCCAGTAGGTCCAGATTTGAGTTCGCAGGAACAAACAAGGCTGTTGATGACTGGATGTCATTCATTCCTAGGGCCAGTGTAAGTTCAAGGCAACTTGACAGAACATAACAACAACAAGGAGTCTAGATTAATAAGAAAAAAGTTACTAAGTCATTTTCTTTCTCAGCAGTTATAAGATTTTTGCTGTGAAATCTCTACAGTGTACAAAACTTGAATTACGGTATGTATCATTTTATTATTAACATAAAACATAGTAGCTCTCCCCAGATCTAAATATTTATTCATTACTAAAAGCCTCCACACATTTTTAAATACTTCAAAAAATTATTACATTTAAGCACTAAAAGTAGCTTTTGCATTAACTATGAACTACATTATTCTTTAAGTATATTAGCTTCTTTCATAGAGAGGCTATTCTATGTCAGATGCAAACTTAGAATCATAATTTATAAAAAAGGAGCATGCAAAGTGAATGAATTGGATAGTGAAGGAGGAAGGGAGTTCTTAATCACTCCCCTTTGTATTTCTTCTCACTTCATGTCTGAGACCCAATATGCAAAAAACAGGTAGAGCACATTCCAGCAAAAAAAAAAAACAACCAACCAAACAAAAGGAAGCGAAAACTTTGAGCAGTTGTGATGAGTTGTTGCCAAAAAGCAACAAGCAGAGAAAAGGGTAAGTCCAGTTTGGTGAATTCTTCATTCAAATAGGAAGAGGTAATGGCCAGATCTGCTTCCCCAAAAAAGTTAACAATATTTGCAGGGATGAGAACCATATTCCTACAAAAACAATCTACTGAGAGCTGCACCTCAGCAGCGAGGAGGCCTGAACACATTGGTGCAAAAGCCTCCCTTCTTCTCTATGCAATCCCATTGCCTTCTCCACTACAGGGAAGAAACAAATCACTCTTGTCAGAGGTATGAACTGGATTCTTATAGAAGGCTTTTAAAGCTAGGCCAGTGACCACGTGAGAGCATAATGTAGTCCTGGGGCCACTGGTTGCCCATCTCCATCTTAAAAGCAGCAACCATTGGATCTTTAATTCTTATACTTGAATCTGAACATGCAGCTCTGTTTGAAAAAGACAAATGCTGTATTTGGATTGCAAGTCAGTTTCTGCCCAAAGGCTTTTAAAGCACCGTGCATATTTAAAAAACTGTAAAATCCAGGATCAGAAACAATAATACCACCCCAGTGTTGTCTTTTTTATGTATTCTAACAGCATTTCTCAGTAGCATGGTATTTTTTTTTCCTGAGAGTATATAGCTTCGATTAGCAAGGTCATATTAGCCAAGGACAAAGATGTGTCCTCCTGCAGAATGGAGGCCAACAGGTTTAGTCTCCTGGAGTCATGAATCCATACCTATAGTTGCTAGGTCAGCAAAACAACCATCAATTCATTCCTGGCACTGCAAACTTCGGCATGGAAGTACAGAGCCTGCAGTCACAAATCATAGGGTATGTATGAAAGAGTTTTCCTCTATTTACATTTATTTGGCTTAATAAGGAGATTAGACAAGGTCATGGAGGACAAAACTATCAACAGCTGCTAGTTGTGATGATTAAAAGGAAATTAAATTCACTGAGGATAAAGTTATCTACAGCTACTAGTCAATGATGACTATGCAGTACCTCCAAAAACAGAAGGAACATATCTTTGAACAGCAGTTGCTAGAGAGCAACTGTGAGAAGCCAATTTGTGTTGTTCTCTTTTACGAGACTCTCATAGAAATTTTGTTGGCCACTAGTCTTTATCTAACCCAGCTGGGATCTTCAATTACATCTGTGTGTGTCTGTACAGGACACTGCATGGACTGGGGCAGACAGGCGATTCAGAATCAAACATGCTCTCTGTCCAAATCATTTATCCCTTCCAGAGGTCAAACAAGCCTTTAACAGAATTAGCAGCCCTGGAGCCAGAAAAATCCTTCAGAGCTATGTATAAAGAAACCATCTGGATCAACACATCTGTTTCCGAGGGCAAATGATCCTTTACAGAGCTATACCCATGCCCAGTGAATCCAAATCCTATATATCCGCTATTACAATTTGTTTTGTAAGGAAAAATAGTAGTCACTGAGCAAGACACAAAGGCTCACACTTTCACAGTCTTCTCTTGACTTTTCAAAATGCTTTCATTCCTTCTTTCTCTGTCTCATAGTATCTAATCTACTAACTTAATTAATCCTCATGTCAGAAGTGCTTGCAGGCTGAAAACTGCTAAAACAATCTACCTTTTACATTTCCAAGTCACATACAGTACTATGCACTGGCAGCTGACTAAGCCTTCCAAAAAAATCCCCTTAGGTAGCAGCTTTGTGGCAAGGAAAAAAGCAAAGACTAATCAATTAACTCTAATACAAATACTGTAATGTGGTTTAAGTACGAATCAAGTGTTCTGCATATATTTCCAATTTGACTTTGAAACCTTTACTATGATCAGCAGTTTTCCTGCTTGGTTCTCATAATTGTGAACTTGTTCAAGTAGCTGCTGTTCATCCAGCAAAGTAATTGAGATGTTGTAAAGGAGAAACCAGAAGAAAAAGCAATTTCTACTGACCACCAACTCTCTCCATGCAAATATCTGTGTTGGTTTTTGTTTTTATAAAATGTCCATTTAACCACAGCTTGTTTTGCACAGATCATAACCTTGAGACTACACCACAGGTAGAGTTCAATTACCCATGGTTAAAGATGGGGATATATTCGTATATGAATACCCCGGCACAGGTAGACTGTCCACTCATGCTTCTACTGCTGCTGCTGCCACAGGCTCCATACTCCCTTCCTATCGCTCTAGAGCTTACAGTCAACTAGTCACTCCTAGCAGGAGGCAGGACGATGAGCCTCCCTGCCAGGTCAAAGAGTGGCTAGTCGACCGCAAGCTCTGGAGTGACAGGAAGACAGCGCGGAACCCACAGCAGTAGCAGAAGGGTGACTGGACAGTCTAGCCCTAGGAGGCAGGACCCTCATTATATCCATCTGTATAGGGGTATTCTTATGCAAATATAAATACCCGATCTCTATCCATGGTGCCTCCTTGACACAGGTTGGACTCAATCCACAGGGTTCCTTCCAGCTCTGCAGTTCTAACATGACATTAGGTATACTATGAAGACTGCCCACGTTGCATATTACTGTACTTGTCAAAACCACCTAATTCTCACACAGAGGTGAGCACAGTTTTCAGAATTTTTACTGAACTTACTGTTTTTACTGAACTTGCTGTGCTACTTTCCCACAATGCAGTCTCAGTGCTGTTAAATGGTAAACTACACTTTTTTGCTTGCTAGCCTTAACATCTAACCACATCTGGGAATGTTTAAAGGCAAAAGCTACTTCTTGATGCCCATAAGGAGCAACCTTTTTTTCCTATAGTTCCATGCTACAAATAGAACATGTCTGGATGTAGATCAAAATTCTATTTGCTCTGCAGTCATTAATATGGGTGTCAAAAATCTATTCCGATTGCATTCCACAAGTATAAAATGGGGATACTGAAAACAAACCTTCCATTACAGAACTCCTGCAAAGATAAGTACAACAGGAACATAACCTGAACACTAAATAATGGACAACTATTAATAAGTTTCTGTGTCATCAAGTTGGAAATGACTTATAGTGATCCTAACAGGACTTTCAAGATAAGTGAGATATTTAAGGAGTAATTTTTACCAGTTCCATTTCCCCAGTGAGTTTCCCTGGATGAGCGGGGATTTGAAAGCCTGTTCTCCAGAGCCCTAGTCTGTCACTCTATCCAGTACACCACACTGAGAAGCAATAATGTCATTAGGTTTGGTTATTTATAATAAAGCTTTTGTCAGTAAATTAAATTTTTCCCAAGCCTCAGCATGATCTTACATTAAAAACTGCTGGGTCTGATGGCGGTGGGTGTCCCTAAGCTATCTATGTCCACATTAAATGTGTTATAAGAGTAAAGAGATCCTGATCATTATTTTTAAGTAGATCAAGGGGAGAAAAGGATGTGAGGGTAGACCATTATTTTTCCTCTCCCGACGGACCGTAGAGCCGCAGGAACAGCTTGCACTCATCATCCCCGGTCCCCCTTACTGCTCATCACCAAGTCCCGAGCAGACACCTCTCTCTCTTCCAAGCCAAGCCTTCGCCTTGCCTCAGCCCGCCCGCCGCCCGCCCCCCGGGGCTATTCCTCCCAGAGAGCTCTCTCTCTCCTTCACCCCGCCAGGCGCCCCCCGTCCCACTCAACTCACCCTGATGCCCCGCAAGACGCGCACTCGCTCCTCCTCATCCAACTCGAAGGAGACCTTCCTGTTGCCATGGCTACTGCCGCTTCCCCCCATGGCCCCGAAAAGGTCACGCCAAGCCCCGCGGCTGTCAGGGCAGGGCAAGAACCGAACTGTACACAAACCACACCACGCTCTCCTCCGCCGGCCTACAAACTCGCGCCCGGTTGGCGCTCGCCGGAAAATCATCCAATAGCGCGGCGCGGTGTTGGAGGCCGGCCGCGGGGCTTGCTGGGAGTTGTAGTCTTCTCTACCCACATCCCGCTCTCGAGGATGCGGCTACCGGCCGAAAGGAAGCAAAGGGGTTTCCTGTGTACTTTGACATCTCCCGTTTGCTTCCGCCGTGGATCTGGTGATGCGCCGCAGCGAGGAACGTGGGCCAGCTTTGCGTGCCCGATGCCAGAGCCCCGGTTAAACTCGTTCACTGCCAAACGGTGCGCGTCCCTGCAGGAGGCAAGGATGGATGCGCGCCCAAGGCTGGATTTTTGCTGCTTCCACCTTTGCCGTTTTCCTTGTTTGTATCATTTTGCACATTGATTTAACGGCGATTTCACTTCATCTTTAGGCAAGGAAGATCCGGTTTTCCAAGGAACTGAACCCCTGCAAAGAATATTGGTACAATTTCTGGAGGGATGGCAGTACTGTATTTTTCTCCACATTGAAGTACTCCGTCTCAGCTTGTTGACGACATTAAAGGAAGAAAGAGAGAGGAAAAGGCAATATGTTGTGGCATCTTAAAAACTAACAGTTATTGTGGTACTGACTTTCGTGGTCCAGAGCCTATCTCAGAGAACTCATGTAGTGCAATGGAATTCCCTGCAGCTGATATAGGCACTTCTGTCTGTCTGTCTGTCTACCTATCCACCCCATCTAGCGGCAAGCCACTATTCTGGGAGGTTCAAAACAAATAAAAACTCCAGACCTCCACCCTTAACCAAATAAACATACGGTCCAAACAAAAGTAACCCACTCCCATGGCAATGGCTAAACAAAATAACAGAATTAGACACAGTAACATAAAAAAAATCTAACACAGCAGAAGGATGTTCTTAAAAGCCTCTTTTAAATGCTCTGTTTTTACAAGTTTTTAAAAGGTTAGAAGGGAAGGGACCTGGCATACCTCCACTGGCAGACGTTCCAAAGTGTCATGGCCACCACCCAGACGGCCTAGTCCCTAGTCACCATTTTCCAGGCCTTCCTCAGGGTAGCCACCCACAGCCTCCAAGTGTGGAAGGTGATCGATCCCTGTGGGACCCTATAATGTGGAACCCACAAAAGTTGAGACAGTATCCCCAAGCGGCAACATCTAGCCAGGGCCCTCAAGAAAGGACTGGAACCAGCGTAACACTAGGTCTTCAATCACCAAACTCAACAGCATGTCCAGAATACTGTAGTCGACGGTATCAAAGGCCGCTGAGAGGTCCGGGAGAACCAAATACTTACACTTCTCTGGTTGGCCTCCCTTAACAAGTTATCAAGTAGAGTGACCAAAACTATCTCAGTACCGTGGCACAACCTAGGGGTTTGTTGAGGCCACCGTGGGCCTATAGGGGGGGTTCATAGATACCGGCTCCCCTGTGACCAGAGTCAGGATTGACCGCCAAAGCAACATGTCGCCCCCGTGGTCCTGTGGGCCAATGGGGTGAGGTTGGAGGGGTTTGGCTAGAAAAGGGGTGGCCGTAGGGCATGCCTTAGTGTGCCCTTAGGCCGCCTGGGGCTGAAACTCCACAGAGGTTGCTGAAACACCCAGTGGTGGTTTTGAGGGCCTTCTGCATGTGCTTGCCGCTCTTTGCAGAGACCAGTGCAGCTTGGAGAAGATGGAGGACAAGGAAAACCAGCTTCCTGGTACCCAGGGGCCCCCAAAGGCGGAAAGCCAAAAGGACCTGGACGCCAAAACTCCAGCCAACCCCAGAAAGCAGTATAGGAGTACAGGTTCTGACAATGAGAATAGGCTACCTGCATCACTACAACGCCTGGAAGAACCTGAAATATGGCATAATATGGAAAGAGAGGTTACGTACCTGTAACTCTGGTTCCTGGAGGTTACAAGCCATAATGGGGGTATATAATCGGCAGGCTTAGGAAGAAGGTACCTAAAAATGCCAGATGCAGGGTAGGGGGATCAGGAGACATCTCTCTAGTTGTCTTGTGTGCTCCCAGAGGCATCTGGTGAGGCCATTGTGAGACACATGAAGCTGGACTAGATGGGCCCTTGGGCTGATCCAGCAGGGCTCTTCTTATGTAAGAAAACATAACGTTTTGAGTGAAATGATCAATCGCCATCGCTTGGTGTTTTTTTTGTTTGTTTGTTCATTTATTCATTTATTTATTTAACTTCTGTATTTTGGGAGGTTGAGTGGAGATAAGGATAAAAAAGAGCTGCTGGTCTTTTTGACCCATGGACTCTGCACTACAAATGCAAGCCAAACAAATAACACCCACTGTTAAAACCCCAAAAGGGGTTTAAAGCTCTTCTTTAAGCTTTTCAGTTTACAGATTCTGACAAAATCTATCTACATTAACCAAAGTCTAAAAGAACAAGATTTGGCTGGAGGCCAGTGATTGTATTTTATGTATGATTTTGTAGACAACTTGTGGTTCTTTTTGGCCACATGTGATATAATTAGATTACCGTATTTTTCGCACCATAAGATGCACTTTTTTCCCACAAAACAGGGGGGGTGGAAAGTCTGTGCGTCTTATAGAGCGAAGAAAATAGATTATATTTTCCTGTTTTCTTCTCCTAAAAAATTGGTGCGTCTTATGGAGCGAAAAATACGGTACCATATTTTCATGTATATAATGTGTGTGTTATATGGATTTTTTTAAAGCCATGGGATTGACCATGTGTTATATTTGTAGGAGGCACCATAATCTTTTCATTGCTTAGGCCTTCAAGATCTTAATTTGGGCCTGTTTGATGCAACTATATTGGGGTTTCTGACACTAAAAACATACATGCCAATTGAAAAACCCCAAAATAAGGCTCTCAATCTGCACAGTTTCTTAGCAGGATCCAGCAGCCAGCTGCATGTGCACAACACATTAGGTGCACACCATTTAATATTCTATAAATCATGAGACTGCATCCCTTGAATAAATTCAGTGACAGAAAGAAACTTCTAAGAATTAATCTAAAGTTCAAAGACGAGTGTTAATGTTATTAAGATTATCCAAAATGTCACAAAATAATTTGCAAGCTTTTGAAATTCTTCATTAAACTGGATGTTAAACTAAAGGGATTAGAGGAGGAGGAGGAGGAGGAGGAGGAAAGCTCCTGAAAAATCTATATGTGGGACAGGAAGCAACAGTTAAAACTGAAGATGGAACAACTGATAGGTTCAAAATTGGGAATGAGTATGACAAGGCTGTATATTTCCACCCTGCTTATTTAACTTATATGCAGAATACATCATACGAAAGGCAGGACTGGAGGAATCCCAAGCCGGAATTAAGATTGCCGGAAGAAATATCAACAACCTCCGATATGCAGATTATACCACTCTGATGGCAGAAAGTGAGGAGGAATTAAAGAACCTCTTAATGAGAGTGAAAGAGGAGAGCGCAATAAATGGCCTGAAGCTCAACATAAAAAAAAACTAAGATCATGACCACTGGTCCCATCACCTCCTGCAAACAGAAGGGGAAGATATGGAGGCAGTGACAGTGACAGATAGCATGTAAGATGAGACAGCAGATTTCCAAATTAGAATCTATAGAGTGCTGTGATGATTTCAGGTTGCACCACCCATTACACTTAGAATTGCTGGCAAGGTGACATTAAATAGTTGATGCAGACATACAATTTTTTCAGCAATTATCCAGACCATTTATCCACTCTTACTTGTGTGTCCACTAAAACGTCAGTTTTCTCTTCTTGTTACTGAGCTTCCAAAACGCATTTGTGTGTGTTTAATGCAAAAGTTTCTTTAATTTTTCAATTAAAGTGGGCCCATCAAGTTTATAATAAAACTAGATATAAATATCTGCAAAGAAGAGGAAAACTGCCTACCATTTCAGACAAATCCATTGCAATGTTTCGTGTCATCAGTACAGAATATGGGAAAAGAAAGGAAGTTACTGTCACATTTAAAAAATAGTTTGAAATGCCTCCTACCATGTACTCCTTCTCCTTACTGCAATATGGGAAAACATGTTTATAATTGCCTCTACCAACAGAATTATTGAAAGTGAGCTTTCAAAATGCAAGAAGTTTTCAACCACAATTATTTTCTGGTTATACTATAATGAAGTCTCACTACCTGCACTGTAAACTAATGGAATATTTGTTATCTGTTTAAAAACATGAAACAGCCAAGTGTTGTTATTTTTTAATCTATAAACGGGCTTTGGTTTGCATAACCATAGCAACCACAATAAGGAAATTCTCCAGTGTTTATTAAATATGAAAAGTATACTAAAGTACAATTACTTGAATTAAAAATAAAAGGTTATCCATTCTACCTAGGGTACATTGGTTTAAGTAAGTGAGCTAAAAGATCTGGTTAAATTACAGATTTTAATCCATTTCCTCCCTTTTTGTTCTACAGTTCTAGAAAAAAATGTGTTAGTTGTTGCCAAAAAAACAACCCAACAACACCAAATGTACTGATTTGCAACTAAACAGAAGCTTCCACCCAGACTTACTTAGAGTAAATGTATTGAGTTTTAAGAGTATATTCTAGCTATGTCTGAGTCTGGAATCAGCCTGTACTCTTTATATCTATATTATCTAGAAGATTTGCCTTTTACATTTCAGAGTTGTACCTGTTTACAGGCAAAAAGGCTAGTACGAAATTAATTTCTGACTGTGTGTACAAATTCAAGACAGAAAGGACAACAAATACTGTATTTTTTTGAATTATGTGACTAATTCCATTATCTGAAGGGGGACTAGGCCTAAACAGAGGAACTAATTGAAAGATTTGGGTTTATTTCCCTGTTCCAAACAACATCCTTCCATGCTCCTGTGACAGGGTGAACGTTACCAGGTAGCCAGAATGCTCATGGCAAGCCATTGTGCCCCTTCAAGATGGCTGATGAGAGAGCTTAGCCAAGGGAAAAGGCTAAGGCACAGAGAAAGAGGGAGAGAAGACAGGTAAAGAAGGTGTAGCAACTTAATGAGGAACACCTGCCTACAATTGCCAAGAGCCAGGTAAAAGGGAGCAAAGACTGGGCTCAGGGAGGCTGCTGGTCAACAGAAGAAGGAACCTGGGTTGATGCTCAGGAGGAGCTGCTGCCACCCAAAGGAGCCAGAAGGGCTATGTCATGTTCTTCCACCCAAAGGACCACTGATGATCAACAGTGGAGCATCCCTCCAGTTGTCACCCTGGAAACGGGGGTGGGGGTGGGTGGGTGGAAGGAAAGGGATGCGCAGCCAGTATCCATACCCAGGACAATACAAACTCTTTTTAAGCTGGCCAAAGTCTCATGTTGAGGGACCTGAACTATGGGGACTCTCAGTGAAGGTAACTGGGGATCCTATTGAGGGAGAGGGTGCCTGAGGAATGATATATGCCCCTCAACCAGCTTCCTCCAAGGCTGCAGGGATTCTGCAAAGCTATAATACAAATGTGCATATGTTTACACCCTGAAGTAGAGCCCGGGGAGTTTCTGCCAGGAAACTCAGCTGTAGCCAGCTCTGCAGTGCCGAAGGCTGGCCATGCCCATAGCCCCTGAAAGCAATAGTTCTCTCCCTGATCACTCTTTCAAAGAACCCAAGTCCCACTATGACAGAAACAAAAAGCTCACTCCTACCATGATGAGTGTTGAATGTTTACAGCTATTAGGTTATGTTTATTGTTTGCAGTAAGTTTTAAAAGTTTTTTAAATGCTGTAAAAGAGAGACACAAATGTAATTCTTCTTGTCAATTAAATATTTAATAGTATTTGTGGATTTACTGCTACAGTCACTCTAAAAATGAAAAATGTGGTGGTATTATTGGAAATAAACTTGATCGCTCTGATTAGCAACTATGATTAGTAAACAAGACACCATTTGTATTTCTCCTAATCACATGCCAAATCAGGCAACTGCTGTGCAACAGAGAACACTAGCAGTGACTTGTTAACAAGGGGTAATTTGCCACTGTGAATTACTACACCACTGCATTTATGCTGGTACAAATAACCAATAGGATCCTGGCCAATAATCCCACAATGACAAGTTACAGTATTAAAAACCCTGCTTCCCACTGGTAGTGCATGTTGGAGAAGCACTGAGATGACAAATTATTTCAGATTCAATAATGGACTGGAGGAAGGCTAATAAGTGGAGATTAAATCCCAACATGGGATAGAGGTTCATTCCCTTGAGACAGAAAATCCATAACCTGGAAGTATAGTCCTGTACCCACTTGAGGCTCAGATGGCCTTGACATCTTCAGATAGTTTGCCCGTTATGATTACTTGACAAGAACAGCTTGGCCACAGTATTTCATGCTTAGCTGGCTTCCCAATTGTTGTCTATGGGGCTGCCCTTCAGGATAACCTAGAATTTTTAGGTGATGCAGAATGCAGCAGCTGGAATTATAACTAATACAAGAAGGCAGAATAATAACATCAGTTTGGAAGACTGTCTGCCTGTTTGCTTCCAGTTCAAGATGCTAGACTTTACCTTGAAGTGTTTTGGGACCGAAATATCTATAACAGCATGTCCCAAACAGCTTGAGACAATCAGGAGTAGCTCTAGTCAGGATTTCTTGCCATCCTCAAGATACCTCAAGGGAAAGAGCTTTCTTATCTTGGCCCCCTTAATAGAAAATACTCTCCCAAAGATATGTAATAGCCTCCGACATTGAAAACATCTTGATGTCAACTTAGAAATCTCTTGACCTATCAGGGCACTTCAATCACTTTTTCTGTCTCTTCCATAGTGTATTTGGTGCCCTCTCTCATTTTAATAATCATGATGTGGTCCTGACGGTTTCTTCACTATTTTTACATAGCAATGTAATCGTATGTCTACACTGCAATGGTGTCTACATCAGGCAGTTTTAAAATGTCTTAGTAAGACACCAAGAAGCATGTCAAAGATTGTCTGCATATGTATGGGAGAAGCTGTTCCATGATAAATGTTTTATTCTTTAAAATCTACTTCTTGAACTTCAGCTCTCTGCATGGGCTTAAGCAGCCCAGAATTTTTCAAAATAAAGTGATGATCACTATTGAACACTTCTGCTGGAGAACCAAATCCTGCCACTTGATATTATGAACCACATTCTAAAATGTAATGATATTTAGTATTTGGGACTTAAAATCACAGGCTATCAATGAAACTAGACAAAATGGTTTTCCTGAAAAGTGTATGCTAATCTGTAGAAAAATGTGTATTTTCAGGCTAATGTGACACCTTCAAACACACTACCCTAATATAAGGCCTTAATGTAAAGAACATAAAAAGTAGAGTGCTTTGTTTTCTCTCTCAATTACTGGAGGATTTTCATCCTGCAAAAGTTGTAATGACATCAGATAGATGAAGGCTTGCAGGCAAACAAGTTATTTGCAGTCTGCAACACTGAGCACAGCTGACAGCTCTGCAGAAAAGCTCTGCAGATGCATTCTCAAACTACATGTAAATATTATTATTTTAAAAGTATTGTTTTATAGACTATCCTTCATGACTACTAGCTTTGATCAGATGATTCACGTATGATGAATTATTCTTATAGAAGCCTTTAAAATTACCTTTAAAAATTCACTTCTGCATCATTTTCATCCAGGTTTCTTCTACTCTATAGAACCTAAAGGCTAGCAAGATACAACCCAGTTCCTTATTTTTGCTGAAAATGAATATTTTTAATGACTAGAAGCATTCTTCATTAACTGTTTTTGATGAATAAAGAGGATATCTTCCTTTATGTCAAAGTTCATTTATTTTACAGACAAAAAATATACATCATTTATTTTTTTAAATTTCTATTCCAGTATCACACAGCATCCATAGTATGTTCACACCCACACAAACATTTGTCTACTCATGGACCATACTGTGTGATGGACATGGAGACATATTTTTATATACATTAAAAATTACAATGCTTGGAAGCCAGAGTTAGTGCAGATACTCCTCAGTGGCAGAACACAAACATGGGTTTTACAAAAAAAGGTGCTTAACATTTTGTTGAAAAGGGGACACCGAGATGAGAATTCCACAATGAAAGAACTGATCACTGATTGGTTGGCATTTGACATACAGCACTCTTAGCATATAGTAATCCAAATTCAGATTTACCCTGATTCAAGCCCCCAGAGGAATCTATCTTCATATTCAGTATTTATTGCATCTACCCCAGAATTGAAAACAATTGAATTCTCCAACCAGCTGTCCTTCTCATGTTGAACTACACCTTATATAACCCCCAGCAGCATGGCTATTGGCCTAACTGGCTGCAAATTACAGAAGCTGTAGCTCAACATATCTCAAGACAACCCTGTTGGGGAAAGCTGTCTTGTTGTCAAGGTTGTCCGAGCTGGATAGCTGAAAGAATCTAATTACTAAGCAGAATCTGCTATCATTCCAGCTAAGACAGGAGTGTGAAGAGAGAAACAATTTGAATAAATCTCGTATGAAATCACTGCCATCCAACCTTATGCACCACATCCAATGGGTAGAGCCCTCTCTGCCTTTCACAGGATACAATGAAGCTAAGACGCTATAAAAAGGATCCGGAGTAGTCTTACAATAGCCTGGATAACTGTCATTGGACAGTTGACATAGTAAATGAATGCCCCTTTACTGGTTCTGTTTTATAGCACCCTGTATGTCTGTATGTGTGCCGCTGTGAGCTGCAGAGGTTCTGCCAGGACACCCACAGCCAGCACCATAAGTGTTAAGGAAGTGTATCCTAAACAGTACGTACGTCACCTTGCCACAGAGGAGAACGCTGCTAACAGCAGCAAGTCTGCATGAATTATGGTGGTAGCACATTCAAATAATCAGAAAGGCTAATTTAGACAGTAGCAAACTAAAGGCCAAGTGCTGATCACTGCAACATTTCTGCTGATTTGCATCGACAATTCATCAACAACTCAGATATCATAAAAGTGTTTTTTTAAAAAGTACTTTAAAAATCTGAAAATGAACACAATGCTTTTGCCCTTTCAAACCTGGCATGGCTTGGCAGGACTTTCAGGCCATAACAAGGAAAGGATGCTTGGTGCTGAGGACAAGAGAGGCATTTTATTCCTGCTTGCTCCTATATTCCAGGGAAATTTACTTAAAAGAACATCCTGCCGATTTTAGTAGCCCACAGCACATTTGGCACTGAATCAATCCCAAAACAGCAACAGCAAGAAAGAAGCCTCTATGTGTTCTTGCTTTTTTCCCCAATATCTGCCTATCTGCAAGTTTAAATTCAATCAATTGCAACTTCATTCACCTCCTATCCACACACTCCCATGTAAACAATGGACACAAAAGTTATGTGTCCCCAGTTCTGCATTTTTTCACTTACTTTGACAGCGAGAGAGCATTGAATGAGACATAAGCTATGTCAGAGCTTAACAAACTCACTTTTCTGAACTATAATTTATGGAATCCCTCAGCTAGATGCCACTAGCTCCAGAGTCTAAAGATGTGCTAGCTGGGGGATTCTGGGAACTGTAGTCCAAAAATTTAACATTTCCTAACTCTGGCCATCCACACAATATACTTACATTTGAAAAGCAGAGGTCTATTGTTTAGACATAATTTTCCCTCTCTTACCTTTGTAAGTTGGTGGCGATTCCTGTATTACCGCTTTCTCTTATAAAGAACACAGCTATTATTACTACTTAAATTTAAGGGTCCTTCACTCAGTATAGTACGGACAAGCTTCAGAGAGCTCCGAAGAGCAGCTACTGGCACCTCTGTCAAGAGGACTGCTAGTCGTGCGGCAGCATATGTTTTAGAAAAGGCAGGTTAACATGTCTTTCCCTTCAGAAGAAATAAATGAACCCCATGCTGAGTTCACAGGGAAGTAATCTCATCTGTAAGGCATGCTGGACAGAATTAGAAAGAGCCCAGACCCTAAAACTAAGCACTCACGAGCCACCAAACACCCTGCTTCGGCCTAGACATCTAAGTAATCAGAAGCATGTATTCTCCTCAGGTGCCATCACTCACAATATCTCACACACAGGTTACCAAAATGTTTACTGGCCTTTGGCCTTTCCAATCCAGCATGTTTTTGAGCTGTACATTTCCACTTACTCTCTTAGTCCCATTTTCTCTTCAGGTCTCTTAGCATCACATAGCAGAGCATCATTCTGCAAGTCTTGCTTGGCCATGCTTTTGTTCCAAAAACATAGTCCTTATACAGTATATGAAACTCACAGCAGCATGACATCCTGTCATTAGTAATTTAGTTGCACAGCAACAAGATCCACAGAGAACCTTCCCTGGTAGCAACTTTCCTTCCTCCTTTACCATAGTACATACATACATACGTACATATGTACGTACATACATACATATGCATGCACGTGCACAGGGAGTTGGGTCTCAGCTTCCCTGTGAGAAATTCATAGACTATTTCACAATTCATTCTTAAGTGCTCTTTCCACCAAAAATGTTTAGCGTTTTCTCATCTTACAGTTCCTAATAAATCTGCAGTTGCCCAAGAACTCGGAAAGACTCTGTTTCTCCCAGCGTTTTCTTCTAGCAACATTTCTGTCGGGAGCTTAGGCTTGTCAAGAACATGAACAGTGAGAAATATTAAGCCTTTAAAAAACAGTCTGTAAATGCTGCATCCAACCTTATGCACTGATTGTTATACTATGTGCTCTGCAGAACAGCCCCAACTTCCTGGCTGCTGATGGGTTTTATCACCAATAAAAGGTTGCAGTCACATCCATCCATGTGCATCTGGAATGCACAGGAGTACAAAGGTTCAGCATTTAAACCCTTCTGAAATAATGCTTTACTTTCTCATGAAGATTAAGTGCTATCCTTTTAGGAAGACCCACTGCTGATTCTATGTTTCATATGGAATTTAAATATTTTTAAAAAACCAACAGAAGGGAAAGAGATAAGATGGCACATTGTAGAGTTCCAAAGGGAAATGTGTGACGGAGAAGAGCTGCCCTTTTAAAGGGAACCACATTCGCTTTATGAATTGATGGCTTTCCAACGGTCACTGTCAATACTGTTGATGCTGCCCACATGATAGGGCATGGAAGCCACATCATCCAAGTATGCTGCTGTGTCAATCTGGGTGCTGGAGTAGAAGCTGGAATCGAGGCCTTCTTTCTTGGCCACACCATAGGCATGCGGGAGGTGCACGTCCACATCCTCAGGCTCATCCACTTGGCATTTATAGGAGAAAAGGATCTTTGGCTCAGACCTGGAATTGTGAAAAGAAGAAAAGGGGAAAAGAAAATGTGTCTGCAGGCTATACATATCTGAGCACAGAAATGTGTTCTAAGACAAAGGGTCTGCATAGCACAAGGTGGACATTTGTTGAAATAAGAAGCAATTGACCACATTGCTCTTTGACTCCAAGTCAAAGGCTTCAAGAAGAATGCAGAACTCAGCGTAGCCCAGGTTACCAGGGTTCATTTATTTGTTATCCATAATTGCCTCTTCCTGTTGTTGTCTCCCCCTTCTCCAATCTGGTGCTCTCCTGGAATACCTGAAGTACTGTACCATGATCCCTGGCCCATGGAGCCTACATTCTGGAAGCTCCCTATCTTTGCTTTAAAACATCCCATTTCAAAACTGCAGGAATTTTCACTAAGGTTGAAACCTTTTACCTAGGCTTTAATGGTATAATGGAGCCTGGTCTCGCAGGGTCGAACCCCTTTCTATCTACTAGGCACTATGGCATCAACCACACACACTCTACACCTCTGAATGGAGCTGCAGTCCTTGGAGCAGCTGGAGCTAAATAAGATTTTCCTAGGAGGAGCATATTGTTTCAAGCTGGTGGTAGCAGGGTAGCTGTGGCAATAGTCAAGATGAGGACATGTACCAAATTTAAAACTACACCACTGCTGAAAGTAATTCTCATGGGATTCAATTGGATTTACTTTTGAATACATGCCTTCACTCTAAAAAACATATTGTTACAGAGCAACCACTTCAGCACCTGCAGATATTGTTCATTATACCAGAATCATTAGATACTTTTGATTTAGGTAAGTCGGTTTATTTTAGTCCGAATAGCCTCTAACTTACAGTGCTGCCCTGCGTGTACAATGGTTAACAATACAAAAGGTAACTCCCAAAGTGATTGCTATGTACTGTACACTGGCTCACAGAACTCAATCCACCCAAAGTAAAAAAATCATTTTTAGTTACTACCAATTTTCATAAAATATATAAAAAAATCTCCCATTAAGGGGAAAACAAATAAAGCAAACCCTTGCGCGCATCTCTAGTATATGACAGAATTGGAAAACATGAAGCTATCAAAGTATTGGTGGACTCCAACCCCTATACGCTTCAGATAGCACATCCTATGGTCATTAAAAGTTTCAGTACAACCACATGTGGCTCCCAGTACATGGTCGGTGTATTATAATATTTCTCTCAAGCAGTTATGTATCCAGCTTATTTCCCCTAAATTCAAGATGCCAGGCACAGCAATATTTGAAGAAATGCTCAAAACCCAAATTAAAAGAACAATCAACAATAATAAGCTTCCACTAGGTGGCCAACACCCTAAAGCAATACACAGCGATCTGATGGATAAGACTCCTGGGGTTTTTTAATTTAAGCCAAAAGTTCTTAAGGCTCTGCCAGAAAGTGGCTTTCTATTTATTTTGTCAAGGACATCAGTGTTTAACTGAAAACAACACAAGAAGTAGACTTCTCCTGAAACCCTCACTATACAACATGACCATTTGAAGAAGACACGGCTCCTGCACTTTTAATAGCTGGGCAGAAGATTGTATTTTTGGATACTAGTACAGGCTCAGATGCCCTTTTGCCATGTGTCCCTGGCTACCTTCACATCTCACTCGATTAACCTTGCAATATCCGCAGCAGCCTTCCAATTCATCGTATTGTTCCCCTGCATTACACTACAACTTTCTGGAACCTCCCAAGCCCAGAGCAAGTGGCTCCACCCTCATAGCTAACCAAAGCATTGTGAGAGAGACAGCTGCACACATCTAGAGAGACTCAGGTTTCAGAACGCTGCTGTTCAACATATGCAACATATTTTTCTCATGCAAAGCAGGCATGAACAAGCATTGGACACACCTGATGAAAGAGGGCAAAAGAGGCATTGTAGGGGAAGACACTGAAATAATTAGACATCACCTCAGCCCAGAATGCCAACTAAATCATTTCCAGTAAGTGTTCTGCAATTATTTTTCCAGGTGGCCACATGGCGGCACTATCAACCTAGTAATTTGACAGACAAAACTCCTTTATTTAATTACTCCTTTAAAGAGAGGAGTGTCTGACCTGGACATTTAGAAATTTACTTTCCCGCTGACCATGTAAGCTTAAAATTCAAGAGGAAAAAGCACAACTGCCTTACTACAACTGATATTAATCATTTTGTCACTAATCCAGAGAAAAAATTATCAGCAGTTCAGAATTTAATGAGGCTTCACACAGGCATTAAGAATTTAATCTTCCCGAATCCCTGTGATGAAGTCAAATGCATCTCCATTTCACAGATGGAGGAGCAGATCCACTGAACAGAATGAAATAATACAAAAACAGAAAGAGAATGTGTGAAAAATATATGAATTTTCTTGAAAATCCCATACTAGACAATCCTCTTCAACCTCTTCCTGGTAGTAGCATTTAACCTATTTGTTCAAACAATTCATAAGCCACATCTCACATGCAGGCATACAACTAGACATTAAAAAAAAAGAGACACAGACAGAAACAATGATGAATTTAAAAATTAAAACTAAACAGCACCATATGAACAGTGGTAATAGTACAGCTGTTGTGTCATCAAGTTTGACCTGCCTTACAATGACTCTAACATTTAAAGGTAAGTGCAATATTAAGGAGTAGCTCTACCAGTTCCACACATGTACAATCCAAGTGAGTTTTCGTAGCTGAACAGGATTTCAAATCCAGGTCTCCTGAGTCCTAGTCTGACACTTTATCTACTACAGCAAACCAGGTATACTTATTTCTAGGAATAAATGTGGCACTGTCATTAGAAGTACACCACCAAAATCTGATAGTGCTTCCAGGACACAACCTTTCCCTTCTGTAATGAAAGGATATACTTTGCTTCTCCATATGTAGCTGTATGGCTTAACAATAGGAAAGGGCACTCTGGCACCACCAAAGTCAGATACATTTTTTTTTGAAAGTTTGGCAGTAGCAACTGATTTCCAGTGGCAGCAGTGCAGCCCCCCCCCCCCCGGGGTGGGGTTGGTAGGTAGTGTGCCAGAGTCTGTCTGAAAGCTCCCGAGCTCCCATTGGGGTTGATTCCCACAAGCAGGAGGGCACAGTCTGGAAGGCTCTTCTCTCCCTTTGAACTTATAGGGCCATCTTAATTATGGTCTTATTGAAAAGGCCACATAGGGCATATTTTAATGAACATCTGAACAAAACTATTTAAAGCAAGAAATGATTCTGTCAATATCTCAGTGAAAGGTATAATGGTGCCTCGCTTAGTGATCACTCCGTTTTACGGCGAAATCGCTTAGCAACACTGTTTTTGCGATCACAAAAGCGATCATTTTGTGATGTTTCCTATGGGGAAAATTCGCTTTGCAATGATTGCAGGAAAGCGATCATCGCAAAGCCCCCATTTTCGGCCAGCTGATTGGCGGTTCCAAAATGGCCACCGGGGAAAAATGGCCGCCTCTGTTCTGCCTCGCTTTAGAGGCACCGAAAATGGCCGCCCCAATGGAGGATTTTCGCATAATGTTAGTTTTTAAGCCCATAGGAATGCATTAAACGCATTTTAATGCGTTTCTATGGGCTTTTTAAAATCGCTTAGCGATGTTATCGCTTAGCAGCGATTTTTACTGCACAGATTAACATCGCTAAGCGAGGCACCACTGTCTTATGTTTTCTCAGAGGCCTTTGCTAGTAAAAGCTTAAGTGATTCAATACTTTGGAATGTTCTGCCCGGAGAGGCACACCCAGGGTGCTTTTGATGTCATTTCACTACCAGGCAAAACCCTTTTTTGTTTTCTCAGACATTTTAAATTAAAATAGTCTCTACCCAGTTATTGTTTTGTCTGCTTTCTTCTGGAATGGGTGCTTTTGCATTTTTCAGTTAGGTAGTTTAACTTGATTAATTTTATCTCGAAATTGCTCATAGCTGATGTTGCTGCTTTCATTTTCCCTGGGAACCTGCTGAAAAAGAGGGTTGAGAAATGTCTATAACAAATTTTAGGAACTTGGCAACTTACCCAAAGAAGCTTTTCAGGAATGCTACATAAATGAGTGGAGCAAAGAAGCTGAAGTAGACGAAAGTGGTGGCATCGACACAGCTGCCAAGAGAAAAGAGACAAAGCATTTATAATGTAATTAAATGACCCTTTGAGAACACACAATATTTTTGCCACAGTTCTATCAGAGTTTGGAAACATGACTTTTTGAAGTACAACTTACAGAATTCTTTACCCTCAACACCTACTGTCCATTTCAGCAGGAGGATTCTTGGAACTACCACCTAAGAATAATTTTCCCAAGCTCTGGGTGCTGTTCGCTCCGGAAGGCCATACCAGGGAAAGATGGGTAAGAAGGTGGCATTTTCAACAGAAACAAGTACAGTGCCTCAGTGGTAAAGAACAATTTCCTCTTTCAAAGCCTTTACCACTTCCACAGATGCCTCTCCACCCCCCTACGTTCTATAATTGTACACTGAAAATGCCCTTGGCCCCAAACCACCACATAACTCTCACCTTCAAAGCATATCCGCAAAACTTCTAAGAATGAGTGTCATTACTCACACACTTCAGGGTTATTTGCCACTATTCTGCCGCACAACAGGCATAAAATCACTCAAGTATGTGCTTAGCTCAGAGCTTGGAGGGTGAGGTTTGAAAATTAATTTGTTGGTGCTAAACATTAAAAACAAAGAAATTTTATTTGTTGCTGATGATAATTAAATTTAAAAACTAGATTAGCAACATTCAGTAATTAAATTACTCATTTTAAATGAATGGTAGCAATAATGAAATTGCACAAATCGATCAGTCTGTGTTCTGGGTTGTGCACTGGGCATACCACCAGAAATGTGACTGGCATCTTGTTAATTAGTGACAATTTGCTGCTGCAGCTTAGAACATTTCACTTATCCATACATATGCAAATCATCCATTTGATTCCAAACGGTAAGATTTACAGAGAATGGTGTGGAGATTCTTTGTCACTCCTGACCTAGAGGCATATTTGTATTGGCTCTTTTCTAAAGTGCCCATTTGGTCCCTTTAAAACTGCATTCTTTAATCTGGCACTCCCCCCCCATGAACTACAAATCTTAACAATCCAATTGTTGCCAGAGGATTGTGGGGTCCACCATGTCTGAAACCTAGCCGGCTATCCTCAATCATGGGATCTCATCTCTCCACTCATCAAGGAAGAAGTCAACTTACACCTCCAGCAGGACTAACTCTATAAAGCAGTGTTCCCCAACGTTTTTACTAGTGCGGACCAGGGGGAGTCTCTGAGGGAGGTGGGGCGGCCCTTCGCGCTTGCCTTTGATGCACGTGAGCAGTGGTTGGGGAGTGCGCGCGCCATAGGGGCGCATGGGTTCCCTCACTGCTTCATGCATGCGTAGGAGTGCCTGCACACCCGCGCGCCCACCCTACTCCTGAACGCTGGCGCATGCTTGAAGGGGTGAGGGAGTATGTGCCGGTGGCGGCGGAAGCCTGCGAGTCTTTTTGTATTTTTATTTTATTTCACCTTGCTCTTGCCAACACCCCCCACTCCCGTCGCCGCCGCCGCTGCCGGGAGGAGAGCACGCGGAGCGCCCGGGCCTTGCGCTCCCTCCTGGCTCTTCCAACCCCGGTCACCACCGACGGGCCAGGCCGCCAAGACAGACATCTCCCCGCCCCCATTCACAACCTCCCCTCCCCACAGCTGCTTTGTGCCCGCGGGGGCTTGCGGGAAGGGGTGAGGGAGGACTCGCGCTAGAACACGCGCGCGCGCAAAGCAGCTGTGGGGGCGGGGGGTGGGGGGGAGGTCTGTCTTGGCGGCCCGGTCGGGCTCAAGCAAGGGACCGGCAATGGGCCGCGGACCGGTCGTTGACGACCTCCGCTATAAAGAACTACTATGTTTAGGCCACTTTTAAAAGAACTTCTTTAGCAGGAAACTCTAATATCTATTCTTTAGAGTACAATTTTAAAGAAAGGCTCCTGAGTCACCTGGCCCTTCTTGCACGGCTATACAGATCACAGCAGCAAATCTCTTACCATATGAGTAGCACATGTAACCTTGCACCCTAAAAGAAGGATCTGAGTAACACAACACCGACAAGCTTTCACAAGACATTATCACAACTAAAAATGCAAGACTTTCCAATCATCCACAGATAATTTAGTCTGGAGCAAAACCAACCTCTGACTTCATATGAAATATTAACCTGGGATGATCCCCATTGGCCTTCATCTAAACAATCTTTCTAAACATTTATAGAGAGATAGCAGTTGTATTAACATTGGTCCAACAAGAACTACAGCCCACTTCATAACATTAAAATAAAACAAACTTCATGGTTATTCTTTAAAAGGACTCTGTTCTGGAGGAAGCATAGAAATGTACATTGTAGATGCAAAAAAAGGTGATGGGGAAGCCCCTGCCTCAATGGTTGGCACATCTTGGCTAAGCAGAATATCAGTCCAAGCAACTGGGTCCAACATGCCTTTTTTTCCCTCTCCCCCCCTTAAAATGATCAAAAGAAAGCTTGGGGGGGGAGGGGAGACAGGAGGAAAATAAGGTGTAGGAGTTGGGCTACAATTATCTGTTTCAGTTCACAGAACCAGAATCACTCCTTCGTTCACCCATGAGAAGGGAGAATATGGCAGACGATAGGCAACAAGCAGCTATGACCAAAGGAAAGGGAAGATCATCCTCCCAATGAGATGTCAGGAGAAAGACTCTCCACAATGGTGGGCTGAGTAAGAGAGGGAGAGCTTCTATAGCTCACCATTTTGAGGATCCCCAAAAATGACTACTGACTGACACTCCTTTGGCAGAATTAGGTTGAAGTTCTAAGTAAAAAAAATGGTTGAAACTCTACTGGCTGCTTTCCAGCAGGATCCATGTGTTATACCCAGTAAAAAGAAGAGGCCCGGCCATTTTCAGCATACGTACCATAAACCTTCTGTGATACCTGCACAAAGAAGAGCGCTGCCCACACCCTGTATCAGATTCAGCACAGCTAGAATCCCAGCATAGATGTAGAAACTCTTCCTTGCTAAAGTAGAAGAAATAAAAAGACAACGAGACTGATGTTAGACGTGGTGGCGCTGTGGGCTAAATCGCAGAAGCCTGTGCTGCAGGGTCAGAAGACCAAGCAGTCGTAAGATCGAATCCACGCGACGGAGTGAGCGCCCGTTGCTTGTCCCAGCTCCCGCCAACCTAGCGGTTCAAAAGCATGCAAATGCGAGTAGATAAATAGGTACCATCTCGGTGGGAAGGTAAACAGCGTTCCGTGTCTAAATCACACTGGCCATGTGACCACGGAAAGATTGTCTTCGGACAAACGCTGGCTCTATGGCTTGAACAGCGGGATGAGCGCCGCCCCCTAGAGTCGGACACGACTGGACAAAAATTGTCAAGGGGAACCTTTACCTTTACCTGATGTTAAATCCAAAGTAACTGCAAGCTGCACTACCACTTGTTTGGTGGAACAATAGAAACTGAACCCCAAAATAATTAATTGTTGACAGCACTTGAGCGCAAACAGAAGACACTCAAAGCTGCCTACAGCAGAACAATCTCCTTCTATGACCGTTCCATCTAGGTATTATGAAACTTGCATACATGGGCATGGCGTGCCTTACTCTCTTCCTCTCTCTTCCCTTCTGTTATGCCCTGCCTCTTAGATCATAAGACATTAAGGAAAGGACCTATCTGTTTTATTCACATTATAGAATTTATGTTTAGCTCAAAATAAATATCTGACAGATTTTAAAGCTACAGTTTTCAGTCTGTACCATTAGAACAGATTCCCCGAGGAAAGAAAGAGAAAATCCAAAATGATATATAAATCGCATGGCTGCCTCTTTCATCAGGAATGGTTTTTACAAACATGAAAAGGGACCCCAGGGAAATTCAAAGTACGCGTTCCACTGGAGATTTCAAATTGTGTAACCACATCTACTTCGCTGGGCTTGGGGTGGGGGGAAGAGATAACAGAATCAAGGTATCAGTGGAGGACTGACTGCAAGCCGCCCCCAGTGCTGAAAACCCTAGATATACAATTGCATCTGGTTCCCTCTAGTGGCCAGTTTTGATAATTATATCATGGAAACACGTCCTTCTGTCTTTCTTCTTTTAATATTTTCGGACTGCGGATAAGAGAAACTGTGGATAGTGATCCTATGGATATGGGAATTCTACTGTACTGCAAATGCCAAGGAAGGTGCTCCCAGCACATCCTTATACTCTGCACTTCTCAGTAACATTGGTCTATGAAGATATAATTTTTTAAAAAAAAAAACTTCTCAAGTGCAGATTGCCAATTAGTCTCAAAGCTGCTTGCTTCAGGCCAAATGCTACTACTTGCCTCAAAGCAGATGGTCACATGGCTGTACCTCACTTTCTTGAGCTGGAAAATGCTTCTACTCAATGGATCCACTACTACTAAAACTGCTTCAGAAATATTAAAGAAACTTGTATAGATGTATGGATTTTATCATTATCTTATCATTATCTTATCAGTACCCACTCTCAGACTCTAGAACTCACCACCAAGACAGGCTAGGCTCAAACTAATGAATAAATGTTTATTCCGACAAACCTTTGGCATGTGAGTTGTTGAACAGAGTCTAAACATTTGGGTGTTGACTATAGATTTTATTGCTTCATTTTTAATTCACTGAATTTTCTGTTATGATTTAATCCAGTTATATCTTCGAATCTGTATTACTGTTAAGCGCTTCTGCTTCCACTTCCTCAATGACTCTTGAGATCCCTTTCAACTTTATAATTCTAATCTTCTATTATTCTCTTTTGACAGAAAGGAAAGGTATAAATTAAATTAATGAAAAGCTTTCTACAAGCAGAGAACTCTATGCCCCCAATGCTGACTTTATACAGCTGCAAAACCTGAAGAACCATATTGGTTTGAAGAGAGGTAGATTACTTACATGGCAGAGAAATACGATCCTTGAGAGGAGTTTTTGGAAGCATCATCACAAATGAATACACCTGTTAAGAAAAAAAACGTGCAGGTGAGTTGACAAAGGGGTTGTCAAGTGTGCCTGGAGAATATCCGAGATCCTGCCTTTAGATTTCATGTCTATGCTAATGTAACCCCTATGAAATATTGGTTCAGCCCAAAGTAGTGGGACTAAGGAAGAGCAGGGCTGTGAGTAGAGAATTGAATCAGAAAGGGTGGGAGAGCTGAAGAGGTCGGGGCTGCTGTTGCCACTTAGACTGGGAAGGCCCTTGCCAACTTGGTCTATTTCCTATTGTTTTAAACTTTAAATATTGTCTTTCAATGCTGTAAGCCATCGTGGGTTCTTTTCCAGGGAGAAAGGAGAGATAAAAGTATTTTAAATTAATTAATTAATTAAATATGTTTGTGTTGGAGGGGTGAATCCACATAGTGAATTCATGTATATGCAATTGAATTGATATTTTATTCTAGGGTTTTAAAGACTCTGCATGTGGACCTGATTTCAGTGGTCCCCAACCTTTTCGGAACCACAGACCAGTTGGGGGGCGGGGGCACCACCCGTGCTCGTGGGTGGGTGTAGCACACTCCCAGGTGGGTGTGGTGTGCCAGTGCTTGTGCGCAGGTGAGCGTGGTGCACGAGCGTGCATGCATGGATGGGCATAGCACATTTGTGGGTGAGTGGGGCACGCACACACTCACGCACGCCCACCCACGAATGCCCCCAATTACACTGCGCATATGCGCAAGTGTGCCACAACCACCTTGCGTGCATGTGGGGTGGGGGCGGGATATCTGTCTCAGCAGCCCAGTCCTGTCGGACTGTCACCAGGCCGTGGATCAGGGGTTGGGGACCCCTGTTCTATATTACGGAGACCCAACCCAGATGAGGAAGATATCTTAGATTTCTATCTGAATTTGAATTCAAAGTGACAAACTTTGCAGTTCTACAAGCAACTTCTGTATTGGTGCTGTTGCCAAGGACTTGAGTGCACAAACAGTAGCATTTTGTTGTTTTAATTGCTCATCCTGTCTATTATATAACCGTGAATAAGAAATTACTCATTTTGTGAAATAATATTTACAAGGTTCATCAACAGATATTTAAGTAAACAAATAGCCCGGCAGAATTAATTTTGAGGGAAATAATTTAACTCATGAAGGGAAATGTTACCAGCATAGTTGGCCATGTTACTTAGGCCAAGTCAAACAGATCACTCTCAACCTTACCAGAAAAAAGAAGCAGGAACTCGCAAGCCAGAAGTGCCTTCCTCCATGGCCATATATATTGAAGTCTTCTGCTGAGAGTCTCGCATCCGGATAACGGATTTCCAGCGTTCCCTGAAAGATTAGTAAGAGCAGCATAAAGGGTTAACTGGAGCAGGAAAACTTACAGGCATAGTCCCATTTTGAACATGAAATGCTGAGGAGGAAAAGCACTTGGTCTAATTAGGAAATTAGTTCTTTCCATTACACTCTGAGACTTCTGAGCCAATTCAGAAATGCCAAAGTTATCAAAGGCCTTTTCATCGTTATTGTTGTGAAGAAAGTATGCTAGTTTCAGGGGGAAATTCCCAGTGTGGTGGCAGAGATGACTGGGATTCTAATGTATATTAAAGTAACATTTGGGGGCAACCTTTTTCTAAAAAGAAAAAAGACTCGAGGTCTCTTAGGAATAAAATGTTCACAAATTAAAATTAAAACCCACATATAGAATAACATACACCCCCTCTACGTGTTACGTAAACACAACTTCAGAATTATTTGGGAATTATTTATTTGTTGAAAAGGTGATACAGATAATTATAAAGAATTAGGAACTATGACCCAGGAACACCAAAACGCTAAAACACAACAGCTTCAACTATATGTGCAACGAGAATCATGCATGACAGGATAGTCACTTCCCTCTGCTTTTTTTAAGTTAAGCTACAAGCTACTACCCATGTATTTATTTTATTTATATCCCGCCTTTCCTCCAGTATAGGCACTCAAAGCAGCTACCAAGGACACACAGTCTATCCCATGCTTGTCTATGGATCTTTCCTGATCCCAAAGCCCCAGGGCTTCCTGTCAACCCACTACTGAGTGGTCCTAATAACCCACACCTTCCATGTCTAAAATTTCTTCTCATTTTATATGTCCGCCCCCACCACATACGACTATGGTTCACACTCCTGACACACACTAAGATGTCCTCTGAGGCTTTTTTCACATCTTCTCTTATAATTAACTTTTTTTTTTAATCAGTCATATAACCAACTCCAGCATTACTTAATCAGGAGGAGTGCCTGGCTGTATTTGAGATAATGTTCCCTAAAGCTGGGGTGGGAAATATCTTTGTTGCTGCTGGAATGGAGCTGCTATTATCACTTCACACAGGCTCTGCTGGCTAAGACTAATGCATCAGATGGGGATCCGCATGTTCCCCATAACAGGCAAGGAGAAATCAAGTGAAACTGCCTCATGTGATAATTTCAGGCAAACTTGACAGAGAGTAAATTCCTGTGGCATGTACTATTGGGACTAATTCTTTCCTAAGCATGCTTGCCCATGTCCAGACATCCAGTGTGATTTAGCAGTCAGAGCCCACCGCTGGGTCTGGACAGGATTTAGTCTCCCTTGATCCATGAAACTCAATGGTCTACTCTACACCTTGGACTGCTCACCCACTCTCAACCAGTCCTGCCTCACAAGGTTGTTGGAAGGATAAAATGAAGAGGGGAACCACAAGCATTCCTCTTGAGCTGATAGGTGGAATGGTGGGGCAGAAATGTGATTAATAAATAAATTAAAATGCTCAGGCTGTGGCAATCTATTTCCTGCCAAGTATCAGTTCCAGCATTCCTGCCGCTACACTGTCTGCAACCTTTTCTAGGATTGGAAAAGCAAACCTAACGTCAATTATGAAGTTGGTTGTTGTTTTGTGCCTTCAAGTCAGAACTAACTTCGTTTCGTTTCGTTTAGTCGTTTAGTCGTGTCCGACTCTTCGTGACCCCATGGACCAGAGCACGCCAGGCCCTCCTATCTTCCACTGCCTCCCGGAGTTGGGTCAGATTCATGTTGGTTGCTTTGGTGACACTGTCCAACCATCTCATCCTCTGTTGTCCCATTCTCCTCTTGCCATGGATTGCTGCCTTGTCGTGGCGAAGGGGCTTGAGCAACTCAGAGAAGCTATGGGCTATGCCGTGCAGGGACACCCAAGACGGACAGGTCATAGTGGAGAGTTCCGACTAAACGCAATCCACCTGGAGTAGGAACCGGCAATTCCACTCCAGTATCTTTGCCAAGAAAACCCCGTGATCAGAACTGACTTATAGCGACCCTAATAGGGCTTTCAGGGTGATTGATATTTAAAGAGCATTTCAACAATTCTACACTCCAAGCGAGCTTCCATGGCTGAGCAAGGGTTCGAACCTAAGCTTTCTGATTCCTAGTCCATCACGTCATTCACTACACCACACTGGGTATCAAATGAAGAATTTACTTGAAGGCAAAAGTAATAAGATATATCTCTATACAGCGAAGAAAGGAGCCACTGATGATGCATGGGCAATTATAGACTGTTTTAAAGTAAGACATTTATTTTAAATATTAATCTTTCTGCATGTAACGTGGTAGCTATAAGGTAGTTATCTTTCTCTGAAAGACATCAAACCAGCAGACAAAAACACTCCTGACCACACTGAGTCATGTGAGTGACAAAGCTGATAGTGAAGGAGAGCCTTCTAGCAACATACAAATGCTGCATTGTTTGGATACAGTTAATGTATCAAAACTATAAAAATGGCTCAGAAAGTCTCCAGAAAGAGCCACTTTTAGGAGGTGCATTTGAAGGGTAACATACCCCACCTTTTTTGCAAACCAATTCCCAGAATTTTCCACAACTTCCCAGAGTTCCAGCTCACTATCGGACACCTATGTTTCTGTCATGTGGACTGAGACCTATCTCAAGTCTTGCCTCCTGTTTAAAAGGAAAAGTGCTGTAGTGTTTCCTGGAAAGCCTGTGTGGGTCTTTGTGGGAAGTGTGCTTCTTTGAGAACAGCCTTCTATAGAGCTTAATGTGCAGTGAGACTATATTCCTCACAAACACCCAGGCCTCTCAGAAAGCACTTTTTAAACAGAAAGCCAGGCCTGAGTAGGCCATAGACGAGGTGAACAAAAGACACATATTTATATGTGTCTACAGGTCTGTGGCCTGCAACAACCCAGGATTCTGCCTGGGGAATTCTTGGAAAATTCTGGGAGCTAACATTCAAAACAACAACAACAAACAAAAACCCCCAAAAGAATGGCACATCCTGTTCTGCATTTTATTGTTTCAAATCTTTACATGACTTGGGGAAGTTTTGCTTCAAGACACAGGAACAGAAATATTGCCAAAAATCCTCCTGTATAAGCTATGCAAATAGTATAACTTCAGGAGGGAAATTGCTCCAAGATAAGAAATCACTGTACACGTTACCAGCTGCACGCTGAGTCAGGCCACTCAGTAGGCAATTGGTAGTGTCTAAAGTGATTTCTTAACGTATGGCAATCTCCCCCCAAAAGTTATGCCATCTGTGCTATCCTAGTATAACTCAGCAAAAGGATTCTGAGCCATTAAAAATAAAGAATCATTTGCGAGTCAGAAATTCTTATCCTCCTGCAAATCACTCAAATATCTCCCAAATTCTTCTTCTGTTGACCTCTGACCCCAGATGTACCTGCTTATGCTATGCTGAGAAGGGACCTCTCCCCTCTGAAGTCACTGTAGAATGCTACAACTTCCCTGCCAAGCACTTTTCTCTTTTACTACCAAAATAAACTATCAAAAAATAATTTCTACACAAAACAGGCCACCTTCTCTTGAGAATATGAACCAGACAGACAGGTGCTTCTGCCTCTCCAGTGCTTACCTGGGTGACGGAGTAAGCCAATGACAGTACTGTGGTGATAGCTAATACACGCTTGACACTAGATTTGCTCTCCAGATGACCTTAATGCAATAGAGAACATACCATGAGTTAGTTCCCTCACAAAGTAAGATGGCAAGTCTTGTATCAGTGACTAAACACTAAAGGTATACTTGTTTCTCCCATCATTTCTGAGTTTCTGTCTTTTTGACTCAGGAACCCAGACTCAGTCTCAAACCATTCATGATCTTGGAACTGCAATTTCCTTCTACTTTATGAAACATAGCACTGACTTTTCCTTCCAATGTAGCTAAAGAATTCAGTCCTTTTGGTCTTGCATGGGAACATACGTGGCCTTCCAGATATCATTGGACCGTATCTTGCCCTCACCAATCTCTCACGATCGGTTATCCTGGTAGGCTGCTGTCCAACAACATTGGGAGGACCAGATGTTCTCCACTTTTGTTTCCAGGTATGTGAGCTGCTTGAAAGAATACCGCTAGTGACATGGAAGGGAGAAAAACAGGAAGCGATCAAGGTGGAGTGCCATTGCCCTTATATCCGTTTATGGGCTTTCTCAAAAGCATCTGATCCCTAGTGATAATGCTGGAGATCGTGACTTGATATGATCTGGTAGGTCTCATGTAATGTTCTATAGAACATTCAGGTTTCCCTTTTAACTGCTCCAAACAAGCCTCAGCAGGCAGATGCAGGAATTTACATTAAGTCCAGTTTATCTACACATGATTTTAAGCAAATTCAGTACTTTATACTTCAAGGCTTCATTCAGCCACCTACACTACCAAGGAAGTCTTTCTTCAACTCCCTCCTAGTTTGGGAAGGAAGGGATTGGATCAGGACCAAGCAATCCAAATACAGTACTGATGTTGGGACTTCGGAAGCATTGGGCCATTGTTCAGCAATGTGTCTTGTCTTCTATCCAAATAAATCCAAACAGCCACACAGGAAGGATGCAATAAGAATTTGCCAAATAACAGTGGAACTACCTGTACCAGGAGCATTGGACCACTTTCAAAAACAATGGCCCAATGTCAAACTGCCTTCTCTCCGCCTGCAAAATTTCTTTGTGAGCACTGTGCATTTTCCTGAACCATGTCAATAGTCATAGTAGTAGGCATCCTTCAGTCTCGAGAGACTATGGTATCATGCTCTGTATGAAGGACTTGGAACAGTGTCCGGTGTGACTGGGGAGGCCAATTCGAGAGTGACAATCCCTTCCACACTGAAGACAAATCCAATCTGTCCCCTGTCCAGCTCCCTGGTTTTGCTGCTTTTGTGACTTCCTCTTTGCCTCGGCCTGCTGGACAAGGGTCTCTTCAAATTGGGAGAGGCCGTGATGCACCGCCTGCCTCCAGGCTGAACGCTCAGATGTCAGAGTTTCCCATCTGTTGGGGTCTATTCCTAAGGCCTTCAGATTCCGCTTACAGATGTCCTTGCATCGCAGCTGTGGTCTCCCTCTGGGGCGATTTCCCTGCACTAATTCTCCATACAGGAGATCCGACCATCAGCCATTCTCACGACATGCCCAAGCCAACGTAGTCAATAGTGGCCACTGATAAAAGGCAAGAAACCCTACTATATAAAATAAACAATGTGAACAAGACATATACGTAGATTAAGAGAAGGAAGGGAGGGCCACTATGGGATACTTCTGGGGCCAGAGCTTGCAACTTTTTTCTAAAGTAATATGTTAACCATTACTTTTTTTAACGAGATAATGTGCACATCACAGAACACATCCTGTCATCAACAAAGGAACCATCTGATTGCAATGATGAGTTCTGCTGAAAACTGGGACAGGTGGGCACTCAGGAGCTTGGAGAGGAGAAGCATAGCCTTTCAAGTAATACTAAAAGACAGTATTTACACTAGTCCAGGTGACACAGTTCTAGACACAGATAATAAAATATAATTGTGTGCCATCAAGTCAACTATGCTTTTCAGGGTCTTTTAGGTGGACAGTACTCAGAAGTGGTTTATCATCCCCTAAACACATCAGTGGATTCCCAGTGAGGTGTAGTGGATAGAGGTGCAGATCAAGACTCTGAAGAACAGGATTCAAATCCCCACTAGGTAGGCCATGGAAACTCACTGGGGGAGTGAAACTGGTAAAACTACTCCTTAAATATCTCACTTACCTTGAAAGCCCTATTACAGTCGCTCTAAGTTGGTTCTGACTTGACAGCACAGAACAACAGCAGGCATGCTAGTGTTTTGCCATTTTTAAGACAGGAAGGCTGCCCTGTCTTAAAAATGGCAAAAATGGCAATCCCAGACATTATGGCTGTGCAGCCAGTTAGCGCAGACAAGGATCTAAGAAGCTGGACTCAATCTTCGATCAACTCACCTGGTTAAGCTCACTAGGTAGCCCTGAGCTCCTTGAAGGAAGTACAACACAGAAATGTTGTACAAGCAAAAAATACAGTGGAGGAGATTTCTGTCCAAAGGAATGAAGCATTTTTTTATTAAAAACAAAACCAAGAGGTGATTGGATTACTGCTGACGTGATAACTGCTACTGAACAGGTGGTCACATCCCCACGGTTTGGAGACAATTTTATTGCAGCACCGTTTATTTGTTGTAAGGATTAATGATATTTTATTGTGGAATTTATTTATGTTTTGCAAGTTGGACACTTTTTAATGTAAAGGCAAATATACCTGTAACAAGTATTGAAATGAGATAGATCGACTCTCTTTTGGAAGGTTATCTTTAGTAAATGCATTCAGACCTCCTTGCAACAAGCAGATAAGCAGTCTGCAGTGTACCTGTTATCTAGAAATGTTAGCTTTATAAATTTTAAAAAAGTATATACATGCACAAACAAATGTCGCTTTTCTAGTGTGACTGCCATGAGGGGGGGAAAGAACACTGAACTGTGCATCCAGCAGAAGCAGATGGAGAGTGTAAGCAGCGTACAAACAGCATGAGCATTACCCATGTCTGGCTGAAGTCCTGTTTGTGCTTGGTAGGACTTGGTCTAAAAGCAGGGCCCATTCACCACACTGCAAATGTCTCACCAAGGAAAGGGTGAGGTTGTAAGGTACAGATGAAGTAACCCAAAGGAAGAATCCTTACCAAATGCAAGGCCCAAGATCACCATGCTCAGCTCAATGGCCAGAAGGAAAAATCTTGTGATTTCCCAGAGGATCTGGAGAAGACAATACAAGCCAGAGAAGGGGTAAAGAGAATCTGACATGGTGATGCTTCCACTTCATCAGAAAGCTCACAAAGAAGAGAAAATCCTTCTTCATATCTCTTTTCCTAGACTAATGCATGGATGCTCACATGCATTTTCAAGAGTACAACACTTGACAAGATGTGCACAAACTCAACTAGCACTGTTCTCATCCACATGTCACCGCTGTGATATAACATCTGGTTCTTTCCATTTCTGAGTGCAATTATCACACCAGACTTTAATACCCTAGGTACCTCTATGCACCTTCCTAAGAGGAGGAAAAAAACAACACTGTGCAGACCAAGATATAGAGGTGCTACAATTTGGAGTTACCTTAGCATACCAGTGATGGAAAATTGTTTTTTAAATAGATTACACACAATCCTGGCAGGAGTACAGAAACACACGACACACAAAGCAATTAGAACAAAACAGAAGTGAATACTACGCATTCATCCATGCTGTCTGCTGTTTACACACGGAAATTCAATCAGATCACAATGGAACTCAACTTTTTTTCACTTCACAAGACAGGTGTTCCAATCTATGTGCACAGTAATTAATATGGTCTCTTCTTTTCTTTGTATATAGAAAGGCTATCAGAAGAAGCGTGTGGTTCAGAACCATCACCATCGTTTCCCATTTTAATCTCGAGACTTACAGCCCATCTCACCTTGTCTGTAACTGTAGCAGCGGCAGAGGCACTCACTGTCATGGAGACAACGGCCCGAGCAATACCAACCACTGCCACCACAAACACCTAAAACACAATGGGACAAAATTGAGAAAGGGAGCTGTTAAAGCTTACTAAAGTAGAGGCTAGCAATTTTATTTAAATTATTAAATCAAGGAGACATAATATCTAGTGGTATTTCATGTGTGAGATCAACAGACTAACCACAGAGACCCTATTAATCCTAAATCAGAAAAAAACAGGTTACCTGAAAGAAATCCTGTTATATTAGTATAGGTCCACAGCCTACAGAAAACCTTTATGGACAAAACATTTTCAGTGCTCCAAAGGAGGACAACTATTAGTTTCTCTCTTTGATACTAGCTTCAATATTACTTCTGTTCTAGTATATATATTTTACACACCACACAAAAACCGAAATGTATATAAGCAGGTAAGACTAAAGGATAATCAAAATAAGAAACTTCAGAGTGAAGGCAGCCTCCACAACCCATTTGTTGAAGAGTGGAAATTGTTTAAAGCAGGAAATCCTCTCCAAAGACTCAAAAATATAGTCTCATAAGAGTGAAATTCCATTTGTGGGAATATTTGGAATAGTGTGTAGAACTAAGCTGGGGAACCCATAGCCCTTCAGCTGTTATTGGACTCCTATCAGTCCCAGGTAGAATGGCCAATAATCAAGAATGACGGGACTTGTAGCAAACATCCCGAGAGATTGCAGGTTCCATTCCACCAACACTCATGTTCTCATTAGAGATGGAAATATGTGTCAAAGGCCAACTGGAACAGCCAATATCTAGTTATACAGTGTCAGACAAAAGAGAACAGTGAGTAGGCATTCCCTACACAAAGAGCTTTTTAAAGCTTCAACGAAGAGCTTCCTTTCATCACGAGGGACAATATGCCTCCAGAATGTCATGAAATTAAGTAGTTCACTGTAAAAGTCTTCCTTCAGTTGTTTCGCTAATCTTTTTCTGAAGCCATGTACAGTGGTGCCTCGCTTAGCGATTGCTCCGTTGAGTGATGAAATCGCATAGCAACTGAGTTTTTGCAATCGCAAAAGCGATCGCTTTGCAATGGTCCTTATGGTTTTTTCGCTTTGCAATGATCGTGGGGAAGCGATCATGGCAAAGCAACCCTTTTTTAACAGCTGATCGGCAGTTTCAAAATGGCCGCCAGGAAAACAAAATGGCCACCCGCTGTGTTTCCTCGCTTTAGAGGCACCGAAAATGGCCGCCCCTATGGAGGATCTTCGCTTAAAGGTTAGTTTTTAGCCCATAGGAACACATTAATCGCGTTTTAATGCATTTCTATGGGCTTTTTAATATCGCTTAGCAATGAAATCGCTTAGCAACGTTTTCTCCGGAACGGATTAACATCGCTAAGCGAGGCACCACTGTATATAAGCAGCAATACCTCTCTCTCTCTCTCTGTGTGTGTAGGATTTCTGAGTACAGGTGATTCAATCTGTTGTAGCTGACAAGAGTTTGGGAGGAGGATGCGTAGAGGAAATCTGAAGGCAGCGGGGAAAGAAGCATACTGTAGTTATATCTACCTCACTGTGCTTAAAAGTAAAAATAGATAAAACTTCTGCTTCTGTCCCAGCTGTCTTCAAATTTCCTCTGCGCATCCACCTCCCAAACTTTCATTTAAATCTGTAGTAGAGGCAACAATTCTGTGAGGAGAAAATGGAGAAGGGCAGGAAATGTGGACAACTGGCACCAAGTTAGACAGCAATTTTATTTATTTATAATATTTTTACCCTGCCTTCTTCCTTAAAAAGGCGCCAAGGCAGCTTACATCCTTAACAGACAATATTAAAAGAAGAACAATGAGTATAAATCTGCAGCTTACATTATTAAAAGACAATATTAAAGCTAATACACTAAGTATGCAAATACTAAAAATGAACAAATACCACCAGCACTTTGCAGTGTGTCCAGAAACTAATCGGCAGCCAGTGGAGCTGCTGTAACAGGGGGTTTATTGTGATCCCTGTAACCAGCCCCAGTCAGCAATTTGGCCGCTAATTCCAGCTGCCAGGCCCAACCAGAGCAGCCTTTAGACCTGGTGAATCAAGGGATGAATAATGAGACAACACATGTAAATCCCACTGCTCCAGCTGAGACAGCCAAACAGGTTCACTTGCAATGTATACCACTGCACACATCAAAACCCTGCCTATGGAAAAATTAATACTAAGACAATCTACATCATTGGAGACTGTACTATTCTTTAGTGTGCTCTTCCATAATGTTAGGTTTCCAGATTCCTTTAAAACCGGGGGGGGGGGGGGGGGAGCTGCATTCCAAAGGTACCGGAGGCCAATGAGTTAATTACAGTTGCATAATTCCAAAGCAAGCAACATCCCCTTGGAAGCAGGCCTGTTGTACAGTTTTGTCACAGGATGTCACTAAACAGCAAGCCAGTCATTCCCAAGACAATGTTAGTCAACATTACTCAGGCTATTTATAAACAGGGACTGGTACTCACCAATATGTAAAAGGTGGTGAAAATGGGACTGGAGGTGGCATGGATTTTGGCCCTGGCAGAGGGCAGCTTCCAGAGCAGGAATGCAAAGAAAAGTACATTAGGAATCAGCAGCAAAAGGTCCCAGTAACGAACCCTAGAATCAAGGAATAAAAATTAAATGGTTTTTAAAATGCAGAACTTTCACCATAAAGAGTCAGAACTCCTGTCCCAGAAAGAAGACAGAACCATCTACATATAACTGCATCTTACCTGGACATCCCAATGTCTTCATACAACAACAACAAGCACTTATGTGGCACAGTAATATTAGTGTCATTAAAAAATGTTGCCGTTGTCAGAGGTGCAGACGTCACATTGTCCAATACAGTCACTAACATGGTGGCGTATGTGTAGGTGACATTGTCATACGTGAAGAACCTCTCCATGGGTGTCTCCAATGGAGACATTCTGCCACCGTTCCTAAAGAAAGATGAAGAAAGGCAATATCATTAGGCAACAGGCAATTAAGAAGAATACTTATTTCAGGCCACTCAGGCATCATGCTCATACATCATCTAACGACTTGATATTCCTTCCTTCTACACTAGAATCAAGCACATAGCATTCCCTTAGATTCATTTTAAACCATTTTCTGGCATTCCAAAAAGGGTTAATTTGAAAGCACGGATGAGGAGATAGTTCTAATTTCACCCCCTGCCTGTCATTGTCTCCACAGAAAGAAGGACTGTCTGTAAAATAAAGTCTCTCTTCTCCACACATGACTGGGAGTCCGAGGGCAGGGGGGAGGTTCTTAATCATGATTGTGTGGAAAAGTTCCACATATTAGACTGTCTCCTCTTCTTCACATGCAGACAGCAACAGGCTGGGGTCAGGAGATCTTTTTGAATCCAACCGTCAGCTATTCTCACGACATACCCGAGCCAATGTAGACATCGCTGTTTCAGTAATGTGTACATGCTAAAAATTCCAGCTCGTTCTAAGACTTCTCTATTTGGAACTTTGTCCTGCCAGGTGATACCAAAAATGCATCGGAGACAATGCATATGGAATGTATTCAGCTTCCTCTCCTGCCATGCACAAAGGGTCCCAGAACCCACTGCAGTACAGGAGTGTGCTCAGGACACAGGCTCTATAGACCTGGATCTTGGTATGTGCCATCAGCTTCTTATTGAGCCATACTCTCTTTGTGAGTCTAGAGAACATGGTAGCTGCTTTGCCAATGCGTTTATCCAGCTCGACATCTAGGGAGAGAGTGTCAGAGATCGCAGAGCCAAGGTACACGAAGTCACGAACAACCTCCAATTCTTGTCTGGAGATGGTAATAGAGGGAGGTGAGTCCACACCCTGGTCCATGACTTGCGTTTTCTTCAGGCTGATTGTTAGTCCAAAACCTTGGCAGGCCTTGCTAAAACGATTCATGAGTTGTTGGAGGTCTTCAGCAGAATTGGCGACAACAGCTGCATCATCAGTGAAGAGGAAGTCCTGCATTCGTTCAGCTGGACTTTGGTCTTCGCTCTCAATCTAGAGAGATTAAAATATCTCTAGATTGAAAATAAATACAGACAGATGGTAGCAAAATAATTGTTTTTCATTCCTTTCCCATTTTTCAGAATGAGGCTTTTGCTTTTCCATTCCAGGCTAAGGATGCTACTACATTGGAGAGCTCAATCAGAACATTTTGGTTTTGCTGCAATTTGATTCATAGCCTGTTACGTCTGAAACCGCAATCAGTGCTCACACAGGAGCAGCGGACGGATCCAGGAGTTCACGACTCATACTAACTGATATGTAAGTAGCCCACAACTCCCACTTCTTCCTTTCCTTCCTCTAGGGAGGTACTGGTGATTTTATTGACCTTCTGTGTGGATTATGGGAGTGAGGAATCTCTGTGTGTATGTGCACGCATGATTGTGTGTAAGCGCATTTCAAATAATGTCAGAAAATATCCCGCAGACACAAAGAGTCAGGACTTTGAAATAAGCACATGCTTGCGTGCGCGCGCGCACACACACACCACTGGGATGCCCCCTCCTTCTCCCTACTAGCAAGTTGAATGGCATGGCTCTCATTTTCCATCCGAACTTCTAACGAAGTAGAAAGCACATGGAAACGGAGGTTGGGATCCCAATGTGGTGTGTGCGTGCGCTTCAAAGCCCTGAATGTTTTCTCTTACAATGGTACAGTCCAAGTGCCACCTAAATGCACTCTTCCCCCGTCTTTACAGGAATGTCTGCAGAAGAAAAAACATGATTGAATCTTCCTGTCCTGAAAAAGTTGGAGCTCTCTACTGGCAGAGGAAAAAAGGCACTTTTACGTTATATAGGCTGGAACAAGTCGACTCAGCCTTGTACATCATGCAGACACTAAACTATATTTCAGATTCTCTTATTTTATAATCAGAGCAAATCCCACCATATATGACCATGTAGTTGCACTCTTATACGCTTGTTGCAATCTATGACCTTTTACACTGAGCACAGTAGTCTGCAAAGAGTTCTTGAGACTACTGGGTGCAACGTATTCTATCAGCAACTTAGATCCTGCCAACAACCTTGTTTTCTATCTTTTTCACTCTCCCCTTCAACCAACTTATTTTTTTTAAACAATAAAGCCTGAAAAGGAGATCTGCGAAACTTCAAAGCTAGTTATAAATATGCCACTTGTTTTGTTTAGCTTTTCCTCAAATAGATCAACACACCTGCTTGCATTTTCTTTCCCTTCAGCAACATTTCTCTTCACTAATACAAAGTCATTGTATGCATGCCTAAACAGGACAAAGTGGAGTACTAAACCAAACTAGCAGCAACCCATACAGTAAAACAAAGCATGCAAGGTTTGCCCAAGCCTGCCTGGGATTCATGCAATGTGCCCTCTTCTAATACACTAATATATTTAAAAGCTGTATTCTGTACGCACTTAGAATGAATGACTCACTGTTCTACAGATAAGCAGCACTGGCAGAAAAGTCAGGTTCCAGGCTAAGGATGTTCTAGCGCCTAAATTTTTTCTTACTGGGTCAATTATGGGCTGGTTATTTATAAAACAATGTTAACCTGCCTTTTAGGGTATATACTCTTCTGAGAGCTGTTTGCAGAGTAATCAATGTAACAAAAAGTTACCAATTATTATTAAGACAAGCAAATCACGTTACCACACTAAAATAACTGCAGCACAAAAAGGCATCATAAAACCAGCAAAATATCAACTAGAATGTTCAGAAATTGAGGAGAGACTTTCCTACAGAGCTGCGGATTCACATTTAGCAGAGGTCAGTGTTCTCTAAAGCATGCAAGGTTTGGTGCATGCGTTCGCAATCTCAAGATTAGACCACTGTAATGCGCTCTACGTGGGGCTACCTTTGAGGCTGCTGCGGAAACTTCAGGTGGTGCAGAATGCAGAGGCCAGATTACTTAGTAGAGTGAAAAAATACCTACATATCTCACCCACTCTGGCCGCATTGCATTGGCTGCCCATCCAATTCCGCATCGACTTCAAAGAGTTGACGCTAACGTATAAAGCCCTAAACGGTTTAGGGCCTTGATACTTGGCGGAACGCCTACTCCCACCGAGATCTACCCGTGCCCCTCGTGCGAGCCAGGAGGTGAGGCTGAGGAGCCTAACGCCAAGAGAGGCCCGGAAGGAAAAGGCAAGAAATCGGGCCTTCTCGGCGGTGGCTCCTCGCCTCTGGAAAAATCTACCTCCTGAGATTTGCGCGGCTCCCTCGCTGGTTACCTTTAAGAATCAATTAAAGACATGGATGTTTCGGCAGGCCTTCCCATCAGATAATACCTGACGCCCTTTTTCTTTCCTCTTTTATTGTTTTTTTTCTACTTTGTGTAAGGCTTTTACCATTTAAATTGTCTCTATATTTTTTATTGTATTATTTTGTGATTGTTAGCTGCCTAGAGTGGTCCTGACCCGACCAGATAGGTGGGATATAAATAAAATAAATAAAAAATAAAATAAATAAAGGGGCAAGGCAATAAAAGAAAAGGCCCTGGGATATACTGTAGTGATTAACAACCTGATAGCTGTCATCAGAAGAAAGCAGGCCCTGATATGCTGATCTTAAGGTTCAAACAGGTGAAGATGAGCACAGGAGATCCTTCACAGAGAACCTGGTCCCAAAGTCTTTGACTTTAAATGTTATAGTGTGTATGCCATCACGTCAATTATGACTTATGGTGACCCTTTCCAGGGTTTTCCAGACAGAAAATACACAGAAGGGGTTTGCCATTCCCTTTCCCTGGGCGCCTTCAGACTATACAGTTTGCCCAAGGCCACTCAGGCCAGCTCTTCTGGGGTCTATAATGGGGAACTGAACTCCCAACTTCTGGCTCCACAATCAGATTCCTATCCTACTGAGCTATTTAAGAGTTAGACATTATTATTTGCATTATAAATTGTAGCACACTGTGAGACACGATGTGAGGGGATAGAAGCCCTCGCCGGAGTGTCATCCTCCCTTAGGAAAGAACAGGAGGCGCAAACAGACCCGCTTGTATCACCTGTCAAGACGGTACAACGGGGAGTGGACGCCAGTGAGCTAGAACGCGGGTTGTCTAAAATGACAGTAGCCACTAAACTGAAAGGGAAATGGTGGGAAAGGAAGAAAAAGGCAGAGCCACTGTGGAGGCAGTAATAGGGGATATAAAAGGAGTGAGAGATGAGATACCCAGGGGTTGAGAGATGATATGGGTGGAAGATTCCTGGACCGGGAAGTGGGAAAAGGTCTGGGTCCCCAGGGAAGAAGCTGATTACAGGAGAAGAAGAGGTCTTCCCCCTCATCCCTCGTATTGGGGAGAGTCAAGAGTGGCGTAGGAGACTGCGAGAGGAGGAGGAGGTGGTGGAGAGAGAAGAGAGAGAGACAGACATGGCAATTGGAGGAAGCCCAGCGGAGAAGGTTCCTGTCGGACCGTGGGCTCCCTTACGAGGAGAAGATGGGGAGAGATGAGGAGACCATACCGTTGTTAGACCCAGGGACGGACACTTTAGATTTGGACGGTAGTAACCCCTTTACCAAAGGACCCTGGAATGATTTGGAATACAACCCATTTACGAGAGATGTTTGGATGCCCTCGGGGGACCCGTTGGTCACGAGAGACGATGTTAGATTGGAGTTAGAGACTAATGATTTGATGTTTGAAGTTCCAATAAAACCCAGTTATGATTTTACAACTCGAGAGCCTCCAGTGTCTATGTCAAAACCTGAGGAGACCTCATTTGAACCCTCACACACACCCAGTGAGGTGTAGAGGGTAGAGCGTCAGACAAGGACTCAGGAAACCTGGCTGCAAATCACTACTCAGCCATGAAAGCTGACTACAGAGTGACAATGGTAAACCACTCCTTGAACATTTCATATACCTCTTAATCTCTATTAGGGTGGCCAGATGCCATGTGAAAGCATGTAAGAACAAAAAAAAATATTCTGGACCAGAAGCAAGAACAATGCTAATGTAGCTGGGGCAAAATAGGTGTTAAGAAAATAAAAATGCCTACCTTCTCTTTGAATTTTAGGAAGAGTTTATCTCTGTACAGTACTTCTATGCCTGCAGTGAAATATATGATTAACAGAATGATGTTCCTTGGATTGGAAAAAAAGCAACATCCTTTCTTTGGAGAACAATGTTATATACTGTGCTGGGTTATCAGTAATTGAGCAGTCACACTCATGAAGAGAGAATAAAAGAGAAACCTTTTATCTGGCAAAGACATTCACATCCCACCCTCTTGAATTTGCTTCCTCATTTTATGCCAAGACAAGCTCATGAGACTAGGATTTTCAGTATCACTACAATGATCATGTGTTCCATTTCGTTCTATGCCAGCAAAAACTTTTAACAATTCGAATACCGGTAAGTTTTACTGGCAAGATCACTGTAAATAAGAAGACACAGAGAAAACCTTTAACCACAACCTTAGATTTTTCAAAAGCCACTAACCTTAAAACATTAATCTTTATGGATACCCTGGATGACCAGAAAGAAAAATCAATGGGCTCTAGATCAAATTAATCCTGAACTTAAAAAAGAAGGTAAAATGATTAAACTGCTATCATAAGTGGCACATACATTGAGGAGACAAAATTCTGTGGAGACAACAGTAGTGCAGTAAAGAACTAGGTAATGTGCAGTAAATGAAGAGGAAGACTTGAGAGGGATTGACTCAATCAAAGAACTCACAGCTTCTAGTTTGTAGGTCTGTTACAGGGCTGAGTGAGCTCCCGTCGCTTTGTCCCAGCTCCTCGCCAACCTAGCAGTTCAAAAGCATGTAAATGCGAGTAGATAAATAGGTACCATCTCGGTGGGAAGGTAAAACGGCGTTCCCTAGTCATGCTGGCCACGTGACGACGGAAACTGTCTTCAGACAAGCGCTGGCTCTACGACTTGAAAACGGGATGAGCGACACCCCCTAGAGTCGGACACGACTGGACTAAAAATGTCAAGGGGTACCTATACCTTTTACAGGGCTGATAATGACAAAACCTTTTGAAAGTCACCAATTTATAGGGTCATCTTAAGCAGGAAATGACTTGATGGCACACAACAATAACAACCTCTAACTGGAATTTTACCTTCCCCTAGACCAAGTCCATTTCAACATTCAGAGTGACAATATAGCACAGTGCAGAAGGCACAATAAATATGTAAATTAAAAGGCTATAAGACCCAAACCTCACAGCAGTGATGAAGGAGGTTCCTCCCTGCTGGAAAAGAACAAGATTCGATGCTTTATACATTTGACTATTAATCCATTCCCCTTCACGGATTGCTGCCTTGTCGTGGCGAAGGGGCTTGAGTAATTCAGAGAAACTATGGCCTATGCCATACAGGGACACCCAAGACAGACAGTTCATAGTGGAGAGCTCTGACTAACTGCGATCCACCAGGGGCAGGAACAGGCAAGCCACTCCAGTATCTTTGCCAAGAAAACTCCATGGACAGAAGCAAAATGCTAAAAGATATAACACTGGAAGATGAGCCCCTCAGGTCGGAAGGCATCCAACATGCTACTAAGAAAGAGCGGAGGACAAGTACAAGTAGCTCCAGAGCTAATGAAGTGGTTGGGCCAAAGCAGGAAGGACGCCCAGCTGTGGACGCGCCTGGAAGTGAAAGGAAAGTCTGATGCTGCAACGAAAAATACTGCATAGGAACCTGGAATGTAAGATCTATGAACCTTGGTAAGCTGGGTATGGTCAAACAGAAGATGGCAAGAATAAACATTGACATCCTGGGCATCAGTGAATTAAAATGGACAGGCAGGAATGGGCGAATTCAATTTAGACGATTACCATATCTACTATTGTGGGCAAGAATCCCGTAGAAGAAATGGAGTAGCCCTCACAGTCAACAAAGGAGAGAGAAAAGCTGTACTGGGGAAAAATCTCAAAAATGATAGAATGATGTCAATACGAATCCAAGGCAGACCTTTCAACATCTCAATAATCCTAGTTTATGCACCAACCACCAATGCTGAGGAGACTGAAACTGACCAACTTTATGAAGACTTACAACACCTCCTAGAACTGACACCAAAGAAAGATGTTCTTCTCATTATAGGGGATTGGAATGCTAAAGTAGGGTGTCAGGAGGTAAAAGGAACAACAGGGAGTTTGGCCTTGGAGTTCAAATCGAAGCAGGGCAAATGCTAATAGAGTTTTGTTAAGAGAACAAGCTGGTCATCACAAACACTCTTTTCCAACAATACAAGAGGTGACTCTCCACATGGACATCACCAGATGGGCAATACCGAAATCAGATTGATTATACCGTATGCACTGCAGCCAAAGTTGGAGAAGCTCTATACAGTCAGCAAAAACAAGGCCTGCAGCTGATTGTGGCTCTGCACATCAGCTTCTCATAGCAAAATTCAAGCTTAAACTGAAGAGAATTGGAAAACCATGGGGTTAGTCAGGTATCATCTATATGAATACACAGTGGAAGTGAAGAACAGATTTAAGGAACTAGATTTGGTGGACAGAGTGCCTGAAGAACTTTCAATAGAGGCTCGTAATATTGTACAGGAGGCAGCAACAAAAACTATCCCAAAGAAAAGGAAATGCAAGAAAACAAAGTGGCTGTCCAACAAGGCCTTACAAATAGCAGAGAAGAGAAGGGAAACAAAATGCAAGGGAGATAGGGAAAGTTACAGAAAATGGAATGCAGACTTCCAAAGAATAGCAAGGAGAGACAAGAGGGCCTTCTTAAATAACTAGTGCAAAGATATACAGGAAAATAATACAAAGGGAAAAACCAGAGATCTGTTCAAGAAAATTGAAGATATTAAAGGAACATTTTATGCAAAGATGGACATGATAAAGGACAAAAATGGGAGGGACCTTACAGAAGCAGAAGACACCAAGAAGAAGTGGCAAAAATACACAGAGGAATTATACAGAAAGACCTCGATGTCCTGGACCCAGAGAGTGTGGTTGCTGACCTTGAGCCAGACATCCTCAAGGGTGAAGTCAAGTGGGCCTTAGAAAGCATGGCTAACAACAAGGCCAGTGGAGATGATGGCATTCCAGTGGAACTATTTAAAATCTTAAAAGATGACACTTTTAAGGTGCTATACTCTATATGCCAGCAAGTTTGGAAAACTCAGCAGTGGCCAGAGGATTGGAAAAGATCAGTCTACATCCCAATCCCAAAAAAGGGCAGTGCCAAAGAATGCTCCAACTACTGTACAATTGCACTCATTTCACACGCTAGCAAGGTTATGCTCAAAATCCTCCAAGGCAGGCTTCAGCAGTATGTGGACTAAGATCTCCCAGAAGTACAAGCTGGATTTCAAAGGGGCAGAAGAACTAGAGACCAAATTGCTAACATGCACTAGATTATGAGAAAGCCAGAGAGTTCAAGAAAAACATCTACTTCTGCTTCATGGACTACACAAAAGCCTTTGACTGTGTGGACCACAGCAAACTATAGCAAGTTCTTAAAGAAATGGGAGTGCCTGACCACCTTATCTACCTCCTGAGAAATAGATTCCTGTGGGACAGGAAGCAACAGTTAGAACTGGATATGGAACAACTGATTGGTCCAAAATTAGGAAAGGAGTACGATAAGGCTGTATATTGTTCCCCTGCTTATTTAACTTATATGCCGAATACATCATGCAAAGAGCTGGACTGGATGAATCCCAAGACAGAATTAAGATTGCCAGTAGAAATATCAAAAACCTCAGATATGAAGATGATACCACTCTGATGGCAGAAAGTGAGGAGGAATTAAAGAACCTCTTAATGAGGGTGAAAGAGAAGAGCACAAAAAATGGTCTGAAGCTCACCATCAAAAAAAACTTTGATCATGGCCACTGGTCCCATCAACACCTGGCAAATAGAAGGGGAAGATATGGAGGCAGCGACAGATTTTACTTTCTTGGTCTCCATGATCACTGCAGATGGTGACAGAAGCCACGAAATTAAAAGACCGCTGCTTCTTGGGAGGAAATAGATGACAAACCTAGACAGCATCTTAAAAAGTAGAGACATCACCCTGCCATCAAAGGTCCACATACTCAAAGCTATGGTTTTTCCAGTAGCCATGTATGGAAGTGAGAGCTGGACCATAAAGAAGGCTGACTGCTGAAGAATTGATTGTTTTGAATGGTAGTGCTGGAGGAGACTTCTTGAAAGTCCCCTGACCGCAAGAACAAACCTATCCATTTTGAAGGAAATCAACCCTGAGTGCTCACTGGAAGGACAGATCCTGAAGCTGAGGCTCCAATACTTTGGTTATTAGAAGACTCTCTGGAAAAGACTCTGATGATGGGAAAGTGTGAAGGCAAGAGGAGAAGGGGACGACAGAGGACGTGATGGTTGGACAGTGTCATCGAAGCTACCAACATGAATTTGACCAAACTTCGGGAGGCAGTGGAAGACCGGAGGGCCTGGCCTGCTCTGGTCCATGGAGTCACGAAAAGCCGGGCATGACTTATCAACTAAAAAACAATTAATCCATTCTCCGATACTATACTATACCGTCTGTTCACTCAGAAGTAAGTCTCACTGTGTCCAATAGTTAGTATGGTTAGGACTGAAGCCTTGAAGATGTCATTTTAGAAGCAATGTAGTACTTACACTGCAATCAATAAGCATTATTTCAAAAAACCCTATGGCCACATCCCAATCAGTATATTTATTCCATTGGTCTTCCTTGGAATCAGATAGGCAATAAATAGTACACTCTTCCTTTCTTTTTCTGCAGGGAGGCAATCTTACTCTGAATATGCCAGGACTCACATTCTCTAGCTAGATGACTCACATCTCAACAATAGTGCAAGGCAAAGCAAATTACCATATATTGTTCACAGCTTGCGTATCTGCCAATTAGGAATGCCTTTGGAATCTGCAACTATTTATTTTACTTCAATGCCTCAGTTTTATCTCCTCTGTTTGTTTTCTTTCTACATGTGGCAAGCAACTTCTTGAGTAATAACATGCTTCAAGGATTTGCCTTAAGAGCTATGAAATACCCAAGGCTTGATTGCAATGCAGCTAGTGTCATGAAACAATACTTGCAGTCAACAACTTAATTACACAGAACATCAAGATTACACCTCTCATTAACTCTCAGTGCAGTGTCATAATGACTGTAGTTCCCATCACAACAACGTATTGGTAGGGTACTATGAACACTGAGATGGCATCGGTGAGCTCTATTAGTTCAGTACAGGGCCAGCCCCACCATTAAGTAGAGTGAGGCAGCCATCTTACTTTTGAGACACTGGTAAAAGGGAGTGGCAGGATAGCACTGGAGGACAGGAGTGGGTCAGAAATAGTTGCCCTCAGGGTGGGAGGGCAGATAGCTGTTTCCATCAAGAATGTAACAACAATGGGGGCTGAGCTGGCAGCAGCTGTCAAGAAAAGGGGATATTGGGACAGTGGTGGTGGACCTGCTCAAACCTGGTTTGCAACTGTTGGAAAGGAGCCATATAAGATATTGAGGGTCTTGAGGAAAAAAAATCCAAAAATAAAACTACATATGGCATACTGTATCTATAATATAAGCACATGGGAGGAACAATATGGTAGTGGTAAAAAAGTACTATATAAGGAGAGGGGCAATTAAGATAACTAAGAACTTGGGTTAACTCTGTATTTCAAAAATTTTATAATGCTTGGGACTCTTTAGCTCAGAGATGAACCACAGGGAGGGGAGGCATAAAAGAGGTGTACTGATTTAGGGCTGTCATGATTACTCACACAGTGCACTTATGGAGAGGTTTTCCTCCTCTCATAAAAGCAGGGCCAAGGGTCATCCAACGGAAAACATGAACTATTTCTTCACACCTTTATTTATTCATTTTATTTTATTTATACCCCGCCTATCTGGTCGGTGAGGACCACTCTAGGCGGCTAACAACAGTAAAATGATACAATAAGAATATAAATAAACAATTCTAATTAATAAAAACACTACAATACATTACACGAAACGCAAAACAAAACAGTAAAGAGGAAAGTCGGAGGTCAAGAGGAATGTGATGGAAAGGCCTGCCCAAACATTCATGTCTTCAATTGCTTCTTAAAGATACCCAGCGAGGGAGACCCGCGAATCTCAGGAGGGAGATTGTTTCAGAGGCAAGGAGCCACCGCCGAGAAGGCCCAATTTCTTGTCTTCTCCTTCCGGGCCTCTCTCGGCGTCAGGCTCCTCAGCCTCACCTCATGGCTCGCACGAGTGACACGGGTAGATCTTGGTGGGAATAGGCGTTCTGCCAAGTATCAAGGCCCTAAACCGTTTAGGGCTTTGTACGTGAGCTAAAAATTGGATTTTTCTACCATAATACACAGCCACCTCTTTTGGTGGTCATTGACTTGGACAGCTATTAAGAGGGTTTAGACATATTCATGGCAAGAATGCTGTCACTTGCAACTAGTCATTATACTGAAAAATCTGTTCAAATTATCAAAGTCAAAACAGTTTCTCCAAACTGCGAGACACAAAGGGATGCAGCCAGCCACCATGACACTGAATATCTCATCCAACAGGGTTCTTCTTATGTTTGCAATATGTGATACAAAAAGAGAGAGGTAATGCATACACACAAAGAAATTCAGGATAACTATGATTCTCCCTTGACTTCTCTCAAACAAGGCCCGACAACCTTTGGCCCTCCAGATTTTTCCGCACCGGAGGCGGGGCTTTGTTGCGGTGCTGCCAGCAACTCCAGAGAGGAGCTCTCTGGAAAAAACTGGAACCCTCCGGTCCGGGATCCCCCTTTTGAAATGGGGATCAAAGGAGAGTCTAGAAGAAGTCTCTCTGAAGCAGATGGTGAGCAGCAGAAGGAGAAGAAAGGGAGGCAGACCCGGACTTTTTTCTTCTGAAGAAATCACCGTGCACGGACTGGAGCGGGCACCATTTTTTGGCACTGAGCCGCGAGGAACCCTTTACCGGGGGAGAGGAGAGCAATCAATATAAACTAATAATATATAACAAGTAAGTAAGCCGAAGCCTCTGATTTATGAAACAGCCTCATTAAGCTGAAATAAGAATGAAAATATTTGGCTGAAAGAATAAATGCAGCGGCGGGTTTATCTTATCAGTCTGACTCAAAAGCGAAACTAAGCTTCTCCAAGTGAACTTTTAAAATACCAGGCTGATTCTAAAGCCGAGAGTCTGAGATGGAAAAATAAATCTTATGTTTCTGGAAAAGAATCCCAGACAGCAACACCGTCTGACTGGATTTAAGAGACTTCGGTGGATGCAGTGTGGCTGGGATACGTTACTCTTTGCCTTCTCTGGACTTTGGGAACTATAAATAATAGAATCTGGTGGTTTTCGGGAGAAGGAGCTGACGTGGCCGACTGGACTAAGGAGCATTAAGGGGTTAATGAAGATCACAAGACAAGCTCCAAGGACAATCTACTGGACAGTTTGAGACTTTACGATTGTTGTTTTGTTTGCCGGACTGCAGACCACGTGTGTCTAATAACAGAAGCTTGCTGAACCCAGGAGAAGAAGAAATAACTGCGTCACGGTTCTATTTGATATTGTATTTGCTGGGCTAAAAGTTGATTTTTATATTACAATATTTGGATAAAGATTGGAGGGAGATCTAAGGGGAGGATTATGATGAGGGGTTTGAATTGTTGATAAAATTGTGGAAACTGTGGAAGGATTTCTAGGGGGTGATTATTGTGGTATTTATACAAACCCCAAAGCCTGAGATGGACCCCAAAAATTCAAAAGAACAAATGGAGACTTGGTCTGTTCAATCCCAAAGTTCTGGAATAGTGGTGCAAGAAATAGAAAAGGAATGGCAGATTAATATACAAAGGCTAATATTAACAGGGTTCCAGCGAGTGAATGCAGGTCTTAGCAAAATAGAAGATTTGATGAAAGGGACGAAAGAGGGGACAGTAGATGCCAAACAAAACTTAAATGAAGTTGTACAAACTTTAGAATCGTCTGTATTAGATATGACACCAGGTAATATGAATGCAGTAGAGAGTTATCCAGTGACCCATGCAGCTTCCAAAATTAAAAAGCATTATGACAAAAATCTTAAGGAGGCAGAGATACTGAAACCAGACAATCTTATGGTGAAAATATGGGAAGTGGAAAAAATGGATATTCTGTCAGATGGGCTGAAAGACTGTTCAATTCAAAAAGAAAATGAACCATGGGATGTATTGTACAAATGGCAGCAGCTACCAGACAATGTTGGAATAACATAGAATAAAATTAAAATTAAATGATAAGATAAAAGCAGGAGGGTAATCAAACTGTGAAAAAGCAAAAAGTTGATATGTATTAGTAATATGAATTGATTGGATGATGTTATACTTTATGCTCTCCTATCCCCCAAAACCATTTTCCCTTCTCTATCCCCTCTTTCTTTTTGTACCCTTTATCCCTGTTCCTAAATATATATATAAAAAAGGAAAAAAAAAACAGATTTTTCCGCACCACAACTCCCGCAACACTTTGCTATACAGTAGTATCTGCCGCAGAAGTTGGAGCTTCTGGGATGTGAAGTTCATACCCTCGGCCCTCCGTCTGCAATGCTCTCTATGCCTGCGCGTCCTCCTGGAAACTTTCTGGTCAGCTTCTTTCTATTTTTATTTTTTATTTTTTGAAACAGAACCGGGGCCTCCTCACCCACAGGTCGCGAAACACCGAAAAGCGCCCCTCCGACCACAAGGCCACCGAGATCGCAAGGGGGGGGGAGAGAGAGAGAGACTACGAAGAGTTACCGCAGTATGAAAACGCAGCAGAGACCGGAGACACGGATAGCCGCGGAGTGTGTGTGTGTGGTGTGTGTGTGAGTGTCGGAGAAGGGGGGGGGAATCTCTAAAAACCACCCTGCCGCAAGAGCCCCCCCATCCCCAAAGGCAGCCCCCGAGCCGCGCCGCCCGGCCACCCGCGGCCTCCCACCGACGGACGGAGGCGGCCCCAGGCATCCCGGGACGCTGCAACGCCCGAAGGGAGAGAAGCAGAGAGAGAGAAGGGGGTCCCACCCCCAGGCCGCCGCCGCCGCCGCCTCCGGATCAGAACAGGGTGGCGGTGCCGGGGGGGGGTGGAGGATGTAAAGGAGGAATGCCCCGAGGAAGCGAGAGCCCGATATCCCTCCGCACGACGAGCAGCGGCAAACCCCCCCCCCCGAGGGAAACCCGCCGCCACCCGGAGATCGAGCCCGCCGCCGCTCGGAGCTGGGCCGGAGGGGGGGACGGGAACTCGGGCAGGCCTTCGTCTGCCGGATCCACCGCGGCCACGGAACCGGGGTCGGGCGAGAGCAGAGCCCGCGAGACCTCCGGGCAGAAGGAACGAAACAACTCGCGGTCTTCCATCAAGGGACCGGCCCCTCCGCCTGCCTGGGCAGACTACGTACATCGCAGGGGCTGAAAGAAAACAGAACAGCCCCCCCCCCCAAAAAAAAAAGATACGAGCGCCCGCGGTCACCGGCCAAGGGCTGTCCTGTGGAAGTCGCCGACCTTACCTTTTCTCCCCGGCCGCAAGGGGCGCTCGCTCTCCGGGGCTTCCTTCCTTCCCTCCTCTCTCTCTGTCTGTCTCTTTTTTACCTTTCACGCGCTGCCAGAGGCCTCCCTCGCGCGCGCGCGCGCGCCTTCAGTCCTCCCGGGATTCCGGCCACCGGTCACCCGCCAGCCACCCACCTCGTTTCTATCCAAAGAACTGGCGAGGGGATTGGAGGCTCTCTGTGTTCGGGGAAGCGTCGTGAGCGCGCCGTCTAGCACGGCAGCCGAAGAACACACGGCTGGGTTTTCGGGCGAAGGCAGACGGAGAACTTCTTGCCTCCTTGAACGGAGGCCGCGTCCAATCAGCTCCCTGAGCAAAATGACGACGCGGGGATGAAGGGGGGGGTGTCTTCGTCTCACTCTCGGAGAGGCCATTGAGCGACCATCCCTTATTCTGTTGGCCTTCCACCAATGACGAGGCGCCTAAAGAAAGAAGCCTTGGCTCAAAAGCGAAAGAGAAGGGCGAAAGTAGCCAATGGGGGCCGTGAGGAGGCGGGGCCCGCGGTGTCGGAGGCTTAAAGGGCCAGTCGCAAAAAAACAGTGGCTGCTTCTCAAGAGCAACCTCGAGGCGCGTTTTGACAGCCAAAGCAAGCAGAGGCGCCCTGATTGGTCATATGTTAAGGAATGCTTCCGGATATTTTACTACAGAGCGGCGCCTTTAGCCTTCTGGTAGCAGCAGAACACAAATCCGGGGAAGCTGCCTGTGTCTGGGATCGGTAACAGATTGGATGAAGATGAACCCATTGAAGCTCAATCCATGGAAAACAGAAATGCTCCTATTCAATTAGAAGACCTTTCTGGGAATAAGGCTTCAGTCTGTACTTGATGGGGGTCACATTGCCATGAAAAGGCAGGTGCATACTTTAAATGGCCTTCCAGATTCCTCACTCAGCCTGGATGCCCAAGTCTTAGGATTTGCACACTTAAAAAAATAGTGTGCCAGTTTGCACCCATTCCTTGAGAGTCTTGACTCTGCTATTAGTGACAAGTGCTTTTTGATTAGCTTCTGTTTCAATTACTGCAATGCAGTCTATGTGGGGCAGCGTCTGAAGACAGTTTGGAAACTTCAAGGAATGGAAAATGCTGCAGCCAGACTGTTGACTGGGGCTACTTACCAGGATAGGTCAGATCCAGGCTATCTGACAGGCCTATGTCCCCCTGCCTTTGCTCAATCCCACTACTTTCATAAGCACTCAAGAGAGGGCCTTTTCTGTCGCTGCTCCCATACTCTGGAACTCCCTCCCACAAGAGGGCCCCATCTTTCCTTCCACAAACAGGCAGAGATTTTTCTCTTCAGGCAGGCTTTCCTTTAGATGACTGGCTGATCAAGGGGATTTGTTTAAAGGAAGTATTTTATTCATTTGTTTTTCTTGAGCTTTTAATATTGCCCTTATTAATGAGTTTTAATTTATCTGTATACTGGATTTTTTATTTTGTAATAATTTATTATCTTAGCTTTTAACTTTGTAAACCGCCTTGGATTTTTTAGGAGAAAAGTGGCATATACATATTTTAAATAACTGAATATATTTTCTATACAGTAAGTGAATAAAACAGAACAAATAACAAAGCATTGCAGTATCTTTAAGACCAACAGATTCATTTTAAGATGAGCTTTCATAGGTCACAATCCACTTCTTCAGGCACACGGAATACAATATTTAAGCCACAGGTTTGTACCTGCTTGTGGAGCTGGGGACCAAGTGAAATGGGACAGACATACTGTATCATGAATTTTCAAAGTGTCAGTAATATTGCATTCGCGAAGGCTTTCACGGCTGGGATCTAATGGTGGTTGTGGGTTTTTCAGGCTCTTTGGCCATGTTCTGAAGGTGGTTCTTCCTAACGTTTCGCCAGTCTTTGCTGTCCTCTGAAGATGCTGGCCACAGAGACTGGCGAAACGTTAGGAAGAACAACCTTCAGAACACGGCCAAAGAGCCCAAAAAACCCACAACTGTCAGTAATATTATCTAGTAATGAGCCATTTTTGCCACCTTTTAACCATGGCAGCTACAATATACCCAAATCCTTCATTTCAATTGCAAAATAAAAAAGAGCAAAAGAGTGTAAGACCAAAAGACAGAAGATAACATGACATTATATGCCAGGTGGAATGAAAAAAGTCTTAAGCTGGCATCTTAAACTTATGGACAGGTAGTGGAAATACTGGAGACAGGCTCTTGTTTTGCTTCTCTGCTTAAGAGTGTTGTTTGCCCTGCTTCTAGTAATACGGATATATGTATTTGTTGTGTAGGCAGTTTTATTGTCACATACTGGATCTGAGGATTATATACATTGGTAACATTAGGAGCTAACAGCTAGATGGTTGCATCCTGTAGTGAAAGGATAAGTGGAACAGATCTTTGCATCACCAGTTTCAGACAAAAAAAATTCTATCAAAAAGCCAATGCAACAGGAAGCAATCAAATTACAAGCTGACCTTCCCCCCTCCCCCAAGAAAGTTATTTTTTTCACAAGATGAACATGTTGCCTTTTACATAGGCAGAGGAAACGGCCTCCAGTTGCTTTTAGGAACTATCCTAATACAGTACTCTTCTGTCTCTTCTGCCGTGGCCAGGCTACTGGGGCTGTTGGGATCTGAAGTTCAAGAATGTCTGGAGGGCAACAAGTATTCCAGCCCTGAGGTATGGGGGTCCTTGGCCTGAGGATCGATGTTGCTGGTAGAAATTGATAGGAAATAACTGAGCACCTCATTAATGACCGTACCCGAAGCTTCGTCCAAGTCTTCAGATAAAAAACACAAAACGGAACTATACGGGCCATGACTTCTTTGACCCAGTAGAGGGAGCTCTTCCAGAGATGCCATTAAAACAGTGTCTTCCATTCTCTCTTCCCGCGCCTATGCAGATTCTGACGCGCTAAAGAAACCCATTAAAATCAAATGCAAGAGTAGGATGATACCTTTATTGAATTATTTTTAAAAAAATCATAAAATTGGAAACTTTCGTGGGTTAACATCTCACTTCCACAGGCTGTACACCATAGTGCAGAAAAAATTATAGGCATTGTAGGTCAGAGTCCCCAAAACCCATGGCAGATTAAAATCAAGCGCCCTTGACTCAATAGGTTGCAACACTGCGGACCATTATATGGGTCATCCTTACAGCCCTCTGCATTTACTCGAAAAGCCAAAACCTATAGGACTTCATAGTGAACATCAATGTTTTCCGTCAAACGTCATGCCTCGATCTCGGCTTTTATTTTGTAAGACCTTAGTAGGGCAGATCATGAGGATAGGGCTTTTTGGTGGTCACGTCTTGATAGGGTCGCCGTAACTCCGAAAGGACTGTACGACATTTAATGACAATAATAAACAAAAGTCATACCGGGCCGTGTGCTCTTCCCCATCAATCTCGTTTTCCAAAAAAATCGCCCTGACCATTACCCTTAACCAGAAAAAAATGCTCCCACCCTTTCATCTGGACCCTGGGAGCGGATGCTCCACTTTTTTATTTGGTGCTGATTAATATTCATGACAGTGCCGGTGAGAGCGGAAGACAGACACCGCTCCGTGTGCATATTCATGAGTACGTCGTTCATTATTCATAAGCTTTCGCGGGCTTTTGATCACGTGGTTCGCTTTCGCGCGGAATTCGGGCTTCCGCTGGCGTTGGCGTTGCCGGAGAAGAAGGTCGGCGGGTCGGGAAAGAGGCCGCGATGGCGGTGAGTTTTAAGTTCGGATCGGACCGGGGCGGGGGGAGGAGGAGGAGGAAGCTTGCAAGGCGGTCGCCGTAGAGACTCTGGCTCCCTTGTGAGTCTCCTCCGTTTTTTCCTCCGTCCCCTGACTTTGTGGCCCCTCTTTCGAGAGGGCTCTTGCCGGGTATCTCGTCTCCTTCTTTGGTGGAGGCGGTGAAGGTTTATTACTTTTCGTGGGTGGGTTGATGTTTCGGGGTCCGTAGGGGGACCGTGCGCAGAGTCTCCTGGAGGAGAGAGGCGGGGACAGCAGGTATTGGACAGAAATAGGGCCGCCTGGCCTCTTCCTCGGCGGAGGGAGCGGGGCTTCCCCGCTTTTGGTTTAAAGAAAGCCTCCGGTGCAAAACCTCGGGCGGGGGGGGGGGAGGGCGAGGCCTGGCCCCACGTCTCGGTGCAGCCCAGAAGGCGCCCTCCGGGCGGAAGCCCTCGGGGAGAGAGGGAGGGAGGGGGAGCCTTACAGGGAGGAATGCCTCTCCTCGGAGAAGGAGAAGCGCCCTCGGTAGATGGGACAACGAGGGTCACAGTCCAGGCAACCCTTACCCGCAGAACTCTCTGGGGCTTAGTAGTACAGTAGTAGGCATCCTTCAGTCTCGAAAGACTATGGTAACGGGTGCTCTGTACGGAGGACTTGGAACAGCGTCTGGTGTGGCTGAGGAGGCCAATTTGAGAGTGACAATCCCTTCCACACTGAAGACAAATCCAATCTGTACCCCGTCTAGCTCCCTGATTTTGCTGCTTTCGGGACTGCCTCTTTGCCTCGGCCTGCTGGACAAGGGTCTCTTCAAATTGGGAGAGGCCATGATGCATCGCCTGCCTCCAGGCTGAATGCTCAGATGTCAGGGTTTCCCATCTGTTGAGGTCCATTCCTAAGGCCTTCAGATCCCGCTTGCAGATATCCTTGTATCGCAGCTGTGGTCTCCCTCTGGGGTGATTTCCCTACACTAATTCTCCATACAGGAGATCGTTTGGAATCTGCCTGTCAGCCATTCTCACAACATGCCCAAGCCAACATAGACTTCGGAGTAAACGTGGATCAGAATCTGGCCTGCCGTTTGCGGCAGGTGTTCCCTCTTCCCCCCCCCCGCTCCCTGCCGCTGAATGCAGTCGCACACTCCAGGCGCCCGTGTCGCATCTCAGTGGGTCTGCTAGGCCACAAGAAGTATTATTATGCCTGGTTTTTTTTCCTTCCTTTGCCTTTTAGTTTTAAATAGCACATGCAATCTGTATGTGAAAACGGAGTGCAATTCCAGTTGTCTAATAGTACCCGGTTTGCATCTAACCTCTTCCCTTTTGATTCATAAGACTGTGGTAACTTTCTGTTATGGAAGGCACATGCTGTTGGATCTCTGAGGCTTGAGAATTAGGGGGCATGGAGTGGTTCTAATCCCCAGCCTCCACTACCTTGCTTTGGTCTCTCCAGCAGCTTTCAGAACTTCTTGTATGCATTTAGTTCAGTGTTTCTCAGACTTTGCCTGTCCAAATGCCTTGTGTTTTATCTCCCGAGAGTCCCAGCTGTCATAGCCATTGGTCAAACATTTTGAGATTGAAGTTCAAAACACCTAGATACCTGACAGTCCACAACAGCAGATCTCAATCTCGGATATCCAGATGTCCTTGGACTACAATTCCCAGAAATCCTAACTCCCAGTTAGTGGTGAAGGCCTCTGGAAGTTGTAGTCCAGGAACATCTGGGGACCCAAGGTCTAGGACTATGATGTTAGTAGGCTTGAAAGTTGCCCTTTCCGTATTTCCACCAAAAAGAAAAGTAAATTGTCTCAATGCATGCTATGTTAACTTTTTAATGTCATTCCCTGTGTTTCTTTAGGATTCCTCAGAGTCAAACATGGCCACTAGCCCTCAGCGCAGCTCACGGCGCGGAGATGCCTTCACTTCCAGCCCAGGGAGAGATCTGCCTCCATTTGAGGATGAATCTGAAGGACTCCTGGGAACTGAAGGGGTCCCTAACGAGGAAGAGGAAGATGGGGAAGAGCTTATTGGAGACGGCATGGAAAGGTGGGAGACACACAGCTGTGTCTAGATCCTTATACTATAGATTAATTGCTGAAAGATGACCAGTAGTTGTCAAACTCAGCTGGTATTATTCCCTTGTGCAGTAGTTTATGAATGTCATAAATGGCAAATAGTCAAAAAGCTATGTGCCATCTCTAGTATCAAAGACAGTATGTCTTTTCAAATCAGTTGCTGGTAAACTTAAAAGAGCTTTCTCATTATTGCAGAAACATTACTTTTGGGGGAACTGGGCAATTCTTGTGCATATGTAAAAAACAAAAGAGTAACGAGTTGTATTACATCAGTAATAACAATTAATGACTAATATGTAACACATTATGTTTTAAAATAAACATTCTAAGCTTTCTGTGGGATGTTTAGGGACTACCGTCATATTCCAGAGCTGGATTTCTACGAAGCTGAAGGTTTGGCCACAGATGATGATCAGGAGGAGATAACTGCCAGCCAGAGGGAAGCTGCAGAGCGGGAAATGAGGCAAAGGGACCGTGAGATGGAGCGTGGCCTTGGCCGCATGCGCAGTGGTCTGCTTTATGGTGTGTTTTCAAACCTTGCTTCTTATTGACAGTTGTCTCTGTACAATCTGGCTCTCAAAGACCAGCTGTTTGCCTTCGACTAATTATATATATTACATATAGGTACTTTCATAAATTTAGATCATTTACAAGTGACTCTAATTTATGTTCTGGCATGCCTGCATGAGCGCTGCGCTGCCATTTGAACATGCGCACAGGCCCGCATGAGTGTGTGTTGCTATTTGCGCATATGCACAGGTGCACATGTGCAGATGGTGGTGTGTGCCCACGCATGCGCAAACGGTGGCACACTGCATGTGCAAGCACTTGTTAACACATGTGCTCGAGCACGGGGGTGCCCCGCCTTCCCCAGCCGGTCCACTGACCGGAAAAGGTTGGGGAATGCTGATCTATAGTGTCCTTTCCAGCTGTGTAGTTCTAAGATTATTATAGTCAAAGAATCCTGTGGGTGCGAGTCAGTGAGTGTGGTCAGCAACACACTGTCCAACACACTATCCATGCAGCTCCCTGCTACTGTCACTTAATGCCACTGTAGCCAAAGTTCAGTAGCATAGCAATATGGCACCCTTTTCTTCCTTTTTAGAAAGAAAGGGGATACTCTGTCATGACTCTCTCTTGTTCTGGAACCACAAAAAGTTTGACAGCAGCTTCAGTATTGGTGCAGATCTTACTGCTGAGCAGTGGCGGTTGAATCTCAGCAATGGTGCAGCTCTCATAGGTTGGGGGTGTTCCATGTTGGAGAACTGTCCGCACTTCCCGAATGTTAGTGATAAGGACCATGTGGCCTTCCAGATATTGTTGGAATGTAATTGTCAGCAGTCCTCATCAGTCACTGTACTAGCATAGGAAAATTGGTCCAACAACATCTGGAGAGCCAGATTTCATTCTGTTTATATTATTTATTTGATAAATAATACATTCCCAGGAAATTATCACAAACATAAATGATAATAAAACAAGAATGTTAACATGAACTATAGAAGTCATTAATGGTATTCATAACAAGCTCCAAAGAGGAAAAACCAATATTCAAGGGATTGAGAAGCTTGGAAGATGAAAAATATCTTTGTCTGGTTCTGAAAGAATATCAGAGTAAGCTCCAAATATCTCTGTATTTTGAACCACTAGAAAGTACTGTGTCATATGTTTTTTTTAAAAAAGAAGTTGAATTAGCTTGGTATGATCAACAGCTATACATTTTAGCAACTGTTTGGTGCATCTGTTTTTACTTTTCTGCTGACACTGCTGCATTAAAAAAAACTTTAGAAAGTGATGATGAAGAAGAGGACCGTCCTTTTCGGAGGAGGCGCCTGGCTGAACGAGCTGCAGAGGGCATAGAGGATGAGGACGAGGACATGATTGAGAGCATTGAGAATCTGGAGGACATGAAGGGGCATTCGGTGAGGGAATGGGTGTCTATGGCAGCTCCTCGGCTCGAGATCTACCACCGGTTCAAGAATTTCCTAAAGACTCATGTGGATGACCACGGCCACAATGTCTTCAAAGAGAGGATCAGTGACATGTGCAAAGGTATGGCTGTGAAGGCATGGGGGCAAAAGGGTGAAAAGGAGCATGGTTTGTTGGTGTTCTGTGGTGTTTTCTGGATTCGGATGCATTTTTGTTTGGCTCCCGGGACTGGAAGGTGAAGATGTATCTGTGTGTGTTCCTCTGAACATCTCTGGTTTGCCTGCTGCGAAATGGGTGTTTTTCTTGCACTAAGTGAAACTACATTGCATTGGATCCCACCCTTGTCTTATTTTTAGTTTCTGGCCAAGTTGTGTCTCTTTTTGGCCAAGTTACTTAGCTCTGAGCCTTCTCAGTTGGTCTTCTGTGAAACTGGATTCCAAAGAGTGCCTTTGTGTATAGAAATGTTCAGCTCAGAGAACATCCGCCAGGCAAGCGACTTGTCTTTCAGCCTCATCAATTTGCCTTCTAGGAAATGTTTGTTGCGTGGCTGGCCACACTCATTATAGCAGCCATTTTGTATGACTATGCCACATTGCCCCAAAAGGTTAGGGACCCTTGCATTAGTATGTGAACTGAGCTTTAGAAAAACAACCCTAGATTGACTTCTGTTAGTGTTTACAGGGTTGCTATAAATCAGAAGCAGCTTGACGACAGATCATAACAACATCAAGTACCATTGCTTAGTGTCACTTTGTGAATTATAGTGCAACCCCGTATACATCAGAAGTAAATCTAAGTGAGTTCAGTGTACTCCTAGATAGCAGTATAAAGTGACAGTTTTCCTTTTTTCCAGTACGTAGCAGGAAGCTGAATGTACTGTGTCAATAATCCTTTTTTTATTTTATTTTTTTGGTCAGAGAACAGAGAGAGTCTGGTGGTGAATTATGAGGACCTGGCTGCCAGGGAACATGTCCTTGCCTATTTTCTCCCAGAAGCCCCAGCAGAAATGTTGAAGATCTTTGATGAAGCAGCCAAGGAAGTGGTATTGGCCATGTACCCGAAATATGACCGGATTGCTCAAGAAATCCATGTCCGTATCTCACACCTGCCTCTGGTGGAGGAGTTGCGCTCACTTAGGTACAAACTCAGCCTGATTTTGGCACCAGGCACTTCATGCTGTGGTTTTGCATGGACAGCATCTCTTGGCTGTTCTCATGGCTTGGCTTAGAAATAGTCTCTTGGTAGGGTATTCTGGTAGTTCTTAAACTATCTTGCATAGGTAGGTCTTGCGCAGCTGCAAAGGGTTGCCTTTAAAACCTGCATGGCAGAAATTCAATACAGAAAGCTTTCATCAACCTGAGGACGCACCTGTTGAATATTTGTGTGTCCTGCACTATTAATAGCACAAGAGCCAGTGCAGAAAAGATGTAACACAGGATGAGCTTGGGTAGGTGAACATGCTCAAAAACCATAAAGGAAGAAAGAAAAGACAGCGCTAAGAGGGTAGGAGGAAATGTATAGAAGGGACAGGATGAAAATAATGTATGAATAAATTTACATCCTTTTATTCTATATTTTAACTAGTGCTACATTGTGTGCAGTTTGACCTTTGGTAACAGGTGGTACAACATCCTAACCTAGAGAAGAGTTTACCTAGACCAGGAAGGTGACCCGAGAGGAGGGGCAGCTTACTGAAATGATGTGTCTCTGTGTTAGGGAAGTATGTGCCTCTAAATGTTGTTGGACCGTCCATGAACCAGTTTCCAGAACAGCCAGTGGTGAGACATACTGAGAGTGGCAGTCTAGTCTGGAAAGGTGACATTTTGCCCGCCTCTGCCCTAGAGTTTGGGATATAGTTATCCTGCAGCAACTGGGACGTTTCCCTTTGCCATTTCCAGAGAGCAAGGATGCTCAGGATTTCAGCTGGCTTCATTTGGAGAGTTTCTGTGAAAAACAAAAATAGTTCCCCCCCCCCCAAAAAAGAAAAAGAATCTGTCCTTGGGTATTGCGCCTTCCCGAACAGCCTTCTTGCCTGCCCTGTTGGAAACCCTCTCGGCACATGGACGACGGCTCCCTGCCCGTTTCAACCTCATTCTTCCCTTTTCTCTTAGGCAGCTCCACCTGAACCAGCTAATCCGGACCAGTGGGGTGGTGACAAGCTGCACGGGAGTCCTCCCCCAGCTCAGCTTAGTCAAGTACAACTGTGGCAAGTGCAACTTCATCCTGGGGCCTTTCTTGCAATCCCAGAACCAGGAAGTAAAACCAGGATCCTGTCCCGAGTGCCAGTCCACGGGGCCTTTTGAAATCAACATGGAAGAAGTAAGTGGTGCTGGGATGCTGCTCAAGAGTTGCGTTCCTCTTGTAATGCTTGAGGCCTGGCCTAGGGAGCAATGGCAGCTTGGACCTTCTCCCTGTGTACAGGCTAAGCACAAAAAAAACCCAGCTTCCCTTGGTGCCGATAGGTTTCGGCCTTCTTTGAGCCAGTGTCCCCCTGTGCGGCAGCAATACATCCTTCTATGTCAGCAATGAATATTCTGGATTGTTGGGACTTCCAAGTTCTTTTTGTACACCTCTGCAAATTTATGTTGACTTCGACTGCCCAGTAATGCCTATTGATTTTCCTTACAGACGGTCTATCAGAACTACCAGCGCATCAAAATCCAGGAGAGCCCCGGGAAGGTGGCAGCTGGCCGGCTCCCTCGCTCCAAGGATGCCGTTTTGCTGGCAGACTTGGTCGACAGCTGCAAGCCAGGGGATGAGATTGTGAGTACCGGTGCCGGAAAGAGAAACCTGGGAAAGACCCTGGCATTCACGGTTTCTTAACCGTTTGTCCTATTCACAGACTTTTAAAATTAGGTGCTTATCGTTTTGAAAGGAACATGATTGCTGCAAAAGAAGAATACACGGCACAGCTTTCTGAAAGTTATTAGAATAGCAATACACAAGGGATGGGGTGCGACATATTTTGGCTGTCCTCAAACTGGTCTAGAGAGTCAACGTGATGTAATGTACAAAATAGGGTGAGAAGCAGTGGAAAGAGTAGGTTCAGGGGTCAGAAACCTGGGTTCAAATTCCCCATTCAGCTATGGAAACTCCCATCCCTGGCGGCTACTGGAGGGTAGAAGAGGATATTTTCAGTGAAAACATTTTAAGAAAAATGGTTTGGGGCATGGGGTTACTCCAAAGTCCAGGGATGGTCATATGGGACCTCTGGGAATTGCCTACCTTTGCTTTAGTTACTTTAATATTTATTTTTTTACTTATACTCCCCCACACCAATCTTGGGGGTATCAGATGCCAACTCAGCCGTAAAGTGGGCTCATTGGGAGTGAAGGCAGAAATGCAGGCAACAGAATTATTTCAGTAATGTGGTCCGCCTGAATTTTGTAAAGCTAGAAACTGCACAGCATTGATTTTCCTCTGTGGTTCCCTGAATAGCACTGAATTTTAGCACAGGCTGCTAAATAAAGCCTTTTTTCTGTGTCTTCCAGGAACTCACTGGAATATACCATAATAATTACGATGGCTCTCTGAACACTGCCAACGGGTTCCCAGTGTTTGCAACCGTGATCCTGGCTAATCACATTGCCAAAAAGGACAACAAAGTGGCTGTTGGGGAGCTCACTGATGAGGACATGAAGGTCATCGTGGGCCTCTCCAAGGATGAGCAGATTGGGGAAAAAGTAAGTAAGTAGGGAACAGTAATGGGTCACTAAAATGAAATGTGACAACTAATTCTTGCAACTCCCCCCTTTTCATTATTTAACTTTGCTTTTATTCAAGTATGTTCTTCTACAAGGGTTAAAGTACTTTGTCTTTTATACGCCACCCTATATAAACACATCTGTGCACTGTGCATGAACCAGTGTTGCTTGGCCAGTGGAAGAGGAGCTCCACCTGTAGAGGCCTGTGGTTAGCTTTCCATCCTCACAGAGTTTTGTTTCAGCCGTACACGTCCTGTGCTGCCGACTGTTTCGGTATCAAGGATAAGTTCCTGAAAACTGTTGATTTTGCCTTCAGATCTTTGCAAGCATCGCTCCTTCGATCTATGGACATGAAGACATCAAAAGGGCCTTGGCCCTGGCTCTGTTCGGGGGTGAACCCAAAAATCCAGGTACGTCAATGTGCTGGGTTGTCTACAGCAGTGGTCCCCAACTTTGGGCCTCCAGATGTTCTTAGACTACAGCTCCCAGAAGCCTTCACCACCACCTCTGCTGGCCAGGATTTCTGGGAGTTGAAGTCCAAGAACATCTGGAGGCCCAAGGCTGGGGACCACTGATTGGAGACCACAGTTGCTTTTACTGCCATTTCCTGAACCGCTGTAAAGAGCGGGGGGGGGGGGGAAATCTCCCTTATGTTACAGTTGCATGATAATGAAGCCATCCAGTTTGGCAGAAATGGTTTGAAATTACTTTGGCCTTCATTTTTGGCTCATTCATCTTCCCATAATTGAGAGAAAGGTTCTACTTGCAGCTTAAGATGTTGTTCTAGTGTCTGCTGCAGCAGATGCGCGTGAAGAAGTGGGAAGATGTCAACAAGAACTTGTGCCTAACAAAATGTGTTAATCTTAAATTGCCAGAAGATGCTTTGGCTAGATAAGCGTAAGGCAAATTGTAATTTCTAGTCGGTGCCTCCCTGGTAGACAAACTCTCCTTGCTGCCGTTCCTGGGGTACACATGCACACTCATTTGAAGCAGGTGCATTTGCCCCCTAAGAAATGCGACAAGGGCAGTTCGTTTAATCAGGGAAGAGCGGATCGAAAGTTACCATTTGGCTTACGCTAAGCGACAGGATTTTGGCCATTGTCTTTGAAAAGGAATGGTTCCCCTATAGCGACCGGTTCGCATCTCAGCCTAGAAGAACACTGAGCTTTGTTTTATTGATCCCATTTTAACCCTGCCCTTCCTCTAGAGAGCTCAGGATTGTCCCACACCAACCTGCCCTCTTCACAGCAGCCCCGTGAGGTGGGCTAGTCTGCCGCCCCAGCCAAAAAATTAGATGGGTGGGAAGGGTCTTCTCTGCCATCAGCTCTATAGACTCCACAGGCTCAGATAGCGGTCCAGCCAGCCTTTATTAGAGCAGGCTTTCTCCTGCCCATCTCCCTTCAGAAGGAGTGGGCTTGGGCTTAGAGGAAGGGGGCAACCAAGGAAACCACCACAGGCTAGATTTGGTGTGTGTGTGTCCATTTACAGTCTGAAAGTCTTGGTCCTCCTTTTTGCCTGCTCCCACATGGGCTTAGTTCCTTGCACTGGCTGCCCCACCCCACCCCCAGCCCCCAATGTCCAGTGTCTGCCACTGGAACGAAGTTTTTGGCACTAGCCCCCGCAACCTGATGCCTTTTACCGAGGGCTGGGAGTGCCTGGCCAGTGGGGGTCTTCCTGACAGAGCTCATCCCCTTGATCCTGGGCCAGCTGAACAAAGCGCTGGTGTAGCTGTCGGTGCCTCCAGCGTCTCTTCTGGTCGATGGCAGTTTTCCTGGGCAAGGCTTTGCAGGACAGTCCAGTCTCCATTGTGATGGCCCAGGTGAGCAAGTTCTCCTTCATCACGAGCTCTCTCTGAGGCAAAACCGATCCACTCTTGGAGCAGGAAAATGTATGTAGGGGCCAGTTCTCCCTCTGGGCACAGAAGACCCAAGGCTGCCCTTCCATGCCTCTGACCACTCTCCTGGCCCTGGCACTAAGGAGTCCACCATCACCTCTTCTTTTATCCCCGACTCCCACCACCCAACTCCACCTCTGTCATCTCCCTATAGCCTGGGTTCTTTCTTCTTGACCCCATGCGAATGTCATGTCTGGGTCCTTCGGCTGCCCCATCACTGGTATCTCACGGTAGTCCTGTGGGGAGCATGAGGGCAACGCAGACAGCCCACTGAAGACAACTGAGGTGTCAACCTCCTTAACAGTTAGGTTGAAGAAACCAGGTTACTCTGTACGTTTCATGGATGAAGGGAGCGTTTGAAACCCAGTATCTCCAGATTGAATCTTTAATATACTAAATAGCACCCTACACTGGTCTTTCTCTCTCTTTCTTTAATGTCTACTCTCCTCAGGAGGAAAACACAAGGTCCGTGGTGACATCAATGTTTTGCTTTGTGGAGACCCTGGAACCGCGAAATCTCAGTTCCTCAAGTATGTGGAGAAAGTATCCAGCAGAGCCATCTTCACCACCGGCCAAGGGGCCTCTGCAGTTGGTCTGACCGCCTATGTGCAGAGGCACCCAGTGAGCAAGGAATGGACCCTGGAGGCGGGAGCCCTGGTGCTGGCTGACCGTGGGGTCTGCTTGATTGATGAGTTTGATAAGGTGAGCATTGGCGAATGACGGGTGCTGTGTTTCACTAAGTTATTCATTCTTATGGGAAGCTAGAAGTGGGTACCCTGCCCCTCCCCTCCCCCACCGTGTCTCAGGTGACTTCTAGAGGTTTCCATGCCCCATTCCACGGCCACCCAAAGAGTCGGCTGGACCTTTTCTGGCTTTGGTGGAGAAGCTGCCTGGATTCCCCTCTGACCTTCTCTGTGCAGGAAAGGCAACCAAGGACCAAAGCTAGCTGTGCTCTGATGTTACTCTGAGAATCAACGAAGTCCCATCCTGAGGCGGGCAAGGGTTGGGGAGCAAAACTGGCTTCCATTTTTGCTCTCAACCCCAGTCAGCCATTTTAGTTTATCTTTCTCTTGCCCATCTTCCTTCAGAAGGAATGGGCTTCAGCTTGGGGGAGGGGAGCAACAAAAAAAAAACCACCACAGGCTAGATTTGGGGGGGGGGGGTCCATTAGGTGGGAGTTTCCCCTTCCCTGTTGTAGTATCTAGTGAAATCTAAGTCTGAGGGGTGGGGAAGGCTGGTAAGTGAGTGCTAGAATGCATGCTTTGCATAGAGAAGATTCCAGCTTCAGTCCCTGGCTTCTCTAAGCAGCTAGTGATGGGAAATACGTGCTTGGAATCCTGGAGAGCTGCCAGGAGTCTAGAGTAATAAACAGAACTCCACTGGAAGGCCTGAAAGTCTGACTACTGTCGTGCCTTGAGATTGTGTCCCTATTATTTATTTTTCCTGCTTTTCATAATCTGTCAGCAAAATGTATGGCTAGGTGCATATGCTCCAGGATATCTGGGAATGTCCACTGAGGAGATAGTAACAGTCTAGTTTGGCTTGAAGTTCACCCACGTGGATTGTGCCATACCATTTTCAAGGGCGTGCCTGGCCTCACCGAAGCTGGAATGTCTTTGTGATTTGGCAGATGACTGATCAGGACCGGACCAGCATCCATGAAGCCATGGAGCAGCAGAGTATCTCCATCTCAAAGGCTGGCATCGTCACCTCTCTGCAGGCACGCTGCACTGTTATAGCTGCTGCCAACCCCATCGGTATGTCCTGATGGATCACAGGAGGAGTATGCTTCACCATTTTGAGGGCTGCAGAAAGGGCTGTGTGCTCTTGCTTTACGGATTTTGGGCCTTTGCAAGGTTCCGCTACCTGTCAGCATATCTGAGAAGTGTGGGTGGGAGGAGAGAAAAGCTTTTCCTATAAAAGTAAAATCAGCCAGTGCCAGGGAAGAGAGGGAAAGCATTGGGTACTTCAGAAAGTAGCAACTTCTAAACTGGTTTCTTTGCTCATTTTAGGTGGGCGTTACGATCCCTCCCTGACCTTCTCAGAAAACGTGGATCTCACTGAGCCCATCATCTCTCGATTCGATGTTCTGTGTGTGGTTAGGGACACAGTGGATCCTGTTCAGGTAGGAGCTTTTGCAAATTATTTCTTACTTGAACAAGGCTTGGGGGTAACAGGTTCACAAAGGGGCCACCATCTTGCATGATGGTACTTGAAGATAGGAGGGAGCCAGCTGAGGGAGCCAGCATCTTGGGTATATACATTCGTGCCAGCTTGGAGCTATGCAGTCTATTCTGCTGGAGATCCACGACTGCAGTGGTTCCCAACCTTGGGTCACCTTAGGATTTCAACTCCCAGAAGTCCTTGCCAAGCACAGCTAGTGGTTAACGCTTCTGGGAGTTGCAGTCCAAGAACTTCTGAGGACCCAAGGTTGGGAACCACTGAACTACTGATTTGTTCATTTATTTGTTAAAATATTTGTAGTCTGTTCTATATGAGCAGTTCTCAGAAGGGTGCAATAAGAAAAAATCTATAAGAGTCTAAAACAGTTCAAATACTTTAGAACAATTTTAAAAAAACCAGTTTTCAAGCCTCTTAGCAGTTGAAAACAAAAATATAGCAAGCTGAGGGTCAAAACCAAGACATAAGGTAACTAGGCAATAAATACATAGAAGCAAATCTTGATATTTGTCTAGCTGTTTGTTTTTCCTTAAATTGCGGCAGCAGTTTTCCTTTCCTCATTCATCAGTTTATTGTGGTTATCATCACTTGATAAGTGACACAGGTTCAGCATGTATTCTCTCTCCAACAACTTGGTATAGGATGAAATGCTGGCTCGGTTTGTTGTGAGTAGCCACATCAAGCATCACCCAAACAACAAGGATGTTGTGAACGGAGACTCTCAGGAAATTATTCTCCCTAATACTTATGGTGTGGACGCAATCCCCCAAGAGATCCTGAAGAAATACATTATCTATGCAAAAGAAAAAGTCCACCCCAAACTCAACCAGATGGACCAAGACAAAGTGGCCAGAATGTACAGTGAACTTAGGAAGGAATCCATGGTAAGGCGCTACAGGGAGACATGAGGTATAAACAGAGGGAGAAGGGGTGCTTCCATATCCTGTTACCTAAAAACACCAGGAACTGCATCTTATCTGTCTGCCAGGTGTTGACCTGCTAGCTCTTCCACTGAACAAGTTGGAAGATTACACTGATTCCCTACTCATCCAATCTGGAGTCGGTTATGTTTCTTAAAAGAGTTCATTCAGTAAATCAATAGACTAAATGAATGTTATTTGTTTTCTGTGCATTGCACTTTGTCTGCCAGCAGGTGGCAGAGTAACCCCTTAGTTATTGCCGCATTTTGAACACTTAAGCTTCATTATCAGTTACCTTTCTGTTTATCATCTCCTGTTCCTGGGTTATTAGTTTCTTGTTTGTTGGTTTGGTTTTAATTATTTTGTACAGTTTCCGAAATTGTTAACTGATATCCACTTTGCATTTGGGCCACTGTGTCCCCCTCTCCCCGTTGCAGGCTACTGGAAGTATCCCTATCACAGTGCGTCACATTGAATCCGTGATCCGAATGGCTGAGGCCCATGCGCGCATGCATCTGCGGGATTATGTGGTGGAGGACGATGTCAACATGGCCATCCGGGTCATGCTCGAAAGTTTCATTGACACCCAGAAGTTTAGTGTTATGAGGAGCATGCGGAAGGTATGTCGGGGTTTGTTTGCATGGGCGGGACAAGCTGGTGTCTGTTTCTTTTTTCTGTGGCAGCTCCTGTAAAATCCAGACTAAAATCTGAAATGGAGTCATTCATTGCCAACATGAAATTTCTCACTGGTCTCATGAAAATTTCCATGTTCATGTGTGTGCATGCATGAAACTGCTAGTCGGTCAATTGAGTTGATATGTGTAAATAGTCTGCACTTCTCCCAGGGTTTTTTGTTTTTTTGTGGAAGTCCTTGATTTTTCAGTCAAATTTTCAGTGTGTTATTCACCCTTTAAGACAAGAGATAAAGGATGTGAAGATTAAAGATTTACAGATTAAAGCAAGAAGCCAATGTTTCTGTAGAATATTTTTATGTATTCAGTAAAAGTATTTCTTTATTGCTCTTCTTTGACAGAGCAGAATAAAAGATAATTTAAAACCAAAGATTCTTTAAATACCATTTTTGAAAAGCCAGCCTTTAAGAATAGATTGAAAATAATTCCAAAAACCTACTTCAAAGCCATTTTTACACATACCTATGGCCGTGCAATCTTGGCAACCCACTGAAACCCCATGAGGGACAAAGCAGGACATGCAACAGGGCCTCCACTGAGGACTTTTTACCCTCCTGTTTGCACCACGGAGTGGGGCAGCCAAGGTGTTCCGCAGTCGAGTGTCATGTCACAGTAGTGAATGCAGGAGAATTTGCCCAACAGTGAGTGGAGTGGATGAATGACTGTAATCTAGAGCACTGGTCCCCAACCTTTTCCAAACCGCAGACCAGTCGGTTGGGAGGGCGAGGCACCCATGCATGCATGTGGGGGGCAGTACATGGGTGTGTAGAGGGGGGCATGGGGGACGGGAGATCAGACTCCATGGCACAGTCCTGCCAAGGCCATGGCCTGGTACTGGGCTGCAGACCAAGGGTTGGGGACCACGGATTTAGAGCATTTCTGATTGATTTAGTAGCTTTTGGGGTTGGAAGTGCAGGGGTGGGATTGAGTTGAAATTGAAGCTAGTTGTGGGCTTCAATTTCTTGCCGCTATCTTGCCCTCAGAGCAAGGGTTATGTGTATACCTGCTTATCGTGTTATGACTAGACTTCCCGTTCACTGTGCATTTCGATGTGTGACCTTGGACTAGTCCTGGTCTTTCAGCCTAACCTACTCCATAGAGTTGTTATGAGAATAAATGTGAGGGAGTCTCAGGCACGCCATGTTTTAACTGAAGGAAAAGTAGGAATTTAAAATGCAATAAATGAGTTCAGCATTTTATTTCTCTAAGCGTTGACTTTTCTTCAAACAAAAGCTTAGCTGCCTCCTTAAACGTGTCAAGGTTATTTGATTGCGGGGCCAATCTTTCTTGGAAAGGAGCTCCAGAGTTGTGGGGCTGTAGCTGGAAAGGCCCTGCTGCTCACGTCGCCTAATCCTGCTTCTATGTGTAGATGGAACCTACAGCAGGGCCCCCACAATACATCTGAGTTGATGGCAAGGTTCATCTTGCAAAGACGATGGCCCTAAGCAGTGTAGTAAAAGACGGCCATGACTCAGAGAAAATGCATTAATTAATCAGGTTGTTCAGGAAAGAATGGAAGAGAAGGTCCCATTATAGCTAGCTCCTAAAGTCCATTTATTTATTAAACACTGGAATAGCCAGAATGGGAACTTTTCTCCATTCTCTCTTTAACAGCTTACTATCCAGATTCCTCGAAAGTTTAGTTCCATGGGAAGCTGATAAGGAACTCAGGAGGGTGTGTCAGGCAGGCCTCTTTTGAAGCTTCAGTAGGAGCCTGGAAGTCATCCCTCAACCCACCACAGAGCCGTTGCTTGTTTTGTTGGCTGTGGGGACACCAGAATATGCCACAGCTTTCCCACCCTATCCTTTCAAAGTGTTGATGGTGTTGCTAACTTGTTTGGTCTCTGTCAACTTTGTTTTTTTTTATTATTATTATTATTTTTTTTGCTCTTCCCTCCTGTCACAGACCTTTGCTCGGTATCTTGCCTTCAGGCGAGATAACAATGAGCTCTTGCTGTTCATCTTGAAACAGCTCGTGTCGGAACAGGTTATGTATCAGAGGAATCGCTACGGGGCCCAGCAGGATACCATCGAAGTGCCGGAGAAAGACTTGGTCGATAAGGTATAGTGCGCATGTGCACACACGGACATGGCACACACCTTAAATCTATTCTGAGTTCCGCGTGCATTTCCAGTTCTGCTGTTTGGACAAATGGAGTGAGAGTACCAGTTTATGAGTAATATAGAACATGAATAGTAGGTTCGTTTCTTGGTTTTTCTCCTCTTTTCAGCAAGTATTTGGCATATTAGACACACATCTTCATATGAATCCTTGAATAGAAAAGGAATTGTGAACAGAGAATGCAGTACAAGGCAAGCTAGACAGAGATTTCATTCACTGAGGCTGCGTTAAATGCTCATAGATAGGTTTACACCCCATCCAACCTGATAATTGTTCCCAGAGGGAAATGACCTAAGATTGTGATTCTCAACTCCCCTCCAGTAGCAGAGAATATCAGGATTTCAGGGGGAAATTGTACCTGTTTTTTGGAAACACATAATGTAGCCATACATTTGTATTTTGAAAACAAGGAATAAAAATTATACTTGTTCTCTTAAGACCCAATCTACTATCAGTTTCTGGTATTATGAAGTGGCTTAATAGGCAAGCAAATTAAATATTTCCCTTGCTCCTATATGGAGGGGCAGGAGAAGTGAAAATTTTATTGTTGTCTTTGCTAAACGATCACTCATGTGCTGAATCACTCAGATTATTATTATTTTTTAAAGATGCAGGCAGTTTCTTGCGTGGGACTACATACAAGGCAAAGGTTTTTTTTTTTAATCTAAGTGATTCAGCGCATCAATGATGGACTAGCAGAAACAAAAAATAATAATAATTTCACTTCCCCTGCCCCTTTACAGAGGAGCAGGGAAAGTGTTTCAACTTGCCAATATCCTGAAGTATCTTGCTTACTAAGCCACTTCATGACACTGGAAATTGACAGCAGAGGGAGCCAGACTAAGTAGGGTCACTTGAGGTCGGTGTGCCCTGTGGATGTGAGGATTGCACCAAATGGCATACTGCTCCTCCCCCCCCAACCCCCAACCTCAGGTACTCCAAAGAGGACCAGAGGGATCCAGTTTATGCCATAAGGCACAGCTTTTCCATCTAAACCGATGGTGCCTGCTCTGACTCACATTGGCTTCCCATAATGTCAGGTTGGGTTATTTTCCATAATCATCTGCCTGATCCTTTTAATGGGTGATTTCTGGGATTGAATCTTGGGCTTTCTGCTGCCAAGCTTGGACTGTCTTACTCTGCTATGGTCCCCCCTACCTGAAGCAGATAAAGCAACGGCTTCTAGAACATGATGGTGTTTTTATTTGCTTAGAAATGATTCCGTATGCAGAACAGGAAGACAGCCATCTCACGGCTGCCTATGGAACCAGGGTAGCTGGTGCAGAACTGTGGTGGCCATGTGGGTATTCCACCCCCTTGGCATCATACAAAAAAAGGTGAACCTGAAATGCGACATAGAACTTCCAAATCTTTGGCACTGGAATCCACAGAATTTATGAGAAATTCCCCCAGCCAGAATTCTGGAAGCTAATGGCAAGAAATCAAAGTCCTTTAAAGGTGTTTTTAATCACTCACAGGTGTAGGCCTTGGAAAGCCTCAGCAACTTCGTTTTTTGCAATTAAGAAGAAAGTGCCTGGGCAAGGCAAGGCTGCAGTGAAGCCGCATGTGGTTATGGGACTGTAGACTTTTTACTAATTAGGCTCTGGACAAGGTGCCTCTCAAAAAACTACCCGTCTCAAAACACCTTGCAGCTCCCCTCCAGCATCGTTTTTCCCTAGTCACTTCCTTCTTCACAGCCAAATTGGAGGTCACTAAGAGGACGAGTCACCCAGATAGGCGGGGTATAAATCAAATTAACAACAACAACAACAACAACAACATTTTCAGTTTTTTAAAAAAATTATAGGAGTATTTACATTCCTCCAGCATTCACAGATGAATCTGTGTGTTTCTGGATCTCTGGAAGCTGCCTCTTCACCACCCTGTAGCAACAGATAGAGAATGGCCTCCTACCTCCAATCCTGTAACTGTTATCCAGCCCTTGTAAGTGTTAGCCACATGCAGAAGATAGGAGACATGATGAGTAAACACAATTAGCCTGTAGGCCTGCCTGTGTTCTTAGCTTGTTACGTACCATCAAGTCACCTCTGACTTATGAATGAAAGGTCTCCAAAACGTCCTGTCCTCAGCTGGCCTCCTCAGCTCTTGTAAACGCAAGTCTGTGACTTCCTTTAGGAAGTCGGTCCATCTTTTGCCTTCAGCTTTTCTCAACATTATTGTCTTTTCCAGCAAATCCTGCCTTCTCATGAAGTGCTAAAATTTTACAGTTTCGTCATTCTTATCTCCAGAGATAGTTCAACTAACAATGGCTGACATCCAGTAGTAAGTCATTACTGGAGTAGTCCCTTTGAATCAGTGGAAGTTACTCACCAGATCCCCAAATTCAGTTGGCCACCTCCTGAATTTCAGCCAATGTTTCTGTATTGAGTTTTGTATATTTTACTTACAGTGAGATGCCTTGAGGCGTCTCGTTCTTAAGGGAAAAAATGCAGATGTTTTAATGGTAATAATCGTCTCTGTTTCTACCACAGTCCTGGAGTTTTTTTGTTTGTTTTGTGCTAGAAGAATAGAAATCCATAGTATATCCTTTTCAGGGATCACGTATGGAAAGATCTAACAGACTCCTCTTTTCTTTTCTGTCCAGGCTCGGCAGATCAACATCCACAACCTTTCTGCCTTCTATGACAGCGAGTTATTCAAGATGAACAGATTCAGCCGTGATGTGAAGCGGAAAGTGATTGTACAGGCATTCTGAGGGCAGCGAATTCCCCAGTGGCTGCAGAGAGAATAGGAGTTTGGAACTGGGTTTCACTGAGCAATGCAGCAGCCGCACATAAACGATTCCAAAAGTCTTTCCTTCAAGTATTATCGGAAAGGTCTGGAAGCTCTTTCAAAGAACCTGTGAATAGAATGGAGTGGAGCTGATAGATTTTTCTTAAAAAAAAAAAAATACCTGGAACACCTGAGTTACACTGCACCTGAATTTCTTAGATGAAAGCACAAAAAATGGTTTCTTCTTACTCCTGTCTCTGCAATATGAAGTAATTTGGGCATTGATTGGGGAATGTTGTCAAAATTGGTTCCCGGGTAATTTAGATGTTGTTTGGATTCTACCTTCTGTAAGAGAAAGTTTTGCTGAGCTATTTAAACATGTCAAGAAAAAGGAAGAATGTTCCCCATTCACACAATGTCCACATTTGTAATACCTGAAGCTTCTCATAAATCCTACAGTTTGTTCATAGACTTATTAGAAGTACATGTGATTGTGTGCAAAGCTAGGTACTTGGAAACTGGCTTTTCCTCCTCAGGCCTACAATATTCTAGCAGAAAAAAACACAAACTCAAGCAGTAAACAATGTATTAGCTGTTAAGTGTTTGTTCACCAGGAAGCAGATCTGGAGAGGTTTTAATATGGAAAAATAAAAATTGAGAAATAGCTGTTTGTAAACAAAGCAACATGTATTGGCCCTTGTGTCCAAAAATGCTGAATTCCTAAATGTCTATATCTTGTCATGTATCCATTTCAAATTCTGTCCAGAGCTCCTAGCTAGAGATGGGGGTATTCATATACGAATACCACCCACACAGGTAGAGATAACGAGGGTTGGCTCCATGGGGCCGGATGGTCCACTCACCGATGCGCTAATGCCATGGCATCCGCGCTGCCGACCTATCACTCCAGAGATTGAGATCGCCAAGCCACTCCTGGGAGGAGACGGGACGACAGGCCTTCTGCCACGTCAAAGAGTGGCTTGGTGATCACGATCCCTGGAGCGATAGGACAGCAGAGCGGACCCCGCAGCATTAGTGTATCAGTGAGTTGGACCAGACCATTGTTATCTCCACCTGTGCAGGGGTATTTGTATACAAATATGAATACCCCCATCTCTACTCCTAACATTGTTTTCCAAAAGGAACTTGCTGGGCTACTCACTATTTCCCAACACCCTTGTTGCCAATTGATTGTGTAAGTAATTTGCTCTGTTACCTGTTATTAACGTGTTGCATATTATCAGTAGGCTAGAAAAATATCGGAGAATAAGTGCCTGCTTTCCTCTCGTGACAACTTCTAATATGATACCTTAAAAATACTCACCGAAAGAAAAAGCCACATATTTCATCCCTTGGCACCTAAGATTGATAAGAGAATGGCAGGAACTCTGAAATTCATTTATCCAAAAAAAAGGATAAATTAAAAAAACTGAAAAGGGCTCATAACTAGAACAGAATACCAACAAACAGCTCGAATCTGCAAGGATGGCGTCAGGAAGGCTAAGGCTCAGAATGAGGTAAGATATGCAACAAATGCCAAAAATAAAAATGTTTCTTTCAATATGTAAGGAGCAAGAGGAAAGTCAAGGAAATGGTTGGTCCACTGGTGGGAGAAGATGACAAGAAGGTGACAGGCAACAGGGAGAAAGCAGAACTGCTTAATTCTTGTTTTGCATCTGTATTTATGGAAAAGGAAAAATTGGTCCACCCTGTCAAAAGCAGCATTGTGGGAGACAGGAGAGGGAAGCAGGTCAAAATAGGTAAGGAAGTGGTAAAAGAATACCTAACTGCTTTGAATGAGTTCAAGTCTCCTGGACCCGATGGTTTACATCCCAGGGGTCTAAAAGAACTGGCAGATGTGATCTTGGAACCACTGAATGAAATCTTTGAGAGGTCTTGGAGCACAGGCAAACTGACGGAGGACTGGAAAAGAGCTGATGTGGTTCCAGTCTTCAAAAAAGGGGGAAAAGTGGATCCAGGAAACTATAGACCAATTGGCTTCAGTACTTGGGAAAATCCTGGGAAAAATAAGCAGCAGAATTGTGAGCACCTAGAAAATAACAAGGTGATTACGAGAACTAGAAGCCAGCATGGGTTTGCTAAGAACGGTCATGCCAAACAAATCTTACTGCCTTCCTTGATAAAGTGACTAAATTAGTGGACCAATAAAACAATGGAAATAGTATACTTAGACTTCAGTAAGGCATTTGATATGGTAGACCACCACCTACTTCCGTGTAAGAACAAAGTGGGATAGACAGTGCAAGTACCAAGTTGATCTGCAGCTGGCTGACCAACCGCACTCAACGTATGGTCCTCAATGGAACCACATCTGTGTGGAGAGAAGTGTGCAGTTGGACCCAGTGCTCTTCAACATCTTAATAAATGACCTGGATGAGGGGATTGAAGGAGCACTCATCAAATTGGCTCATGACACAAAGCTGGGGGTGGGGAATTGCTAATACTTTGGAAGATAGACTCAACATTCAGAAGGATCTAGACAGACTTGAACATTGGGACCTACCCAATAAGATGTAGTTCAGTGGTGGGAAAAGTAAGGACCTGCATGTAGGCAGGAGAAACCAGATGCACAGGCACAGGACAGGTGGTGCCTGGCTCGACAGTAGTACCTGTGAGGGATTTAGGTGTCCTGGTGGACCACCGCCTAAGGATGAGTCAGCAGTGTGCTGCACCTGCCAAGAAAGCCAACACAGTCCTAGGCTGCATCAACGGGGATAGTATCAAGATCATGGGAAGGGATAGTGCCACTCTACTGCGCTGGTGAGGCTGCACTCGAGTGCTGTGTGCAGTTCTGGTCACCACAATGCAGAAAAGATGCTGAAGCCCTGGAAGGGGTGCAGAGAAGAACAACAAAGATGATAAGGGGACTGGAGGCTAAATCATATGAAGAATGACTAAAAAAACTAGGTATGTTTAGTTTAACAAAGAGAAGACTGAGGGGACACATGATAGCAGGTTTCCAATATCTGAAGGGTTGCCACAGGGAAGTGGGCATCGATTTATTCTCCATTGTGCTTGAGGGTAGGACAAGAATCAATGGGTGGACACTCATCAGAGGGAGATTCGACCTGTAAATAAGAAGGAATTTTCTGACTGTGTGAACCATTAAGCAATGGAACAGCTTGTCTCCCGATGTCGCTAAAGGTTTTCGAGAAAAGATTAGACAGCCATCTGTTCTGGATGGTAAGAAGTCTCGTGCCTTGGGCAGGGGGTTGGACTAGAAGACCTCCAAAGTCCCTTCCAACCCTACAACGATTCTATGATAAAATCACTTATAAAAAAGTATCCAAATACTCAGATTCTACCATACTGAAACTATCTAAATCCAAATTTGGTAATTTGGATTCAGATACTGTAATGATTCCTAATATTCAGAGCCCTGTTTACTCCTGCAGATTACAAAGCAAAAGGCTAAATTTCTGTTTCGTTGAAGAAGAAGTGATAGTGGAATCTATTTGTCAGGCAGCCTGCAGTGATTTCTTAAGAAAGGAAACTTGAAAGAGACACTGGCACCAAGAGTAGGGTTGACAGAGAACTCTTGGGACTTCCATGGGTTTCCCAAGGGAAGCTGGGCTTGCGTAAGAGCAAAACCTTTAAATCAGAGGTCATCAACCCCTGGCCCACGGCCCGGTGCCGGTCCGTGGGCTTCCTTTAACTGGGCCATGCACACGGATCTCCCCCCCCCCCGCACGCATGCACAAGGAGGCGTGTCGCACTTGCGGAGGGGCAAGTCATGCTCGTTGGTGGGCATGTTGTGCTTGCAACAAAATCTGCCTGGTTTCTAATTTCAGCCCAACCTGGAGTGGGAGCAGCAGCTGTGGCAGCACCTACTTGGCAAGTACAGGGGCGGAGTGTCCTGCCTTTCCCCCTGAAGCACCCAGAAGGGGAGCCCTCTCCCTGCCTGGCAGTCTTCTCCCTCAGGGGTTTGGCCCCACCAGAGCTTCTACTTTTATCTCTCTCCCCCCCGCCCTTTGCAGGTCACTTGGCAAGGCTGCTGCTGTCACCTCGTCCTCTCTGCAGCTGAAGTGAAGAAGGAGGGCCCCTGCTCGCAACCTGGCTGCGCGCTTCTCCTTCCTCCCACCTGGTGCTCTTCTGCTCCCTGCCCAGACGTGCCGTGGGAGGGGGTGATGCCGAGAGAACAGCCTTTTTGCGCATGCTTCCCACCCCGTCTCCTTTCGCAACCTGCCGTGCAGAGCTCGTGCCCGTCCATCCGTTGGTCTTGATGGTCTGTTGCTCGTTCCCTCCCTCCCTCCCTCTCCCTTTCCTTTTCTTTTCCTGCTGCTGCTTGTTTGTCACCACCGCCGGGGCCGAAGAGCCGCGGCCAACAAGGAACAAACAAAAAGTATATGATTTCTGAATCATCCATCCCCTTTTGCCTAATGGCAAGACTAAATGCAGACTGAAAAAGGAAAAAAAGGAAATTCAATTTTTAAGCAAGGAACATCTTATTCCAACATGTCCAATTGAAGAGGCAGTGGTCTTCTCATCCCTTTCCTATTAGAGGCTGGATGTCATTGTGGCCATTCTGACCATGCACGCAACAACTCCAAACAATGATATTGTGTTGCATCCAGACCAATAATTGATTATTCTTCCTGCACTGCTTCTTCCATTCATTTTACCTTTTACCTGTAAAGGCCTGCAATTATTCTTGTGGATATTCTACATTTGGAGGGGTGGGAGATGGAACTTTGCTAGTGGCAGTCAAGACTGCTTTTGGAATGAACTGTGGAGCTGTTCAAAAAGAATGCAAGAGAGAAAATGTAGAGGAGAGATGTAAACTATCTGGAAAGCATTTGAGAATTTTTGTAGTTAAAATATTCCGCTGTGGTCCCTTGTTGACTATTGACACTTTGGAATATACAGTAGTGCTATGAATTTCCAAAACCGTAGATTTATTCACATGATATTTTAATGTTCATGAAATTAATATTCATTGTTTTCCTCCACCATTGTTATTTAATCTCTGCCCACCCGCTCCCGAAATAAAGAGACGGACACAGCTGTTGGAGTTAACTAGGGCCACACTTTATTGCTTTTAACCTCCAATCACTCTCATCCTGCAGAGGGGCCTGGACGTCATGTGGATCCCTGGGGCAGGCTCTAGGGGTATCTCTTACCCCCTCTCCAATACTAAGCGGGTGAGTCCCAAGCCCCTAGTCAGAGCTGTCCCCTGAACAGCTCGTATCCAGATGGTCACAGACTGGGAAGAAAAACTTCCCTATCTCCCATCCATCCAATTGTCTAGAACTAATTGTCTAGAATCCATTGCATTAGATGGGACTATACCTTATTCACCCCTCATCCCAGCAAGTGGAACACTAGATCCTGGATGCTGTGATGCTGGGTGCAGTAGGACCCCATGTGCTTTTTGTGAGCTCACTGAAACTCACCTTCTCTTCCACACTACCTGACAGTTTGACCTATTTAAACGTGACTCAAACCTAGAATAGCCCTCAGAATCCCATGGGTAAACAGTGTGGGATAGGCAAAAATACGTCCGCCCACCTTTTATATGCCAATCAGGTGAGACGGACCCAAAATTCCTATCCGGCCCCGAAGCGACCACCTCAGCCACACTGGACCCAGGGCGGGCAGCTTAACTCAAAGGAAAAAAGGCTGGCTGGGGGCAGAAGGCTCTTATAACTGCACCAACATCCAACCCCAGTACAGCCTTGTGGGAAGTGCCAATTGGTGCCTCTACCTGCCTATGTCAGATCAGGAAAAATACAGTTCCAAGCAAGCGTATGAATCCACGCCAGCAGAGGTATACATTGTCCACCAGTTCCAGAAATACAGAGATGGACTCAAGTGTTTGAGTTAACTAGGAACACACTTAACTGATTTTAACCTCTCTATTGAGGGGTGGGTTGTGGGGGGCATGTTATACTGTAAATGGTGTGAGGGATTGGTTAGGGCTGCCGGGCATGTGGGACATGGAAGGGATGAGGGGAGTGCATAGTGGGATGCTTTTTGTCCATGTGGGGCAGAGGAGGATCTCCTATAGGGGAGCCATATGGCTGGGAAGAAGGTGGAGTGTGTATGTATGAGAGAGGAGTTGGGTGGGTCTAGAGGTGATGGGTTTTTTTGAAAAAGTAATAGTATGTCTTGGTATGTGCATATGAAGAGCAATGATGGGGGACTGTGGGTAGGAGGAAAAGAGACATGTTCTGTCGGTTGCTGGAGGGAGGTGTGGGAAGGGCAGGTCAATGTGATAGTGGATGAATTCAGATGTAGGGACTGAGTGTGTGTGTGTGAAGACTTGGCTAAGGAGTGAGATGGAGCCAAAATGTGTGAAGTAAATATGGAAGAGAGCAGGTCTGGATGGGACCTTGTGTTCCTCCCAAACATTTACTTACCTTTCCTGCCAACAACCTGTTTTGTTGTTTAGTCGTTAAGTCGTGTCTGACTCTTCGTGACCCCATGGACCAGAGCACACCAGGCCCTCCTGTCTTCCACTGCCTCCCGGAGTTGGGTCAAATTCATGTTGGTAGCTTCCATGACATTGTCCAATTATCTCGTAATCTGCCATCCCCTTCTCCTCTTGCCTTCACACTTTCCCAACATCAGGGTCTTTTCCAGGGAGTCTTCTATTCAGATGGCCAAAGTACTGGAGCCTCAGCTTCAGAATCTGTCTTTCCAGTGAGCACTCGGGCTTGATTTCCTTCAGAATGGATAGGTTTGATATCCTTGCAGTCCAGGGGACTCTCAAGAGTCTCCTCCAGCACCACAATTCCAAAGCATCAATTCTTCGGCGGTCAGCCTTCTTTATGGTCCAGCTCTCACTTCCATGCATTGCGACGAATAACCATAGCTTTGACTATTCGGACCTTTGTCGGTAAGGTGATATCTCTGCTTTTTAAGATGCTAACTAGGTTTGTCATCGCTTTCCTCCCCAGAAGCAGGCGTCTTTTAATTTCATGGCTGCTGTCACCATCTGCTGTGATCATGGAGCCCAAGAAAGTAAAATCTGTCACTGCCTCCATATCTTTCCCTTCTATATGCCAGGAGGTGATGCGACCAGTGGCCATGATCTTAGTTTTTTTGATGTTGAGCTTCAGACCATTTTTTGCAATCTCCACCTCCACTGGCCTTGTTGTTAGCCCACTTGACTTCTCTCTCCAGGATATCTGGCTCAAAGTCAGCAACCTTACTACAGTGATGCCTCAACTTATGACCATAATCCATTCTAGAAGATGTGCATACCTCGAAATAGTCGTAAGTTGAAGCACTGTTTCCCATAGGAATACATTGAAACCCCATTAATCCATTCCAGCCAGAAAAAAAATACATTGAGCTCCATAGGAATGTGCTGGGGCCAAAAAACAAACACACCAAAACAAACAAACAAGCACAAAACACAGCCAGCCCCAGCGGAACGCTATGGGGCTGGGGAAAAACACTCAGAAAACCCACACACATATAGCCAGCCCCAGCAGAATGCCATGGGGCCGGGGGGGGGGGGGGAAACACAACCTCCCCACACACAGCCAGCCGCAGCGGAATGCGATGGGGATGGGAAAAAACACTCAAAAACAACCCCACACACACACACAGCCAGCCCCAGGAGAATGCCATGGGGCTGGGGAAAAAAACACAAAAGCAGTCTCCACATACAGCCAGCCCAACCACGATGGAATTGGTAAAAAAAAAAACACACCCAAACACAAAAAACATCACAGCACAGGAGGGAAGGCAGTAAAACTGGAAAAAGTAAACCAAAACCAGGTTGGATCTCTTACCTGATCGGCGTCTTGGCCTGTATAAGGAGGGAAGGCAGTTAAAAAGCAAGAAATAAACCAAAACCAGGTTGGATCTCTTACCTGATCGGCGTCTTGGCCTGTATAAGGAGGGAAGGCAGTTAAAAAGCAGGAAACAAACCAAAACCAGGTTGGATCTCTTACCTGATCGGCGTCTTGGCCTGTATAAGGAGGGAAGGCAGTTAAAAAGCAAGAAACAAACCAAAACCAGGTTGGATCTCTTACCTGATCGGCGTCTTGGCCTGTATAAGGAGGGAAGGCAGTTAAAAAGCAAGAAACAAACCAAAACCAGGTTGGATCTCTTACCTGATCGGCGTCTTGGCCTGTATAAGGAGGGAAGGCAGTTTAAAAGGAAGAAACAAACCAAAACCAGGTTGGATCTCTTACCTGATCGGCGTCTTGGCCTGTATAAGGAGGGAAGGCAGTTAAAAAGGAAGAAATAAACCAAAACCAGGTTGGATCTCTTACGTGATCGGCGTCTTGGCCTGTATAAGGAGGGAAGGCAGTTAAAAAGCAAGAAACAAACCAAAACCAGGTTGGATCTCTTACCTGATCGGCGTCTTGGCCTGTATAAGGAGGGAAGGCAGTTAAAAAGCAGGAAACAAACCAAAACCAGGTTGGATCTCTTACCTGATCGGCGTCTTGGCCTGTATAAGGAGGGAAGGCAGTTAAAAAGGAAGAAACAAACCAAAACCAGGTTGGATCTCTTACCTGATCGGCGTCTTGGCCTGTATAAGGAGGGAAGGCAGTTAAAAAGCAAGAAACAAACCAAAACCAGGTTGGATCTCTTACCTGATCGGCGTCTTGGCCTGTATAAGGAGGGAAGGCAGTTAAAAAGCAAGAAACAAACCAAAACCAGGTTGGATCTCTTACCTGATCGGCGTCTTGGCCTGTATAAGGAGGGAAGGCAGTTAAAAAGGAAGAAACAAACCAAAACCAGGTTGGATCTCTTACCTGATCGGCATCTTGGCCTGTATAAGGAGGGAAGGCAGTTAAAAAGCAAGAAATAAACCAAAACCAGGTTGGATCTCCTACCTGATCGGCGTCTTGGCCTGTATAAGGAGGGAAGGCAGTTAAAAAGCAAGAAATAAACCAAAACCAGGTTGGATCTCTTACCTGATCGGCGTCTTGGCCTGTATAAGGAGGGAAGGCAGTTAAAATGGAAAAAAAATAAACCAAAATTAGGTTTGATCTCTTACCTGGTTGGTTTCTTGTCCTGTATGAGAAGGGAAGGTAGTAAAAAAACAAACAAAACTAAATAGAATTTTGATCCCTTACCTGGTCAATGCATAACCATAAGATATGTTGTTTTACCTAGAAGATAGTTATGTGATATATATTAACATTAAAAACCATTATCTCTTTAAATTTTGAATATGGAAATAAATACAAGAGAAATCAACCCAGGAAGAGAACTATTAAGCTGAAGTCAATAGATCCTGGCATATTAACACATTAAATGGGTAAATATTTCAGACACAATAATCTTTAGAACCCTTCAGACTTGGAAACAATATGTAAAGTACAGTATGTTGTTCATTTATGAGGAGAAGTTATACTTCTGAACAACATAAACAAAAACTTTTAAAGAAATAGAGGAAAATAATAGAAAAGGAAAAACCAGAGATCTGTTCAGGAAAACGAGATATTAGAGGAACATTTTGTGCAAAGATGGACATGATAAAGGACAAAAATGGAAGGGTCCTAACAGAAGCAGAAGACATCAAGAAGAGGTGGCAAGAATACACAGAGGAATTATACCAGAAAGATTTGGATATCCCTGACAACCCAGATAATGTGGTTGCTGACCTTGAGCCAGACATCCTGGAGAGTGAAGTCAAGTGGGCCTTAGAAAGCTTGGCTAACAACAAGGCCAGTGGAGGTGATGGCATTCCAGTTGAACTATTTAAAATCTTAAAAGATGACGCTGTTTAGGTGATACACTCAATATGCCAGCAAGTTTGGAAAACTGAGCGGTGGCCAGAGGATTGGAAAAGATCAGTTTACATCCCAATCCCAAGGGAGGGCAGCGCCAAAGAATGCTCCAACTACCGTACAATTGCACTCATTTCACACACTACCAAGGTTATGCTCAAAATCCGACAAGGTAGGCTTCCGCAATATGTGGACCGAGAACTCCCGGAATTACAAGCTGGATTTCAAAGGGGCAGAGGAACTAGAGACCAAATTGCTAAAGCGCTGGATTATGAAGAAAGCCAGAGATTTACAGGAAAATATCTACTTCTGCTTCATTGACTACGCAAAAACCTTTGACTGCGTGGACCACAAGAAACTATGGGAAGTCCTTAAAGAAATGGGAGTGCCTGACCACCTTATCTATCTCCTGAGAAATCTATATGTGGGACAGGAAGCAACAGTTAGAACTGGATATGGAACAACTGATTGGTTCAAAATTGGGAAAGGAGTACGACAAGGCTGTATATTGCCTCCGTGCTTATTTAACTTATATGCAGAATACTGGTACATCATGAGAAAGGCTGGATTGGATGAATCCCAAGCCATAATTAAGATTGCCAGAAGAAATATCAACAACCTCCGATATGCAGATGATACCACTCTGATGGCAGAAAGTGAGGAGGAATTAAAGAACCTCTTAATGAGGGTGAAAGAGGAGAGCACAAAAAATGGTCTGAAGCTCAACATCAAAAAAACTAAGATCATGGCCACTGGTCGCATCACCTCCTGGCAAATAGAAGGGGAAGATATGGAGGCAGTAACAGATTTTACTTTCTTGGGCTCCATGATCACTGCAGATGGAGACAGCAGTCCCAAAATTAAAATATGCCTGCTTTTTGGGAGGAAAACGATGACAAACCAAGACAGCATCTTAAAAAGCAGAGACATCACCTTGCCGATAAAGGTCCGCATAGTCAAAGCTATGGTTTTTCCAGTAGCAATGTATGGAAGCAAGTGCTGACCATAAAGAAAGCTGACCACTGAAGAATTGATGCTTTATGAATTGTTGTGCTGGAGGAGACTCTTGAGAGTCCCCTGAACTGCAAAGAGAACAAACCTATCCATTTTGTAGGAAATCAACCCTGAGTGCTCACTGGAAGGATAGATCCTGAAGCTGAGGCTCCAACACTTTGGCCATCTCATGAGAAGAGAAGACTCCTTGGAAAAGACCGCGATGTTAGGAAAGTGTAAAGGCAAGAGGAGAATGGGACGACAGAGGATGAGATGGTTGGACAGCATCATTGAAGCTACCAGAATGCATTTGACACAACTCCGGGAGGCAGTGGAAGACAGGAGGGCCTGGCGTGCTCTGGTCCATGGGGTCATGAAGAGTCAGAAACGACTAAATGACGAAGGAAGGAGATTAACCGAATACAATCTAATGAATGCTAGGGATGAAATACACAGATTAATCACGCAGAGCGGGCAAATGTTTCAGAAATGAAACATTTCTGTTTCATTTACAACAACTACACCCACGGCTCTATCAGAAAGGGAGAACCCAGAAAAGCATCCCAATAAATTCTATTCTTTCCTATCTGTGTGGGAAGTCTGTTATTGAAATCCAGCTTACATCTGGCTGCCCCCTAACAAACCCATTTATCTCCATTAAAAAACAACAGCAACCACATCAACTGCCCTGCCAGACCTCACCATCTTAAACCTACACTGCCCAGGCAACACCTTAATGTAGTTTCCAGAGCTATAGACAAAACAGGAAGCAATCCTGTCCATTGATAGAGAGTACATCTCTACAAACTATGAACCTGAATGGCTAAGAAAGTCCACGGCTAAGCCCGGATGAAAGGTAAATGCAAGTAATTTTGAAAAGCCAAGGTCTCTCTAACTCACTCTGCTCCCAATGGCTGTTGAAGCAGGAAAGCAACAAGTGGGCAAACGCCAACTATCAAGAACTTAGAGCACTGTTGCTCCAGCAGTCATGTGACCTCAGAGGTCATGTGACACCTTCACTCATTATTTCCTCAGCTTTATGTCAATAGTTATTTAAATATCTCTCATACTCTTAAGCCCAACTTAAGGCTGCTTGCAATAGTGAAATAAAAGTCTTGTCCTGTGGATCATAAATACTTCTGCATGGGCAGTTGTCAGGGCTGTTTTGTTTTTGTTTTTCTTATAAGCTCGTAAATGATAAGTAGTATCTCTAAATGAGGATCCATTAACTATCTTAGTTAATGACGTGGAGCTATTTACCTACTCCTTTTTAGGTCAAGAGTCAAGAATGGAATATTAGAAGATGCTGGAGAACTAATTGCCATTCAAAGCACTATTTATGTTACAGAACCCTGGTCCAAATTCAGAAAATATTAGCACTAAAATAAATCTTCCTTTCTTTTTCTTGTCCTGACTTAGGGCATAATCCTAACTAGTTAGGCTGGCCTTAGGCTGGCTGAACCAGACTCTCAAAATTAAGAGGGAGATGCCTGTTAAAGGTACAGTCTGTTATTTCCCCCAATGCCAGTCCTTTCTGCAGCTGCCATGAAACCCATTGCAACACCAGTTTGCACCATAGAAAGCTAAGCCCCTCCTAGTGCATGTGGTGCAGTCAGAGTGCCCCCATGACATCTGCCTTCCTCTCATTTAAACGTCCACCCCCCACACACACTGTCTGAGAGAACTACAGGAGGCAGCCAGAGAAAATTTCTGTTTATTGATATGTAGGATGGCCTCACATTATTCCCTCTTCCCCCTGCCCTAGCTCATGATTAGTGGCAAGGTTAGTGACTACAGCTGTGTAAAGTTATACTTCAGGCAAGAATTCTTAGGAGCTGCTTTCTAGGGATCCTATAGTCTGTTGTCCATCTGACACAACTCTACACAATGCTACAGAACTCTACATAGTTCAAGGCCTGGCCCTTTCACTGTCCATCTTCCTGCTCTCCTCCCTGGTTGGGTAATGTTGAGTGGACTCTCCCTTCTGTTTTTACTCATGATTGGGCAGCTTGGGTCCCTTCTACAATACTAAATTTGTGGCTTATGAGGGCCAGCTTGAATCCCTACCACTGTCAATCCAGCTGCACCTTACTTCCTGGTTCATGATTTGGGGGGGCAATTTGAATCCCTCCCACCCTCGCCTCTAGGCTCATGATTGGTGGGGCTAGCTTGTATCCATCCCAGTGATATCTTGCCTACCTCTACCTCCTGACTGATGATTAGGGCACCAGCCTGTATCCATGCCAGTGTCTTCCAGCCCCCTCAGCCTCATGAGTCATCCCATTCACACAGCTCATGATTTACAAACCATGCATTCCTTCCCACCCTTCCCATCATTATCAATGAAAATAGGGCTTGTGTCCCTCCCTTTTTCCTGCAATATCCTTCCCATGGAGCATGGCCCTGAGCTACCTTGTCTAATACAGAAACTTGACTCAGAGTTGTTCATGGCATTTTATTGAGCAGGTATCTCTCCTCAGAAGCACCCTCGTATCTTAGACAATGAGTAGACAGACAGCAGAGAGACATGTGCAAAGTGCTTTTGTGTAGCTGTGCTACAGCTGATGTATAGCTGTCTGACCAGACCAGCTGCAGGACTCGTGCAGTTCGGTGGCCGGAGTCACACATGGCTGGGTGCTTTTGAAGCTGCACCTGTAGCACAGCTGGCTGTTGATTCCAAATCTAGATCAAGGTGAGTGTACCAGCAAAACCATCCTTGAGCCTCATCGGGAATTCATTTAGGGATTCCATGGTCTTTTTTTTTTTTACAATCTCGTATACTCTCTGAAGGTTCCACAGCCTTTGGCACTCCTAGTCTGAGACCATGAATTACAACATGTGCGCAAGCATGACACGCCCCTCCACAAGCGTGACACACCCCTCCATAAGCATGCCCCTGCCCCCAAACGGGCCACACACGGAGCCTGCACCCCCCAAACAGTCCGCGGTCCCAAAAAGGTTGGGGCCGCTGCTTTAAATGATGTGTATCCGCTCCAATGAAACCTAGAAGCAGGCACAGACACCAGAAAAAATATTTTCACATTAGTTCTTTCTAATTGAAAAGTGGGCATAGCTGTGTATAAATCTTATGAATATTTTTTATGTGCTCTGGTGCAAACCAGCACTGCAACAGTTTTCTCTGTGTCCTTTTCTGTACCCTCAATTTACATTTACATTCTCTACATCTCCTTGTATATTGTTTATTTAATATATTTGGGAGTAAGATTTAAAATTAATAGATTCATAGATTAATACATTATAAATCACAGGGACATAGATTTAGGGGAATAAGATTTTGTTATATAGAGACAGGTATATTAAGTTAATAGGTTTTTTTGTCAATGTTGGCAATGGGATAGGATCCTGCTGGAGGAAGCAGTCTTGTTTATGGGTATAGGCAGACTTCTAGGGAAGAAAATGGTCAGAGGATGGAAGAATGGCTGAAGGACCTGATTTACTTCCTGCTTATCTGACAACCCAGATAGTTGCCTGACTCTTCCTGATGCGAAGGCTGTTCCTGAGTATCCTGCAGCTACTTCATAGTTTGCTTTTGCCGGAATATTTTCGGCTATAGGTACTTTTCCACACTTTTTACCATACAATGGGATATTTTGTGTGTCTGCCTGCATTAAAGAAAATATGGTTTAGTCATGCTTCATGTGAATTCCATATCCATTTTATACATGTTTTGCTTGGAAATTACTATCCTTTTTCATCAGGTCAGCTCACAAAGCCAGACAGGAAGTGCTTCTGTATATTTCCCTCCGCCATTTTAGTAAAGAGAGCCAGAGTGCCATGAGCATTCTCCACTATTCAGTAAATGCAGAAGCTTCTTCCTAAAGCAAGTATTCTGCTGCAAGAACGCTGGGGTGAGAATAAACAGCACACATACCCTTCTTAGTGTTGGCTTTGTACATAATTAAGTGTTACACATCCAGAGCCTTTGAGGATAAGATGAGACAGTCTAAACTGAGCACTGTGGAGATTTTATACTTTCACAGTTAAGATAACTGAAAATTAGAACCAAGTGTTCATGGTAAAGCTGTTATTCTATTTCCTTGATTCCAACTTATTTCTCTTTGATCTTGCTCTCTGGTCTTATTTGCAAACAACCTGGTTCCTTTTTTTATTCGTTTCCCCTGTTGCTCCAACAAAGAGTAGAATTAGATGGCCATGGCAGGAGAACAGCTAAATACTGAGAGCCACTTCCTATACATATGCGTTATTGAACAGCGGAACAAAACTGCAATAGGAAGTGGTAGGTTACCTTTCCACAAAAGCTGGATGGTCAGCATGCCATATGAACAGATCCAGGAAGGAGAGAGATTCACAGGAAAATTATGTAGATTAATTACAAACACTGTGAATAAAGGTGTTTTAGTATTTTTATGATGGTATGATTTAACCCTAAGCACATTCAGATAGTATACATTTTTGCAATTATAATCAGGAACCTATATAGAGATATACTGTATATAAACTCAGTTGAAATTCAAGGGTGCAGCACACTCTTTTCCTTAGCTTATCGGCTTGTTGAAGGTCATTGAAGGAGTTTTCTTTCCACATGGGTTTGAATACCGTCTCTGAAATCAGGAGACCTTCCAACAGTTCCGCTGGCTTGAAACTCTGTTTCAGAGCCTTTGTCCAGGAAGGGTGTATGTGTGTATTCTTCTCACAGAGAGATGTGTTATCCTTAGTAATTGCTTCAAAGCTGACATGGAATTTCAAACACACCTTCCATGCTTTTAACTGGAGAACGTCATGCTGTTATAGTGTATTAACAGATGCAGCATGAATCTAAACTGGATTAGATCTGGTTGGGCAGAACTAGTATATGATGATTGATTAGTAGATCTCTGGATGATTTCCAGAAGATGAGCAAGAGTTTCTGACTCCCAATTGCTGAGTAACAGCAACAGCAAAAGACCTTTCCAGGTAAAATTAGGCTACTGAAAGGAGAGGCAAACGATGATCTTTGTGTGAAAGGATTGTGGGCTGAAATACACCGTTTTATAAATGCAAACGTGCCTATGGTTGGTAGCTCTTTGGATTCTAGTAAATATATATATATATATATATATATATATATATATATATATATATATATATATATATATATATATATATATATATATATATATATATATATATATATATATATATATATATATATATATATATATATATATATATATATATATATATATATATATATATATATATATATATATATATATATATATATATATATATATATATATATATATATATATATAACAGTCTTGGTCTGAAGCTTAACTACTGCTACTTCAGATTAACCCCAATTTTCCTTCCCCTTCTAGTTTTATTCCGATCTTTGGGCCCTCCAGTCTGTTCAGAATTTTTCTCGACCACCTATATCCCAGCCCACTGTGTAACTATCATATGTCGTCATTTGACCTTGAATCTTACTTTTTTTCCCTCTTAACTACTTTATTCGAACAAATTTCCTGGCCAGAGACTGACTTGTCTGTGGTCTCTACAGAAATTATGTCTCAGTTAAATGGAAATCATGAAGCGGCTAGTTGAAAGACTAGCCTGTATGATGTACAAAGTAAATGGTGCAATATACTCAAGACAAAGAAATATGATATCCAGTGTGCTGCAGTGGATTGAGGGACAGACTAGGACTGCAGAGACTTGGGTTTCGAATCCCCACATGGTAACGGATATTCATAGGAAGAGGGAGGTTTCAAGCCATTCCTTAAATAGTGCAGTAATCCTGAGAGCACTAGTAGGGTCTGCTGAAAATCAGTTCCACCCTGAGGGTACGTAACAGTAACAGCACAGCACATATAATACTATATAGCCTAGATACCACTGTCTCATGAGGGTTGTAGTGCTCCTTTCCTTCAGCACCCTGCAGATTCTAGTGTGTTTACTCTTGATTCCTGTTGTTTATCTTGGTGTTTCAGAATGCTCGACATAGCGAATTGTCTTCTGTAGGATAATAAAATATTTAAGGGTTGTACATCTATTCTTTGTGCTGCTCAAGGTGAATGCTTTTTTCTTGCAAGACAGAAAATGCAGCTCCAGAATTTTAGTGATGGCATCTGTACTAAAATAGTCCCTTAGTTTCACTGATGCTGACTAAAACTGACAGGAGCTATTTGGTGTGTGTTTGTAGAACAGCTGAGTTCTCTCCACCCACCCTAACCCTCTTCTCACTTACATGATACAGCGTTGTGATAGATAACTGACTATGTTGTTTCACATCCAGAACCTTGATCTGCTAGCTTTTTTATGATTTAAAAGCCAAGCTTGGAAAATGAAGAACCTTCTTGAAGAACTGTTCCCAGAGAGTCCAGCTTGGAGAGAGTGTATCAGCCCCATGGCTCCTCAATTATGGGGTGCCGCAGGGCTCAATCATCTCTCCAATGCTGTTTAATATCTATATGATGCCGCTGGGTGGGGTCATCTGAGGGTGTGGCACTTTCTGTCATCAGTACGCTGATGACACTCAGCTCTACATCTCCTTTTTTTTTTTTCAACAGCAGTGGATGCTGTTTTGTCCCTTGAGCGCTGCCTGGGGGGCTATACTGCAATGGATGCATGAGAATGGACTGAAGCTGAACCTGGACAAGACGGAGGTCTTGAGGGTGGGTGCCCCTCCTATCAGTGTTTTGTTCCCTCTCTTTTTTGGGGGGATGACTCTCACCACAAAGAGTGTGATCCACAGCTTGGGGGTCCATTTTGACCCATCGCTTACCATGGAGTCCCAGGTAGCAACTGTGGTCTGTACTGCCCATCTACATCTTTGGCGGATTGCCCAGCTGCACTCCTGTCTTGATGTTGGGATTCTCACGACTCTGGTCCATGCACTCATAGTCTTGAGATTAGACTACTGTAATGCACTCTACATGGGGCTACCCTTGAGACTGATGTGGAAACTACAAATAGTCCAGAACATGACTGCCAGACTATTAACAGGGGTGGAAAAAAATCATCACATTTCCTCCACTCTGGTGGCCTTACACTGGTTCCCCATTCATTTCCGTGTTGACTTCAAGGCATTAATGCTTACATATAAAGCCCTCAATGTTTAGGACCTTGATATCTGACAGAGCACCTGCTCCTAACCTAGCTCTACTCATGTCACTCGATCTAGCCAGGCTGGGCAGTTGAGGAGCTTGACCCCAAGAGAGGCCTGGAAGGAGAGAACTAGAAACTAGGCCTTCTCGGCGGTGGCCCCTCACCTCTTGAACATCTTTTCCTCCTGAGATTCACCTGGCACCCTCGCTGGGAGTTTTTAGGAACAACCTGAAGACTTGGTTCAGGCAGGCCTTTCCCCCTTCCATCACTTAGTTCCCTGTGTTTTCCCATCTTGGACTTTGCTCACTTTTTTGTTTGGATATTGCCTGTTTTAATTCTTGTTTTATATTGCTCAGACTGTAGGTCGCCTAGAGTAGATTCATTTGAATCTAGATGGGTGGGGCAAAAGCTGAATGAATGAATGAGTGAATGAGTGAATGAGTGAATGAGTGAATGAATGAATGAATGAATGAATGAATGAATGAATGAATTCTCTATGCAGTGTTTTTGTGTCTCATAATACAATGCCGATTGCCAATACTGGTATTCTTTATATATCAGAGAGTAGTCCTGCACAAGATATTCATGAAGCTCTGGAAACTTTCACAAAAATTGTATCTATATTTACTGAGTAACAGAAAACACAATTAATGTTTCACTGTTATCCCCCAATCGAATAGCCACTGGGATGCCATTTCAAAATCTTCAGCTTAGCTTTGCACTTTGGTAACAGTCTCATTCTGTGGAGATTAGAAAAAAGAATTAAGGAATATACAATGACTTTGCTTCAACAATGTACCTTAACTACGTACCGTATATATTATTATTGTCTCATCACAGGGTTTAAAAATTATGCAATATTCAGAAATGGTTTAATATTACTACCATCTGTGCAATATTAACAAGAATTAGTGTGAGCATCACTGTCATTGCCCTTGAAAGAGCCTCTGCAGGTATTAACTTTCCACTACTGCTGCTGCCCTTCAGCGGCTTCTAATTTTTCCATCACTATTGGAACTATCCGTTCTCCTCTGCTGATGCAACTATTAATCCTGAAGAAGTTGGATGCATCTTAGTTTGGTGCCTCAGCTTTGGCCCTTCTGCCTTGGGCAACTCTGCAAGGAGTTACAGAGTGGTGGTGCATATCCCAGAAAGAGAGAAATTGATTCATTAAAAATATGTTGATGGAGGAGAGCTTTATGGACACCATGAACCACAAGAAAGACAGATAAGTGGTGCTGAATCAAGCCTGAACTCTCATTTAAAGCAAAAATTATGAAACTGTGGGCCTGATCATACCAGCCAAATGTTCCCCAGTTCTAACAATAAATCCCATACTTCTGTTGTCCTGAATCTCTATCACATGGTATATATACGGGGGCAAACGTTCCCATTTGTTTTAACATTACTAGTTCATTTCTTCATATTTGAAGCTGGCTGACTACACCATGGAACAGATTTATTTCTTTTCTTGTTTCCTGAGGCAGTGCAGCCCCTTACTTTATATGTGTAGAGATAAGGCACAGAGGTTCTTTTAGGGCTAAAGCCTCTAACCCTTGCTCCTTATGGCTTAGCTTGATTTTGTGAGCCCTTTGCTCCATTGGTCACTTTTTGTTGTGTTAGGCTATAGTTTGGATTATGTGGATGCGCTTTGTGGGAAGCTGGGGCATTGGCAGCCTTACTTTGCAGGGCAAAGTTCCCATAGCACTCATCCTCCCATGTTACTCCCCCCCTAGTGCCCATTCCTGCCCCAGTTTCTCCATATAGGATTACTCTGAGGCTCCTCCATGCTGCTCCCATCAGCTCATTCTCCCCTCCATCCCTCTGCTGGCAAAGGTCCAGTATACCTACTGCCATCATCCCTGTGTTGAGCCCCATGGGGTGGGCACTCTCCTTTGAGGTGGTGCCTTGGTCCTGGCTACTCTCCCTTCTTCGTTTTCCTGAGTGGGATTAACTTCCACACACACAATACTGGTAATGAATGTTCTGATAATGTTATCATAACAAAATAACACAATCCTCTTAGTGAGGGGGAAAGAACACACAGATACACCACTGGCTGGGGAAATTATACGATAATGTTCGCACATCGTGTGAACAGAAAGGTATGCAATGATCTAACTATAACTAGGAAACATTTGGCTGGTGTGCTCAGGCCCTGAGACTTTGTACTTTGGGCATGGGAAGATAGGACTCACTGAGAAAAGTTGAAAGTAGCAGGAAGAAATGAAGACCAAATATGAGACAGATCAACTCTATAGCAGAAAACTGAAGCTTGAATTTGCAAGACCTGAGTAGGACTGTTAGAGACAATATGTTTTGGAGTGCACTAGTTTGTACACTTGCTGTATGTCAGAAGTGACTTGGCAGGACATAACAACAATAACAATATCATAATTGATTCATATTAATTTATTCTTGCAGTTGCCAATTAAAAAGCAATTCTGGTATCTTTTATGACAAAACTGGAACTCATAATTAATAGCATGACAAGCATTGCGTATTATAGAACACAATGCTGCAAAAATCATTTTCTTACATGATTTCTTTATATTTTTCTCAATGTCAGAAAAATTATATCTTGAGATTTTTTTTCCCCTTTCACGTTGGTGTGCTCAGCCAGTGCTGTACAGTATTAAGAATTTAATCATGAAATCATCTTATCTTTTCCGGATCTTCAGCGTATCCTTCATCCAGGCTGGAATCTATGAGTTAACATCCTTCCTGACCTTTTGAAGCTAGCAAAGCTTGTCTGTTTCTCTCAGACAGTACCTCAGGCTGGAAGAGTGTTTTCTTAACTTGAGCAAGAAGTTAAATATGTCTGTTTGCCAGTAAACATAAGCAAAAAGCAAAGTGGAAGAAATTTGTGATTTTGCAAGAAAGGTAGATGTAGCTATAGTTTTAGACATAGTTTCACCTTCTGGCAACCTTTTACGGGCTGACACACAAACATCTGCCTTTCATCTGAGCTTCCTTTACCACAGCTAGTTTATTGTAGCAGCAGATGGAGTCACAGGGTATCTCTGCACAAGACACCGATCACTTATCTGCTGGTCTTTCCAGTAGCAAAAGCATAAAGGACACAAACCAAACTGATTTAAATTCCATAGTTAAAGCTACTCAAGATGTGAAAGTAATGTAAAGGTAAGAAACTGTTTGATTGTTTACATCAGGGATAGACAGCATCAAGAAGTTGAGCATCAAACGCATGCACAGAAACACACATCCCACTCCACTAGATTTTTTTTCTTTTTTCCATAGAAAAAGTTTTCTATTTCTGGTATACAAATGCTTTTAAAGATATTCTAAAAATAGAGAATAAATATTAAGAAGTTCACTCATTTAAGCTATGAAATTACTGTTTTTTACATTGTGGGTGGGGATAATCTAATTCAATCATAGTAGAGCTTGGGTGCCTATTCCACCCATCTTGTCACTATATAATTGTTTGGTAATTAATTTTAAAATCTTCCAAAGATGCTATGTGTCATCAAGGGCCTGTCCAGACTGGCCATTTTGAGTGTGGGGTGGATCTGGTTGCAAAAGGTCTGTTGACAAGAGGGAGCAAGGTGCCACTTGGCCCTCTCCTCTCATTCCCACAGCAAACAATCTCTTGTAGGCTGATTAGCTGTCAATTACATACTTTCCCTGAACCTCTTAGGAGCAGTCAAGATGGTTTACAGCAGTGGTCTCCAACCTTGGGCCTCCAGATGTTCTTGGACTTCAACTCCCAGAAATCCTGGCCAGCAGAGGTGATGGTGAAGGCTCCTGGGAGTTGTAGTCCAAGAACATCTGGAGGCCCAAGGTTGGGGACCACTGGTTTACAGGATACCATCTTCAAAATGGCCATAGCTCAATACTATTCACACTTATTGAAAAGAGCTCTGGCAGTTGCTTTATGTCTGGGTGAGAAGTGGTTAACTGATGAAAAAAGGAGTCAGGTTTTGGAATTTTCCCTTGCGTGGTGTCACTTTGTGAATGGCAGTGGGCAGAAGTATGTATCCTGTAGACCATCTTGACTGCTGCCAACATTCAGGCTCCCTTGTGCTATGAAAAGCTTTGCATTTTTTTTACTGCTAGTAATAAGGGCATGATATTGTGCAGCAATATTGAGCCAATTTGTGACTTTTTGAGTCATGGGTACAGAAGCACTACATCCCACATTTATAAACTGGAGTTTGTTTGCTTTTAAAAAATGGAATCTTTTTTGTAGTTGGATGGAATTGCCTGGAAAGCTAGGCTATCTGTTCAAGCTAATCTATCCTTTCCCCCTCCATCATGCTCACAGGGCATCCTCCCTATGGTTTCTGCTTCTCCCTTTGCAAAGCAACATTCTCCCTCAGCATGTCTCAAACTGCAAGGAGAACCCATCAGTGGGTCTCAGGTTCCTCTGACTTGCAGGTGAGCCTTACCTCTTTCTCTGACTGTGAGCCTGTCCACATTGGCAATTATCCCACTGTTTGGTGCACTGATTGGTTGGGTTGATCCACTCTTTTTTTCCAAAGAAGATGTCCAGTGCCACAAGAAATGTTCAACCGTACACTTTCCATTAGATAGAAAAACATATTCCCTGAGAACAGTGGTTCCCAACCTTGGGTTACCCAGATGTTGTTGGACTGCATCTTCCAGGAGTCTTCACCACTAGCTGTGCTAGCTGGGGTTTCTGGGAGTTGCAGTCCAAGAACATCTGTGTTACCTAAGGTTGAGAACCACTGCCTTAGAGAATTATCTCAAAGGAAAATAAATTCTTGCACAATGAGATTCATTGACCTGAGGAAAAAATATCATACGGTAAATCTTCTCAGGTTTTTTTTTCCAGATGAGGAAGTATAGACAACCAAGGAAGTTGCACGTGAGGAAGATATGTATCATAGAAATAAAAAGAAATGCAGCCCTTTTGGTCACTTTGCTCTGTTATGGTAAATTTAAAAATATATAATCAAAATAAATTTTAAAGGGTTCTAAGAATGACGCAGAGAAATGGAGGCCCCTTTCTCTGGAAAAGTAATATTTATGTTGGATGAGAAATTGGGGCATGGCACTAGTTTTGTTTTCTTTTTCTCCTGGAACTGGCCACAACATTACCTTGTCTCATACCTGCTCCAAACCCTGCAAGAAAGCAGCTGTATTATAACATCTGCATGAGAGACAATATGTATCTATGACAACCTTTTGAAAATATTGCATTTGGAAGGCTGAGGGAAGGTGCCAAAGCCATGAAGAATTACAGGCTGAAACAAAATTTCTCACCTTATATATTTCTAACAATTATTCTCAGACCTATTTTCCTTACTCTTTTAAAACTAGAAGATCCTGTTCCGGAATTATTTTCAAAATTTCTTCACTGCCATTTTCTTGGTGGCTCTGCGAAACTGTTGGGGAACTTCCCTGTTCCCCAGAGAAATTTAGAGCAATTCCTCTCTCAGTTTCTCTGCCCAGGAACAGCATGGAGAATTTCAAAAAGCCGTCTGTGTGCAGTTATAGCACATGTGACTGCCCGAATGATGTAGGGGATAGAGTGCTGGACAATGACTTAGGAGACCTGAGCTGAAATCTTTGCTTGGCTATCAGAATTTCATGGGGATGACAAATTACTCCTTGAGCATCTCTCATACCTAAAAAACCCTGCTAGTTGGGAGTGACATGACTGCACTCAAAGATATTTCCTGAAGGCACTTGCAACTATTTCATAGAAAATGGGAGGGAGAAAAAGTGGAACTTAGGGAATGTGACTGGGAGGTAGAAGTACAGGAAGAGAGAGTTTCCTTCATCTGAAAACAGCCAAAGGGCCCCAGAAGAAAATGAAAAAGAGAAAAAATGGTTAATGCTTTTACTATTAATAACGACAAAACTGGGCACAGAGAAGAAGCACGAAAGGTAAGCTGTTACAGGAGGAATCAAGTGTGAAAGCAGCAGGAGGGAAGGATGAGAAAACTGGCAGTAGGGGATGGGATCCAAGTTAAGTGTGAAAGAAGAGAAGAAAGGGCTGGAGATGACTAAGAATACTTTGAGGCATGCAGAGAAGGAAAGAAAAATAGAAAATAAAGTGTTCTCTCCTTAGGTCCTCTCTAAAGCGACAGATTCTGTGTGGACTGAAGAGGCTGAGTCACGATCGCTCCAAGGCCAAAGTCAGCAGTTCACTTGAGCAAAACTGGTTTATGCTGCTCCCAGGCAGGACATTGTAACTTCATGTCAGTATTTGCTGCCATCTCCAAACCCTACCATTTTGTGACTGGCTCTGACCCTGCCCTAACATGTTATGACTGGTGTATTAGCAGTGCTGGCGGTAACTAAGGGCCTGTCCAGATTGGCCGTTTTGGGTGTGATGAGGTGGCAGGGGGTTGGGGAAAGGATTTGCCGTTTGATGTGCTCCTCCTGTCCTAACAGCAAACTGTCCCTTGTAGCCCAATCAGCTATCAATTCAGTGTTTTCCCAGATTGTCTGTGGAGGGTCATGGAAAGTGAATGTACTTTTTACCTTGCTCCTCAATCCCTCTGTCCCTGCCGTTCCATTTTCTCCCTCCCTCCCATTTCCCTTCTCTTCGTCTCCCCAAACTCTCACTCAGAATTGGCACCCACGATATTGAGCCTGCTGGAGGGTGCCTTCTCCTGGCTAAACAGAGTGTCCCCCCCAAAAAAAAGATGCCCTACCACTGGGCCAGAATGGTGTACAGCAGCTCTTAAAGAGAAGGGGTGGTTTGATCTAAATATAGACACAAGAGGACACAAGCTTTTTTGTGTGAGAGAGATTTTTTTCTCCCCAAGCTAAACTATGCCCCCCATGATCCACAGATCATATCTATAAGCTAGTGTGGACAGGCTCTGTTGGTGTTTGGATTCAGCCTCTGAATATTTGAACAGTTAACAGAGCACACTTCCCTCAAATCACATTCACACTTCTTAATCTAAGAAAATAAAGTTGGTGTTTATTGGAGAAATATATGGATATATACTCTAGCAAACTGAGTTAGAGATGCCGGGAGCTATGGCTGCCTCCTCACCTCTCAGGAACAAGGGTACTGCCCTCTCCTAGACAGGGTCAGGAAAGAAATGTGAGAAGAACGAAGTAACATCAGCTGCCCTAAGACTATCCGAGTAGGTTGACAGAAGGTTGGCCTAGCTCAGAGCAGGTAAAGGACAGTTTAAGATGCCCAAGGAGGTCTTTCTCTCTTAATCTGTTCCTCCTCATAATAAGATATGCACCTTCTTCTATTTGAGCTGCACCCACTCACCCCCAACAGGGGAGACATTACTTTTGTTCAATTTTTTTAAAAGGGGTCCCTGGAGGAACTGAATATTGGACAACTCATGTTCTATCTAGACTTAGGTGGTGAAATGTTTGTTGATGGAAAATCTTCCCCCTCCCTGTTCTTACATTTTGTAGTCACACTCGGTCCCCAAGGTGTGCAATCAAACCGAGATACCTCCCACCTTCCCATATCTCCTTCTAGACTGCCACAGTGGTTACATTTTTTGGAATGTTCTCCATGGTGTGCAGACAAGTACATAAGAAAACCTTGGAGCCTTCCTTTTTAAAATTGACTATCATTTCTTTTCTAGGTGTGCCAGCAAACAAACCATGGCGAGGCAGGTGCATCTTGAAAAGGCAGCAAAGTTCTTCCTTTCAAAGGAGGCGGCAGCTGCCCTTTTCGCCTCAGAGAGCCATACATGTTGAGTATCTGCCTTCATTGCAATATTCTCTAAGCAGGCACAGCACAACAGTTCTTGTCATCTGTGGCACTGGATGTTGTTCATTTCTGTATAACTAGGTGAGTGCATCTCTCATCACTTGAAGCATCACACAGCCTGGTCCTTCTGTAGGTTTTTCTGCCTGAGACTAAAAGAACTGTGCACATGTTTAGCCTTGAGAAAAACAAAGACTGAGGGGAGATATGATAGCACTTTTCAAATACTTGAAAGGGCAGGATCTGTTCTCAGGATCTGTTCTCAGTCATTCCAGAGTGCAGGACATGTAAGAATGGGTTCAAACTACAGAAAGCCAGATTTAGGCTGATACCAGGAAAAACTTCTTAACTGTTAGAGCAGTATGACCATGGAACTAATTACCTTGGGAAGTGGTGAGTGCTTCAACGCTAGAGACATTCAAGAGAAAATTAGACAATCATCCATCAGATCTGCTTTGATATGTATTCCTGCATTGAGCAGGAGGTTGGACTCGATGGCCTTATAGGCCCCTTCCAACTTCATGATTCTATGATTCTATGATAGTAATGAACAGCTTTTTGAGTGGAGATGCAGCTTTCAGCATGCTCTACTTTCTTTGGAAGCCACATGTTCACATGGCAGTGGAGGGCTTTTTTGGACCATGATCTAGATAAGAGTCCAATATCAGTGGCAGGATGCGATCTACAGTCTATTTAAGCTATTATGTTTTGATTTAGCATGGCGTCTGATCTTTCATTATAGCGAAGTAATTTGTTGTGGTCAAGATAACTAGAGACGTTTACTTCTTAGCAACTTACTTGTGAAGATGAGACATCTGAGAATCAAACCAGATGGTATGTTCAGACCTCTTTTTTGCAACAGTGCTCCTTCAAGTAATGAATGACATCTGTTTATCACAATGTGTGATTTTCCTCATCTACATGTCTTGCTGAGACGTTTTGTTTTGTGGTTGGTCTTGGAAAGAAACGCGGTTTTAACTTGCAAATCTGATAGATGAGCCATTGTGGAAGGGAAAAATGACTTCATGGTGTACAGATTAACGTTCTCTTTAACTTTGACCCTAAGAGGTTTCCCATTGATGTAGTCTCCTACTTAAGTGGACTATGGAGCTGACTCCCCATGTTTTTGTCAGTAAGATGGCCACATCTTCCCAGCATCTTGCTTTCACAAATATGCTCCTTCTTAGCTAAAAGCCATTATAGAACGATGCCAGAAGGGTAGCTGGTCTCAATATTATAAATATAAAGAAAACAAAAAAGGCACTCTGGGATTTGAGTAGTTTATGAGAGAGGGCACAACACGTATGTTGGTAAGTTTATTGCATACAAATGCAAGCAAATCTTATATAAGCAGGACATCCTCATATTTATTTTTTTGAAATGTGTACTCCCCACATTTGAGTCTTGCAGATCCTGAAAACCTTGTTCCCACTAGAATATTTATCCTATATATCTTCAAGGAACTCAGAGTACCATACATAACGTTTTCAACAATAATGTGTAACCGGTACTAGGCTGAGAGTGAGTCCCCGGCTCAAGCTTACCCAAGAAACTTCAGGGGCAAGGGTGGATTTGAACTGTTATGCCAGACTAGCCCCGCTTTAGGAAACTGACTACTTCTGATGTTCTGTGGCTTAAACTAAATCTTCAATCCAAACCACAAGGCCTAAAGGCTCCAGAGACTGAATTAGACTTAGAGTACTTGGATAGCCGTTACTGTTTGATAACATAAAACAAATCATTAGTGAAGTAAGGCCAGTGACTGGACCAAATGTGTTTACTGCCGTGTAAGTTTGTTTTGCTTGGGAAAGCATTTGCTCCTTGTAGAATTTTGAATTTCTGGTAGATCTCTATTTATGAAACAAAGCAGAAGTAAATAGGTCCACAGAGAAGTAAAACTACAAGTTCCCCAGAGCCCACTCCTTTGTCATTAACTGGTACTTAAAAGTCTCAACAACTCACTCTGAGACATTTGTAGGAGAAAGAATTTTTTTTTAAAAAAAAAGACAACGTGTCTTTATTTACAATTGCTTAAAATTACAGACTGGAGTACATGGGGGTTTTGCACATGCTAGCAACCAACAACAGAACAACAGCAACAGACAACTGTCACCAACTGAGGAGAGGGAAATAACACTCAATAGAGAGGTAGGGCTCCTCTTTGAATTTCAAAAGCTAGAAAGAATGATTAGTTAGTGCTGGAAAGGCAGACAATCACTCCAGCCCAGAAAAGTCACTTAAACTACAATAAAACTCCAACATTTGCATTTCATACCCTAGTCTGGCCTCACAGCAGGAAACCTCCCAATATTATTTCCTACAATGCAAGCCACTTAACCACTCTATGCCAATTTCTGGATAAGACCTACACGGTATTTTCTCATCAATTATGCAGGTGTTACTGCCACAACTTTGATTTAATATTTCCATTACACATGGACCAAAAGCCTGATGATGTTGGTTGATGTCCTGGCAAAACCACAGCCTTGGAACGAAGCTGCACAGGGAGCTCTTAAGGCTGAGCTGAGAGCTGCACTTTTGCAGAAGGAAGCTGTCAGTTTGATAGGTAAATGGAGGTTATGTCTGGCCATCCTCTCACCTATTTACCTCACAAGACATCTATCTGTAGATTCAACTTTTTCTTGAAGAAGCTGGGGAACAATGAAGCAGTATTTTCAAACTATTCTTAGGAACAACATCTAATACTGTATAGTGGTTTACAATGCAATCCTGTGCTTGTCTACTTAGGTTTCCAGAAGGAACTTTCGTCAAGGTCAACAGGGCTCATTCCAAGGTCAATGGATACAAGATTACAGTGTTAGCTTTCTCTTCGTTGACTTTGCCAAACATGAGAAGAATTTAGTATGACCACTGTGTTATGGATGTAATTGTGGCACCCACAGAGCAAAATTTTATTTATATTTTCCCAATGTATGATGATACAGTGAAGGGAAGTGGAATTGTTCATCTCTTTCTTTGTTTCTTTGATATCCTTGCTACTTTTATTCTTAAAACATTCAAGTGAGCTTGCATGCTTCTTTTCCCCCATTTTTATCCTGACAATCTTTCTGTGAGGTAAGTTAAACTATGAAATAGCGACTGGCCCAAAATCACCTGGTGACCTTTATAGTAGATGGGGACTCTCCCCTGCAGTCTTAGTCCAAAAGGAGAACTTCTAGACCATGCTGGCTGTCTTTACTTTTGCATTCTTTCAAATTCAGAATAAAATTGGAAAGGGAAAGTATGCAGTTATGGACATAACAATTGCTATTCAGCCAGATCTTGCCTATCTTAACAATTAAAGTTGTCAGATAAGCAGCATCCCATTTTCTTAGAATTTGGATCTGAGACCAAACAGTAGGTGTTTGTGACATCATGGGGTGGAACCAAAAGCAACAACGGCAAAATGGTGTGCAAGAGACAAACAGTCTAGTCACTATGACGAATCTGAAGGTCAATTAGCAACAACTTTACATATGCAAGGTAATGAAAAAGACAAGGGTGCTTCCGATCCTTCATAAGTCAATTATTACCTTCCCGTTACCATAATAAATCAAGATACAAAAGTCTTCACCAGTTTTCCAGCTGAAACACTTAATCGTATTGCCCCACAGTATTATTAAAAATGATCCATTTGGTTTTGTAAAATCTAGGTGAATCTAGCTATAGGAACACTTAGACATGGCCTTGATGTAAAGATGGTCTTACTCTAAAGATCTTAAGGCATTGGCAGGATGACATGGGAAGAAGTGATATTTCAAACAGTGGACCCAAAGCTGTGGAGGACTCTAAAGATGATCACCCACACCTCAAACTGAGTGCAGTGGCAAATAGGGAACACATGATCATTTGGGTCAGGGATGGGCAACGGTGGCTCTTCCGGTGTTTTTGACCCACAATTTCTGTCAGCCCTCTGGGGCAGCTTACTCAGGGATGAGACATTTGTGGGAGTTGCAGTCCAGAAGCATATGAAGGGCCAACCAGGTGCCCATCTTTAATCTAGGCAAAATGGTCAGAATACTAGAAGCTACATTAAATAACAGTTAAACAAGCTTTTGTTTGCATGGACAAAACTGCATATAACACAGTCAGACAATAACTGAAACATGGATCATCATGGCCAGGCTGTATCTGTGAGATCAAGTCATTGCTGGGGAAAGAACTAAAGCTGGTAAAAGGTGCTCCAAGTCTGAATTATTGAGGCCCTCAGAGTTTCTAGTGACAATTTTGGATCTAGGAGCAAACTCCCCAACTGAGCACTATCTCTTTCAAGGTGAAATAGAAGCCATCCTCAGACAGTCTGAACATCTGGTTCTTGGCCTGAGGAACCACCTTCCACAATGCCTTCCTCTTTGAACAAGATTCATTCATTATGAATCCACACATCAGCTCAGCACCTCCACAGCCTCATCTACATTTGCTTCCTCTATACTGTATATGCCAGAACAATAGCTAACTTGCCATCAATCATCACACCATTACAAACAGGTGGCACAACTATTTCCACTAGATTATTGCTATTTCCACTAGATTATTGCTGACATGAAATGCTTACTGTATTTATTTAATTAGTTAGTTAAAGAGGCCATAACTAAATGACAGAGCATGTGCTTTGCATACATAAAGTATCAATTATTAGTACCTGCAGATGGTACAAGTAGACACAGAAGTTGAAAGTAGAGCATAATAAGAAATATCCAGCTATATCGAGCTAAATGTATTATTATGTTTTTCATCCTAGCCAAGTGGAAGTTCCTGAGAAGCCCACAATTTAATTATTTAACTATATAAATCATCATAAATAAAATCAATAATTTTAAATACTGTAAGAAATAAATTAATAAATATTGACTGCAATCCTGTTGTGTAATGTAGGCAAAGTCATATGTTTCTGTCTGTTCATTGCCTGTAAATGAAGAGAACCCACCACAATTCTTGGGGGTGAGTGCACAAAAGCTAAGCCAATGTGCACATGCTCTCTTCCCCGAGAACTGCCATAGGGGCTCTTTGTTTACCAGTGAGGTAGACCAAAATTTACAACCTTATATATATGTAATGGGGTTGAAGCCATTAATTATATATGACTTTTAAATAAAAAAAATTGTGTTAACGGCAACTAATAATAATAATAGAATTCAAATAACCAAATGCATTGAAAACATAAAACCATTTAAAGAAACATAGTTAAAAACATCTACGTTGGAAATAATGACAGCCACCTTCAGCTACAATGCAGCTTTGAGGCCAAAATCTTGCTTGTATAAAAAGGTTAAGTAGAACAGCTCTCATGAGAAGAGAAGACTCCCTGGAAAAGACCCTGATGTTGGGAAAGTGTGAAGGCAAGAGAAGGGGACGACAGAGGATGAGAGGGTTGGACAGTGTCATCAAAGTGACCAACATGAATTTGACCCAACTCCGGGAGGCAGTGGAAGATAGGAGGGCCTGGCGTGCTCTGGTCCATGGGGTCACGAAGAGTTGGACATGACTTAACAACTAAACAACAACAAAGTAGAACAGCAGCAGGAGTCTCTCTTGACAAGGAGTTCCAGAATTTAGGAGGTCAAGAAAGCTTTCTCTCATGTCCCAAACCAAACATGCCTCCAAAGGGGGTCAGATTAGAAGAAGGGTCTTCCCCAAAGGTCTCAGAATACAGGCAAGTTCATAAAAGAGAATGCAGTTTTTCAGACTGCCTGCTCTGACATCACATAAGGATTATAGGTCATAATCCGCATGTGAAGGACAGCAAGCTAGTGAGCTGTCCTCAGCAAAGGATGGACAGGAGGAGGTGTGTGAATGTATAGAGGGTGTGCTCATAGAAATAGGAGAGGAAGAAGTGAAGGAAAGAAAAGTGGTGTGTTTGGTGAAAGACAAGGAAGAGGACAAGGGGGAGGAGCAAATTCTGATAGTGTGGGTGAAGGTAAAGGTAAAGGTTCCCCTTGACAATTTTTGTCCAGTCGTGTTTGACTCTAGGGGGCGGTACTCATCCCTATTTCCAAATCATAGAGCCAGCGTTTTGTCCGAAGACAATCTTCCATGGTCACATGGCCAGTGCGACTTAGATACGGAACGCTGTTACCTTCCCACCGAGGTGGTCCCTATTTATCTCGTTGCATTTGCATGCTTTCGAACCGCTAGGTTGGTGGGAGCTGGGACAAGCGACGGGAGCTCACTCCATCGCGTGGATTCGATCTTACGATTGCTTGGTCTTCTGACCCTGCAGCACAGGCTTCTGCGGTTTAGCCCGCAGCGCCACCACATCCCTATGCCCCTATAGTATGGGAGGAGGTTATAAAAGAGTGGGATGATGCACGGGAATTTAGAGTGGAAATGGACAAGATAGAGAAAAGCACCAAAGATAACAAACAAAAAGGAATGATGAGGCGTCTGACAAGGTCTGTGACTTATTGAGGGATTTCCCCAACCTTAAGACAGGAGGAAGATTACTCCCAGACCCAGGCTTACCAAGAAGCGAAGGGAAAGGGGTGAAACCACTAGAATGGACCGTTGTGGTTTACCCTCGCAACCAAGGTGGGGGGAGGAAAGTGATCCGTCCCAGTCCCTCTTTCAACAATCCACTTCCAGAAGGGGACTGGGCAAGACACCCTTGTTGTGGGATGGTGTGTGCAGCCCCTTGAGGGTGATAACCAATCACAAACACTTTGGTCCAGCCCCAATGTAAGAAGTGATATATTTACGCCGGGAGCAAAGATCTTAAGTTATAAGACGATTCCAGAATTGAGTTGTTTCAATCCATTTAATCTTGTTAATTCGGAAGTTGATGTTAATAAAGTTGAGCCAGTTGAGCATTCAAAATCATCTCCGTCTCTTATTCCCACCAAAATGAGGGAACCATCACCAATTTTTGAAGAACCTGATCACAGCACACTTCAAAATGTGTCCAGAAAGAGCAGTAGCCAGGGAAGCTATTATAACAAGGGGTTAAATGTTTCCTGTAATCAGCGCCTTCCAGCAGTCTTGTCCATAGCATGCTGAACCCACCGCAGTTTGCAAACTCTTTTCAAAGGCAACCTGACCTGAAGTGTTTTATCATTTGGGATATAAGGTATGTGTCTCTGTGGCCAGATCAGACATCTCCAGGGACAGAGAGTGTACTAGTTGTTTCCACGCCCCTGCCAGGATATGGTCATTGCATATAATTTTTATTATTTATTTATTTTATTTATTTATTTATATCCCGCCTATCTAGTCGGATCAGGACCACTCTAGGCGGCTTATAGATGGGGGCTTCATATACAAATACTATGTCCGCCAGGATTTTAGGCTCCCTCGGTACTCCTCTTGTCCCTGGGAAGTCTTTGGGAGCCCCAGGACTGAGAAGGGAGCCTTTAATATCAGAAAATCAGCACTGGATGATATATGTATTCACAAAGGCTTTCACAGCCGGGATCTAATGGTTGTTGTGGGTTTTTCGGGCTCTTTGGCTGTGTTCTGAATGATATAGCCTTGCATAAAGGAATCCTTTTATTCATGATTCATCTTTGAGTAAGATTTTGTTAACACTGGTTTCTCACTATACTTGTTTCAAAAGCCAGAAGATGGCTCCAGACTTTGAATTCTCATATAACAAATTTGGCAAGAGGGCTGTGACTCAGAGGCTGACTACGTACATGGGCTGTTTAGCCCACTGTTTGGAATGCTACAGGGATGGGCTTGTGCACTCTTGAAGATGGAAATAAGGAGACATCTTTGCTAGAGCAAGTTAGCCTGCCCCCAGAGCATTCCTATCTGCACCTTCCTGGCCCCAGTCAAGGAGTGTCTGCTTTTCAGATGTCAAGGTTTCCCATCTGTTAAGGTCCATTCCTAAGGCCTTCAGATCCCGCTTGCAGATGTCCTTGTATCGCAGCTGTGGTCTCCCTCTGGGGCGATTTCCCTGCACTAATTCTCCATACAGGAGATCTTTTGGAATCCACCCATCAGCCATTCTCACGACGTGCCCAAGCCAATGTAGATGTCGCTGTTTCAGTAATGTATACATGCTGAAAATTCCAGCTCGATCTAGGTCTACTCTATTTGGAACTTTGTCCTGCCAGGTGATACCAAAAATGTGTCAGAGACAATGCATATGGAACGTGTTCAACTTCCTCTCCTGCTATGCACAAAGGGTCTAGGACTCACTGCAGTACAGGAGTGTGCTCAGGACACAGGCTCTATAGACCTGGATCTTGGTATATTCCGTCAGCTTCTTATTAAGCCATACTCTCTTTGTGAGTCTAGAGAGCATGGTGGCTGCTTTGCCAATGTGTTTATCCAGCTTGACATCTAGGCAGAGTGTCAGAAATTGTTGAGCCAAGGTACACAAAGTCATGAACAACCTCCAATTCTTGTGTGGAGATGGTAATAGAGGGAGGTGAGTCCACGCTCTGGCCCATGACTTGTGCTTTCTTCAGGCTGGTTGTTAATCCAAATTCTTGGCAGGCCTTGCTAAAGCGATTCATGAGTTGTTGGAGGTCTTCAGCAGAGTGGGCAACAACAGCTGCATCATCGGTGAAGAGGAAGTCCCGCATGCATTTCAGCTGGACTTTGGTCTTCGCTCTCAGTCTAGGGAGATTAAAGAGCTTTCCATCTGATCTAGTCCAGAGATAGACACCTTCTGTTGCAGTTCGTGTTGTTCTGGCAACTCCTAAGATGTCACTGGAACCAGTTGTATTGGCTCTTGTCTTTCTATTGGTCTATTTCAGTGACGTGGAGAGGGGGGATTTGCTGCTTGGGTAACAGCCTGCGTAGAGCATGACGCCAGGAGTTACTTCCGACAGTGAGAGAGGTCATTGCACCTCACTAAGTAGCTGCTGCCTGCTTTAAGCTGGGTAGTCCCCAGCCAGTAAGGTGCTACCTCGCCACGGTCACACCACGGTCAGACCTGATTAGATCATTCTAATCTACATTGCTGCTAGTGTAGTCATTCCTTAAGTGGCACAGTATATGCTTTGCATACAGATGGTTCCATTTCAATCCTTGGCAATTCCAGGTAAGATAAAGGGTCAAAATATATATTGCTAATAACACATAATTAGAACAAGTAATGGCTTCATCAGTGAAAAATGTATCATTGTCACAGTGTGAGCTATTCACCTCTTCCTTGGTTCGCAAATGTGTTTGTTTTGTTTTATTATTTAGTCATCAGGAAATAAACATGCACTTCCATGGCAAGTATGAGGGCTCAGGTGTCAAAGTCTACTCAAATTGTCTCTCTGAAACTTGATTGGACATTTCATCTTTCAATGATGTAGCATCTGTAACTTTAAGTCTTTGAGAAAAACCCTTACCTGAAGTCCTGCAAAGCTATTTATTACCAGTCATTGTTGTTGATGACGAGTCATCTCTCAAATGAATTTAAGACAGATTTCTCTAGGAGAGAGTTTTTGCCTTTTCTCCCTCTCCATAGAGCCAAAAATTTGGTTGTGAGCAGTTACCTCTGGATGTGCAGAGAACATCCCCCCTCCCTCCAGCCTGCTCTCTCTCAAATAATCCGGGGCTACCTTTTAGATAACTCTGTTCTGAGCCTGAGCAGCTGGCTGCAGCAATCCCTAGCAAAATGCTTTAGTTTCATGCTTCTTTTGTGTAGCTGCTTAGAGACCTTTGAATTAAAAGAAACTGACAGAAAGCACCCTGGCTGAGGCTGTATCATTCAAGTCAGCATTGTCCTGCATGGAGAAGCTGATATCTGACACAGCAGAGTAGGCAGGCTAAATGGCATAGGCTGCAGACCAGATCAGACCAGACCAGATGCACACCTAAAGATGTCTGTCTAAGTGGTAGGCACCAGTGCCCCATGGTGTGAGTTTGGGGAGTCATCTCTTCCTTGCCTTATTCAGGGGTGGGCAACTTCCAGTGGTTTTGGGTCCCCACATAGTGACCCCGACAGACTGGGCACTGATTCCCCCCCCCCCCCGATTCCCATCGTATCTCTCTGTAGCTCTCAAAAGACCAGCTCTTAAAGGCTGAGGGTCCATTCGGAACAACAGACTGAAGTGGTACAGTCCCATCAAATGATTATTCTGGAACAATAGATCAGTTTATAGAATCAGTCTTTGCGGTGAAAAATGTGGTTTGTTTCAGTATGAAATGCCTCTGTACATGTGTGTGTGTGTGTGTGTGTGTGTGTGTGTGTGTGTGTGTGTGTGTGCGCGCGCGCGCGCGCGTGCGCGCGTATGTGTGTGAGTGAGTGAGTATGTGTGTGTAAGTGGGTGTGATTTGGATTTCTAGCGGCTTAGCCTGGCCTCCTCTACTCTGCCTTTTCTTCTCTGCTGACTTTCCTTGGCCTTATTTGTTCAGCAGCAGACACAGCTCATGATCCGCATAGAGGGATTCACCCCACCATTGTGGAATGAGATATGGGGCTGCCTGCATTCAATAAACATTCAATTCTTCCTTCTTCAAATTCTCCACAAGTTTCTTTCCCCTCTCATTTCAGCTTAGCTGTCCACAATCTCCAATAAATGTTTTACTGCACGACTAACAGAGAGAAGGGCATTAACACAAGACTTTTCTTCCAACAACCACATGCAGTAAGTACTAATCCTCTTGAGCTGAAATGTGGATCCGTATGTATTTTAAATTAAATTACCTACATGACTGATTAAATTTGAACTTTTTTCCCAAGGCCATGCTAGCTCCTTTAACGTTGCTACCACATAATAAGGACAATTCTATATTCCAGAGTCAGAAATGAATTAAAAAGAGGGAGAGAAAGAACTGAAAGAGTTCTTCTCCTCTAACAACTGTTAAAATGTGGTGGTTTTTAATGTATCATTGCTCAGGAGAGACCATCTTGTTAGATTAAAGAACCACAATGGAGTTCTACCTATGCTTAGAGGGACATTGATTTATTTTTTGTGGAGTTAGAGCTGTTGGTTGACTTTCAAATGGAATACAGTACATACCTGTATATGAATAAATTGGACTTACTCCTTAGTAAGTGTTTTAGGATTTCAGTCTTAGTAATATGCAAATCTGTGCAAACTGAATCAATTAATTAACGGATTACACACCAGATAATAACATGACCAGCCCTATTTATTAATTTTATTGTTACTTAACCACAGAGCTTCCACAACTGATCCTTGGCACAGAAATTAGGTTGTGGCGCTAAACTCTTGTTACCCCGGCTCAAATTAAGCCCTGGGTAATTGCGGATCAGCTACGCAAAGACCAGCGAGTCCTTTCCAGCCGTTCAACAGGAAGGTGGTTCAGAGAGTCACATTCCCAGCACGGTGGTGCGGGGGGGCTCCCCCCCCCATGCCACCTTTTCAAAAGCGATGGCCGGTCTTTCTTTCTGCCTGCCTGCCTTCCCTTCCCTTCCCGGGGTTCTGCCCAGCCACAGGGACTCCTCCGGCTGCCGTTTCGCCTCGCCCTCTCCGCAGGTTGATGGGTGAAAAGGGGGAGTCCGGAGAGCAGGTCTCTCTTTAGGACCCGGGTGGAACCTGAAGCCCGGGCAGTGGCCGGAATGCAGACCACTGCGCCATGCCTACGCTTTATAATTCAGCATCTTGGGAGCCGAGGGGATCCTCCTCAGCCGCCACACCGACACCGGCCGGGGGCGTGGAGAGGCCGCCTGCGCTTCGGGAAAGCGGCAGGAGGCAAACCGAAGCCCTGGCCGCGGGAAACGAAGAGCCGCCCCTCCAGATCGCTCTGTCTGTCCGCATCTATCCTGCTCCTTCTTCCAGTTTTCTTTTCACCTGAAAAAAATAATTCAGGAATTCAGAAAGAGGAGGCGGCGGAGGAGGGTCGGGGGGGGGGGATCGGAGGATGCGGCGGGCTTGCGAGGGAGCGGATCGTTTCTGGACAGCGGTGGGCAGAGTCGACCAGCATCTCCTCTCCTCGCGGATACTGCATTGACTGCCTGGCGAGCCCCCTTCGTGCGCTGATCGAACAATACAGGAGGCAGCATCGCTCTTCTCTCTCTCTCTCTCTCTCTCTCTCTCTGCCCCCCCTAAACCCGGCGTCTCTCCTTCCCCTCCTTCCCGCGCTCGCCCCCCCTCAGCCCGCCTGGAGGGAGGAAGGACCAAGAGTGAGGGCTTGCGGGGAAAGTTGCAATTCACTTGCGGGGGGCGGGTGGAGGGAGTGCGGGGGCGATGCCTCCTGAGTCTGAGCTGCTGCTGCTGCTGCAGGAGGAGGAGGAGGAGGGCAGAGCGGGCTTTTCTGGGGCCAGGAGGGAGCCAGCCCGGTGGGCAGCTGCGGTCATACCCGGCTCCGACTGAAGGAGGAAGGCAGGAAGGGAAGCAAGCGCTGGAGTGCAAGCATCATCATGAAGTCCTGGCCATCTCAGGCGTTGGGGATGCTGCTGGTCTGGGGTGAGTCTTCCCCGCTTTGATCCAGGATTTTGTTTTTTAAATATGCGAACAAAAAAAGGGCTGGTGGTGGAAATGTGTGTGTTTGGACGGTGGGTGGGAAATGCAGGCGAATGGAGCGAGCTGGACAAAGAAAGATCCGGCGGGATCCGACGGTGCCCGTAGCATGTGGCTTGAAGGAGGATCTCCGTGGCGGGCTGGGCTGGGCTGGGGAGGCTCCTCCGGAAAGATGAGCAGCTCTGAGGGACGGGTCTGTAGAGGTTTCTCTGCGGATCTGGTCGTGAGCAGCTGGGTGCCTTTCTAGTTCCTCACCAGCCGCCGTCTGCTTCAGCTCCTGGGCATGGGTGTGTGTGTGTGTGTGTGTGGTGTGTGTGTGTGAGAGAGAGAGAGAGAGAGATGGGAAACCCGCGCGTAGAGCGGGAGGGCCCCCGCAAACGTCTTTGTAACCTCGTGGAGGGTGTGTGTGTGTGTGTGTGTGTGTTGGGGGGGGGGAGTCCGCGCCTGGAAGGACGCTCGTGTTCTCTTGGCCATTTTGTTTCAAGCCCTCACGTTTGAAAACGTGCTCCAGGTCCAGAAGGAAGGGTATTATTTATTTCCCTGACACGGCGTCGCAAGGAATGCCCCCTCACACCACTGCGGGCGACAACTCCTGCCGGCGCTTCCCCGGGCACAGGCCGTGGCGTCTTTCCAGTTTCGCGCGGACTCCCACAGCGGAGTTGGGGTGGCGACGGCTTCTCGCTATGGACACGGTCTGCTATATAAGAGCTAGGCTCTCCCCAAGGTCTATTAACTGCTCTTTCTCAAGGGGAGCTCCACCTGTTCTGGACCTCCTCTGAGGTTTCAGTAATCTTCAGTTATGCTCATGTGAAGGAAGTTATTTCTATCCTGCGAGGCCACATCATGCTTATTTCACTTGCCCCTATGACCAAGTGGCTGGTGAGACTTTCAAGGATTAAGCACCTGTGCCTGTAATATTTTATTGGGGGCAGGGGGAGAGGACAGAATAATAAAAGCATTGTAACAATTTTGGGTCCCTTAACATAATAGGATAAAGGGGGAAACCAGCATTTTACCATGTGGCTCTAAGCATCAGGGATCACAGCGGACTGGAAATCCGGTAAATACCACGGAAATTCAGTGTTTCTGAACACACACACAAAATGTGTTTCAGTGTGCATAAAACAAAGTGTATTCACAGTCAGTATTGGATGACTTTTCCACTACTGACTCCTGGCATGCACACTTACACATGGCCCCAAAATTTTGTGTGTTTGTGTGTAAGGCCGATGGCACTCACAGTCTTACATAGGACAGTTTTGAAGAACATCATGGGCTAATGCAGACATGGGTAACAACAGCAAAGATTTTAATCACTAAGGTCACTGCTGGGATTTCACTAACCCTAAATTGCAAAAACCATGACATGAATAATTGGTTTGAGAGACCACTGAAAAATAGATTTGAAGGTAGCCTGCTTCCTGAATGCCACTACGAAACTGGGATTCCTGCATATTGGCTATATTTCCCTCAAGGGAGGGCATTCATAATCACTTCATACCACAGTAAGCATCTTGACTTCAATGAACTCCTAACCTTTTCCATTCTCTCTCTCTCTCTCTGTTTTTCTCCCTCAGGTTGTTTTGACTGTATGTCATAAACTTTCTGTCTCCTCAAAAAAAATATGAGGTTGGAGAGGGCACAACATCACACTAGCTCTAAGGAATCTAATCTGGACATTTTGAAAGGGGGATGGGGTATTAATTAAAGCCGATTATGTACAGAAGTAATTATAATTAGAATAGGTAGGAGGCCTGTGCTTCTAATTTTGTATAATCTCATTGAAGATATTTAAAGGCAAAGACCCCCCTTTCCCAGAAAAGAATGATGGAATAGAGTTTTTATAAAGAATCTGAGCAAACCAACTTAGGTCTGAATCTCACTGAGTTATATAAAAAAGGAATTTTGTAACATACCATTGAAAGATTTCAGTTTTCTTTCCTTTTCTTAAAAACTTCATTTGGTACAAGGGGCCTGATCAAATGAAGGCCATCTGGTCATTATGGTGGTGATAGGATTGCAGTAGAGAAAGATAGCCCGTCTGCTCATAAATTGCTTCTTAACTTCCTGATTATGGTGAGGGGCTGCTTCTGTTATGAAGTACCTATATGTCACTGCAATTCAGTGGATGATATGACAAGGATTGGACCTAGAAGATTTGATTTTTGGTATTCTAAACAGTTTTTAAGACTCAACTCAGCTGGATGATAGTTGTCTCTCCTGTAAGTCCCAAATTTTAGAAACCATATTGCAGTTACTTGATGAAAAAGCAGTCCACAGGAACTCAGAGTGAGATGGATGGTTATTATTATCTGTATCTTATTAGAGTGAGTGGTATGAATTATGATCAAAACACCCACTTCTTTTGGTGGGGATGGCTACAAGAGAGAAAGATATGGGTGACAGCAGCTCAGCTGTACATGCAGGACACAGTATATATTTCTATTGATGCTTTTCAGTGGAGGCTGAAAACCTAATGCCATGCTTGGGGGTGGGGTAGTTTTGACTCCCACCGCAGTAGTTTTCCTAAATGCAACTCTTTTCTTTTTGAGGGAAAAAAGTACAGTAATTAATTTATCAGAAATTTGCAAAAGTAAATAACAAGGCTCAATTAGTGTCCAGGTACAAAGAAAGAAAAGAATGCTATTTCTGGAACAGAATAAGGAGATCCAAATGATATAAAAGTATGCTAAATAAGTGGTTTGCCAAGAGCAGATGCAAAGAGAGTAAGTTATTGTGAACAATTCTAGGTTGTTTAGAATGTCAGTTTTGGAGATTGTAGGCATATGATAGGGCAGTGATGGGTTGAAGATTGCAACAGGGTGAACATTGCAAGGATCATTCATACCTGTAGGGCAACTTACTCTCTTTCCTGAGAACCAAATGGTATTCATTCACTAATATGAGAGGGATATAGTTAACAATTAGCTGTTTGTGGTTCTGCATTCTTAGGATGGTGGACATGCACATGTCCCTTACATTCTTGTTAAATGCAGCCTTTTTATTTTGTGTCATAGGCCTTTGCAGCCCTATAGATACTTGGGGAGAGCAATTTCCAGGAGGGTCACTAAGGAAGGGAGAGATAACTCTTCCCTTCCTGTGCACAGGTTTGGGATGGGGGCTACAGTTGCAATTAATTTACATTGTTTTAAAAAAGATTAATGTGTAGTTCATCTCAGTGGAGTCATTTACAATTATGTTTACATTTCTGTAGTAAAAAGAGACAGAGCAAAATGTGCTGCTTATATACCACCTCATAGTGCTTAAAGCATTCTTTGGACGGTTTACAATTGAATTATGTAGCTGCACATTGCACACACACACATGCACGTGAGCTGGGTACTCAGTTTACCAACCTCAGAAGGCTGGAAGGCTGAGTGAACCTTAAGCCAGCTACTTAGGATACTGTAAAACCTCGGGTTGTGAGCACAGTTTTGGCTGCAGTACAGCAGTTTAACCACTGCAGCACGAGACTCTCTGTAATCTCTGGTACTGTATATCCCTGGTCCTTAGAGTGGTGATACAGCAACACACTAAAGGTTGCTGGAACTGGCCAAACACTAGTGTAAGTCTAGACATGGAATAGAAAAACCACAGCTGAAGTTTGAAGCATTAAGTCTGTATAGGTTTAACCATCTTTTTTGTGGGTTGTAACACCTGGTTGAAGAGCCTATTGGGAGAAGCAACAACCAAGATAACATGGACTCTCTCTCTCTCTCTCTCTCTCTCTCTCTCTCTCTCTCTGTGTGTGTGTGTGTGTGTGTGTGTGTGTGTGTGTGTGTGTGTCTGATAGGGTTATGTACCTGTGTAGCCTCTGGCAACCTGCACAATCCCAGAGTGCTACCAGAAGGCAGGGCTGGCAAATCACTTCTTAATATTTTATATTTTGAAAAACTGAAGAGGATTGCCATAAGTCATAATTGATATGAGAACAAAATAGCATTATCATTATCATAGACACAGGCTTTGACATACCATCACTATAGCTGCAATTTCTTGTTCATAAAATGGAGCTATTAATAGCTTTCATCGTGAGCTGTTGTGAAAATGAAATGAAAACTGTTTTCCACGCTAAAAATGGCATGGAAAAATGTGATTCTCTGGACAAACGTGTATAGTTTCTTCAAATTGCACTTTAAAGGCATCAAGAGTAACGGCGCGGAGGTTTTCAGGTCAGTTTCTAACCTCTGTCAGTTCTTGTCCTACTGTGACAATTCTGTTGAGTTAAATTGGCTTTGGTGGGAAAGTGTTGTTAGATACAGAGAAGATAAATAAAACTGCTAAAACAATTGATATTGATTTATTGTTGCACATATATAGTTGTATCATCTTTCCTTATCCTCCTACGTATCATAGCAAGTGAGGGATGGGCTACTTAAAATATGGAATGGATACTCTTATGTTAAGTGGAAGTCCTCTGATAATTTCTTGAAATAGGAAGGTATAAGAAATATGCAAAAATTTGCCAATTTTAAATATATATATATATTTTAAGAGCTACACAAATATATACATTCTGTCTTTCCCACTCAAAGTAATTAGCATTTTTTGTGAATCAAATTCAGTTTATTTGTTTATTGATTTTTTTACAAATATTAATAAACCACTTCAATTTGATTATTTCAAAGTAGTATACAAAAAATTAGAATCATACAACAAAAAAATGCAGCAACAATCATGTAGAGACAAAGAGAACTATTACAAGAAGCAGTTCAAAGAAACAGAAGAGAATAATAAATGAGAAGAAAAAGGTATCTCATGCAGATGATCCAAGAAATCAAAGGAAAATTTAAGCCTAGAGTAGGAATATTGAATAACCAACAAGGAAGCACATTATCTGACTAGGAGAAAATAAAGAGAAGATGGAAACAGTATACTAAATGCCATACAGAAGAGATTAAAAGATGTCAGATTCCTTTGAAGAGGAATCCTATGACGAAGGACCTGCGGTTCTAGAAAGTGAAGTGAAAGCTGCTCTGAAAGCACAGGGAAGAAATAAATAACCAGGGGTATACCAATAGAGCTATTTCAAGCCACAGAGATGATCTATTAAATCCTAACAGGAAAATGTCAGCAAATATCGAAAACAAAACAATTGCCCACAAACTGGAAACACTCAATATGCATTCCAGTCCCCAAGAAAGGCGATGCCAAGGAGTGCAGTAACTAGAAAACCATTTGCTTTAATTCCCCATACAAGCAAAGTGATGCTCAAAATGTTGCAACAAAAGCTTTTACCCAGTACAGAAAGAAATGCCTGATGTTCAAGCTGAATTCTGAAAAGGAAGAAGCACTTGAGATCATATTGCAAATATCCACTGTCTACTAGCAAGCACTGAAGAATTTCAGAGGAAGATCAGTCTATGCTTTATAGACTACAGACGGTGTAGATCATGAGAAACTTGATTGTTCTGAAAAAAATGGGTGTGCCCCAGCACTGGATTACCCTGATGCGTAACTTGTATTGTGGGCAAGAATCTATTCGTAGGACAGAATGTGGACAGACAGAATGGTTTCCTGTAGGCAGAGGTGTCAGACAAGGGAGTATTTTATCCCATTCTCTGTTCAATCTGTATGCAAAACATATCGTACAGAAAGCTGGACTAGATCCAGGTGAAGGAGCAGTAAAAATTAATGGAAAAAAAACAGAAGTTTAAGATATGCAGATGACATCATCTTACTGGTAGAAAGCAGC